>NC_140581.1:72845192-73445192 GCF_964204655.1 Triturus cristatus | reverse complement strand
AGGGCCAAGTCCAACACAACCCCCTTCCAGCCAAAACGCAGGGTAGACCAATCACCACCCTGATGGTCTTCCCTGCTTGGGGCGATAGAACAAGGACCTGGCCCGCAACTGCAGGGGCAGACTCCATTTCTACGCCAATCTGAACCTATCGGACTCCCTCTGTCCATACTCTCAAGGCCCACCAAGCCAATCCATGGGGAACCCTTCTCCTCACCTGTGGACACCACCTGTGCAGCACCTAACCTTAACTGGCCCACAGGTGTGTCCCAACAGACAGACAGCAAAATGCTACAGTGCCACTGACAGTAGTCAGGGATGAGACCCAGGCTGTATGCCTCTCAGGGCTCTCAAACCTCGGTGGCGCCAGGGAGCGGGGGCAGTATCCCCAGGTGCTTGGCACCCTTTGTCCATTCTCCCCCTTGTCAGGTCAGGTATGACATCCTGGCACTGACCCACCAGCCCCAGGACTGTACCAGGCAGCTGAACCAAATACTGGGGTGGCCGCTCCCACACCCGGTCCTCCTCCTTGGGGCTCTGTACCCTCCCACTTGGAGTGGTACCCCCTTCCAGAATTGCCAGGGCACCTTTGGCAGGTGTCCTGCGCAATTCACCCACCAGTTCAGGGGTTCTATCCTGCAACTGGGCATCCAGGTCAGGGGGGACACCCTGAACCTGGTCCTCCAACCTAGGGTCTAAACCCTTCAGTTGAGCCGGGTTCAGAGGCGAGGACTCCCTCCCTCTGCACCCCCTTCCAGATGGCTGCACACTTCCAACTGGAGTGGTACCCCTAGAAGCAACCTGGGTCAGGACACTGATTACAGTTGTCCCACCCTCCAGGTCAGACAATACCTGAACCTGGCTTCCCAACCCTGGGACCAACCCATGCGGTTGAACGCTCGCCTGGCGCACCAGGACTTCCTGGGGAGCACGCATGCCCCCCTTGAGGGGGACACATAACTCATGTGTCGTGTGACAGTCTGCCTGGCGCTGATTTCCTGACCCTGAAGTACTGGGTATTCTAGACCCAGCGGTGCAGGGGCACACACCCTATGACTTCGGGGTTTCACCCTGTTCCGGACCTACAGAAACACAGAGTCTTCTGGGTGAAGTCAAAGAATCGTTTATTGGCTGCAGACCAATGACAGATATCCTAGAAGTACACCAGCGTGTATGTTCTCAGGAGACTGCTGAAAATCATAGGAACGGACTTCTCCTTAAGTACAAAATATCATGCTCCAGGCACACATTCCTTGGTTTACGATATGGTCATATAAAGGCATACATTACAAACGAAAAAGCAGAGTCATGATGACCATCCCACATTCCAGTTCGGCCAGCCCACAATGATTTACACCGGAAGGTTCAGATCCCATGTTTGAAGTAAATAGACCCCCCAATAAACATGAGCATCTCCTGTTTTGGGAAACAAGTCGTAAAGTAGGAACAAGCAGGTGTGGAAGAGATTAGCCGGGGGATTGTGTAGAATGAAAGGGTTTTATGACGGGTCAAGCCCTGATACGAATCACAGGTGAACGGAGGAAGGGGAGCTCGTGAGACCGGTTTGACCCGGGGCAGCAGAGCCAGCTGCCCAGGTCACAGAGAAGTCAGAGGGAAAGCCCATGTACTGTGAGGCCCGTATTAACTCCATCATAGCCTATGTGAGGGCAATGACAAGATGGCCACTGCTTCCAAAATGGAACCCGCGTAGTTGAGCAGAATAACGTGTACACAGTGCATTCGTAGCTAGAACGGCACATGAAGCACTCGTACGTGCCGCATTTACCATTTGCGGTTCGCTAATATCAAGAAAGACAGAGGTAGGGCCCTGTTCCCTACGCGGTCCCGAAGAGCAAAGTACGACAGACCCTCCTTTTGCCCTTACATAGGCAATCACTATACTCATCTTAATCCGAGTCTAGGTCGATGTTCACGAAGTCATGGAGATGTTGCTGTAGCATCATCCTATTACTTAGCTCGTCCCTCGATACAGGCTTCCTTACACATAAGGTAGTACAGAGGCCGCATATCGCAGGAGCACACTGTATACATAGACAGAACAGGAAAAGAATGGCTAAGATCATTCCAATGACCATCAGAACTTTCCAACCCCAGGCAGATATCAATTCCCAGAACCATCCCATCAGTGACCAATCTCCCTTATCCACGTGTATGGCTTCAGATATTTTATGGAGTTTGGAGATGGCTTGATACACTGTTGGAGCATTATCTGGTATGAAAATGCAGCAACTGGATTGGATAACCTTGCATACCCCACCGCGGTCTGCAAGAATAACGTCTAGGACCATGCGGTTCTGCAAAGTCATAAGGCGATCCGCTTGGAGCTCAGCTGTCAGATTACTAAGGGCACCAGCCGTTACATTGACGGTGGATTCAACCACACGAGTCAGCTGTCTCAGGTTCCTACTATTGACCATAGGTCCCCAAAACGGCAGGAAATCCAAGAAGAAGTCTCCTGCTTCCTGACCGGCAGTGTCCTCCTTACTAATTACACCTCTCACAACTCTGGTCTTGTGATAGTCAGAGGCGGCAGTAAATGTCGGCGGTAGCAAGTTCGCAATATAACATGTGCCCGAGAAATCAGGGGGCAACCATGTATATGCTCGGTCATGACAGATGAAATATGTGCCCTTAGCAGCCAAAAACGCAGGGGAAAACTGTGACGGGAAAGTGTACGTTTCAGTACAGTCACTTCTTCCCAGTTGAGCCCTAGGATTCTGACCATTACCCTGTAAGCAGAACCGACCCATGTGGGGTACGACCCAGATTGGAGATGAGATTTTTCGCTGTCTTTCACCCAGACTAATACTATACCCCGTCGCGTTCCATCCTACATAAGGTCTCAGCTCTTCTTTGGGAATGGAGGAGTATGCATTAATATCTCTACTCATATCGGCAACTCCTTTCATCAAAGCCTTATTATTGGTGATGGGTCTGATGGAACGCGGTGGGCGAGGGGAGTATGTATCTAGAGCATAGAGAAACATGGTCTGGAATGCCCATGACGATCCATTGTAACTGTACGGTAGCACCAGGTAGGGAATACCCTTGTTAGTGGTATGTGGCATTAACCCACAGACCCAGCAAGTGGTCGTATTCATTACCAGTTGGTGCTGGTGCAAGAGTTGGATAAACGAGTTATTTACGAACTCTGATCGTCTGGTCTGTTCGTGCTCAGGCAAAGGGTGAAAAGAGTGAGAGGAGGCAGTAGAAAGAGATATAGGCTGTTGAGTGGGTGTAATAGGTTTTGGAGCAGAGAAAAACACACATCCTACAATAAACATCATGATACTACACAGTGTAAAAAGGCACAAAAAGACAAAACATTTACTTTTTACAATTCTACACATCCTGGCTTGAAAGTTCATTTCCTCAATCGGTCTCTCCATCTTACAAAACTCCATCCTCTACTCGGGCCGCTCGCGGTGGATGAGTTTCTTCTGCTAAGGAGTACGCCTGTCAGTCCAGGGAAACGCCCTAGACCAACCAGAACCGTCGACCTAGCGTCTTCGGCCTGTACCCCAAAGTCTTGGCACCGCGACCCTGCGGCAGAACCCGGATGGTGGTTCGAAAAACAAAAATCAAGAAAGTCCTTCAGATGGGAGAGCAAAAAAAATGTCAAAAGGGAAATAATGAGGAAATCTTTATTTGTCCGTGGGCCTAGGTCTCAGATTATAGCGGAGACGGCCAGGTGCCGTTTGGTCTTGAAAAAGAAGTTCAGGCTCAGTGGTGTCCAGTCGACTCGATGGCGGCACAGCTTCCTGCAGAATATTGTCACTCTCTTGGACTGAAGCTGTGTCTCTTAAGCGGGCGTCACTGAATGGTACAAAGCGAGGTACAATGTCTGTCTCTGAGTCGGCGATACCCTCTTTGACCCACTGGTCATATGGCAGAGGCAAGGGAACTACCTTGCAGTGAGTACCATGAATCCAGTGCTTCTTCCCTTTCACTCGCACTGCTGATCTTGTCGAAAGAAGAACAAGATGAGGGCCAATCCAGCGAGGCTCGTCGTTGCCCTTGCGCTGGAAATTCCGAACTAGGACCCACGAGCCAGGGTTGATGGGGTGTCCAGGAGGCTCAGAGGCTTGGGGAAGAGTATCATGTACCTGTTGGTGCAAAACACGCAGTTTAACAGTCAAATCATACAGGTAATCGAGCAGTACTGGATGCTCTATTTCACTGAACTTCGTAGGCCTTGGCACACCCCATACGTTGGCCGGGCGGCCAAAGACTACTTCATAAGGACTAAGTCCCACTCGTGAGTGTATCGTCATTCTGGTGGACAAGAGTGCTAAAGGCAGAGCGTCAGGCCATTTAAGACCGGTGCTCGCCTGGATCTTAGCCAGCTTGAGCTTTAAGGCTCCATTGTAGCGTTCAACCAGTCCAGCTGATTGGGGGTGATTTGCAGCGTGGAATTTCTGCCTTATGCCTAAACCTTCACATACATTCTTCATCACTTTACCCACAAACTCACTTCCGTTATCACACCATACCATTCTCGGCATTCCAAACCTGGGGAAAAACTCCTTCACAAGGGCTTTGGCTGTGGATAGGGCAGTGTTATCTTTCAGAGGATAAGCCTCTACCCATTTGGAGAAAGCACAAACAACCACCAATACATATTTCAGGTTGTTGCATCTTTCCATGTGAATAAAGTCCAGCTGCAAAACTTCGAATGGACATGATGGGGGTGCAAAGTGACCGGCCGGAGTTGGGGTTCCCCTACCAGGGTTGTACTTCAAGCATACCATACAATTCTTGACCACATTCTCTGCACACTTGGGAATCCCAACATTCTGCCATACTGGAGCCAACAACTTACAGATACCTTTCGTACTGATATGTGCCATTCCATGCGCCATAGTAACCACTGGAAGCACATATGCATCAGGCAACAACCATCGCCTATGTTCTGTCAGGTCAATCCAACAACCATTCTCATCTAACTTACCCATACTCTCTCTCCACTTGCTTAACTCTTCTTCTGTAGCTTCAGCCTGAAGCGACTTCACACTCTCTATTGTGTTCTCACACATTCCCACATCATTAACCCATCTTGCGGGGCCTGCAACATACATTCTAGTCTTCACATTCTGTGCGGTTTCTCTCGCGGTCTCATCAGCAAACGCATTCCCACGTCCAACATAATCTGTGACTTTCCTGTGCGCACTACATTTCATGATCGCAACTTGCAAAGGTAGGGTCAGTGACTCAAGGAGATCATTCACCAACTTGCCATTCTGAATTTTAGCTCCATGCGACGTCAGGAACCCACGCTCTTTCCACAAACGCCCAAAATTATGAGCCACACCAAAGGCGTACTGGCTATCTGTGTATATGTTCACTCTCATTCCTTCAGACAACACACACGCTCTCGTGAGGGCGATTAATTCCGCTGCTTGGGCCGAATTATGTGGCACTCGTGCAGTTTCCACGATCGTGTGCAAAGTCGTGATAGCATATGCAGCAGTCGTGTCACCATTAGGGAGCTTGAAACATGACCCATCTACCCATAAAGTGCCATCACATTCAGTCAGGGGAGTATCTTTGAGATCTACTCTCCCTTTCGTCTCTTCTTCTGTCCTGAACAGACAGTCATGTTGCTCAATCTCATCTGAGTCTGCTGGAATCGGCAATAATGTGGCTGGATTCAGCGTATTGCATCTTTTTATGTGTACGTGATTCGCTAACAGTGTGAGTTCATACCCTGATAATCGCGCACTAGTCAAGTGTTGTGTCTTGGTTCTATTTAATAATGTGTCTACAGCGTGTGGAACCATGACAATCAATGTGTTGTCCATTACCAGACCAGCAGATTGTCGGATAGACATCGCTGCAGCAGCTGTCGCTCTCAGACAGCTTGGCAATGCCCTCGCTACAGGGTCCAAGGTGGATGAAAAATATGCGCATGGGCGCGGTCTGTCGCCAAAAGGCTGTGTTAACACTGACAACGCACAACCATCTTTCTCGTGAACATACAATGTAAAGGCTTACTGTAGTCGGGAGTACCCAACACAGGAGCTGAACACAACGCATTGCGCAATTCCACAAAACTTTTCTGGCACTCTTCAGACCATGGGATAGGATTCGGTGTGTCCTTGCATGTTAAGGCCAACAAAGGTTTTGCCAACAAGGAAAAACTTGGGATCCAATGCCTACAGTATGAAGTAATGCCCAAGAAAGCACGCACTTCTCTCTGTGTCTTTGGCACACTCAACTGTGCAATGGCTTGAATTCTTTCTGGGGTCAGTTTCCTTCCCTCCTTCGATAAGAGATGACCTAAGTAGGTCACTTCTTGTCGACAATATTGCAACTTAGAGAGAGACACTTTGTGATGGTAAGCGGATAAATGGCGCAACAATGACAATGTGGCTTCTTTACAGATCTTCTCAGTATCCGCGGCGATCAGTAAATCGTCCACGTACTGGATCAGGATAGCGCCACTAGGTAAAACAAGTGCATCAAGCTGCGCTTTCAAAGCTTGACTATATATGGATGGACTCTCGCAGTAACCTTGGGGAGCGCGTTTGAAGCGGAAGCTTCGGCCTCCCAGACTAAAACCAAAAATGTCTCTGCTCTCTTCTGCAATTGGGATACTAAAGAAAGCATTCTTTAAATCGATCACTGAAAACCATGCAGCAGAGGCTGGAATCATCGTTAACAAGGCAGTTATATCGGGGACAACCGGAAACTGAGGCACAACAATCTTATTAACCTCTCTAAGATCAATCACAAATCTGTAAACAGGTGGCTGTGAAGGGTCCGTTCGTTTTAAGACAGGTAAAATCGGGCTATTGCAAACGTTGCCTCTTGTCTCTTCAATCACACCCTTATTAATCAAGTCGCTGACAATGTCTAACAATGCTTTCTGCCCTTCATTAGAGATCTTGTACTGGGGAATACGTGGCAGTCTGACATTAGCCTTTAGAGTCACCACATATGGTGGTATTTCCAAGAGGCCCACATCATTGGGACCAGTAGCCCAAAGGGCATCCGGAAGGGATGACAATTCAGGTGGCATCGTGTTTTTAGACAAATACATTGGGGAAACCACTTTCTTGCCTAATGTAAGTTGTACTCCTGAAGGAGAACAATACAGTGTAGCGTGCAATCTTTTCAACAAATCTAATCCCAGCAAATTCTCACCACAACCTGTTGTCAGGATCAGGGGCGCTTTCAGTTCGCAAGGTCCAACAGAAAGTGACATGGGACTGGAAATCGGGTTCCTAACTGGGCGCCAGAAAAACCTACTGAAACATTTATATCGCCAGGCAAAGGTGCGCCAGGGAGTTTTGAATGCATGATTGAACTCTTTGCAGCACCAGTGTCTAGCAGAAAAGGCTCCGTTACATTTGCTGTAGTCACCTCAACATACGGTCCACTCTGATCCACTGGCACTGAAACAACTCCCTCTCTCTGTCTATGGCTGTCCTAGTAACCATTATTTTCTGCATCACCGTCCTCCACATAATAATCATTATTGTAATACTGTGCCGTATTACCAGTCGCGTTAGCTTGCTGATCAAAGCTATTAATTGCGCTTTGGGGCGGAAGAGGACGCGCGTTTTGGGGAACACTTCCACGCCCTCTGCCTCTAGGAGCTTGCTGACCACCTCTACCTCTGGCGCCATACGTGTTACCGTTCCGTTGCATTAATTTAGGGCAACTATATTTAAAATGACCTTCCTCTTTGCAGTATGAACATTGGTTGGGACCTACAGGGACACGTGGCTGATAATACCCATTCATTTGCTGATTAGTCTGAAACTGTTGGGGTTGGTGATAGACACCTTGGGGTTGTCTATAATTATTACCACCGCCACGTGGTGGATAGGCCTGCTGTAAAAGGACCTTTGTCTTTAGTTCCTTCGTTTTCTTCTCCGTTCTATCTTTCTCGTCTTTATCTCTGTTTTCATAATACTGTGCAGTAGCCAGTATTTGCGCTGAAGAGGAAACGGCCCAAGAACTCTCCGAATCTTTCAACTTTTTACACAGGTCAGGGAGTAAATTCTGCACAAACTTATCCACAAACAACCGTTGGCCACCCTCAGTACTCATATCTTGCCCACTGTGGTCAATAAACGTTTCCTCAAACCTAGTAAAGAAGTCTGACACTGTCTCATCCTTCTTCTGCTTACATGCAGATAACTTATCCCAATTTACGCGCATCGCAGGCATTATTGTCTTCATATACGTGATGATTCTACCAGGCAATTCAGCTACTAAAGGTTCTGGTTTCGCACCACCCGTTTGTCTAGCATCAGCAGCAACAATGTTAGCCCATGTATCCCCTAGTTCTGCATTGTGATCTACATTACGAATTGACCCCCACAGAGGCTGTGGAACAACATTACCAAACAACATGTCTATGTCGGCCAAATTCATAACGCATGATCCTGCTGTCTGTGACAACTCTTTATAATAACCTGCTGGGTTTTTACGGGGATCAGGCAATGTCTGCTTAAGTGCTAACACCTCAGAGCGCTTCCATGGAACATGCACCCAAACACGTTGGAAATGCGCTGGCACAGCGGGGTTATTGCCGACAGCTGCAACTGCTTCTTTCCATACCGGGGGAACTTCTCTCATAGGGTATTGTCGCGCTTTTGCCTTTTTCCCCACAAGGATCTCTTGTTCAAACAATGACTGTTGGCAATCGTCATTCCTTAAGGACAATACAACCGCAACTGCTTTATCTACTTCGCGGTCCACAATTATACCAGTTCCAAAATCGCACCTCACTCTACACAATTCCTGCGGGTTCGGATTTCTACCACTATCCTCCAATTCTTCACAGAGAATTTCGCACATTTTCTCAAATACATATCTCTGTTTCGGGGCATCCCATTGATGGAAAGTGTTAACAACCGATTCCACATCATACAGTGAAGGAAAAACGATCCATCTACGCGCCATGTGATCTATTACCTTTTTCTCATCGGGGTTAGGCAATTGGCTGCGCAACTGCTTACGCTGTATACCAGGAGTTGCACCAGATGACCCAAAGAGAGGCGACATTAATGTAGTAACCACATTAGCTAAACGCTGTCGCGCTGAAGGAGAAGCTGAGGCGAGAACAGGGGGAAAAACAGAGGGAAGAAAAGAGGATGTAGAGACAGGTACTGGAGCGGTGGAAGGAAGAGTGTTAGGGGAGGCAGTTACTGGATTAGGCAAAGTCGCAGGAAGTGCGGGGGTAGTTGGGAGCACTACTGGAGGCGCTTGAGAAGACTGCGCTACAGGAATAGGAACTGATTGCAAAGCAACTGGCGGTTGCGGCAAGGCTTGCAGTATATGCACTGGAGGTGGCATATTTACAAGCTGGGGAGGCGCCGTGGCAGTTTGAGCATACGGGGGTGGCGAACTCAACAAATGTGACATCAAGGGATCTTTCTCCTTTTCTTCTGACTCATCCTGCTTAGAATATGGCAAAGCTGGGTAACATTTGTCAATCCCTAACTTACGCTGCCTGTGCAATTGCTCATTCATTTGCTCCTCTTCATTGTCTTTAAATTGTACAGCTGCTTGCATTACTGACATACCTCTCTCTCTCTTATTCTTTTTCGCTAGCTTGATTTCCTTCTGTTTGGCTTCCTTTCGCCATAAGCGGAAAGAGTCAAACATCGCCGGCCGGGCTTTCTTCTTAAACAATTTAATTTCCAGATTATCTAAAATATCGGTATCGAAACTACCATTTTGGGGCCATTTTAAAACACCGTCTTTCCTGGTGTAGTGGATCCACACTTCATTATATGCAATTGGGCCTACACCATGTTTCACATAGAGCTCATAAGTTGGAGTTCCAACCGGAGGAACCGGACATGATTCCTCTAGCTGGAAATCTTTTCCACAACCCAAACAGAATAATCTACCAAATAGTCTAGAACCAGGCATCTTCGCTCACTAGTCTAGATCCAAACGTCAAAGGATTATCGATTACGATAGCCTCGTGAATACACGAGTCCTCTGGCTTTGGGGTTTGCAAACACCAAATCACCAATTACCAAATCAAACCAAACGATCCCGAGGGATACCAAAACATATGGGAGACGCTCCACTTATACTTAACTGAATGTTGCTGATCGATGACGTCACCCGAAGACTCTCTCGATTGTTTCGCTCTCTCAAACTCGTCAAGGGTCCAAAACAGGTCGATTAATCAGGGCAGCAGTCCTTCGTAGCCGTCGGGACACGGAGAACCTCGCAGAAAAGACTTTCGGACCACGTCGACATGCAGGGGTCGATGAAGTGGCGGCCTTCCTCCGGAATTTCCACACGAAGCTCCTCACGAACCTCTGGCTTGGACTGGTACCGCTGAAATCGGCCCGAGTTGGGCGCCAAACTGAAGTACTGGGTATTCTAGACCCAGCGGTGCAGGGGCACACACCCTATGACTTCGGGGTTTCACCCTGTTCCGGACCTACAGAAACACAGAGTCTTCTGGGTGAAGTCAAAGAATCGTTTATTGGCTGCAGACCAATGACAGATATCCTAGAAGTACACCAGCGTGTATGTTCTCAGGAGACTGCTGAAAATCATAGGAACGGACTTCTCCTTAAGTACAACATATCATGCTCCAGGCACACATTCCTTGGTTTACGATATGGTCATATAAAGGCATACATTACAAACGAAAAAGCAGAGTCATGATGACCATCCCACATTCCAGTTCGGCCAGCCCACAATGATTTACACCGGAAGGTTCAGATCCCATGTTTGAAGTAAATAGACCCCCCAATAAACATGAGCATCTCCTGTTTTGGGAAACAAGTCGTAAAGTAGGAACAAGCAGGTGTGGAAGAGATTAGCCGGGGGATTGTGTAGAATGAAAGGGTTTTATGACGGGTCAAGCCCTGATACGAATCACAGGTGAACGGAGGAAGGGGAGCTCGTGAGACCGGTTTGACCCGGGGCAGCAGAGCCAGCTGCCCAGGTCACAGAGAAGTCAGAGGGAAAGCCCATGTACTGTGAGGCCCGTATTAACTCCATCATAGCCTATGTGAGGGCAATGACAAGATGGCCACTGCTTCCAAAATGGAACCCGCGTAGTTGAGCAGAATAACGTGTACACAGTGCATTCGTAGCTAGAACGGCACATGAAGCACTCGTACGTGCCGCATTTACCATTTGCGGTTCGCTAATATCAAGAAAGACAGAGGTAGGGCCCTGTTCCCTACGCGGTCCCGAAGAGCAAAGTACGACAACCCCTGTCCATCTGAAAGTGCCTGAAGATCCCCCAGGACAGAAGTGGTGTCACCATGGTCATTCACTGGTGACGCAGCCCTTCTGGCTGGCCCCTGACCCACTGGTTTTTCCACTGGGCACTTGTTCCCCCTCTCACCCCTCAATCTGGACCTCTGCACCCTCCCTACTGGAGCGGTACTGCCAGACACCAGAACTGAGGGAGGCCTGCTTACAGACACTCCCTGTTCACCAGACACTAGGGGATCCCGCACAACGGGCAGCCCCTCAGGACAGACTAGGCTCCCCACCTGGTGTTCCCTTAAAGAACCATCCAGGCCCTGAGACTGAGGTTGGGCACTACCGGGACATAACTCATTCTCACTCCTTCCCCTTAAAGACAGGACGTGAGGCCCTACACCCCTCTCACTACTACAGGACCTAGCTGGGCTACTCTGAGCCACTTCCACCACACTGGGTTTGAAGATACCTGAACCACTCCTCTTGGGATCACTCCCCAATGCCTTTCCAGACCCTCTGGACTCCACCAAAAGGTCTGCCTCCAACGTGAGCTCCCTGGAGTCAGAGAACTCACTCTCCGACAGGTGTTGGCATAGCTCTGGAAAACAGGGACTTAAAATATGCTCTCCCACAATTGGATCACACAGCCCCCTAGCAGGGTTAACCAAACTATCCTTCACCTCACCATCCAGTGCCTCACACACGTACTCCATACCACTCTCCTGAGACTGGCAAGACAGTATCTGACTGCCTCTGTCACACAACCCATATTCTTCTGGGCGGTCTTCACACTCACCCACCAGGACTTCAATTCTGGGGGAACCCCTCTCCCTGCACCTCTCATCTAGAGTCAGTAGAGTATCCCTCCCACCCCTAGGACCATGAACCCCTGCGCCAGTTACCCTATTCCCTTCAGGGACACTGCACACTACTGGAGCTACCTCATGCCCTTGAACCTCCTGGTGTATGTTAACCCCCTCCTTCAAGTCAGGCACCACATCTCTGGGTGTGCGTACTACTCTCTCAGCACTAGAAAATTCAATATTGCTGCCACCATCTGAGCTGGATTCCTCCTCCCACTCAGAAAAGCTCCACCTCTGAGCTACGCACCTTTCTTGCTGTGGGGCTGAGACACTCCTGGCCCAAGCCTCTCGAGCTCCATATCAAGTTTCTTCATTCTCAAGTCATGCTCCATTTGCATTTTCTTTTCTTCCAGAGCCATTTTCTTTTCTTCCAGAGCCAGTTTCAGTTTCGCCAAAGTGACCTCTTGTTCTCTTGCGGCCTGTCTGTCTGCCAGCTCCCCTGGTGACAGGCCTCTGCCAAAGCTGTGGATGCTCTCTGCTGGTTTCAATGGTGTAACTTCCTTTGTTGCACCCCTTGATTCAATCCAGGCTTTGAGCGCCTTGTAGAGGTTTATTTTGTTCCTGCATCCTGCATGTGGAACCTTGAACTTCAGGCAGAAGTACTTGAGTTGTTTCTTTGTGTAGTTGTCCAGCTCTGATTCATCCCATTCCCATTCCATTCCAGAGGCTTCAGATGCTGTGCTGTTTGAGCCCGGCATGGCTTCAAACACAAGGGATCTTCTTCTCTTGGCAAGTGAAATTACAACTTGAAAAGTTCTGTGGCTTAAGCTACTGGACTGTCCACTGTGCAATGGTTATTAATCACTGCGCAGACACCAAGAACGCAAATCCGTAAATCCTCACCCCTGCCACCAATGTTAGAATCCGGGGTCTCTGGTTGGCGCAGCTATGCACTTGCGACAAGCAGGGACCCTTTCCTCTAAGTCAGGGCAAAGGATCACCTCTTTAAAAATAACCCCTGCTCACCCTCTAGGTAACGTGGCGCGACCCGTCAGGCTAGGTACCAGACCGCGCGCAGGTTCTGCAGTGGCAGACCCTAGACACATTTTACTAGGCCGCTTCTGTGGGTGGCACAACCAGTGCTGCAGGCCCACCAGCAGCATTCGCATTTACAAGCCCTGGCACTCCTGGTGCACTTCACTAGGGGCTGATAGTAAACCGAATAAGCCAAACATGGACACCAATCAATGTATATATTTTACCATAGGGAGAGCATATGCACCTTAGCACTGATCAGCAGTGGTAAGGTGGCCAGAGTCATAAAGCAGCCAACAACAGGTCAGAGAAAATACAGGAGGAAGGCAAAAAGTTTAGGGATGACCCTGCAAAAAGAGCCAAGTCCAACAACCACCCCCTGAACGTCCCCCTACACTGCCCGAACACCACTGCACTGCTCTAAACTATGATACACCAGCCCCAGCACGACCCCCTACACTGACCGAACACCACTGCACTGCCCTAAACCGTGAAATACTAGCCCCAGCATGACCCCCTACACTGCCCTAACACCACTGCACTTAACCCTGAAACACCACCCCCTGCACGGCCCCCTACACTGCCCGTTCACCACTGCACTGCCCTAAACCCTGAAACACCACACCCAGCACGACCCCCTACACTGCCTGAACACCACTGCACTGCCCTAAACCATGAAACACCACCCCCAGCATGACCGCCTACCTTGCCCGAACACAACTGCACTGCCCTAAACCCTGAAACACCACCCCCTGCATGACCCCCCACACTGCCCGAACACCACTGCACTGCCCTAAACACAGAAACACCACCCCCTGCACGACTCCCTACACTGCCCAAACACCACTGCACTGCCCTAAACCCTGAAACACCACCCCTAGCACGACCCCTACACTGCCCGAGCACCACTGCACTGCCCTAAACTCTGAAACAACACCCCCAGCATGATCCTCTTCACTGCCCGAACACCACTGCACTTTACCCTGAAACACCACTCCCTGCATGACCACCTACACTGACCGAACACCACTGCATTGACTTAAACCCAAAAACACCAGCCCCAGCAAGACCCCCTACACTGCCCGAACACCACTGAACGGCCCTAAACCCTGAAACACCACCCCCAGCAAGACTCCCTAACTGCCCGGAACACCACTGCACTAAACCCTGAAACACCACCCCCTGCATGACCCCCTACACTGCCCGAACACCACTGCACTGCCCTAAACCCTGAAACATCACCCCCTGCATTACTCCCTACACTGCCCAAACACCACTGCAATGCCCTAAACCCTGAAACACCACCCCCAGCACGACCGCCTACATGGCCCGAACACAACTGCACTGCCCTAAACCCTGAAACACCACCCCTAGCATGACCCCTACACTGCCCGAGCACCACTGCACTGCCCTAAACTCTGAAACAACACCCCCAGCATGACCACCTACACTTCCGGCATATCACTGCTCTGCACTAAACCCTGAAACACCAGCCCCAGCACGTCCCCCTACACTGCACGATGAGCACTGCACTAAACCCTGAAACACCACCCCCTGCACGACCCTCTACACTGCCCAAACACCACTCCACTGCCCTAATCCCTGAAACACCACCCCTGCACGACCCCCTACACTGCCTGAACACCACTGCACTGCCGTAAACCCTGAAACACTACCCCAACACAACCCCCTACACTGCCCGAACACCACTGCACTGCCCTAAACCATGAAATGCCAGCCCCAGCACGACCCCCTACACTGCCCGAACACTACTGCACTGCCCTAAACCCTGAAACACCACCCCCAGAAATACCCCCTACACTGCCCAAACACCACTGCACTGCAATAAACCCTGAAACACCACCCCCGGCACGACTCCCTACACTGCCCGAACACCACTGCTCTGCCCTAAACCCTGAAACACCAGCCCCAGCACGAACCCCAACACTGCCCGAACACAACTTCACTGCCCTAAACCCTAAAACACCACACCCAGCATGACTCCCTACACTAACTGAACACCACTGCACTGCCCTAAACCCTGAAACACCACCCCCGGCATGACCCCCTACACTGCCCGAACACCACTGCTCTTCTCTAAAGTCTAAAACCCAACCTCCAGCACGTCCCGCTACACTGCCCTAACACCACTGCACTGCCCTAAACCCTGAAACACCACCCCCGGCATGACCCCCTACACTGCCCGAACACCACTGCTCTGCCCTAAAGTCTAAAACACTACCCCCAACACAACCCCCTACACTGCCCGAACACCACTGCACTGCCCTAAACCATGAAACGCCTGCCCCAGCACGACCCCCTACACTGCCCGAACACTACTGCACTGCCCTAAACCCTGAAACACCACCCCCAGAAATACCCCCTACACTGCCCAAACACCACTGCACTGCAATAAACCCTGAAACACCACCCCTGGCACGACTCCCTACACTGCCCGAACACCACTGCTCTGCCCTAAACCCTGAAACACCAGCCCCAGCACGAACCCCAACGCTGCCCGAACACAACTTCACTGCCCTGAACCCTGAAACACCACCCCCAGAATGACCCCCTACACTGCCCGAACACCACTGCACTGCCCTAAACCCAGAAACACTACCCCTACCAAGACCTCCTAAACTACCCGAACACCACTGCACGAAACCCTGAAACATCACCCCCTGCATGACCCCCTACACTGCCCGAGCACCACTGCACTACCCTAAACCCTGAAACACCACTGTTAGAAATGGGATTTCTGGTTGTCTAGGGCTTGCGCCAAAGCCAGGCAGAAACCATCACTCTAGTCAGGGCTGGGGAGTTACACGCCAAAGATAATCCCTGCTCACCCCCTTGGTAGCTAGGCACGAGCAGTCAGGCTTATCCCGGAGGCAATGTGTAAAGCGTTTGCGCGCGCACCCAGCAACAACACCCAAGGCCCACCACAAAAGAAACTCCACACAAGGTTATATATAAAAATAGCCTTTGTATTACCAAAACACATTGGATAAAAACACACACTTTACAATGTACCAACAGGCACGGGCAGAGTTTACAAGGGATTATATTTACAGGGGACAGGGCCACATGGACCACTGTCAGGAATTAGCACTTTTAGAACTTAGCACTTAGAACATAGGAATAACACTTCTAGGACATAGCACATACAATCACTGTAGCGCCAATTAGAGCATGTAGCGCACAACCAGTAACCACTGGTAACAGGTAAGTACCACCTGCGCAACCCTAACCACCTTAGGAGAATATCACGCAGGGAATCATGAACACATCAGCATAACCTATACCAGGAAAAACCCTCTCCTACGCATAGGCACAGCTAGCAATCAGCATAGCATAAAGGCATTGCGCAGGCGCAAAAGTACATATGTAAACATCAACAGGTACCCTAGGTGAGGGCATGACACAGCCAAACTGTCCCCAGGCCAACCTGGCCCTTCGTCCACAAAGTCAAGGTTGGACTGCGCAGGCTGCTCAAGCCAATGCGTGCAGGGACACAACCTAAACGTGGCAGCTGCCCACTAAGTGCTGGGCAGCTGTAGGGACTGAGGCCTGGTCACCTCTGGGCCCTTAGAACAATTATGGCCTACGTTGGAGCCTCTCTGGGCTCTGAGAAAACAATGCCCCCTGGGAGCCTCGTGGGCTCGAGAAGAAGGATGTCTCCTAAAACGTTGGAGTCCTGCTCAGGGACTCAAGAGAGTAATGCCCCCGTAGTTGGAGCCTGTCTGGCTCTGAAGACTACTGCCCCCAAAAGGTTGGAGTCCCACTCGGGGGACTCTTGAATAGCAATGCCCCCGTTGGAGCGGTCCGCAACTGCGGCGCTGCTGTGGGGGACAGGGGCAGAGAGTACAACCACACGGAGTCCCGCTTACCTAGGACTCCCGCGTGGTCTTACGCTCCGTCCATTTCTCTGGCGCCGGCTTTCCCTGCAAGGTCGGGCAGCCGCGTCGCGCTGCCTCGCTCTCCTTGCTGGCGGCTTGTGGGGCGTCTGCCAGAGCGGGGTAGGCTCCCGCCTGGCTTCTCTGGGGCTGCGGGACTTTTCCTTCGTCGCCGGGGATCCGGGAGCCGGGACTTCCTGCTTCCGCTCAGCGTCGGGATGACGCGGCGGTTGGAGTCCCGGTTGCCGGGCAACCCCCTGGCTTCCCTTGGGTCCGGCGTCACTTCTTTTTCCTGCGGCTCGGGCCGTGGCAGTGGTTCCTTCGCGGGGTGGGCACCCACTAGTAAATACGCAAAGGGGGGGTGCAACCAGAACAGCAAAGTCCCTGGTGGGGTGGGCACCCGCTAGGGATATTACTTCTCCAATAAAGCGGGGTAGGCTCCCGCTTGGGCACCACAATGCGGGGTGGGCACCCGTTTTGAATATGGCAAGAGCGGGGGAATCCCTACATCAGGGTTCCCTCGCAGACCGTCGTAGCGCCGCGCCGCTGGTCACACTGCAGGCGCTTCTCAGAAAAAGCGCTTCTCTACGCTGGGATCCAAATAAAGCGCTCCTAGCGCTATAAGGCAAAAAAAAGCGCTTCCAGGCGCTTTGAGCAAGTCCAGCAACAAAAGTCCTGGCAAAGTTTTAGGAAGGTAGGCAGGGGGGCAAGGCTGGGCCAGGGGCCAGCTCACTGGGCCCTCCAGGCAGGAAGGCAGTCCTAAGTGGCGGTTCCTCCTGGCTTCCAGCAGCAGCAGCCCCCCTCAGATAGGATCCTGGAAGAGAACAAATTGTAAGGGGACACAGCCCCTTCTTATACACCTTTTCCCTTTGTTCTTGGTTCAGGGTGAGGGGAAAACCAGTTGCAGCTGGTTGGGGAGCACCCTTGATGTGCTCAGCCCCTCACTCTATTCACTGGCAGGGCTAGGGTCATCAGTCTTACCACAGGGGGCAGAGCCAGCATTGTGTAGGGAAAGCCCTGCCCTATTCAGGACCAAGGTGCACTCCTCCCCAGCCATCAGCATGCTAATCTCACACTCACCACTGGGGCAGACCCACCCAGACTCCTGGAGCCAGGCTCACCAGCCAGCTCCAGCCAATTACACGCCAGACACATTTTACACTAATATGCCAACTCCTAGAAGTGTCACTTCCGCACATGACATAATCACGCATTATACATCATTGCGAAGCCTTCGATCACACGAGTCCGCACTTACCAAACTCGAGCCTGCACACCCCACGCATCAGGAACTACCAGGGACACATACATTCCCCATGCATTCCTATGGGAGGGCAGGCCTATCTCACCACATGCACTCAGAGTGCGCACACACTTTACTCTGGGACACAGGGAAAGTGCGCAGAAACCAAAAATCACTACCACCAGGTCACCAGTAAAAGCAAAAAGTTCAGGGGTGAACCTGCCAGAAGGGCCAAGTACAACAACCACACCCAGCATGACTCCCTACACTAACCGAACACCACTGCACTGCCCTAAACCCTGAAACACCACCCCCGGCATGACCCCCTACACTGCCCGAACACCACTGCTCTGCCCTAAAGTCTAAAACACAACCTCAAGCACGTCCCGCTACACTGCCCTAACACCATTGCTCTGCCCTAAACCCTGAAACACGACCGCCAGCACGAACCTCAACTCTGCCTGACAACCACAGCTCTGCCTTAAACCCTGAAGCACCACCCCCTGCAAGACCCCCTACACTGCCCGAACACCACTGCACTAAACCCTGAAACACCACCCCTGCACGTCCCCCTACACTGCCCGAACACCACTGCACTGCTCTAAACTATGGAACACCAGCCCTAGCATGACCCCCTACACTGCCCGAACACCACTGCACTGCCCTAAACCCTGAAATACCAGCCCCAGCGCGACCCCCTACACTGCCCAAACACCACTGCACTTAACCCTGAAACACCACCCCCTGCACCACCCCCTACACTGCCCGTTCCCCACTGCACTGCCCTAAACCCTGAAACACCACTCCCAGCACGTCCCCCTACACTGCCCGAACATTACTACTCTTCCCTAAACCCTAAAACACCACCCCAGCACGACCCCTACACTACCCGAACACCATTGCTCTACCCTAAACCCTGAAACACCACACCCAGCACGACCCCCTACACTGCCCGAACACCACTGCACTGCCCTAAACCATGAAACACCAGCCCCAGCAAGAGTCCCTAACTGCCTGAACACCACTGCACTAAACCCTGAAACACCACCCCCCGCATGACCCCCTACACTGCCCGAACACCACTGCACTGCCCTAAACCCTGAAACACCACCCCCAGCACGACCGCCTACATTGCCCAAACACAACTGCACTGCCCTAAACCCTGAAACACCACCCCTAGCACGACCCCTACACTGCCCGAGCACCACTGCACTGCCCTAAACTCTGAAACAACACCCCCAGGACGACCCTCTCCACTGCCCGAACACCACTGCACTTTACCCTGAAACACCACTCCCTGCATGACCCCCTACACTGCCTGAACACCACTGCACTGCCATAAACCCTGAAAAAGCATCCCCAGCCTGACCCCCTACACTGCCCGAACACCACTGCACTGCCCTATACCCAGAAACACCAACTCCAGCACAACCCCCTACACTTCCGGCACATCACTGCTCTGCACTAAACCCTAAAACACCAGCCCCAGCACGTCCCCCTACACTGCCCGATGAGCACTGCACTAAACCCTGAAACACCACCCCCTGCACGACCCTCTACACTGCCTAAACACCATCTCCACTGCCCTAATCCCTGAAACACCATCCCCTGCACGACCCCCTACACTGCCTGAACTCCACTGCACTGCCGTAAACCCTGAAACACTACCCCAACACAACTGCCTACACTGCCCGAACACCACTGCACTGCCCTAAACCATGAAACGCCAGTCCCAGCAAGACCCCCTACACTGTCCGAACACTGCTGCACTGCCCTAAACCCTGAAACAACACCCCCAGAAATACCCCCTACACTGCCCAAACACCACTTCACTGCAATAAACCCTGAAACACCATCCCCTGCATGACTCCCTACACTGCCTGAACACAACTTCACTGCCCTAAGCCCTGAAACACTAGGCCTGGGCGGTAAATTCCGTTCCGCTCGCGGAATTTGCGGAATTTGCGTAATTTCGCGTTCCGCGGAGAACGCAAAATTGCTCAAAAGTCTGCTTTCCGCGATTTTGCGAAATTTTTGCTTGTTTGCGTTCTCAAAATGCGTGTTCGCGAGATATTTCTCCCCGAGCACGCAAACAGCAATTGTGAACAGGAAAAAAGCATCGCGAACAAGCAATTCCACGTGTTTGCGGAATTTCTGCGTGTTCGCGGAGATTTTTTACCGTTTCGTGGAGATTTGCGTAACGCAATTACGCAAATTCCGCCCACCCCTATGAAACACCACCCCCAGAATGACCCCCTACACTGCCCGAACACCACTGCACTGCCCTAAACCCAGAAACACTACCCCTACCAAGACCTCCTAAACTGCCCAAACACCACTGCACGAAACCCTGAAACACCACCCCCGCCATGACCCCCTACACTGCACGAGCACCAATGCACTACCCTAAACCCTGAAACACCACACCCAGCATGACTCCCTACACTAACCGAACACAATGCACTACCCTAAACCCTGAAACACCACACCCAGCATGACTCCCTACACTAACCGAACACCACTGCTCTGCCCTAAAGCCTAAAACACAACCTCCAGCACATCCCGCTACACTGCCCTAACACCACTGCTCTGCCCTAAACCCTGAAACACGACCGCCAGCACGAACCCCGACTCTGCCTGACAACCAAAGCTCTGACCTAAACCCTGAAGCACCACCCCCTGCAAGACCCCCTACACAGCCCGAACACCACTGCACTAAACCCTGAAACACCACCCCCTGCACGTCCCCCTACACTGCCCGAACACCACTGCACTGCTCTAAACTATGAAACACCAGCCCCAGCATGACCCCCTACACTGACCGAACACCACTGCACTGCCCTAAACTGTGAAATACCAGCCCCAGCGCGACCCCCTACACTGTCCAAACACCACTGCACTTAACCCTGAAACACCACCCCCTGCACGACCCCTTACAATGCCCGTTCACCACTGAACTGCCCTAAACCCTGAAACACCACCCCCAGCACGTCCCCATACACTGCCCGAACATCACTACTCTTCCCTAAACCCTAAAACACCACCCCAGCACGACCCCCTACACTACCCGAACACCATTGCTCTACCCTAAACCCTGAAACACCATGCCCAGCTCGACCCCCTACACTGCCCGAACACCACTGCACTGCCCTAAACCCTGAAACACCATCCCCAGCATGACCCACTACACTGCCCGAACACCACTGCACTGCCCTAAACCGAGAAACACCAGCCCCAGCACGACCCACTAAACTGCCCGAACACATCTGCACTATGCCGAGAAACACCACACCCTGCATGACCCCCTACACTGCCTGAACACCACTGCACTGTCCTAAACCCCGAAACAGCTTCCCCAGCACGACCCCCTACACTGCCAGAACCCCACTGCACTGCCCTAAACCCTGAAACACCAGCCCCAGAACGACCTACTAGACTGCCGGAGCACCACTGCACTGCCCTAAACCGTGAAACACCAGCCCCAGCACGACTCCCTACACTGCCCGAACACCACTGCACTTCTCTAAACCCTGAAACAGCATCCCCAGCACGACACCCTACACTGCCTGAACACAACTGCACTATACCCTGAAACACCACTCCCTGCATGACCCCCTACATTGCCTGAACACCACTGCACTGCCCTAAACCCTGAAACAGCATCCCCAGTACAACCCACTACACTGCCCGAACACCGTTGCACTGCCCTAAAATATGAAAAACCACACCCCAACACGACCACCTACACTGCCCGAACACCACTGCACTGCCCTATACCCTGAAACACCAGCCCGAGCACGACCCCCTACACTTCCCGAACACCACTGCACTGCCCTAAACCCTGAAACACCAGCCCCAGCACGATCGCCTACACTGCCCGTTGACCACTGCATTAAACCCTGAAACACCACCCCCTGCACGACCCACCACAATGCCCGAACACCACTCCACTGCCCTAATCCCTGAAACACCACCCCCTGCATGACCCCATCACTGCCCGAACACCACTGCACTGCCGTAAACCCTGAAACACCACCCCCAGCACGACCCCCTACACTGCCCGATCACCACTGCACTGCCCTAAACCATGAAACACCAGCCCCAGCACGACCCCCTACACTGCCCAAACACCACTGCACTTCCCTAAACCCTGAAACACCACCCCCAGCACGACACTCTACACTGCCCAAACACCACTGCACTGCCCTAAACCCTGAAACACCAGCCCCAGCAAGACCCCTAAACTTCCCTAACACCACTGCACTGCCCTAAACCCTGAAACACCACCCCCAGCAAGACCTCCTACACTGCCCGAACACCACTGCACTAAACCCTGAAACACCACCCCCTGCATGACCCCCTACACTGCCCGAACACCACTGCACTGCCCTAAACCCTGAAACACCCCCCCTGCATGACTCCCTACACTGCCCGAAAACCCCTCCACTGCCTAAAACCCTGAAACACCACCACCCACATGACCCCCTACACTGCCTGAACACCACTGCTCTGCACTAAACCCTAAAACACCACCTCCACCACGTCCCCCTACACTGCCCGAACACCACTGCTCTGCCCTAAACCATGAAACACCACCGCCAGCACGATCCCCTACTCTGCCTGAACACCACTGCTCTGCCCTAAACCCTGAAACACCACCCCCAGCAAGACCCCCTACACTGCCCGAACACCACTATACTAAACTCTGAAACACCACCCCCTGCACGACCCCCTACAATGCCCGAACACCACTGCATTGCCCTAAACCCTGAAACATCACCCCCAGCATGACCCCCTACCCTGCTGGAATACCACTGCCCTAAACTATGAAACACCACACCCCAGCACGACCACCTGCACTGCCCGAACACCACTGCACTGCCCTACACCCTGAAACACCAGCCCCAACACGACCCCCTACACTGCCCGAACACCACCGAACAACCCTAAACCCTGAAACACCAGCACAACCCCCTACACTGCCCAAACACAACTGCACTAAACCCTGAAACTCCAGCCCCAGCACAAACCCCTACACTGCCCGAACACAACTGCACTTAACCCTGGAGCACCACCCCCTGAATGACCCCCTACACTGCCAAACACCACTGCACTGCCCTAATCCCTGAAACACCACCCCCTGCACGACCCCCTACAGTGCCCGTTCACAACTGCACTGCCCTAAACCCTGAAACACCACCCCAGCACGTCCCCCTCCACTGCTCGAACATCACTACTCTTCCCTAAACCCTAAAACACCACCCCAGCAAGACCCCCTACACTACCCGAACACCATTGCTCTACTCTAAACCCTGAAACACCATGCCCAGCTCGACCACCTACACTGCCCGAACACCACTGCACTGCCCTAAACCCTGAAACACCATCCCCAGCATGACCCACTACACTGCCCGAACACCACTGCACTGCCCTAAACCGAGAAACACCAGCCCCAGCACGACCCACTAAACTGCCCGAACACATCTGCACTATACCGATAAACACCACACCCTGCATGACCCCCTACACTGCCTGAACACCATTGCACTGTCCTAAACTCCGAAACAGCTTCCCCAGCACGACCCCTACACAGCCAGAACACCACTGCACTGCCCTAAACCCTGAAACACCAGCCCCAGAACGACCTACTAAACTGCCCGAGCACCACTGCACTGCCCTAAACCGTGAAACACCAGGCCCACCACGACTCCCTACACTGCCCGAACACCACTGTACTATACCCTGAATCACCACTCCCTGCATGACCCCCTACACTGCCTGAACACCACGGCACTGCTCTAAACCCTGAAACAGCATCCCCAGCACGACCCCCTACACTGCCTGAACACAACTGCATTATACCCTGAAACACCACTCCCTGCATGACCCCCTACATTGCCTGAACACCACTGCACTGCCCTAAACCCTGAAACAGCATCCCCAGTACAACCCACTACACTGCCCGAACACCGTTGCACTGCCCTAAACTATGAAAAACCACACCCCAACACGACCACCTACACTGCCTAAACACCACTGCACTGCCCTATACCCTGAAACACCAGCCCGAGCATGATCCCCTACACTTCCCGAACACCACTGCACTGCCCTAAACCCTGAAACACCAGCCCCAGCACGATCGCCTACACTGCCCGTTGACCACTGCATTAAACCCTGAAACACCACCCCCTGCACGACCCACCACAATGCCCGAACACCACTCCACTGCCCTAATCCCTGAAACACCACCCCCTGCACGACCCCATCACTACCCGAACACCACTGCACTGCCCTAAACCATGAAACACCAGCCCCAGCACGACCCCCTACACTGCCCGAACACCACTGCACTGCCCTAAACCCTGAAACACCACCCCCAGCACGACCCTCTACACTGCCCGAACACCACTGCACTGCCCTAAACCCTGAAACACCAGCCCCAGCAAGACCCCCTACACTGCCCTAACCTCACTGCACTGCCCTAAACCCTGAAACACCACCCCCAGCAAGACCTCCTACACTGCCCGAACACCACTGCACTAAACCCTGAAACACCACCCCCTGCATGACCCCCTACACTGCCCGAACACCACTGCACTGCCCTAAACCCTGAAACACCCCCCTGCATGACTCCGTACACTGCACGAACACCACTCCACTGCCTAAAACCCTGAAACACCACCACCCACATGACCCCCTAAACTGCCTGAACACCACTGCTCTGCACTAAACCCTAAAACTCCACCTCCAGCACATCCCCCTACACTGCCCGAACACCACTGCTCTGCCCTAAACCCTGAAACACCACCGCCAGCACGATCCCCTACTCTGCCCGAACACCACTGCTCTGTCCCAAACCCTGAAACACCACCCCCATCAAGACCCCCTTCACTGCCCGAACACCACTACACTAAACTCTGAAACACCACCACCTGTACGACCCCCTACAATGCCTGAACACCACTGCATTGCCCTAAACCCTGAAACATCACCCCCAGCATGACCCCCTACCCTGCCGGAACACCACTGCACTGCCCTAAACTATGAAACACCACCCCCATCAAGACCCCCTTCACTGCCCGAACACCACTACACTAAACTCTGAAACACCACCACCTGCACGACCCCCTACAATGCCTGAACACCACTGCATTGCCCTAAACCCTGAAACATCACCCCCAGCATGACCCCCTACCCTGCCGGAACACCACTGCACTGCCCTAAACTATGAAACACCAGCCCCAACACGACCCCCTACACTGCGCGAACACCGCTGAACAACGCTAAACCCTGAAACACCAGCCCCAGCACAACCCCCTACACTGCCCGAACACAACTGCACTTAACCCTGAAACTCCAGCCCCAGCACAAACCCCTACACTGCCCGAACACAACTGCACTTAACCCTGGAGCACCACCCCCTGCATGACCCCCTACATTGCCCAAACACCACTGCACTGCCCTAATCCCTGAAACACCACCCCCTGCACGACCCCCTACACTGCCAGAACACCACTGCACTGCCGTAAACCCTAAAACACCACCCCCTGCATGACCCCTACACTGCCCGAACACCACTGCACTGCCCTAAACCCTGAAACACCACCCCAGCATGACCACCTACACTGCCCGTACACCACTGCTCTGCCCGAAACCCTGAAACACCACCCCCAGCAAGATGCCCTACACTGCCCAAACACCACTGCACTGCCCTAAACCCTGAAACACCATCCCCAGCATGGCCCCCTACACTGCCTGAACACCACTGCTCTGCCCTAAACCCTAAAACAACACCTCCAGCACATCCCGCTACACTTCCCAAACACCACTGCTCTGCCCTAAACCCTGAAACACCACCCCCTGCACGACCCCCTACACTGCCCGAGCTCCACTGCTCTGCCCTAAACCCTGAAACACCACCACAAGCAAGACCCTACACTGCCCGAATACCACTGCACTAAACCCTGAAATACCACCCCCTGCACTACCCGCTACACTGCCCAAACACCACTGCACTACCCTAAACCCTGAAACACCACCCCCAGCACGACCCCCTACACTGCCCGAACACCACTACTCTGCCCTAAACACTAAAACACCACCCCAGCATGACCACCTACACTGCCCGCACACCACTGCTCTGCCCTATCCAATGAAACACCACCCCCAGCACTACCCCCTACACTGCCCGAACACCATTGCACTGCCCTAAACCCTCAAACACCACCCCCAGCACGACCCCCTACACTGCCCGAACACCACTACACTGCCCTAAACTATGAAACACCACACACCAGCACGACCACCTACACTGCCTGAACATCACTGCACGGCCCTACACCCTGAAACACCAGCCCCAGCACGACCCCCTACACTGCCCGAACACCACTGCACTGCCCTAAACCCTGAAACACCAGCTCCAGCACGACCCCCTACACGGCCCGAACACTACTTCACTAAACCCTGAAACACCACCCCCTACACGACCCCCTACACTGCCCGAACACCACTGCTCTGCCGTAGAGCCTAAAACACCACCCCCAGCATGTCCCCCTACACTGCCCGAACACCACGGCACTGCCGTAAACAATGAAACACCACCCAAAGCACGACCCCTACACTGCCCGAACACCACTGCTCTGCCCTAAACCTTAAAACACCACTCCCAGCACGTCCCTCTATACTGCCCAAACATCACTACTCTGCCCTAAACACTAAAACACCACCCCAGCATGACCACCTACACTGCCCGCACACCACTGCACTGCCCTAAACTATGAAACACCACACCCCAGCACGATCACCTGCACTGCCCAAACACCACTGCACTGCCCTACACCCTGAAACACCAGCCCCAACACGACCCCCTACACTGCCCGAACACCACTGAACAACGCTAAACCCTGAAACACCAGCCCCAGCACAACCCCCTACACTGCCCGAACACAACTGCACTTAATCCTGAAACTCCAGCCCCAGCACAAACCCCTACACTGCCCGAACACAACTGCACTTAACCCTGGAGCACCACCCCCTGCATGACCCCCTACATTGCCCAAATACCATTGCACTGCCCTAATCCCTGAAACACCACCCCCTGCACGACCCCCTACACTGCCAGAACACCACTGCACTGCCGTAAACCCTAAAACACCACCCCCTGCATGACCACCTACACTGCCCGTACACCGCTGCTCTGCCCTAAACCCTGAAACACCACCCCCAGCAAGATGCCCTACACTGCCCAAACACCACTGCACTGCCCTAAACCCTGAAACACCATCCCCAGCATGGCCCCCTACACTGCCTGAACACCACTGCTCTGCCCTAAACCCTAAAACAACACCTCCAGCATGTCCCGCTACACTTCCCAAACACCACTGCTCTGCCCTAAACCCTGAAACACCACCCCCTGCACGACCCCCTACACTGCCTGAGCTCCACTGCTCTGCCCTAAACCCTGAAACACCACCACAAGCAAGACCCTACACTGCCCGAATACCACTGCACTAAACCCTGAAACACCACCCCCTGCACTACCCGCTACACTGCCCAAACACCACTGCACTGCCCTAAACCCTGAAACACCACCCCCTGCACGACCCCCTACACTGCCCGAACACCACTACTCTGCCCTAAACACTAAAACACCACCCCAGCATGACCACCTACACTGCCCGCACACCACTGCTCTGCCCTATCCAATGAAACACCACCCCCAGCACTACCCCCTACACTGCCCGAACACCATTGCACTGCCCTAAACCCTGAAACACCACACACCAGCACGACCACCTACACTGCCTGAACATCACTGCACGGCCCTACACCCTGAAACACCAGCCCCAGCACGACCCCCTACACTGCCCGAACACCACTGCACTGCCCTAAACCCTGAAACACCAGCTCCAGCACGACCCCCTACACGGCCCGAACACTACTTCACTAAACCCTGAAACACCACCCCCTACACGACCCCCTACACTGCCCGAACACCACTGCTCTGCCGTAGAGCCTAAAACACCACCCCCAGCATGTCCCCCTACACTGCCCGAACACCACGGCACTGCCGTAAACAATGAAACACCACCCAAAGCACGACTCCTACACTGCCCGAACACCACTGCTCTGCCCTAAACCTTAAAACACCACTCCCAGCACGTCCCTCTATACTGCCCAAACATCACTACTCTGCCCTAAACACTAAAACACCACCCCAGCATGACCACCTACACTGCCCGCACACCACTGCTCTGCCCTATCCAATGAAACACCACCCCCAGCACTACCCCCTACACTGCCCGAACACCATTGCACTGCCCTAAACCCTGAAACACCAGCCCCAGCACGACCCCTTGCACTGCCCCAACACCACTGCACTGCCCTAAACCGTAAATCTACTCCCAGCATGAATCCCCTACACTGCCCGAACACCACTGTACTACCCTAAACCCTAAAACACTACCCCCAGCATGACCCCCTACTCTACCGAAACACCACTGCACTACCCTAAACCCTAAGACACTACCCCAGCATGACCCCCTACACTACCCAAACACCATTGCACTACCCTAAGCCCACCCCCAGCACGACCCCCTACACTACCCAAACACCACTTTACTACCATAAACCCTAAATCTACCCCCAGCCCGACCCCCTACACTACCCAAACACCAGTGCACTGCCCTAAACCCTACATCTACCCCCAGCATGCCCCCCTACACTACCCAAACACCACTGCACTACCCTAAACCCTAAAACACTAC
Organism: Triturus cristatus; assembly: GCF_964204655.1. Classification (NCBI taxonomy): domain Eukaryota; kingdom Metazoa; phylum Chordata; class Amphibia; order Caudata; family Salamandridae; genus Triturus; species Triturus cristatus. The sequence goes on along the minus strand of NC_140581.1, from coordinate 73,416,232 downwards.
CCCGGCACGACCCCCTACACTACCTAAACACCACTGCACTACCCTAAATCCTAAAACACTACACCCAGCACGATCCCCTACACTACCCAAACACCTCTGCACTACCCTAAATCCTAAAACACTACCCCAACCCTAAAACACTACCCCAGCACAACCCCTACACTACACAAACATCACTGCCCTGCCCTAAACCCTAAAACACTACCCCAGCATGATCCCCTACACTACACAAACACTACTGAACTAACCTAAACCCTAAATCTACCCCAAGCACGACCCCCTACACTACAGAAACATCACTGCACTACCCTAAACCCTAAAACACTACCCCAGCACGACCCCTACACTACACAAACACCACTGCACTACCCTAAACCCTAAAACACTACCCCCAGCACGACCCCCTACACTTCCCAAACACCACTGCACTACCCTAAACCCTAGAAAAGTAACCACCACCCCGTGCCCAATTCCCCTTTTCTCTCACTCCTCTTGGTTCCTCTCTCCTCGTGGTTCCTGCTTCATGTCGTGTCTGAGGGGCGGTGCACGTCGTTGTGAGGAAACGGAACAGCCTCTGTTTCATTACAACGACGTGGATCATCTACATTTTTTTAGAACTCATGGTCATTTACCATAGAAACCTTTAGAACAAAATTTGTTGTAAAGGCATGCGTGGTAAATGACCATGGGTTCTAAAAAAATGCATAGTATTGACTTTGTGATGTACAACGCATGTTTTGTAATGAATGCGTTTTAATGGTATCGCGACGTAAAAAAGTCGTTGTAGCGGCTGTTTACCAATCGAAGCTGGCCCCTGTTCTTCAGTGAGACGTTTGTTTGATAAATTAGGAGGAAGGAATGTGTTTTATTTACCGAAAAGTGCCTTCCCGGCTGTTGTATTGTGAAAGTGTCCACGTGGCCTGGTTTCACTTCCGGTGTATGAGTGGAAGAGTCTGTTTGGATCTAAAGGGGCCTGCGCGACACGTCATCAGAAAACACAGCTAATGGAAAGTGCTGTCCCCGAAGTGTGGAGCAGTGCCATGAGAGGTCAACGAGTGTGCATCCCACAGCAGTATGACCGTACCGCGTGACCCATGTGCCGCCTCCAGTGTACGGAAGGCAGTAGCAGCATCCATCGCATGTCTTCTTGAAGACCATTGTAGCACTAATTCTACATTTTGGTACTAGGGCATTTTAACCTTGTTGTTCCTGCCAGATACAAAGAGAAGATCCTGTGTTATTCAGTGCCCTTGTTACCTTTTCTGTGGGTAGTTGTGCTTGTCACTTTGTTGCCCCGCCGGTGCACACGACTGGGCTCCCCACCTCATGTGCCATCTGCAGGGCCTCTGCCCTCGGATCACTGGTTTCGGTTTCTGGGGTGGCAACATAAACAGTTGCTCAGTTGCTCCCAAAGGACTAGTCTGAACACGACGATGTCATAATAGCATGGCTCCACTCATGAACCGTATGACGTCATAGGAGCCATAAGAGGACCTCGTCGGCGTGCTGACGTCAGTTCCACCCATTTTTTCAATGCCACCGAGGTAAACAGGCGGACCAACACATTTTCACATGTATACATAGTATACTATATATATATTGGGGGCTCTTTAAGATGCTTTTTAAGATGATTTTTTAGATGATGTTTAAGGTGCATCTGTTCGCCATTGGCTCAAATTGTAATTCCATGATGGTATTACTGTATGCACTTCTGCGTCTTCTCCCTTGTTTTGGATGTGCGGCTATTGTCAAATGTTACTTATGTTTTTATACATTTAGTACTAATTTTGGATGCCGTCATTTTGATTTTAACCTTTTGCCCTTTCTCCCTTCATTTTTTACAGGAGAAAAGGAAGGGGCCCACTCTCACATGTACTCACCAGCACTGGCAACCTACTCTTTTCATCCAGCATGAATGTACACCTGTCACATCCCAAGTATGTTGTTTTGAGTATTGATCACTGATATAAGCACGATCTACAATAGCCATTCTTTAGGAGTATCTTATACTAAAGGGGCACTTGCCCGGTACTACGTTCTTCCCCATATATTTTTTCGGGGTCCTTTTGCGTTTGCTTCTTTTGCAGTAATATTCATGTTTAGGTTGGGGACTGCCATATTAGGAACCTCCCTTTGTACAGGTATGAGCAAATTGGCGTTATTATACTGGTCAAACTTATAGGGCTTTGTTAATACATATTCTGTTCATGTAACACTTGAATAATTAATTATTGACAATCTCCCTAGATGAAACAAGTATACGTATGTTGCGCCTGCACGTACATCCTGGACGTCATGTCACTGATTTCGCTCCTAATGTATTCGAGCTATATGACGAAAAGTTTAGTCCATTTACGCACTTGTGTCCAAACCTATTTGTCTATATGCACCTGGTTATGCGCTGTTACTAGTATTATTTTCTAACTTGGATTGTTGCACAAACGTACTAGTGTATTTTTACCCTTCTAAGATGGCCGCCACATTTGTGGTTTATGAGAAGTAAAGATTGTCCTTTGTTTATGTTCTTTGAGATCGTGAAACTTTATCAGTGTCTGTACTATTGTGCACTTTCACACGTGACCAAGGCTTTCGCCGAAACGCGTTGTGTGGATTAAACTGGATAATCAGCTCTTTGCTTGCCTTTTCTTCCTGAGAGCATACGTGATACACTTTTTGGTTTGGAATAATAATATTTCTGGTACGCTTCACCCGAGTGTACGCCACCCTTCGAGGGTTCCAGCGTTCCAGTAGGAGCTATTTGCATGTGTGGATACATATATATATATATATATATATATATTACCTACTGGCGTTCTCCAGTAGGTAGATATAGTTAGGACCTATTTTCCATAGGAAATCCGCAACATTCTATTTGGAATAACGTTGGCGCCGATTGACAAATCTTTGCGAAATTTTCCAAACTTTTGACCAGCTCCGGTCCGCTCCTATCCTGAAAATTTCACGGTGATTCGTCAAGAAAAAAGGTGGGTCCCAAAACGCATTTTCCCCATGCATTTTCCCATAGGACCTGTTGACGCAGCTACAGCCCGAACTGCTGAACGGAATTACACCAAATTTGGCAAAGAGGTAGTCCTCAGTTCAGACTCGTGCCTTTTGCTTAAATGGTGTAAATCCTTTCAGTAGTTCCTGAGAAAATTAGAGTTAAAAGTACATATATCTCTATGGCCTCGGAGGATCCGCGCACCCTCCCCGCACCCTCCCCGAAACCCTCCTGAGCACGAGCTGAATGCTAATTGGCTGCCAACACTCTGAATCAGGAAGTGTTGGCAGCCAGAACTGAGAATCGAGGCACAAGAAAACCGGAAAAAAAGGCGCAAAACGCGACAAGGGGGCTTCGTTTTTATTTAGCCCCTGGGGGGGCCAAGTCCCGGGGGCAATTTTTTATAGTAATGGACCATAGGTTTCAGGCATGATATAGTTAGGAAGTAGCATTTAAAAAACCTTAGAAATTCACTGAAAAAACCATAGGTTTTAGGGGTGTTATAGTTAGCTGGACATTTCACTCGAACAAAACCATTGAAATTCTTCCGATATAGTTAGTTGTACTAACTACATCTCACGCGCATCAGTGATGTCATTTGCGATGTCATCAGTGATGTCACTGACCATGTCATGAATGATGTAATATGTGACATCATCAGCAGTGGATTGCCCGCTAAAACCTATGTTTTTTTCAGTGAATTTCTAAGGTTTTTTAAATGCTAATTCCTAACTATATCAGGCCTGAAACCTATGTTTTTTTCAGTGAATATTACCTACTGGCGGTCGCCAGTAGGTAGTTATAGTTAGGACCCTCTTACCATAGGAAAACCGCAACATTCTATTTTGAATAACTTTGGCGCCGGTCGACGAATCCTCGCGAAATTTTCGAAATAGGTGGGGCGCTACGCTCCGCTCCTACCCTGAAAGTCTCGGGGGGATTCGTCAAGCGGGGGCTGAGATAAAAGGGGGGTCCCAAAACGCGTTTTTCCCATGCATTTTTCCATAGGACCTTTAGACACAGCTACAGCCCGAACGGCTGAACAGAGTTGATTGATTGATTGATTGATTGATGTACTTATAGAGCGCAGCTATCACCCTACGGGCATCTTGGCGCTTGCATTGGGAACCCGTCCTGGTTTTTCCCTGTAAGATAACCCGTACTGGGCATCCCCAAGGTGAAAGCCAGGCATCCCGCCGCAGGGGGCCGTTGTGGAGATTAAGCAGGCTTGTTGCCCAGAGCTGCATAGTGTGAACTCGTGCTTAGAGTGGGCACCGAAGCGAGAATTATCGAGTCCGTGGACAATTGGGCTCTGAATGAAATTTGGCAGAGAGGTAGTCCTCAGGTCAAGGAAGTGCCTTTTGTAGGTTTGGTGTAAATCTGTTCAGTAGATTCTGAGAAAATAGCCTTTAAATCAATATATATATCTGAGCCAGCTTACGGTGCGCTTACGGTGCGCTTACCGTACGCGTACGGTGACGTGCGCGAGCGCGATTGTGATTGTCTGTTAGATCTTAGTAAACATTCGAATCGGTCGAAACCAGGAAGCGGCGGCCGCCATTTTGTGTGTTTCACTCAGAAAAAAAAGGGTGATAACTTGAAAAGGGGGCAAGGAATAGAGTTACAGACCCCATAACATTTGAAAGGGGGTCAAAGAAGGACAGAAAAGTACCAAAAAAACATTCATTAATTTAAAAAAAAATCGAGGGGTACGCGTACGGTAAGCTTACCGTACGCGTACGGTAGAAAAAAAAAATAAAAAAAGAAATGAAATGCAGATTTAAGTGTTTAGATATTAGGGGGCTCTAAAAAGAGCCGTTGTGTTTATGAAGTTATTTTTTAGTGGTACCTACAAGTTAGTACCGATGCAGAGTCTAAGGTTCAAGAGGAAGACTCTGTTCCCTTCATCATTGAAGTGTACACCATCTCCACTATAAATGTCTTGCATGTCGTAACGCAAGTTGTTGTGGTAAATGAAACCCATACCATAGTCTCGGAGGAAAGCAGAAACAGATTTGTTGACGTGCTTTCTTGCTTTGTCAATCTGTGGACAGAAATGATTGGACCAGTTCCATTTTTGCCTTTGGCATATGTTAGAAAACACAAAGGCAGTTTTAGGGAAAAGTGAAAACAGTTGTGCAAAGGTCTCCTTCATAAGCATTTCCAGACCTACCCCAGTCAAAGTGCCTAGGTCATTGCCACCACAGTGCACTATTATGAGGTCAGGGTGTTGGATTTGCATGAAGGATTTCACCAATGGCATCAATTGGTGCCACTTTAACCCTCTCTGACCAATCCATTTAATGTCTACATTTGGCAAAGCAAGGTCTCTCACCATACCTGTTTTCTCTGCATACTTTTCACTCCAGAAGACATAGCAGTGCCCTACAATCCACACTGTGAACATCTTCAAAGGAGAACTGGATGCACTCAGGAGGTGTAATTCAGTAGAATGGTAAAAAGAAATGAAAGACAGTTTGGAAATGGAGGCATACATATTTAAAAAAAAAAAAAAACTGATTGGCTGTTTCATACCATTCTACAATAAAAACTAGGCTGTATGTGTAAATTTATAGAAGCATGTTTTGTATTGGTACAGAAAAATGTGTTACCAAAGAACAGTACTATGGATTTGCTGTTAGGTTTGAAAAGTCAAGCACTCCTGCTCTTTGGAAATGAAACATTGTGTGGTGAACTTCTGACCTAACTCTAAACAGCAGTGTTTCAAGAGCTGTTGCTATGGTAGCAGGCAGAAGTCAAGTTGGGGGAAGGGTACTAGGCTGAAGTCAAGTTGGTGGAAGGGTACTTTTGGAAAAGGGTTGGTTTTCAACCAATAGAAATGTGTGATTACATTTGAAAAAAAGGGGGAAGCACTGAGATTTGAAATTAACATGTATATGTGTGGAAAAAAAGAGGGAAACATTGCCATTATCTGGTTCTGCTGAGAGGAGAGAGGTGTACAGAACAGAGATCCTGGCTCTGATAATCTGCTGTTTGAGTGCCACATTTCTTTCACAGCTAACTAATTTTAAAGGTGAGTTTAGAGTTTGAGAGGGGATGTATATGGTAAATTAAGAAATGAATAATAGAATTGGAATTCCTTTTGTTGAAGTTGTGTTTATCATTTTCTGTTTTGGGAGAAATTTAAATGTGAGGAACATGTAAAATAATATGGACTATGTTTTCACGATAAATTAAGGTGTACTGGTATAAATAAGGAATACTTTAAGGGTTTGAGGTTGCACTCAGTAATGCAAATACATTCAGCATCAGTAAGGCTGGTTGCCCTTGCTGGAGTGTAGTCAGTCACCCAGGCTACACATGTTGCTGGTCTCAGAAAGCTGTTTGGTATTGCTCTGGTGATTTTACATTTGCATTAGATGGAAAGGGGGAGGTATTTTTTTGTGCAGAAGCAGACTCTTAGCACACAGCCAGCTGCATATCCTGTGGAATCATGCATAGTATTCACAACCGAGTGGGGTTTGAGGTTTCAGTCAGTAATGCAAATACATTCAGCATCACTAAGGCTGGTTGCCCTTGCTGGAGTGTAGTCAGTCACCCAGGTTACACATGTTGCTGGTCTGAAAATGTTGTTTGGACATGTGCTTTTTTAAGAATCTGAAAAGTGGATTCATAATGTGTCAGTCTGTAAAAGTACTTATCACTTGCCAAAAAAAAGAGTAGTAAGTGTGCTTTCAAATTGGCAAAGAAATTTCGTTTTGTGACTAATATGAAAACATGACTCTGTGTGCAAAGAGGAATTACAGGCAGAGATTTATTGCGTTATGCTCTGGTGATTTTACATTTGCATTAGATGTAAAGGGGGAGCTATTTTTTTATGCAGAAGCAGACTTTTAGCACACACCCAGCTGCTTATCCTGTGGAATCATGCACAGTATTCACAACCGAGTGGGGTTTGAGGTTGCACTTAGTAATGCAAATACATTCAGCATCACTAATGCTGGTTGCCCTTGCTGGAGTGTAGTCAGTCACCCAGGTTACACATGTTGCTGGTCTCAGAAAGCTGTTTGGTATTGCTCTGGTGATTTTACATTTGCATTAGATGGAAAGGGGGTGTTATTTTTTTATGCAGAAGCAGACTCTTAGCACACAACCAGCTGCATATCCTGTGGAATCATGCACAGTATTCACAACCGAGTGGGGTTTGAGGTTGCAGTCAGTAATGCAAATACATTCAGCTTCACTAAGGCTGGTTGCCCTTGCTGGAGTGTACTCAGTCACCCAGGTTACACATGTTGCTGACCTGAAAATGTTGTTTGGACATGTGCTTTTTTAAGATTCTAAAAAGTGGATTCATAATGTGTCAGACTGTAAAAGTACTTATCATTTGCCAAAAAAAGAGTAGTAAGTGTGCTTTCAAATTGGCAAAGAAATTTTGTTTTTTGACTAATATGAAAACATGACTCTGTGTGCAAAGAGGAATTACAGGCAGAGATTTATTGCGTATTGCTCTGGTGAATTTAAATTTGCATTAGATGGAAAGGGGGAGCTATTTTTTTGTGCAGAAGCAGACTCTTAGCACACAGCCAGCTGCTTATCCTGTGGAATCATGCACAGTATTCACAACCGAGTGGGGTTTGAGATTGCAGTCAGTAATGCAAATACATTCAGCATTACTAAGGCTGGTTGCCCTTGCTGGAGTGTACTCAGTCACCCAGGTTACACATGTTGCTGGTCTGAAAAAGCAGTTTGGACATGTGCTTTTTTAAGAATCTGAAAAGTGGATTTAAAATGTGTCAGACTGTAAAAGTATTTATCACTTGCCAAAAAAAAGAGTAGTAAGTGTGGTTTCAAATTGGCAAAGAAATTACGTTTTCAGACTAATATGAAAACATGACTCTGTGTGCAAAGAGGAATTACAGGCAGAGATTTATTGCGTACTACTCTGGTAATTTTACAGTTGCATTAGTAGGAAAGGGGGAGCTATTTTTTTATGCAGAAGCAGACTCTTAGCACACACCCAGCTGCTTATCCTGTGGAATTATGCACAGTATTCACAACCGAGTGGGGTTTGAGGTTGCACTTAGTAATGCAAATACAAACATGTAAAATAATATGGACTATGTTTTCACCATAAATTAAGGTGTAGTGGTATAAATGAGGAATACTTTTAGGGTTTGAGGTTGCAGTCAGTAATGCAAATACATTGAGCATCAGTAAGGCTGGTTGCCCTTGCTGGAGTGTAGTCAGTCACCCAGGTTACACATGTTGCTGGTCTCAGAAATCTGTTTGGTACTGCTCTGGTGATTTTACATTTGCATTAGATGGAAAGGGGGAGCTATTTTTTTTATGCAGAAGCAGATTCTTAGCAAACACCCAGCTGCTTATCCTGTGTAATCATGCACAGTATTCACAACCGAGTTGGGTTTGAGGTTGCAGTCAGTAATGCAAATACATTCAGCATCACTAAGGCTGGTTGCCCTTGCTGGAGTGTAGTCAGTCACCCAGGTTACACATGGTGCTGGTCTCAAAAAGCAGTTTGGACATGTGCTTTTATCAGAATCTGAAAAGTGGATTCAAAATGTGTCAGACTGTAAAAGTACTTATCACTTGCCAAAAAAGTAGTAGAATGTGTGCTTTCCAATTGGCAAAGAAATTTCGTTTTCTGCCTAATTTCAAAGCATGACTCTGTGTGCACACAGGAATTGTTTTTAGATATTTAATTTGTGAAGGTGTTATTGTGATTTTCACTTCTAGGAAAGGGGTACTTAGTATTTTAAGATTTGAAAAGATCATAAAAAATGTAGTAATATATTTAAATATAAAAAAGGAATTTTTTTTTAGTTTTTTTCAGGTATTGCTGAAGAGCAGTGAACAAAATTTAAGATGCCTACAAAATCCAGAGTAAGGAAAAACCACAAAAAAAACTATATTTGAAGACAACTGGAGGACCTAAGTTAGTTGGAGATGCTCATGTTGGGAAAAAGAGAAAGTCTTCTGGTAAGCAGACAAAAGATTTTTTAAAGAACATCTTCAAAAAAAGGAAAAATGTACAAAATGTCTGTACTGGAAAGAATGTTTTCAATAGAAAAGAACAGGAAAAAATTGAGAATTTAGTTAATGCAAATATACCTTCTGCAATAACAAAGATTAACTTAAACAGAAAAACAGCGTTTAAAGAGATACGTAGAAAAATGTTTCAGAGAAGAGTTATGTCCAATTTGATAAAGGATGTGAAGAAATATAAGAAAAAGGCAAAATATTACAAGAGAAAAAAAGAAATTGAAGCCATTGCAGCAAAGGCATTAGAATTAAAAAGGAAACTATTCATTTCAATTTTGAATAGGATGCGTACATTAGATAAAATGGTTAATGTACTGAAATCACAAAGCAAAAGGAAAAGAGTAGTGAAAAGAACAAACTTTTGAAAGTGTTTTTAGGAGAATGGATGCATAGTTCAAGTAGTGAACCTTTTTTTAATGAAGAGAGTTATTTTCAAAGTAATAGTTTGCTGCATGCAGTTGACACCAGAGGTTGTGCTTATGAAGAGAAAAATGGTTGCATAATGGAGAAGGAGATAATGGTTCAAAGAGATGAGGTACAAGTGATGGCGGATGAGGCTATGGGGAGACGTCCTAAAGCCCCAGTGTACACTTGGAATTGTAGTAGTATTTGCACTGTGCGTCAGGAATCTATTGATAAATTTCGTGAGTTTCTAAGAGAATATAGTAAAAAAAGTGTAAAACAGAAGATTAAGGTGCTTCAAAGTCTAGATCCATGCAGAGTGAGAGAGAATACTGGTTTGCAGGGTCATTCTCTGGCTTGTCTATCTAGAAAAGTGTGTAATAGTGTTTTCCATCATTTTAGGATGCTGGCTGTTCATCATACTGAAATGAGAAAGTTTGTGAAACGGTTGTATTTTGCTAAAAGTCCAGCAATAAAGTTAGATGAATTGAATAGGGCTCTGTTCCGTGGATCGGTATCAGATGTAGAGAAGGTTATTGATGAAATTCAGTTTTGTTACTTTGGTCCTGAACAAGACAGTGCAGAAAAGGACACAGTAAATGAGGAAGAAGTGGAAGAGAATTTAGAACCCTCTGTAAGTAAAACATTTAATGATCACATAACAAAATTTGCAATAATCTCTAATGAAAGACCAAATATAACTTGTATTTGTTGCCGCAGAACTCATTATAGAAAACAAACTAGGAATGTTGATCTCTACAGAAAGAGTGAAAATGAAAATAATTATAAGTGGAAGGATTTTGCCACATATATATTTCTTGAAAATTGTTTTGAATTGGGTGAAGATCAGCGTATTTGTAAATACTGTTACAACAAGTTAGAGGAAAATAGAATGCCAACCAGAGCTGTACATAATAATTTAGAATTGGATGTTATTCCTGCCGAACTTTCTGAATTAAATACATATGAGTCTATACTTATTCAATGTGTTCATCCGTTCCAGACCATAGTACGTATGGAGCCCAAAACTGGTAAATTACCTCCTTCAGATTTACTGAGAGGTTTAAAAGGTAGAGTGGTGTATTTGCCCTTGGATTTGAAAAAAAATATGGAAACTATTGATGCAGATACTTTGAAAACTGAACCATTAATTATTCTGGTTAATGGTGTACCTACAAAGAATAAGAAGATTTGGCAGGAGCTGGTAGATGTACGGAAAGTACAAAGAGCAAATTTGTATTTGAAAAGGAATAACAAATGGTATGAATCAATTTATATAGAAGAAGAAGAAGAAGATTTACAAGAAGACACAGAAACACCAACTGGACAAATTGAAAAAGTGGACAAGTCAAAGGAAGAAGAAATTTATGAACATTTTTAGCATACATCCTCTTCATTCAAAAGAAGTTATGGGAGACAATATTGATCTGTTTCAGATGAAGAAAGCAAAAGGAACTCCCGTGAGTGTATGGGAGGAGAGCTTGGAAGCTCGATGTTTTCCCCAGCTGTTTCCTAAAGGAAAAGAAGGACGATACGATGAACGTCCAGAACAGATTCCAGCTTCTGAGTATCGGACTACAAGACTATATGCAGAAGATCCCAGATTTCGACAAAGTATTCCTTATTTGTTCCATCTTTTATTTGAAAGCGACTTGTCTGCACTATCTTATGCAGTAAATCACATTTTAAAAAGTGGAGTACATTTACAAAATGTGTCTGCTAAGGATTTTATGGAGAAAGTGCAGCACCGAGATGATCATTTGGAAACACAACTGGTCAATCTGATGGCTTGTCAGCGTGGGACAAATGAATATTGGTACCGACGCCATGGTGAATTAAAATGCATGTTACGGAATTTAGGAACACCAACATGGTTCCTTACCCTAAGCTGTGCTGAGTACGCTTGGGATGATTTACTGGATTTTCTACGAGAGGCAAATTCAAACATTAAAAACATCGAATACAAGACAGCAGGAGAACTGTGCTCATTGGATCCGGTTAATGTTTGCAGATATTTCAATCATAGATTTGAGGCTATGATGTCCTTCATCTGCAATAAAAAAAATCCACCTCTTGGAGAAGTAGTGGATTTCTTTTGGAGAAAAGAGTACCAGGCAAGAGGTGCTCCTCATATTCATATGCTGTTGTGGATCAAGGATGCCCCAAAGTTTGGAACAGATACTGATGAAGCAGTGTTATCTTACATTGAAGAATATGCAACATGTGCTATACCAAAAAGCACAGAAGAGAAAAAGTTAAAGGAGCAAGTTTTACGTTTCCAAAGTCATCGGTGTGGAAAATACTGTCGACGGAAATACAAGAGCAAAGATAAATACTACACTAAATGTCGATTTGGATTTCCTAGACCTGTTCTTTCAAATGGAAGAGTAAACAGTTTTATGTCATCTGTGAGACATACTATCACAAGAAAATCACCTAAGAATACCTACAACCTAAAAATAAAAGAAGAATCAAAAAATATAAATGACTACAACCCAGTCATTTTATCCATGTGGAATGCTAACATGGATATACAGTAAGTAGCTGACAATTCCATTGCTGTTGCTCGATATGTAACGTCTTACATTACTAAATCGGAAAAAACTGAATTGAAAGAAATGTGGGAAGAGATTTCTCACGAGAAGACTGTCAGTAAGAAGCTATACAGTTTCAGTTTAAAGATGTTATCGCATCGAGAAATTGGATCCTACGAATGTTCAGATAGGTTATCTTCTGCAAATCTCTACTCGAAATCAAGAAGAATAATTTGGGCAAGTTTAGGCCTTGCAGCAATGAGAAATCGGGTACTGAAATCTGTTGGAGAAATTGAATATTTGGCCGAGAATGACCCAGAAAGTACAGATATTTTGAAATCAAACATGTTGGACACATATTATCCCAAAAGAAGTCATCATCTGGAGAACATGTGTCTCTATGAAGTGCTGCAGAACTACATTTATTCACGGAAAGCCGCAGAAGACATCAACAATGGAAAATATAAAGTCATTGGTGAGGAAGGATGTTTGGTGAAGCAAACAAAAGGAAGTTTGATGAATCACAGGAAGCTGAGTTGCGACATTACTGACAAAAAGGAATTTTACTACTTGGCTCTTTTACAGCTGTTTAAACCATGGCGTACAGAGGATGAACTACTGGGAGAATTTCAAAGCTATGAAGATTCTTTTAATGCTTGCAAAGACAGCATACAATGCAGTACATTCTCAACTTATCTGCAAATGTTAAATGAAGAAATTGAACAGGAAACTACAATTGCAGCTGAAGTAGCTAGAGACAGTTCTCAAGACAGCCAAAGTTCAGGAACACTCAGTCAAGATCCCCTAGGACAACCAATCGTTGAAAATGAAGCCTCAATAGCCATGAATGAAGTGGAAACGGCTATGAATCAAGCTCAAGAAGAATTTATAGACTTACAAAATTTGGAAAGACAACTGAATGAAGAGCAGCAACAAATTTATGAAGAGATCAGAAGCAAAATTGATCACGGATTTCTACATGAAAAAAAAGAGTGCTCATGCACATCATTTCATCCAATCAGGATGTATGTAAGCGGACAAGCTGGAACTGGAAAAAGTTTCCTAATAAAAGTCATCAGAAGCTACCTACAGCAAAAAACGGATTCTACTTTGTCTTGTGTGGTTACTGCTCCAACTGGGTTAGCAGCATATAACATAAAAGGAATCACCTTACATCGTTTGCTAATGTTACCAGTGGAGCATGAGAACAAAATACATTACAGCAAGCTAACTGGAGAAGCATGCTTGGAAGTTTCAAGAGTATTGAAGAAGATGCAAGTTCTCATTATTGATGAGGTGAGCATGGTATCAAACTTAATGCTTGCCTTTGTGCATTTAAGAATGCAGCAAATTCTAAGGACAGACTATGACGTGTTATTTGGTGGAAAACATGTCATAGTTTTTGGGGATCTTCTACAACTTACTCCAGTTAAAGGACAACCAGTGTTTAATACTGTGACACATGAAGACACAAAGAAATCATTGGGAAGCATCGGTAATGCAAATATTTGGTCCTTCTTTGAGTACAAGGAACTTACTACTAATATGAGGCAAGCAAACGATGAAGAATATGGAAGTATTCTGAAAGATATCAGAATTGGACTACTCACAGAAGTTGGCAAAAAAGCATTACAGAGTCGGCTGCTACATAATTTATTTCCAAAGGAAGAAATAGTTGCAGAGAAGATATACAAGAACATTGCAGAAAAGAAAAGTGGCATCTGCTTAATGCCAACTCTACGTGAATGCTCAATATTCAATGAGGAGCTTTTAAAATTGGAAAAGGAAGATATCAGGAAATTGGAAGCAGTGGACAAAATTGAGGATGGAAGAATTACTATCACATTAACAGGCACACTGAAAAATAAATTGGATTCACTAGAGAAGAACATTTCCAAAACAGCTGGATTAGAAAAAAATCTATATGTTTGCATGAACTGTAGAGTATTTTTAAGGAGAAATTTGGATGTTGAAAAAGGTTTAGTTAATGGAGCTATGGGAAGAGTTGTGGGTTTTATTAATTATCAGAAAAAAGATGGAATTGAATGTTTAAAAATAACATTTGATCAGATAGAAGAAGTTAAAGACATTTGTCGTTGTTCAGTTCGTTTCATGCTTGTGAAAGACTTATATGTACGTAGGAAGCAGTTTCCGTTTTCTCTAGCATATTCTGTAACTATTCACAAGTCTCAAGGATTGACTGTAGATTCTGCTTTTGTGAACATTGGTTCAACTGTGTTCAAAGAAGGTATGGCATATGTAGCTTTGTCACGAGTGAAAACATTATCTGGTTTATTCATGATAGACTTTGATGACTCAAAAGTTAGTGCTGATACAAATTGTGTAAAGGAGTATAATAGATTAAGAAGAACCTATGCTCCTCATTTAGGTCAGTATCCTGTGTTGGAGAAACGTGTAGTTTCTCGTAAAAGGAGAAATGAGAATATCTGTAATGAAGATATAGAGAGGAGGAAAAAAAAGAGGAGTGATGTAATTGCAAGCAAAAAGAAAATGAAGAAGAGGTTGTAGGATGTCATTTTGAAAATAGCTCTGGTGTCAACTGCTACGCTAATGTAGTGCTGAATGTTGCATTTTATCTGGAAAGTGTGCAAGAGCAGATAATAGTAAATCAGAGAAAAAGATTCTGTTCTGAGTTGAGTCTCCTTTTTCAAAAGCTGAGTAATGATAAAACTCAAATAGAAAGTGCTACTGAAATTAGAAAACTTTTAGATGTATGTTCAGGACGAACACAGTTTTCTCAAAATGTACAGCAAGACGCACAGGAATTCTTGATGTTTTTTCTTCAGGTACTGGAAGAAGAAGGGGTTCCCATTGAAAATATGTTTGGTGTCTCTTATAAATGGGAACATAGTTGTGAAAACTGTTACAATACATGTGGCTCTAATGTTGATTCTGAAAGGTTTATTTATTTAACATTGCCAGAAAGTAAAACAGTCACTTTTGCTAAATTAGTTAAAGATGCTAATCATAACATGGAATGCGGTGAGTGTCAATCTGAAATGTTTTCAACGTTAATTTTAAAGGAATACGGACAATATGTAATTTTAATGATGCAACGATGTAAAGCTGATGGTTCAAAATTGGATACTTTAATAAAGAAGTTTACAGGACAGCAATTATCAATTTCGGGAAAAACTTTTGTAACAGTTGCAATAATTTTCCATGAAGGACCTACTGTTACTTCTGGACATTACACAGTTTATCTTAAATGTGAAAAAGGCTGGACACTGTGTAATGATTCCCAATTGATTTTCAAGCAACGTTTGCCTTTTGATTTAGCAAATTCCTATCTAATCTTCCTGAAACCTAAATTTTAGAGAGACTTGGCAAGATCTGTACAAAACAATTTTACCATTTTATTTGATTACCATTGGAATTTTCAAAAAAAATGATTTTTCAAATTATCATTTGGCCTAATGGAAAGGTAACCAATTGTAATGTGGACTTTTTAAATTTTTAATGAAACTTTGGAAAACCAAAAATTTAGACAAAATCAGTAACATCTGCACAATTTAAATTTTGGAATGTTATTGGATTGCCATTGGAAATTTATTCAAAAAAGATTTTTAAAATTACTATTTGGCCATGAGGAAAGGTAAACAATTGTATTGTGGACTTATTTAATTATTAATTAATCTTTCGGAAAACAAAATGTTACAGAGAATCGGTGAGATCTGTACAATTTCAACTTTAGAATTTTTTGGATTACCATTGGAAATGTAATCAAAAAAGAATTTTAAAATTACTATTTGGCCTAAAGGAAATGGAACCAGATGTATTGTGGAGTTATTTGAGATATATTTTTGTGATTATACTTCTGAAACAAAAATGTCAGACGGTATTTTCAAGAAATAAGTATTGATATTAGATGATATTTTTTTAGAATATTATGCATTTCTATAATGTTATGTTTAAGTAAAAAGAGATTGTGGGCTTTTTTAAAACAATCTTTGAGATTGTTATTTTTTTTTTGCCCGCTGTTAAATGATGAATGCAATTGCTTTCACAATTTATAGTGAAAAGCAATATATTCTGAAAACAGCAAAAAAAAGGCAAAAAAAAAAAAAGTTTTAAAGAAAAAATAAAAAAAAGTTGAGAGGTAAGGTTGGCTCTTAAAAGAGCCGTTGTGTTCATGCAGGGACAGAGGAAAGGAAGTATGGGAACATTAGCTGGTTGGACATATGTGCTGGTCTATTTTGTTGTTAATGAGGGGAAGACTGGTCTCCCTATGAACAATTAGACCATGGCAAAATGAACGCCGCATAGTAACCCTACCAAACCGAGGGTTCGTTTCCACAGGATCAGAAAAAGGTGAATGTGCCCCCACAGTTGAAGGGCTCTGCGGAGTTTCCGAAGAAGAACTCGGCTGAGCTGCTGTGGATGTGCTTGGTTGACTTACTGAAGGGTTGCCCCTAGTATGTCTAGCATGTGTCCTAGGGTGTACGTCGTGAAGGTGTCTCAACATAGTGTGATTCCCGAAGGAATACTTCTTG
The DNA here is from genome assembly GCF_964204655.1 of Triturus cristatus. Taxonomy (NCBI): domain Eukaryota; kingdom Metazoa; phylum Chordata; class Amphibia; order Caudata; family Salamandridae; genus Triturus; species Triturus cristatus. The sequence continues at coordinate 73,399,757 of NC_140581.1, read as the reverse complement.
TTGGGATTACCTCGCAAAAGTACACGCTGGCACAGCTTGCAAGTCACCAAGGCAGCATTGACTTTTTTCTCACCCTCTGGAAAACCCATATGAAAGAGCTCTTCTGTTTCCTCTTTCTCTGCCTGATGGTGGTGCTGCTAGCCTCACTCTCAGTAGAAGAGTGCTGGTCTGCCATCGTATGACAAAGACAAGTCAGCTCCTTCTCCTAAGGGATCACAAGCAGAAATGAGGGGAATGGGTGTGGTGTAGGAGAGTTCTAGAACTGAAAGTAGTTTCAACCAATCAAAAGTTGTGTTTCATGATCACATGACCCACCGTGCGTGTACGTTACGCTTACGGTGCGCTTACGGTGCGCTTACGGTAAAAGTACGCATGCGCGTAAAAAAGACACGCGCTCGCGCGCATGAGCAAAACAGTCACTCCACAACACTTCCGCGTAACGTGCGCGTGTAGCGTACACGCCTACGCACGGCTACGCAAATTGCGTAACTATACGCAAACAGAGTAGATAAATTACGAACATTGCGTAAACCGTACACTTACCGTACGCTTACCGTACGCGCACTAAAAAAAGAAAAATAAATAAATAAATAAATAAATATTTTCTATGTTATACTAATACATCTTACCTGTTTGGTAAAAAAAAAAAGAGAAAACTTGATATATTGCAGATTTTTTTTCAAATAAACATAGTGTTTTAAGAGAATAAAAAGTTTTTTAAAAAACTTGTTTTTTTTAAAAAAAAACACATTTAATATAAGAATTTATAATAAAAAAATCATACAAAATCAATTAAAAAAAATATGGGAATCACATATGTTATAGGTAAGAATTAGCATTTAAAAAACCATACAAATTCACTGAAAAAAACATGGGTTTCACACACGTTATAGTTAGAAATTAGCATTTAAAAAACCTTGCAAATTCACTGAAAAAACCATAGGTTTCACACATGTTATAGTTAGGAATTAGCATTTAAAAAACCTTGCAAATTCAGTGAAAAAACCATAGGTTTCACACACGTTATAGTTAGCTGGACATTTCACTCGTAAAAAACCAATGAAATTTCCCCGTTATAGTTAGTTAAGCTAACTATAACTCGCGCGCCCGCAATGCACTGCTGATGACGTCACATATTACATCACTCATGACATGGTCAGTGACATCACTCATGACATCACTGATGACATCTCAAATGACATCACTGATGACATCACTGATGACATCATCCATGTGATAGAGTGGCAGACCTCCTCTCACCCTAATATAACCTTTGATACACACATTCAAAAATAGAGACTGAAATTTTCAAAAAAATGGACATACCAATACCAATTACAACAACCTCTTCAATAATTCTAAGATCCACATAAACATCCACTCATTCACCAACAGTCCTGTACAGTCACTCATTCGTGTACTCACACATCATATGTACTCATACACCTATACATCCTGTAACACAATGCCTCTCATCCATAGAGTTACTCACACACATAGTTACTCATGCTAATAAAGAATCAAACATACATTTATTTGCATATACAGTTATACACACACCACCACACTTACTTCTATGGAAACTTACACATACTTACTCTTTTAAACAATCACCTATAGAAACACATACTTATTCATACAGGAACTCTTTCAATCTCTCACTCTCACATACACTCACTTATATACACCAATAGTCACATATACTAGTTTAAAACATATGTAGTTACTCATAAATACACTATTGAGACAGCCATTCACTCATTAACACACCCATACACACACTCATCCACCCATACAGTCCTGCACACATGCTGTCTTCAACACATACAAACAGTGAGTCACTCATTCATGCACTTATGCACTACGTAATACCCCCCACTGAACCATACAGACACTCAGACACTCATACTGATACTCAAAAAACCAACTAATAACCTACATAGACACTCATGTAGCTGCTCACCAACCCATGCAGCCACTTATACACAAAGTGAGAGACTGATACAGGTATTTACACATTTAAACATTACTCACTTAGCCATGTATTCAATAAGATACACTTAATCAGTCAGTAATACAATCAATTTTTCAAAAACAAATCATCCATTTAGACACTTATATACTCATTTATTCTTCCATCGACCTTGAGATACACATATATAAAACATATTTAATTTTCAGAAAAACACACATTCACTGGATGATGTCATCAGTGATGTCATTTGAGATGTCATCAGTGATGTCATGAGTGATGTCACTGACCATGTCATGAGTGATGTAATATGTGACGTCATCAGCAGTGCATTGCGGGCGCGCGAGTTATAGTTAGCTTAACTAACTATAACGGGGAAATTTCATTGGTTTTTTACGAGTGAAATGTCCAGCTAACTATAACGTGTGTGAAACCTATGGTTTTTTCACTGAATATATATATATATATACACATACAAATGCACAACCAACAAAGGCATAAAGAAACAGCAACAGATCAAGCATTTCTCACTATTAAAACATAAGCATGATTAAGACATATTAAAAACATTCATGCCAAACAGTAAAAGCATCTTTTTGGTAGAAACAGGTGGACAACGGGGAGGCGGGTGGGACACTGAGGAATCCACAGGCAGATACTGTATCCACCAGGTAAGTAACTTGCTCTTCTGATGGATACGTCTGCCTGTTGATTCCTCACCTTTTGAATAGAATCCTCAAGTCGTACCTCACCTGGAGGAGGTTGTCCACCTGACTAGACCAAAAAATCTTGCAAAACAGATCGAGCAAAATGGCCATCCCTCCAATAATGATCGAATAATTTTTTGTCAAAATTATATTGAAAATAATACTTTAAAAATACTTGTATTAATAAATTTAGACAAACACTTAAAGGAAAACTTTTATTTATAATTAATTTAAAGATATTTCATACTTTACACAAATTACGCCAACGTCGCGACCCCAGCACGACTTTTCAAAATGGTTACTGGAATGCGTGCAGCCATTCTGGTGTGTGACTTCTGTACAATATTTTTTTTAAAAAAAAGAATGAACATAATTTTCCTCACTCAAAATTATTCACAATTTTGTAAATATATATATACATATATACTCCCCCAGCTTGGCTGCCCGGAAGATCCCAGCCCTGATGTTCGCTGACGATAACCTGTTGCTATCGAAAACCTCTATGGGTATACAGCGAACATTGGAGGCTTTTTGCCTTTTCTGCAAGTCAAGGAACCTGGAGATTAATCTGGCAAAAACAACATTTATGGCCTTTAACGCAAAAATATCTAGTTGCTCGCACCCTCATCTGGACGGAGTGGCGCTTGAAAGGGTCTCCACCTTTGATTATCTTGGTGTAACACTGAACGATAGGATGGGGTGGGGGCCCCAGGTAGCTAAAGCAAATATGATGTTGGCCCAATCCTCTGGTGGCATTATAAAAGTCCATAGTAGGTCCCCACTTAAATCTTTGGGCCCGCCCCTAGAAATTTATAAGTCCCAGGCGAGAGGCGGGGCGCGCTATGGGGTAGAGTTATGGGGCCACTTGAGTGCCACTTCCCTGATGACCACCGAGAAAACTTTTATTAGACGTTTAATGAGTCTCTCACAGAGCACACCTTTACTCCCCCTACGCCTTGACTTGGGCTTAGCCCCCATTCAGGGGGTCATTTCGAATCACCCTGTGTTGTACTGGAGGCGGCTCTGGTCCACCCCGGAGTTGATAAGCTATAGGGACAACTTAAGGGATTTGTTGTCCTTAAGGGGGGCTTGGAAAATCCCCTGGCTACAATATGTTATGAATGCGTGTCAGTCCCTGGGTAGGAGCGATTTATGGCGTGCTCCAGAACAGACGTGTTACTCATTATCCAGGAGAGAGCTGGTTATCCTTCTTAATAAGCACCGATTGGAACTTGCTCTTACTAATCCGTCTCTGGGCAGACTGACCAATAGGTTTTTGGAGGCAAAAGATCACTACCATTTTGAGAAATGCCTGGATATCATCCAACCCACATTGGCCAAGAAGCTGTATGTCCAATTGAGATATGGGACACTCCCTCTGCGGGCTGTGACAGCTAATTGGTCAGTCATCCCTTCGGTCTCTAGTTTATGCGTTAGATGCGATAGGTGTGAAGAAACAGATTTGCATGTTTTGCTCTTTTGCTCATTTTATGCTAGAATCAGAGCTCACTGGATCACTCCTCTTTGCAAACTGTTGGGCCTTAGAGACTACAGGGAAAAGTTTAGAATTCTAAAATTTGACACTACTCCTATAATTGTTTTTGCGATTTCGAGATATCTTTGGGCTATGTGGAGCGCCCGAAGTGCCAAAATTAAACAGCATTTATCTACTGTATCTGTGTCTTCACAGGCCTAGTTTTACCATGGATTGATTTTATTCTGTATATCCCTTGTTTTTAGTGTATAGGATCAATCTGGCCCTATTTATTTTTAATTTTATCATGAGTATTCTATTTATTTATGAATCTTGTATGGTGGTATGCTGGAATTGTTGTATCTTTCTCTTTTTTATGTCCATTGCTTTTATGGTTCACAACCGATAATAAAGCTTTATTGAATTGAATTGAATTGAATTGAATATATATATTATCTACTGGCGGTCGCCAGTAGATAGTTATAGTTAGGACCTATTTTCCATAGGAAATCTGCAACATTCTATTCCCAATAAGTCTGGCGCCGGTTGACGAATCCTCGCAAAACTTTCCAAACTTTTGGCCAGCTCAGCTCCGCTCCTACCCTGAACGTTTTGTGGTGATTCGTCAAGCGGGGGCCGAGAAAAAAGGGGGGTCCCAAAACGCGTTTTCCCCATGCAGTTTCCCATAGGATCTTTTGTCGCAGCTACAGCCCGAACCGCTGAACGGAATGACACCAAATTTAGCAAAGAGGTAGTTCTCAGTTCAGACTCGTGCCTTTTGCATAAATGGTGTGAATCCGTTCAGTAGTTCCTGAGAAAATTAGAGTTAAAAGTACATAAATATCTATGGCCGCGGAGGATCCGCGGACTGTACATGCACCGTACGCGCACCCTCCCCGAACTGAGCGCGCACCCTCCCGATCGTGCGCTGAATGCTAATTGGCTGTCGAGTGTCTCTCTACATTCGAAACCAGGAACTGTTGGCGGCCATTTTATGCCTCGGTAAAAGCGAGGCTGAAGAAGCAAGGAGAATAAGAGTTTAAAACATATAAAGGGGGCAGAGTGGAAATACTCTGACCCTCTAGTGGTGCTTAGGGGGTCCCAGAAGGACCCCCTGTGGCCCCCTTTTTAAAAAAAAAAAACGGCGAAATGCGCGCACAGTGCGCGCATCCTATCGCGTTGGGTAAGCGGATCCACAGATTTTTTTTTAAAAAAAGACAAGAAATCATTGGTTGTATGACTACTTTGTACACTGAAAGGTAGGGTGTATAATTCTGTTTTGAAAGGTATGATTCTTATTGGTTAACAAAAACAGATTGTAAGGAGCATTATATATGATGTGCTGATATGTTGAAAAGTGAAGCACACTTCCTCTCTTGTGTAGGAACATTGGGTGCTGAACTTCTGACCTGTGTGCTTAGTGCAGTGTTCCATGACCTGTTTCTATGGTAACAGGCAGAAGGCAGATTGGGGGAAGGGTTGAAATGTCTTTCAGTTGGAAAGGGTTGAAATGTTTAACCAATAGAAATGTGTGTTTGCTTTTGAGTTTATGTGTGAAGGATTATGAGTTGATATTTACATGTATGTGTGGAAAATGAAAGGGAAACTTTTCCATTCTTTGTTTTTGCTGAGAGGTGCACAGAGCAGAGATTCTGTAAAAGAAAATATGGTGAGTGACTGATATACTTCTTAATCTACAAAATAACTTGAAAGATGAGTTATTTAATTGTGAGGGGATATATGTAGACTATTTTGATTTTAATCAGACTAATGTATTTCTCCTGCTAAAGTGTAGGGAGTACTTTTTTTCTCTACAATCTTATTGACAGTGTGTGTGCATGTAGAAACCATTCTGTGATAAGCATTTGTGTTTTTCATGTGTTTGCAGACAGATAACTGCTGTTTTTATATTTTGGTAGAATTAGAAACCAGTCATTGTTTATGAATTTGTGAAATGAGTTATGTTATGTTTCTATACTAAAATGTAGTACTACTTCTAGATGAAGAAATGTGTTTTGGTATAGTGCAAGGGATAGTGTTGTTTGTCTAGAATCACACAGTGAGTCTGTGTGTATTTGGGAACCACTGTGAGAGAAGTATTTGGTAACATCGTGTATTTGCTGACAGATAACTGTTTTAACCTGTCATGTTGTGAAGGTTTAGTAGCATTAGAAGACAGTTATGGCTTATGATTTGATTAAATGAGTCAGGCTTTGACAGAAAAGTGCAGTCCTGAAATATGTAGATTGTGTGCAGTTCCCTTACCACCACTTGCACCGTAGTGAATGAGTTTTGGTAAACTCCTAGGGATAGTGGTGCTTGTCTAGAATCACAGTGTGAGTTAGTGTGTATTTGGGATCAGTGTGAGAGAAGCATTTGGTGACATCATGTATTTGCTGACAGATAACTTTTTAAAAACCTGTCATGTTGGTAGCATTAGAATCCAGTCTTTGCTTATGCGTTGATTAAATGAGTCATGCTTTGACACTGATGTGCTGTACTTAAATATGTAGATTGTGTTCAGTACCATGAACTCTTCTAGACTAGTGAATGAGTTTTGAAAAACTCCTAGGATAGTGTTGATTGTCCAAAATCACACTGTGAGTCTGTGTGCATTTGGGTAAGGTTTGTGAGAGAAGCATTTGGTAACATCGTGTATTTGCTGACAGATAACTGTTTTAAAACCGGTCATGTTGTCAAGTTTTAGTAGCATTAGAAGCCAGTCTAATGCTTTGATTAAATGAGTCAGGCTTTGACACAAAAGTGCAGTCCTGAAATATGAAGATTGTGTGCAGTTCCCTTACCACTTCCACAGTAGTAAACTCCTAGGTATAGTGGTTGTTGTCTAGAATCACATTGTGAGTCTGTGTGGATTTGGGAACCACTGTGAGAGAAGCATTTGGTGACATCGTGTATTTTTTAGCAGATAACTCTTTTAAAACCGGTCATGTTGTCAAGTTTTAGTAGCATTAGAAGCTAGTCTTTGCTTATGCATTGATAAAATGGGCCAGGGTTTGACACTAAGGTGCAGTACCATGTACTATTCTGTTCACTGTGGCAGAACTGAAAATTTAAACGTTTTACCTAAGCACTGTCCTAGAAGTAGTCTGATTATTTAGTCAGTTTCTAAGTACCAAATAGATTGCTTCAAATGTCTTTGCAGTATGCATGTAGTGTTCTAACATACTATACACTTGTCTTTTACACCTTCAATTCCCTAGTCAGTATCCATACACTTTCAGGAAACACCCTGTCACTCCCTTTGCAGTCCTCTAGAGACCCATTCAACAGCATGTACTAATCCATTCACTGTGCCAAAACCCAAACACTTATAAATTCACCAAGACACTCTCTTTCCAGTACTCTAATGATTCAGTCACTGCCTAAGTATTCATGCACTGAGCCAGGCCTTAGCACATGGACTTCTTCAAACCCCTACCCACTATGCATGCAGTCCTCTAACCACCTACACACTTGTCTTTCACACCTTCAATTCCCCAGTCAGTATCCATTCACTTCCATCAAACACCCTGTCACTCCCGTTGCACTCCTCTAGTGACCCATTCAGCTTCATGTACTAATCCATTCACTGCGCCATCCTAATAAATTCACCCAGGCACTCTCCTTGCAGTACTCTAATCATTCAGTCAGTACCCAAGTACTCATCCAGTGACCCAGGCCTTAGTATAGGGACTGCTTCAAACCCCTATCCAGTATGCATGCAGTCCTCTAACCACCTACACAATTGTCTTTCACACTTTCAATTTCCTAGTCAGTATCCATGCAGTCCAGCAAACATCTTGTCACTGCCTTTGCATTCCTCTAGTGACCCATTCAGTACCAAGTACTAATCCATTCCCTGTGCGAAATGCCTAGCACTTATAAATTCACCTAGGCACTCTCCTTGCTGTACTCTAATCATTCAGTCAGTACCCAAGTAGTCATGCAGTGAGCCAGGCCTTAGCACATAGACTGCTTTAAATGCCTATACAGTATGGATGCAGTCCTCTAATCACCTACACAGTTGTGTTTCACACCTTCATTTCCCTAGTTAGTATTCATACTCTTCTAGCAAACACCCTGTCACTCACCCAGTGTGTCTCTTTATAGTACTGTAATCATTTAGTCAGTTAGCATGTAGAGTTTTAGTGAGGTAGGCTTTAGGGCATGAACTGCTTCAAAGTAGTATAACACTATGCATGTAGTGTTTTAACCATCGTCACACTTGTGGTTCAGGGACATAGTTTCTTAGTCAGTATTTATATAAAATGTGTTTGTACAGTAATGGAATAGTATAATTTTGAAAGTTATTAATATACATGTATTTGTGATTATTTTTTACAGATACAGAACAGGAGTGTTTCTCATCTGTTTGCACTTTTCTCGTGCAAGATTGTTTGGATGAAGGGTCCTTAGGTGTTTCATTATACTTGCTGTGCCGCATGAGTATTTTTTGTTACGATGCCCTCGTAACAGAACTCTGTTGAAAATCTTGTGCATGAGAAAGGTGGTATTGGTCTTTGTTTGCCCCTCGAGAAAAGTAGAACATTTCCACATCACTGAAGTAAAATGTTGTGGGTGGTGGTGCATCCTCCAAAAATTCAACTTTAGATTTGGTGAATATTTTATCGCGACATCATTTACAGTTTTTGTAAGTTAAAGTTAAAAAAATGTGTTAGCTGTGTGCAATTTATATTTCTGTGATTTGTATGTTGTTTTTTCTTTAGCAATCTTTGAGATTGTGGTTTTTTTGCCCGCTGTTAAATGATGAGTACGATTGAAATCACTATTTTTAGTGAAATTTAATATATTCTGAGAACAGCAAAAAAGGCAAAAAAATTAGTTTGTGGAAATTATGCTGTGTTGTAAATAAAAATGTATAAAATGTTATAATTTTTTTTTCCTTTTCTTTCACAGATCCAAATTTTAAAATAAGCAATTTATATGAATTTATATTTGAATGAAAAACAGAAAAAAATGTATACCATTTTTTATTCCTATTACTGTGAAGGTAAGTTTAACTAAGTCTCAATATGCAGAATGAAGAGGCCTGCAAGAAGCTACAAAGTTGAAACACGTTTCTAAAAACACTCTATGTAGTTTTGAAATCTGACCATAATCAGATATCATGTGACCTGTAAAAAAAGAGATTTGAGAGGTTCATAATATTTCACCTTTTTAGCTGTTGAAGGACCGCAATCATTTCAATCATTCTTCTTTGAACATCTTTGCAGACAAAACTCTGTGCTTACCTTCTGTTATTCGCAAGCTGATTTAAAAACGGAAATATGTCACTTTTTGTAACATAGTTATTGTGCAAGATACTCTTTTATATTTACAAAGAGAGGAAAAGGCACTCTGTGCACTTTTTATACTCCATGTAAATATAACCTCATCATGCACACCACTTTGTGTTGAAAGGGTGTTCTATAAGTGTTGTTGTGCATGATTGCACTTAATACTCATAGAACAAGACACATGTCTAGATTTATCAGAAATCATAAATTTCGATATGTGTGTGAATGCTGCACCATTCTAAAATTGGTGTAGGAAAGCACAACAAGGAAAATTGTTTTAATTTCTCCACATTTTTATATCTTCAATGCATGCTGAAATGTTCAGCATACATTGAAGAATAAAAATGCATTTTCTCATTGTTTTTGTGCAGGAAGGTGTGCCTTCCTGCAGAAAAAAACAAACAGCACATGACACAGATATCCTTGCACTATGGTGCAAGGGTGCCTGTGTCACCACATGGCTGCAGTTTAAGCAGCCGTGCAGAGAGAAGCATAGATTTGCAACATATTTAGGTACATATGTTGCATCCCTGTGCTTCGGAAGTACTACAGCACACTGCAGTTAAAGAGGTTACTGTATGATGCTGCAGCACTTCCTCATAGTTCTGCACTTAAAAATTCACCATACGCTACTAATGCATTCATTCAGTCAATTACATACTACAGATACATTCATCTAAACTAACACTAACAAGAAATTTAGCTCTTTTTTTAAACCAGGAAAGTTAGTTCTTACAAGAATTTTTTTTTTCTTCTTTCTTCTTTTATAATTTTTTGGGGTTTTCTGAACAATTTTAATTTTTTGGGGGTTTTTCTGCAAAAAAAAAAAAATATAATGAAAAAACAGGAGAAACCAAACAATGAACTTCAGGGAACAATAAAAAAAAAAATAGCAAATGTGATCAGATCGATCAACTGCTCACCATAGCACAAAGTCTTATTGCAGTTAGTGCAGTGCACTTTTAAAAATTGAAATTGAGGACGGATGTCCAAAGTTGGGGCTGATGGATGCACTCTTGATTAACCCTGGGCGTAGTTCGCGAAGTAGCACTTCGCGAAGCTATGCAAAGTGCACTTCGCACTACGCGAGCTACGCGTAGCACTTCGCGAACTGAGTAGTACCTTGTTCGCACTGTGCCAGATGTCGTTTTCAATGATTGCACAGTGCGGACAAGCAACCGGCACAGTGCAATCATTGAAAATGGCATCTTGCACAGTGCGAGCTGTAGTTTTCTGCTGCTCGAGTAGATTTTTACTCAAGCGGCAGCTTTCTCAACGCGAACTGGTAGTTTCTCATCGCGAGCGGTCGCGAGCATACGCGACCACTCGCAATGAGAAACCTGACCTCCTCGCGTTGGGAATCTCGCCGGGAGGTTTATTTTCCATGCTCGCGATCGCCAACTTGATGTTGCTGATCGCGAACAAGGAAAAAGTTTCGCCGGGATGTCATTTTGCTTGCTCGCGGTCGCCAACTTGACGTTGAGGACCGCGAGCAAGCAAAAAATGACCACAGCACTACGTAACAGTACGCTACGCGTGTTCGCACTGTGCTACGTGCAATTCGCGTAGTGCGAAGAAGCTCAAACTTCGCAAACTACGCAAGCGTAGCGTAGTGCTTTGCCCAGGCTTACCCAAGAGTTGTCCCAGGCTGAAGGGGTGAGTCCCAGGATGAGTACTTCGGTCTTGTTGAGTTGAGCTGGAGGCAGCTGTCTTTCATCCAGGGAGCAACGACCTACATTCCATTGTAGAAGTTGGTTCTGGCAGTTGTGGGTTCATTTGTAAAGGAGAAGATCAGCTGGGTGTTGTCAGCATAGGAGACAATGTTGAGTCTGTGCCCTCTGACGATGCCTGTGAGGGGGGATATGTAGATGTTGAAGAGGGTGGGGCTCAGGGAGGAACCCTGGGTGACTCCACGGCTGATTTCTGTGGATTTCTGAGAGGAACTGTGATAGTCTAACTCACTGAGTCTGGCCGGTGAGGAAGGAGTGGATCCAGTCCAGTGCCTTGTCGTGAACGTCGGCGTCATGGAGTCTCGTAATTAGGGTGCGATGGGAGACTGTGTCAAAGCAGCTGAGAGGTCTAGTAGAATGAGGGCTGCCGTCTCGCCCTGGTCGAGGAAGGAGAAGATGTTATTGGTGATGGTGAGGAGTGCAGTCTCCATGCTGTGGTTGCTTAGGATGCCAGATTGAGAGATGTCCAGGAGTTGGGCATTGATGGCCTTCTCGATGAACTTGGTTGGGAAGCGGATGAAGGAGATGGGTCTGAAGTTCTTGAGGTCCGTCGGGTCTGGGAACGGTTGCTTCAGCAGGGGGATTATCTTGGCGTATTTCCAGTCATCGAGGAAAGTGGCGGTTTCGATAGAGCAATTGATGGTGCCGCAAAGCTGGCGGGTGATGAAGGTGGCTGCTCTGTGGAAGATGTGGTACGGGCAAGGATCCGTTGGGGATCCTGAGTTGATGTTGTTCATGGTCTTGAGTATGTTCTCTGTTGTGAGCATGGTCCAGCAGAGCACGGTCTGCTGGGGTGAGATGTGGTTGTGTGCGATGGTGGCAGGCATAGTAGCCAGGTCTAGGGTGTTGAAGCTGCTGTAGATCTTCCTGATCTTGTGGTTGATGAAGGTGCTATCCTTCACTACAAACAACAGGTCATCCGGCTCATAGGTCTCCATTCTGTCCAATGGTAAATTCCCACTAATGATCTTGTCTACCTCAGACTTCAGCCTCACCACATCCAATAGTTTTGCCTTCACCACAGCCTTGATGGTACCCTGACTCGATGTACCACTCTGACACTCCTTGCTGTTATTATGGTCTCTCAACCAGGAATCCAAGTCCGCAACATCCAAGACATTTCGGTTTCCAGAGGCTCCCTGACTTGTGCTTGCTTCTAAAATCATACCAATTGGTTTTCCCACCAGAGTTTCCCACATCTGTAGGTTTGAAGTAGAGCTTGTTATGGGTATAGACAGTACAGTGCTAGAACCAATACGTACTCCAGAAGGATCAGCAATAGCTGCTAAAGGGGTACTAGATTCCATAGGCACTAAAGACAGACAATTCCCACTCATGCTCTCTGTCCTTCCCAATCCTTTTCCTTCAGCTGTACAGCCTGTCTCTGACCAAGACTTCCCACTGAGCTCGGGTCATACACAGGAACAACAGGACCAGTAGTGACCAGTACTGTAAGTGCTTCTGGCTATCATGAAGCAATGTTAACCCCATTCTGTTCCATGCCTTTCCGAGGCGGACGCTCCTGTCTCTCTTACTCCTGATGATATCCTTTCCATGAGCCCCAAATCAGGGCCCACCTGAGCTGTTTCAGTTCCAACATTCTCTGCATCTCCCGAGACTCACCCCCGTCCCCTGTCTGCAGACTGCAAGGTGGAAGATGCTCAGATAACAATATATCCAACAAGCTAACTTCATTGTCACTACTGTCACTCCCATTTGTCTTTTTACTCCTATCCTGGGATCCTCCCTCTCCTACCAACACTGGGTACAACCTTTGTCCCTCAATAGTATCCACACTCCATCTCTTAAGCTATGTGTCTCCTTGTGTATCCTGATATGCCCTCACAGCTTTCCGCAATCTCACTTGATATTTCTCCCTCTGCTTAGCATGAGCTGCACGCACCCATTCATCTGACACTTTAAACTGTGTTTTTCTTGGCAAAGGTCGCAATGCAAACATCGCTCCTCTGAGCTGATGCAGTACATCCAACCAAAATGAACCAAAGCATAGAAATTACAACTCACCCTCCTTTTCAGTGATGGTATGCCAATTTTGAAGCCAAAATAAAGTATTTTTTGTTTTGTGAAATATTTGTATTGGTTTATGTATAATTTAAAAACACAATAACATCGCATTCATAATGGACAACAACATTATGATCATTTCAGACTTTTGCTGTAGATGAACACTGATTAATTATCTCCCTTTGGGATACCACTTTGAGTGTAAGTGATTCTTGTAGCAAACAACCTTCTAAGGGAGCATATTCCGGAAGTGTGGACTTGTGAAGCTGAAATTCAGTGCACAGGTCGGATAAGGTTTTGAGGTAGAACTGATTCATGATGTCCCACACTGTCCAAATTCCCGTCAAAATTCCCAGGGTGTCCCATGGGACAAATCCCCTCAGTCTGCTCAGCTCCTTTAGCCAGTTCTCATGCCAGAGCGGGGTCACTCTGGTAATCTTGCTTTCCCAGCCTAATGTTCTGGATGCCCTTTCCCAGGCCAGTAGAGTAGTGCAAGTGGCCGAGATTAGCCTATGTTTCTCTTTTCTCCCATAGAGGTAGTGCGTAAATGTGTGAGGTACCAGTGTTTCCCATTCTAATCTATATATGGGATGGTCTCCTGCCACATGTATCCAGTCATTAATGGGCATATGGTGTTCTTCCCAATAATACACTACAATGTCCGGTACCACCAACCCCCCCTCTGGCTGCGTCAGCCAAGACCCTTTATACCCCTCTCCCTAGAAACCCACATCTAGTTCCTTGTAGGTGTGTCTCTTGAAGCATCACAAAGGTCCAGGTATAATCGTTTAATGAAACGCAAGACCAGTCCTCTTTTAATCCTGTCTCTCAGGCCATTCACGTGCCATGTTAGGCACGTGAGAGCCATAGTGTCTAAGAGGGTCGACATGGTTATGATATTTTCTCCACAAGCTAAGAGTGTGTGTGTCATGTACCTAGGTTTCCCTTTCAGGTTGTAATGCCACTGCCCGTCGAGTCTGGTGCGATATATCTGCATTTGAAGTTGCAGAACAACATTTTCAGGTCCCTCCTGACCAGGCCCCCACCACCCCACCCCCCAAATCCTTCTCACATCACTCAACCTCCACAACTTTCGGTTTACGTGCATAAGAGGAGAAGGAAGGGTCTGTCGACCCTCTCAAACGAATAGAACGTTATGCAATGAGTTCAAATTTTTTCTGCATGCAAACAAATAAAAATAGAAGGAAAAAGAAAACACAACAACTGCAATAGTTCAGTCTTTTAAGGTCCTTCTCTGGTGCAATCTCTTGTTATTCGGGTTTTCAGCATCAGGGGGGGTGGCCAGTGTGCTATTCCTTCCATGGCCACAGCATCAGTTATAGTTTGTTTCCATGATTAGGTTGTTTCTACAGTTTCTTCTTTCTACGATGGATGTTCTGGTTCCGTGGTGCATTCCATTGTTAAGATTTCAGTGAATAATGGGTGCGAGGCTTAATTTTCCGAGGACATCTATCTCGGGGTTGTCAGAATCAGAGATGGTGTCTCTCAAGCTAGAGTCATCAGTTGTTTTTGGTTTCCTCTTGGGGGGGAGGGTTCTCTGTTAATTTGTTATCTTTTCCACTCCTTCCTGATCCCCGTAGCATGTATGGGGTGTTTCCTATGTTTTGGCTTATTCGGTGTTCCAATGTGCATCGTCTTTGATGCTTCCCACTGGGCCCAATAATAGGCCTATCGGATGGGCATGTTTGAGCACATCGTTTCTCTGGTGGGCATACGGACGGCCTCTCCTCCTCCCATGCTCATGCCTCCTCTGGAGATTGAAAAAAGGATGTTTTCCCCATGAAGATGACTTCAAGCTTTGCTGGGAAAAGGAGCATGTATTGTATTTCATGAGCCCTGAGTTTAGCATTCACTGAGTCAAAAGTGCTCCATAGGTGCTGCACCTCACGGCTGTAGATCGGAAAGATACATTTTTTAGAGTTTTCGTGTGTTATCTCTACCCAATTTCCTAGCTTCTCTGAGAATCATGTCTCTGTCTATAAAGATCAAGATTCTTTCTATTATGGGCACCTGGTGGGGGTCTCGCCGTCACTGTCCGGTGTGCTCTTTCAATCACAAAGCATACAGAGAATTTGTCCTGAGAGATTATGTTTCTTAGTCATTTGGTCAGAAAGTCTGCTGTATTTCTGTCCTCGACTCCTTCTGGGAAGCCCACGAAATGCAGGTTATTATGCCGTGCCCTTTTTTCTGCATCGTCAATACGCCAGAGAGCATCTTTACCGGATTCCCGCAGCTCCAGCCATCCTGGTGCATAGATCTTTTAGTGTCTCCTCAGCTTTAGTGATGTGGATTTCGGCCGTAGTGACTCTTTCCGCAACATTTCACAATCCTTGACGCAGTAGGGTCACCTGTGAGTGGACTTCCCCGATTCTGTCTTCCAGTACCGTCCTCAAGGATTGTATCGCCTGCAGCAGTGTGGCCATATCAGGCATTGGGGGTTGTGTAACTTCCAGTGGTGAGACCGGTTTTGTATAGAGATCCATTTTTCCTTGTCTGGGAGGTTTGGGATTCTTGTCTTTTCTCATCCTTGGATACCAGTAGGGGATGACAATGAGATCTCTCCCTTGCCTCTGGGTGTGACTCAGATGTTTCCAGTGTCTCCTGCCTCTTTAGCCCACAATGTCATTCCCACCTCTCGATGTCCCCAGTGCAGGTCCTTCAGTCTTCTTATGTACGCTAGTTGGGCCTGACCTGATTTAATCCACTTGGTATGCCTCAACCCGGTCCAGTACCCGGCTCACCTTTTGACTTGTTTTGTGGTGTCTCTCTCCTCCACCCCTGGGGACCCCTTCCCCTTTGCGAGTGAATTACCACCCTCTTGAAGAGGGTGGAAATTTGTGAGTGTTTTGCTCCCGCAATTGTGGACGCAAAACATTTTTACATTGGGTTGCACTCACTATTAGGAAGGGAACCAATAGCAAGACCCAAAATCCTATTTTGCGAGTCGCAAAAAATTGAGGGTTGCAAAATAGGGTTTGTACATTTACCGTCCTGTTTTTGCATGCGCTAACAGGTTTGCAAACCCGTTTGCGCATGAAAAAATGGTCGTACATCTGGGCCTAAGATCATCTAATTTTTATAATTTCTAATGAAAATGCTTCAGGTATTACAGTTTTGATTGCATCAAGATGACGTTAGGCATGCCACAATGATGTTGCTTAGGCTGATTTCAGGGGCACAGACTCAAGATAATTGAGGGTAAGGAGGAGGGTGCAGGGGCAACAATTTGACCATGCTGAGCAGGTGTTACGGGGAGTGGCAGAACAATAGACCATGGAGAGGAGTGGAAAGGGGGGCAGGGACAACAAACCAATCAAGTAGACCAGGCAAGAGAGGTTATGGGAAGATAATAGACCATTGAGGGCTGAAGGAAGAGGCAGTGGCAGTTGAACAATACATGCCAACAGTCCCAATTTGGACACGAGACCTCCGGTTTTTTTAAGCCCAAGAGGGATTTATTTTATCTGACTAGTGCCTAAAATCTCCTCTTTTTGAATGTAAGTAAATGGGGAAAATCAATTCCTCTTCTTTTTTTCAAAATCTCCCTCTTACCACGTTCAAAATGTTGGCAAGTATGGTACATTGGATCACCGAGGGCAGGATCAATGAGGTAGGGACATGGACTTGGATAAGAGAGGGCAGCAGTGAGATGGGCAGGGCCACCAAAACTGACCTTACAGGGCAGGCGTCGCAGCAGCACAACAAACCACACAGGGCAAGTAGGACAGCAGTGCAGCACAATGACAATGGAAAGCAATAGGGAGGGGACAAGGCCATGAATATGGACAACAGGGAGCAGAAGGTAAGAGGCAAGGACAACAAGTTGACCATACCGTACAGACAGGAGGGACAATTGCAGCATAACAGACAATGAAGGTCAGGAGGGAGGGGCAGGGGCACAACAATGTACCAGGCAAGGCAGGAGGGATGAGATAGGGGCCTGCACATGGATATGGTAGGGCAGGTGACAAGGGGCCATGGCTGAGCACTCGAACCACAGCACACCATGGAGGGCAACTGTAAGACTATAATGGCAACACAGAGACAACAGGAGGAAGGTGGGAGGGGGTCTGGGAAGAAAGCTGACCACATAAGGTAGGTGGGAGGGGCTATGGCAGCACAGAAGGCCATGCATGGCAAGCAGGAGGGGCACTGGCAGCACCATAGCCATGGTGGACAAGAGGAAGGGGTAGGGGCATGCACAAAGGAACATAGATGACAGAATGGCTGAATAGGGGCTAGACAAAGACAAGACATAGTTCCATTTATAACATCCATAATAGGATTGATCTCCCCCCTGAAGCTACCTCCCTTGTTGCGGTTCTTGTGGGGGTTCCTCCTCTTGAGCACCCCATACAAGAATCTACACACGGTCTGTTACGTAAAACAAAAAGTTGGTGCAATCACTATTGTACGGGCTCTCCTGATATTTCAGACCACATTATTATGGCTAGACGATTGTCGTGGGTGGGCTACCAGCCTAAAAATGTTGTAGGAGACTGTATAATAGTAAATTTTAATACACCTGATGTAGCAGATAGGTTGTTTTGGGATGCTACTGCCTCTAAAGCTGACGGCATAAGGGCCGTACCACTGGGCTATTTCTATCCTCCCCCAAACCCGGGGCTGCCTTCTAGTAGGTCACAAGTCAATATCAATTCCCATCTGCCCCAGCATAGGCATAGTATAAGAAACAGAGCCTCTACTTCTGTAAGACCGGGTGGAGCTGGCTCCCTAACTCCTAACACTATAATCACCCGGCCAGGGTCTGAGGAGGTGGGTCTTCCCCTGACTAATAGATTTTCTCCCCTAAGTTCGTTGGACTTAAATGATTGACTGCTTGAGCCAGAGGCTATTATGCCCCCTTCTGCACTTAATGATCTGGAGGGATCAGGCACAGAGAGTGATAACTACCCATCTGCTAGGCCCCATATAATCTATCCGGAAGCAGTCATTGGTGTTGTTAATGCACCAAAATGCAGAATTGTTAGCTGGAACATTGCGGGTTTAAGAAGCAAAAGAGACAATTCACAGTGGCTAGTGTTTTTAAAATCTTTTGATATAATTGCCATCCAGGAATCCTGGGACAAGGAGGAGAACTTCTGGTTGGATGGTTTCAGTTCCTTTTTTCTACCAGCACAAGCTACCGTAGCAGGTAGAGCAAAAGGTGGCCTTTTATTACTTTTATCCTTGAACATACAGAGACCTATAAATAGGATTCCTACAGACTCAATTAATTGCATGGCAATTGAATTCTGTTCTACCACCCAAACTAAGATACTTCTGGTGAACTTTTATAATTCTGGGGAGACTGATCATAGATACCAACATTTGATCAACTTGAACTCCTTTTTAGAAAAATATAGGGTTTCACAAATTACTTCGTTTTATGTTGTTCTTATGGGCGATTTTAATATTCATCCCTGTCAACAAAATTGCTACATTGATGATGGTTTTGGCCATAACTTTGCCTCCTTACCCCATTTTGAACACACTGGGGAGGGGGAGGCCCTAGAGTCTTTCCTGGCCGATACTGATCTTTTCGAACCCGGTTTCGCTAATAAGCTTGACCGGTGCTCGACATTTAAATCTAATACTAAAGATACTATTATAGATTACATCTTCTTGTCTCCAGGGCTATTGGATAAAGTTGTTTTCTACAATGCTAGGGAATCGCCCTTTAGCGACCATAACCCGGTCATTTTGGAACTTGATATAAGCTGCAGTTCACGATCTAGTGGCATGAGTCAAACTGCACCTTGTATCGTATCCACCTGTGACCAAGGGAGACGACTTAGGTGGCCTAAGGTGATTCCGGCAAATAAGACTATCTGAACAAGTCCGATAGACAGGAACCTAACTGGGAAAAAAACAGAAGGTGTAGGAAACAATTTGATCCTTAAAGACACCGTTATCAGAAAGAGAAGTATTATCTTTTTCTATAGTCCCCTCACTCACCAGGGTTTCCCCACGGTGACATGCTTCATCATAGGGGTCCTCCCAGTCCTCTACGGACTGAGGCGTGCTGCGACTTGCGGTGTTACGTAGGAGCACTGAGAATTTGTGTAAACTATGTGTGGTGTAAGTGAAATAGTGGTGGAGTGGGAAAATTAAAATAATCAGCTAGTGGGCTACAAAATAAACTTTATTGGTGCTCTAAGCTGAGAAAATTAAAAACGGGGTATTATGACCAGGGACCCTAACTATGATGGAAAGGTGTGCCTAGCATATTATGAAGTCAACTAGTTTCGAGCTCCCCAGCTCTTCGTCAGGACTACACTGGGACCAGCCCAGTGTCGAGAAACTTGCCACTCCTAGTCAACCTTAATAGGGTGAAATAAATGTGATGCCACAATAGTAAGGCATGCGTTTTAAAATATGTATACATACGTTATGTACGTCGGTATACTGATCTGTAAATTCCAAAAATCACAGTTAATTGCGAGAAAAAAAAAAATATATATATATACATATATATGCATAGCGTAATACATGATAATTATTAAGAATGTGAACACACTACACACAGGTGGATGCATACTTCCATGACTGACGTGCCGCTAAGTGAAAGACAGAGAAAATGCAGTTATTCACTCCATGCCGGCGTGGTGGTGGAAAAGTTGTGCTGGAATTAAATAAATTATTAGGTCTGACTAAAACACACAATAACATACAACATAAAACATGTAACCTACTTAAGAAAAAGCAACACTGTGCTTCATGGTCACTGGAGGGGATGCGGGGATCTCGTACATCTAATGGACGAAGCATGTGGGGTTCAACGTACAAGTAAGTGCTGCCATGCTCACCTCCTGAATGCAGCGTGGAAACTCTTTTTCCCCCCCACATCACGCTGGGCGATCCGTCATAATGGAACACGCCGCCGCTTTTTCCTAACGATCTCGATTCCCTTCGTCCATTAGATGTACGAGATCCCCGCATCCCCTCCAGTGACCATGAAGCACAGTGTTGCTTTTTCTTAAGTAGGTTACATGTTTTATGTTGTATGTTATTGTGTGTTTTAGTCAGACCTAATAATTTATTTAATTCCAGCACAACTTTTCCACCACCACGCCGGCATGGAGTGAATAACTGCATTTTCTCTGTCTTTCACTTAGCGGCACGTCAGTCATGGAAGTATGCATCCACCTGTGTGTAGTGTGTTCACATTCTTAATAATTATCATGTATTACGCTATGCATATATATGTATATATATATATTTTTTTTTTTCTCGCAATTAACTGTGATTTTTGGAATTTACAGATCAGTATACCGACGTACATAACGTATGTATACATATTTTAAAACGCATGCCTTACTATTGTGGCATCACATTTATTTCACCCTATTAAGGTTGACTAGGAGTGGCAAGTTTCTCGACACTGGGCGGGTCCCAGTGTAGTCCTGACGAAGAGCTGGGGAGCTCGAAACTAGTTGACTTCATAATATGCTAGGCACACCTTTCCATCATAGTTAGGGTCCCTGGTCATATTACCCCGTTTTTAATTTTCTCAGCTTAGAGCACCAATAAAGTTTATTTTGTAGCCCACTAGCTGATTATTTTAATTTTCCCACTCCACCACTATTTCACTTACACCACACATAGTTTACACAAATTCTCAGTGCTCCTACGTAACACCGCAAGTCGCAGCACGCCTCAGTCCGTAGAGGACTGGGAGGACCCCTATGATGAAGCATGTCACCGTGGGGAAACCCTGGTGAGTGAGGGGACTATAGAAAAAGATAATACTTCTCTTTCTGATAACGGTGTCTTTAAGGATCAAATTGTTTCCTACACCTTCTGTTTTTTTCCCAGTTAGGTTCCTGTCTATCGGACTTGTTCAGATAGTCTTATTTGCTAGATATATTTGTGGAGGGTGAACCTAACTTTTACCTCTACTTCCCCCTTTTTCTGAATTACTAAGGTGATTCCGGACATCTTTTTTAATGAACTTTGCATGAAATGCGAGGGGCACTTTTTAACTTGTGATAACCTCCTGAGCCCAAAAGATGAAATACTTAGAGCTTTCGAGGGTATTTGTAAACAAATTGACAGTGATCTCACAGTTAAGCATATCCCAAGACCGGTATATGGCCCAAAGTGGTTCGATAGCAACTGCACACTTACCCATCACCTCTTAAATGACGCCCTGAAAATCAAACCTCGAGATAGACCCCTGATTGCGGATCTGCGTAAACAGTATAAGATGGCAATCTACAAACGGAAATCTGAGATCAAGGCCGAGGCGTGGCATGCATTGCTATCAGTAGATGTAATCAGGAATAGCTCAAAATTTTGGGGAATCATTAAAACCCCTTTTTTCTCCGGATTGGAAAATGAGACTCAGGACTGCCACATCAATGAGGCCCAATGGCTGTCTCACTTTGAGGCAATATATGCCTCACCTGAGAACCTGGACCTCCCCCCTAGCTTTTCATTTGATCACCCTCGAGTCCCACTTGTGTTCTGTGAAGAAGAAGTCGAGAAAGCTATAAGAGAAACCATCAGTGATAAGGCCCCTGGCCCTGATTCAGTTCCGGCTGATCTATTTAAAAGTGATCCTAAATTTTGGGCAAAGATCCTGACCAATGTTTTTAATGCCTCTGGCTCCCCAGGGTTCCCTGCTTCATGGTCCTGTTCAACTATTATTCCAATTTTTAAGAAAGGACAGAGAGGGGACCCGCGGTGCTACAGACCCATATCTTTGATCGATTCTTCTGTGAAGATTCTAGGGAAAGTAATTTTAATGAAAATCTCTGACTGGGCTTCCGAGATGAATATTATTTCTGATCTCCAATATGGATTTAGAAAACACAGAAGTACCATTGATCAGTGCCTTAATTTGTCATTATTAATTACCAAATATACCGTGGCATTTATGGACTTATCCTCAGCTTTTGACCTGGTTAACAGATCAAAGCTGTGGACCATCTTGCTAGAAAAAGGTCTTGATCCTTCCTTGGTGTATTTTCTGGCCGACCTGCACCAGGATCTTTCTGAATGGGTCAGAATCTCACGGGATGGCAAATGCACAAGCTCTTTTAGATCTGCTCGTGGGGTTCGGCAAGGATGTATTTTGGCACCTGTTCTTTTCACCCTATACATTAATGATATAGACAGATCTCTTTTAACAGCAACTCTGGACATCCCGCGTGTAGAAGACTGTCCCATTCCGGTTCTCCTATACGCGGATGATGCGGTCCTTATAGCCCGCACAGCGGTTGCTTTACAACGGCTTTTGGACGCATTTGGGGCTTTTATGCAATCGCTGGATCTAGTGGTGAATAATAGCAAGTCCCATATCCTGTCTATTGGTGGCAAAACAAGAAAACCCCATCTCTTTTTTTGTAATGGTCAAGAGGTGACCTCGGTCTCCTCTTTTACCTATTATGGGGTAGTCTTTGATGAGAAGTTTTCCTAGATCCCGCAGCAGAAAATTAAAAAGATTTCTATTACACGTTCTGCTTTAGGACTAATGGGGTTTGCTAAACGCTTGGGGGCAAGACCAATTAAGAGCATATTGAAAATATACAGCGCTAAGTGTGTCGCGATTGCGACCTATTGCTCCTCTATATGGGGCTTCAAGGAACAACCAGGCATCCAAATAGCCGAAAATACATTTTTACGCAGTCTTTTATCAGTACCACAATCGACGCCAGTCTTTTCTGTACACCAGGAACTTGGGCTTGGTTACATCTCAGACACCTTGAGCCTAGCTCCGTTGCTCTGCTGGCTCAAAGTATGGTTAAACCCCGAACTGACTTTGAACCATAAAATCCTAAGCGACTGTGTACGGTTGGACTATTCCAACAAAATCAAGTGGCTGACTTATGTTAAAAACAGGCTAACTAAATTGGGGCGGCCTGAGTTATTTGAATCCCCTGAAAAGATACGGAAGGAGGATGTTTTATGGGTAAAAAATAACTTTAGGAAGCTGTTGTCTGCAGAACGGGAGGATTTAGAGCTGCAGAAACCTCTTGTAAGGGCTCATTTCTTAACAAAAACAAACATTCGTATTGAACCCTATTTGACATTGGTTAATATCCCACACCACCGCTGGCTTTTAACTAGGTTCCGATTTAACTTAGCCCCATTTTTACTAGGTGATTTTCAGGAGTGGTGTAATCCAGAGTCTTCAACCCCCTGTAAGTGTGACAATTTTTCTACCCAGAATACCCTTCATTTTATGATGTTTTGCCCCTTTTATTCCATTATGCGGAATAAGTACCTAATTCCAATTCTGAAAGGGAAGGGTTTTATGCAGGTTAGACCAGCATTACTTTACCTGCAGTTATTAAGTACACCATGGGATATCTTCAACATTGCCAGTTTTTTGGTCGCAGCCACGCGTTCCAAAAAGGTGAGAAACAGACTCCCGATTTCTGCTGGTCTAGACTCTTAAATGCTTTAATGTAAACATAGCACTTAGCACTTTTTGGCTGTACTTTTGCTTAAAGTTTTACCTTTAGCATATCCTATGAGTGTATTGACTGATATGTTTGCACTTTATTCCGTATGCGTCTTTTGCACTATGCATTAAGCACTGTATCATGTGATGGGTAAAGTGTATACCTGTTTTTAGAACTTATTTGTACTTCATACTTTTTATATATGCCCAGAAACGTACTGTTTTTATTTTTGAAACCCTGTTTTAACTTATCTAGTAATTCACCTTGAGTTGGTAGATGATACCCTGTATCTTTAATTTGTAATTGTAATATATGACTGTTCGAATTGTTCACTTTTATGACATTAATTTGTCGAAATAAAGTATTTGACTTTGACTTTGACTTTGACTTTGACAAGACAAGGCAGGGGAAGGGGCTTCACAACAGACCACATGGAGTAGGCAGTAGAAAAAGTTGCAGCACAAAAGAGCATGGAGGGTAGAAGGGAGTTGCACTAAAGTGAACAGTGGAGGACCACCCAAAAACCCATACACCCTCTAAACCGTAAAACCTTTTTAGAAAAATCAACATATGACTGTCATCTCCTCAATATTCCTGGGTTCATATGTCTGCAATGAAAATGTGTCAACATTTAGAAACATTTACAACCTTTTTTTATAAATGATACAAATGTCATGGTTTGCTAAAAATATATAAAGTTTCTTAACATAATTTCACAGAACATGTAACATTGACATCCTTTATTAACAAGCAACATTGTGAAGTGTTTATTATTTTAACTACAAGAATGTGTAAATAGTAAATTTTAAATGTATTATTTACACATTTATTTTTTTGTATTTTTTTAACCATAATTCTATCAACGGAAGTGTGAACAACTCCAAATAACTATCGCATTTCACCACAGTTATACATAAATATATATATTTTTTTAATAAATGAACAAGTTACTTGAGTATTATGCAAATATAAACAAAGTAGTCAACATTTTGAGTGGTGGTGACACACTACACATTGACTAACACACTATTTGACCATCTAAAATAGCAAGCGCCTGACCTCGCCATCAGGACATTTGGAAGTAGGCAGCCGTGGCATAAGTTAACCACCTAGTGGTTGTGAAACTCCACAATGGACACCGTCATAGGCTAACATGTGTGAAAGCAACATATATGTGTCCATGACTGTTGTCGATCACGTCAATTTGTATGTCTGCAACATTGCAAAGAAAGCTCACTTGCCTTCCAACACTGCAGCCACCAAGGCCTCCCCAATGCTTGCTGCTGTTTCTGAACTCTGGTGCCAGGCAGAGCAGGTGACAGGTCCCCAGACTTCTTGCCAGAGGAGCTGGATTTGCTTTCAACGGAGGGCGGGCTCTCTGCAAGCAACTCTATGGCTCACCGGAGGAACAGGTACCACGTTTAAAGTTTCTTTGTGAATCTATGTAAGTGTTTATTTAAAAAAGCACATGCCAGAATGACCCTTTGATTTCCTGAG
The DNA here is from genome assembly GCF_964204655.1 of Triturus cristatus. NCBI lineage: Eukaryota > Metazoa > Chordata > Amphibia > Caudata > Salamandridae > Triturus > Triturus cristatus. Next base: position 73,374,622 of record NC_140581.1, on the reverse strand, counting down.
TGAAGTGTAGTGATTGAAGTGGTGTCAATGAACTGGAATGGCATGGAGAGCAAAATACGATGGATTTAGGCCCAGATTTCTGTACTGGGGTGAAAGTTGTTCAACATTCTGTCCATCAAGTGCTCTTTTTGCATATTTCACCCCCAGTGGGGTGGGTATGCCCAGACGTGGGTCCCGTACTCTCCATGCCACTGGAGTCAAGCTAACCTGGCTAACGACGGATGAAACCCCGATACCGATGCCAGGATCCTGGTTTCCGGTCCAGTGAGACCCTGGACTGACAGTTCAGCTGGACTGCTCCCATGGGTAGCAGCATCAAAACTGATTTGCATATGTTGGGTTTAAACTGGAATGGCATGCATGGGGAGCAAAAAATGGATTTAGTCCCAGATCTCTGTACTGGGGTGAATGTTTGACATTGTTCAACATTCTGTCCATCGATTTTTCTTTTTGCATTTATTTTTTACATGACATTAAACAATGATGGTGTGAATTTGTAAGCTCATTATGATTTGAGAAAACTACATTAGTATGTGCTGTGTGTTTTGAGCCCTACATTTTATTTCGTGGGAATTTGAGATATATCTATGGATATGTATGATTTGCATGTGAAATGTAGAAATTTCACATCATGTAAAAATAGGAAACACATTACATCTTATTTACAACTGTACAAACATAACTTTTCACATGCCAAATGAAAATGATGTTTGCTATGTGCGTTATCCCACATATCACTCTCCAACTAGACGTTCAGTAACCCCCAGTAACTCCCAAACACATTCAGAGTAGCTCACTCCCTTGAGTAATTGTTAAAATGAGAACAAGGTATTATTTTTGCATCAAAGTTAAGGGAAGGATGTGTTCATGTGACATCCTAATCACCAGGTTGCAGATAGCAGCGTCTGACAATGAGCAATGCTCAGTCAGATATTTCGGCCAGGCTGGGGCTGAGTCACAGAGGTGAATGACTGAAGCACTGAGGTACTGTACTCTTAGAAAATATTCCATGTTAACTCAAAATTGGAGTACTGAACAAAATGATGCTTTTGAATGCTTTTAAATTGAAAAATATAGAAATTAAGAGTTATTAGCGGGCAGGTACATCTTGATTTCCCCGGCAGACAACATGGCTGTACTCCCTCTGACAGCCGCTTTTGACTACAACTCGTCAATGCATGACAACATATATGGAAGAGTCGGTGGCACTCCGACGGTCTTTCATCCATGGACCAGTCAGCATCTATATAGAGTGGACAGGGAGTTGACCAAAAAGTGATGGTGGGACAATTACCGTCAAGATCTAAATCAGGCCCTATATCTTCACATTGGATTTAGCGTTGCAGTTTGTAGCACGAGGGAGAGTATGTCCTTCCAACATACTATGACGCGGAGGCTCAAAGCCATCAAGGGTCTCTCACGGTAGATTCATGAGATCTTTGGAATGTAGCCCACACTATATCATCAACACAGTGAGCTTATTATCTGGTTGCATCATGTTACATATAAGACTGAGAGACTTGCTTAGAGCCTGAAGGCTCCCTGATGCCCAAAGAGACATGCTCAAGAGAAAGGACAGCGCCCAATCTCCTCAGCTCCTTTTTTGTTTCAATTCTTGGATTGGCTGGATTTGGACTCCTAACTTTTGATGATTTTCATTTTCTTTACACTTTCTGTTGTCTGAGTATTCCGCTTAGCCCAAGTGCTGTTAATTCCTTATTTGTATCCTGATCAGAATCATTGACTTGACATATAATAAAATCTATCAATGAGCCCAAACTACTCCTTTGCTTAAACCTCATGCCCAATATTACCAGTGGATTTATGCCTGTTTAAAAACCCCACTGCTATTAATGTATGTCTCCCAGTAAGTTCCTAATGCATCCCTACCACTCTCATCCATGGAGCAGGGTACCATGAGTGCTCTTTCCTTTAGTTTTTTTCTATTCCAACATAGTAGGTATCAGATTTTTCCTAATATCCATACCCCATATATAACATGTTCAAAGAAAGGCCAACAACGATCTGCTTTTGTTTGCCAATAGCTTACAAAAATGGACTGATGCCTTAAGATGAAGTGTGTCCTGCATTCCTCTGCCCCACCATTCCCCTAGATGTCAGCATGAAGTCACAGGGCTATGTGCTTGCTTGTTACATGCTGCTTTAAGTTGCCCAGATCATGAATAGATAACAGTCCTTATCCCACAATAGCACTGCATGTGATAAATTAATCTGTAAAAGAACCACCAGCTTCATGTGTTCCTATTTACATGTCCTTCATAATCAATCTCTACCTTCTGTAAAAGCTTAAGTATCTTGATACTCTTTGGAGCTGAACCTGAAAACAAAGATGGAGGGTCAATAGACAGAGCTGCGAAAGTGTTAGTGTCAGGAGGTTTGAAGAGATTTGGAGGGGATATAACCAAATCTCGTAGGTATGCAGATGTTGCGTTAAAACTAGTCGATGTATGTAAGAGAAGGGAAATTCCAGTAACATGGTAGGTGTAGGAAAGGAAGCTGTTGTAGGATCACAAAGCAGAGGTGTTCAAGACTTTTCAGGGAAGCTAATGAACTGAAAAGATAAATTGGTCTGAAAAAGATCGGCCCCAGATGTACTAATCCTCTGTATTGGCCTTTAGTCACATAAGTTGATGGAATGCAATGCAAAGGTGTAAGTAAGACTTACTGAGACATGGACGGGGCAATTTGCACTGCCTTGCGCAACTTTGGAAATAAATGTAATGCAATGGAGCAACGTGTGCCGATTTGTGTTATATTTCATATGTGTACTTGATACAAACCCAGATTTAATAAAATCAGTAAACCTGAGCTAATTAGTAAACCTTGGCTCCATAATGGTACGCCAACTCAGCCATGGTGTATCAATGAGAAATATGTTTATTTCTCCCTGTTATGTCCTCTTTCTATGCATGATGCATTTCAAAGGGTAAGGGGAGGATGGTAAGAACATTTCTGCAGATGGAGAAATGCATGTCAAGCGATAAGCAGAGTGGAAACTTGACCATGATATAACCTATTGACTCCTATGAGACACAGTGGAATGTCTATGAACCCACCACCTTTGAGTTTGCTTAGGTGCTATTCAGCTATTTTAACTGGAAGGAGAGGAACAGCTGCATTGGTATTTGCTTAAGGCTGTTTCTTTGTTCAAATTTGCATTAATAAATACTTATACCCAGAGGGGATCTCCACCTGTCACTTATTTAGCTGGAAACATTCCATTCAAAGAACATGTTGCGAATTGTGAGCAGCTGTGACAAAACTGTGATTCCACTTGTAAAAGGTAAGAGATGTATGAATCTGCCCTGTCATTTTTCTCACTGTGTTGCTCCATGACACTTGCCCCAGCACATAAAGTCCCCAGAAAATGACCCTTCATCAGTCTTCTGCTGCTCATTCACTATTGAGTCTCACCTTCAGCATGTAATTCAAAACACATCTGAGTTAAAGCAAGGGCTACAAACAGCAGAGATTAGAAGCATAGGACAATAACTGCCTCTTTGTGTTTCTAAGCTCTACTCTCAGCATAACATGAATTAACTTAAAGATATTTTGAGTTAATAGATGCACTCAAGATGAGTAAAAGAAACAAAGCAAAAACAGCACCAATCTCTGGTCACTGTTTCCGACTTGTTCTGTTTAAATTTCATACATTAACTCAGAGAAATTCAGAATTATATGTTTGAATTTAGCGATTTCAGATGCAGAAACAGTTGTAATGCAGACCGGAATCATGAGACGATCCTATGTATCGAAGTGTAGCCATACATGCAATAGAAGCACCTCTTTAAAGACTCCTCATCAACTAAGTAATTGCAACTACTTGTATGTAGTTGTAAATAATTGTTAACACAATATTGTGTTAAAAAACATCTTTAACAAAAATCTTGTGTCAATAATATCGGGAAAAAATATAGTTGACACTAATATCATCCAAAAATATACAGAAATATAGATTTTTTTAAATATAAATACAATTGAAAGCAGTGAATGCTAAATATATTAATATATGCATACTATATAATGTAATTTAAAAAAGGCGTAATACTATGTATAAATATATATTATAAACTCTCATTCCAGTCTGTCCAACAGTGGGGAAGGCATAGAATATCGGATGGGTATACATTTATTATCCCCACTCCAAACAGCACAACAATATGGAAGGTGTTAGACTTTGGAGGTGTAAAATATACTATTTTCACTCCAGTCTGTGCAACTGAGCTAGCTGGGAGGAGACTTCATGTTTGATCTCACTTAATGGGAGCTTTGAAATTGCTTCTGGCAAGCAAGAGAAAGCACAGGTTTCCCTACATGTGACATTGTGTACAGGGGGTGGGACCCCAGGACATAGCAGGAGCTGTCCCTGGGGGATGGGATCCCCAGATTAATAAATGTCTCCAGGAGGGGGGGGGGTGGGTCACGTGGCACTCATCCCTTTTATTATTGCGACCAGGCCCTGGGGGATGGAGTCCACAAGGCTGAAATCAACCGGGGTAGGGGGGCTGTACATCCCTCTTACACATTACAAACACAGCATGGCCCCAGGGGATTGGGGACCCGGGGCTTAAATCGGTCCGGGAGTGGGCTGGATGGCCTACCAGGCCCCAGGGGATGGAGTCTTCGAGGCCAAAATTGGCCCAGGGAGGAGGGCCTTATACACCCCCCTCCCCATATAATAATATAAGGAATTTCCTCTGGGACCTGGCTCACATGGGAGGCTAATTAAAAACAAGCACAAGAGATAGCACTTGTTCTTAAACAAAAATATTACAGATCCTCCACAAATTTGTGGCAACATTTTTAATAAAGAAAACATTTTTGGCCTCCAGCGGGTTGAGTCTCTATATTCCTGCCACCATTTCCTGGATGAAGTGGTGGCAGTCAATCTCTCAACATGAGATCTGTTGGATCCACGGACCTTCCACATCCCTGCATATATATAAATATGTCTTTTTTTAATGAGTTAAAAACTACTGAATGGCTTTAAACTAAATTACAAAAAGAGATTTTTCTGGACCCAATTTCAAGTAATTTTCCGCTCATCTGTTCAGGCTGCAATTGTGTCTAAAACCCATATGGGAAATTGCTTGGGGAAAATGCATTTTGGGACCTGCCCTTTTTCTGGGCCCCCACTTGACGAATCACCCCAACACTTTCCAGACAGCAACTGAAGTGAGTGGTAAACTAGTTTTGACAATTTCATGAAGATTCATGAAACAGTTCCAAAGTTATTAGAAAAAAAAAAAGCATTTCCTATGGAAACTAGGTCCTAACTGTAAATACCTACCAATACATTTATTACCTTCTGGTGGTCACCAGTAGGTAGCTTGATTTAGGACCTAGTTTCAATAGAAAAAGCATTTTTTGATTTCCCTTTGATGAATTCGTGTGAAATTTTTCCCAAAATGTCTCATAGTGAGTCTTGTTGTGCATTGGAAAGTTCTGGTGTGAGCAGTTAGGCAGGGGCCGAGAAAGAGACACGGTTAAAAAAATATGATATCACATGTTCATTTCCATAGGACCTTTGAACATGACTACAGCCTGAACCGCTGGACGGAATTACACCAAATTTGTCAGGAATGTAGATTTTGGTTCACTGATCACACTTTCAGTTATTCAATGTAAATATGTTCAGTAGTTGTTGAGGAATTTAAGGGAAAGCAATTAAGGAGTTCTCATGGTCATCACTTCAATCAGAAAGTGATAGCAGCTATCTTGGGACCAATATACATGATAGCACAGCAGGTTTTGAGGATCACAAAAAGGAGGACATATAAACTATGATAACAGATTTTAGTTACAATATAAATTGTTTGTTGCTTAGGTAATTATAGTAATCTGCTAACCTGCTTGCATTAACTGTGATGTCATTTTACCAGCTATGTACTTTTGTGGATTGAAATCCAGGGTCTGATGTCACAGTTCCATGGAGGCTGTGGAGATGAACGGTCAGTCATTAAACCTAGTGGTTGTACACGTTCCTGACTATGTGTACTTATTTCAAATATGGCGACAAGTTGGTCTGACCGTTCAAGATCTCCGTCCATGTGTGCAGCAGCCCTGTCTGGTTCCAGTGGAGCAGCAGCCCTATCTGGTTCTAGTGGTGTAAAGATCACAGTTTCAGACGTTTCCTCGTTATTCTCATTGAGGTGTCTACAAAGGGTCATTTTTGTTTTGTTATCAGTGGGATGTTGGTCCTGGTGTCTTGAAGATGAACCCCTTAACGGTTGTAAAACTGTGGATTTGTGCTGCGCACCTATGAAAGCCTTGTAAGACTCCGTTCCTCTTGTGTCTTAAAAGAGTCTTGTATCCTGCTGTACAGCCCTTCACTGATTTTGTTGGGCATTGTTTTCATGCAGAGGAGGGAAGCAAACCTGGAACATTACTGACTCACTCTTATTTGTTGTGTCTGAAGTGTTTCTGCCTTTTGCTGTCGTCCCTCGATCTTTCCTCATCGGCACCCAGCTCCATTTGATGACGTATTGGAATGTTGTTCTGCTTGCCTAACATGTGACATGTAGTCAGCGTCCTCCCGGCAGAGCGTGGTGTGTTTCCCTGACAACCAGTGACTTTAACTGGCACATTTGATGTCCGGCGTTGTCTGAGTTTTCTGTCAAGGTCTTCGCCTCTCCGGTGCACCGGTAGATTGAGTGTGTGAACACGAACTGCTGTGGGGTGACTGATACCATGTAAGAAGGTTTACAAGAGCGGCAAATTCACTAAAGGACCTGTTCACAAGTACTTTTGCTTATCATTTGCTGCACAATGTATTTGGTTTCGAATGTGAGATCAGCTTTTGGTTCAAGGCACTTGTTTCCTTGTGGAAATACGTGGCGTGTGACTATTTTTAGCCAGAGTATTTTTATTATTATACTTAATGTTTACCATCTACATTTATTAACAAACAGTGACATTGCAATTTGTTTGGACATTTTCTTTCATGTTGTGCATTTTTTCTAAAGGGTAACACTGGTGCTTGCTTATTCCACCTCATTGATGGTTTTTACTTAGGACAGTTACATGTTGTGTGATTTATAATATATAGTACAGTCTTATTTAACATGCTTAGTGTCCAAGCTCCTCCTCCATTTTTACAGCTTCCATAAGACCCTCCGGTGAGATGGAAAGTTTGGTATAGAGCATTCACAAAGTATTTAGGAGCTATTGGGGCTTTAGGTTCAGAGCAGAACGAAGGAGGTTTATTCTAGAACACAACCTAGGTTTAGAGGAACAAGCTGTTTTAGAACACTTACCTCCTTTGGAAGTTCCTGAAGGAGAGGAACCATTCTATTGTTAGAAGTATAGCATTGTCTCACTTAGCTTCTAAAGAATTGAAACCTGATAAAATGAGTGTTGGGGTGGTAAAAGAACACAAAGAGCAAACGGAAAAACAGGTTAATGTAATGCATGGTAACAAGAACACTTTTTACAGACCAGAGAAGAGGTTTTACTTACAAAAGAATGTGTTCATGAAATGTGGTTGTCCTTCACACTATCCTAATTCTTGTATTTGCCCAGCTAAAAATGCTTTGTGTTGCAAATGCGGAAAGATTGGGCATTTTGCCAAGATGTGCATGTGTAAGGGTAATATTGTCAATCAGTTCATGATGGTGAAGACAAAGGTGAACAGAGTGAAATGGTGAGTTCCTTGAGGGATCCTATTGTTGTTGCTAAAGATGATGTTGATGAGTGTGTCGCTCCGGTCGTGGAGGTAATTGTTGATGGAATGTCCATTCAACTCTTGGTCGATTCAGGGGCGTGCATGACCATGATCACAGAAGAATTATTCGAAAGTGTTTGGCAAGAAAAACCTTTGGAAGCTCCTGATAGGAATCGTATAGCATATGAAGGCAGGAAAATTGAGCTTAAAGGGTTTTTTAGAAACTAGTTTGATATTCAAAGGGAGGTGTTTATGGGAAGGTGTATGTGGCAAAGAAAGGACTCAACATTTTAGGGTGGTATCACCAGGGACTATTTGGTATGACGCTTAGACCAGGTACAAAGGAACAAGTGTTGGTTGTGGATGAACCTGTACAGGATGAGTGTATGGTGGAGTGGTGTGACAAGTTCAAGAGTGTATTTGATGACAAATTGGGGTGCATTAAAGGATTTAAACACTGTATTAACCTCTTCTGTGCCCATGACGAGATAGTCTCGTCATGGAGCACGGTCGCGCTGTGCCCATGACGAAACTATCTCGTCATGAACCCCACCCACTAATGTAACGCCTGGCACAGGAGGGGGAAAGGGCGTGGCACAGAAGGGGTTAAGGTGAAGGATCAGGCTATCCCAGCCAAGGACAAACTGCATAATGTGCCGTACAGTGTGAGAGATGATTTGTTGGATGAACTTAAAAGGTTATGTGAGTCCGGTGTTATCGAACCTGTGGAGTCTTCCTTAATGTTATCTCCATTGGTCGTGGCCCGAAAGAAGAATGGAAGTCTGAGGGTGTGCATTGATTTGTGCAGTCTTAATAGAGATTTGGGTCGACTCCCATCCTCTTCCTCAAATTGATAACATTCTTGCCAAATTCGCTGGATGCAAGTTTTTTTTAAAGATAGATCTTTCATCCGCCTATCATCTGGTGGAGTTGGACCCAAATTGTAGGCATGTGACTGCGTTTGTTTCACCTATTTGCACTTTTCGGTTTAGGAGAATGAATGTTGGGCTTGCTTCCGCTGCATCAGCCTTTCAGCGCATTATGGAAAGTGTTCTTGAGGGTTTGCAGGATACTGTCGTCTTCCAAGATAACATTCTGGTTTCTGGCAGGTGTACATATTCTCATGACAAACAGATTTATAAAGCGCTACGTAGGTTACAGGAAAGAGGTATTGTAGCCAACAAACTTAAATGTGCATTCAGTCAAGAGTCCATAGAGTACCTGGGGCCTTGGATTTTAGGTGAAGGTATTGAACCAAGAGAGGGGTTTTTTGAGGCCAATCGGAATGCTCCTTGTTCTAAATCAAAAGAACAAGTTTCTTCATTCTTGGGTGTATGTGAGTTCTATTCCAAATGTATTCCCAATTTTGCAGCTAAAACGGTTCATCTGCATGAGCTTCTGAAGAGAAAGGTTATTTTTGTGTGGGACCAGGTGTGCCAGGATGAGTTTATTCACATCAAGGACGAACTAGGTATGTGTAAGATTCTTACACCTTTTGATCCACTATTACAGTGTATTGTGTCAATGGATGTGAACTTGGATGATTTGGGTGGCATGATTACCCAAGTAAGACAAGGTAAGGAGCATACTATTGGGTTTGCTTCTCCAGATTTGCGGCCAAGTGAAAGGAACTACTCGGTCATAGAAAGGGAGTTGTTGGCTTGCTGCTGGGCTGTTGAAAGGTTTAAGTGTTTTCTTTGGGGAAAGTCTTTCAAATTATTAACGGACCACAAGCCACTTATTCCTATTCTTAATGGTCACATTGTCAAGGAACATACACCAAGGATAGCAAGATTGAGTTCCAAGTTATTACAATACAACTTTGATGTAGAGCACATCCCAGGAGGGAAAAATACTAGGGTGGATTTCCTTTCCAGTTCACCTCTTCCTCTGACAGTAGAGGAGTCGTCTGTCTGTGATGAGGATGAGGAGGGTTTGATTGCTGCAGTTGATGTTTGTGGTGTGGGAGGCTTCTCCGAGAAAGAGTGGTTTGATGCCATGCAATGTGAATTGGTTCTCAAGAGAGTAAATGAACACATTGTTTTAGTTTGGCCTAAAGAGATGCATCTAGATGCTGAACTTCAACACTTTTCCAAGATTTCTGTTGAACTCACTTTGGAGGGGGTAGAGTTAGTTTTGCGTGGTGACAAATTTGTACCACCTGAATCCTTGAGGTCACGCATAATTACATTAGGTCACAAAGGTCACTTTGGGCAATCCAGCACTAAGAGAAGAATTTTCTCTGTCTATTGGTGGCCTTCGATGGACAAGCAGATTGATGATGTTGTCAAGGGGTGTGTGATTTGCTGCTTGAGTAATAAGGTTATTAAGATTGTTACACCTCCTGTTCAAGTTGTGGTACCACCTACTGAGCCATGAATGAAGCTTGCTGTAGATTTTGTAGGGCCTTTTAATGCTCTCCCCCACAGATACAAATTTGTGTAAGTTGTGGCTGATTATCATAGTAAGTGGTGAGATGCCTATTTTATGGTTGATCCCAATACAAGAGAGGTCATTCATTTTTTTTCAAAGCCTGTTTGCCAGGGAAGGCTTTTCCAAAGTGATTGTCTTGGATAATGGTGTGCAATTCACATCGAATAAAATGTTTTTATTCCAGTCTGGCATAGGGCACTGCCGTGTGGCCTTATATCATCCCCAGGCCAATGGTTTCATTGAGCGCATGAATTGCATTCTGGTTGAGTGTCTGCTATGGGCTTTATCTAATGGTGTTGACATCAAGGAAGCCGTCCATAGCAGGTTATGGGCTTATCGCACAACTCCCAACCAAGCTCTGGAAAAGAGTTTGTTTGATTTGTTGCTTGGAAGAATTGCAACGTTTGACATGTGTCCAGCGAGGATGAGAAAGTGGGGTTTCCATTCAAGGGTTGGTGGATCGGACAGTGCTATGTTTGCTACTCCTGATTCGGGTTAGCCTTTGATTCCAAGATTTCTGTTGGTGATTGGGTTTAAATCAAGCTTCCAATTAATATGCCCAAAGGGTTGTCCTCCTGTTAAGGTGGATGCCATTTCAAGTTTTGCTGTAAGAGTCAATGGAAAGAAGTGGTGGAATTGGTCCAGGATTTACAAGATTCCCAAAAAATTGGTTCTCAAACTAGGACTTGAGAGTGGTGTTGTGAAGTGGGTCAAACTCAATTGAATTCTCCTCTGTTAAGCAGGAGTTTTAGGAGAAGTGTTCCTCCTAAACGCATAGATTTGTAGATGTTTTCAGTTTTGCTGATGATTTGGAAATTCACTTTTTCATACCAATTCGTGTTTAGTCTGATATGTTTTTTTCTTGTTTTTCTCATTTTATTATTTATTATTGATTTTTGCATAGTTATCTTTATTGTTCTCTTTCTTCTGCTTTCTCTAATACTTTTGCAATTCTTTATGAAAGAAGGGACATGTTGTAGTAATCTGCTAACCTGCTTGTCTTAACTGTGATGTCATCTTAACAGCTATGAAATGTTGTGGTTTGAAATCCAGGGTCTGCTGTGACAGTTCCGTGGAGACGAACGGTAAGTCATTAAACCTAGTGGTTGTACACTTTCCTGACTACGTGTACTTACTTTAGTAATTTTACCCTGTGAAAAATCCTTCTGCTGTGATTTCAAGAATCATGTTTGAGAGAAAAGAGTTTTTAAATAATTTTCTTATAGACCTTATAGAAGATACTCTAGAAGCTGAAATGAAAGCGTATTTTTTATAATTTCTCACAATGTTTCTCAGCCATATGAGAATGAAGTCTGACATTCTCAGTAAAAAAAGTACTTCCAACAGGATAAGCCTGTCAATTGATTCCCTTGTTTTCTACTGCAGCATCCCAGGGTGTTCTAAAGAACAACTAGAATGCTAACAGTCTTACTTATGACAAATGTGTTGCACACCTAAAGCTATCTTGATTGAGTCAAACTGGTAAAACTTAAAACAGTTAATTTAGAAAGGAGCAAAATAAGCTGTTTCATTTTTTCATAAACATTATGGTTAGTGCTATAGAAAGAAAAATTATGACATATTTTAAATGAGATCTCACATATCTTCCTGTTGTACTTCAATGGGAGCAGCCTGTCAGTTGATTACCTTGTGCTTTACTGCAGTCTCCCAGGGTGTTCTCAAGAACAATTAGAGCACTAAGGGGCATATTTACAAGCAGGCGATAAAACATTATCGCCGCTTTTGCAGCCGTTTTCGGCCGAAAGGCGGCGATAATTTTATCGCCTAATTAGCAAGGCCACGCTAACGCGTGAAACCTTGCTTTAGCGTTGGTATTCTTTACGCCCAGCTTTGCATCTCTAATGAGATGCAAAGTGGGCGTTCCTGACCTAACATGACAGGAGAAATGTCGCTAAGCGACATTTCTCCTATCATCAAGCCCCACGCTATGAAGCATAGCGTCAGAAAAAGTAGCGATAACCCCTGTTATCGCTACTTTCCTCATGCTTGCTTCAGGACTGACTTAGCCATGATATCCTTTGGAGGGTGGATATCATGGCTAAGTTTGTGAATCCCTATCAGCAAGCTAACGCCTCATTGCGTGGGATTATCGCTGGGTTTCCAGCGATAATCTCAGGTTAGGCCGTTAGCATGAGGAGATAAGCGTTGCTAATAGCACGCTATCTCAGCGATAAAAATCCATGTTACCCGGCGATAATTATCCTCACGCTAAGAGCGCTGAGCGACAATTATCGCCGGGTGTTGCTGATATGCCCCTAACATTCTTACCTATGACATAAGTGTGGCACACCTGAAGCCATCTTGATTGTATCAAACTTGTAAAACTTAAATATAGCATTTATTTTGCGAAGGAACACAATGAGGGGTTTAGGTTAGTCATATAAATTATGGTTAGTGCTGTAGAAAGAAAACATAGGACACTGTTAAGTGAGTTCTCAAATATTTTCCTCTTCTATTTCTTTAAAACATTTTGACATGCAGACTGAAACATGCACTTTCGACACCAGCAGCAGATTGCCAGTTAACTCCCTGTTGATCAGCAGTTTACTACAGTGTTCTGATGAGCAACTAGAGTGCTAAAATTCTGGATTTATGTCAAAAGTGTGGCACATCTGACTGCCATCTTGATGGAATCAAAGTGGAAAATTGAAAGCATTTTCTATAGAAGATACTGCAGTAAATGAGGAGATTAGGAAATAGATATGCCTCCCAATATGGCCAAAAGAGAGTGTAGCCAGCCAGTTTGATGTTGCCATAGGCCTACATGTCTTGTTTATTCCACATGCCTCCTTGCTCAGTGTTATTGTTTGACCATGTTGCATGGGCTGGCAGTCATTTTGTGTGTCCAGGCAGTGTGCCTTTGCCATAGGCTTGCATGGATGGATGAGATATCATTTTAATAGTATGTTATGTTATGTTATGTTATGTTATCTGGTGTTTTATTGAGCGCTCAGCTACTCAAGCAGAGTGTCCCGGCGCTGTGTACTGCTGGGGAACCTATCCTGGCTTTCCCTGTGAGATGGTCCCTTACTGGGCATCTCCAAGGTGAAGATCAAGCATCCCCGGCGCTGGTGGGGCCGTAAGTGGAGATTAAGCAAGCTATTGCCCAGAGTTGCTGAGTGTGATCCATGATTAGAGTAGGCACCGAGGCGAGAATTATCGAGTCCGCTGACCTTGGCCCAAGACCCTGCCGCATCGGGAACCGAACCCTGGTCCCTGATCGACCTCTGCTTCCGGGTCTGCCGCCTCTAACCAGTGACCCACACCACTCCACAAGTAGTATGCTTGAGGATAATTATAGCGTAAATATTAAGAATAAGAATTTGATGAGAGCCTTACCAGTGAATAGTCGCTCTTAATTAGTCACTGATTGATTGATTGATTAATAGATTGATTCGTGAACAGTGCTAGTGCTTATATATATATATATATATATATTACATGCATTTTTTTATTCTGCAACTCCGATAGGTTTCTTCTCACCCTCCCATATAAACATTAGCATTTATTGATGTTTTTATTATATATATATATATATTATTTGACATTATGTAATTACATTTTAATTTCACTTATTTTAAATTATTTAAATTTATATTGTAAATTTCTTTTTAGTCTAATGTTTTTTTTAGATTTTTACATTTCAATTGTTTTGAATTGTTTCTAATTTTTAATTTTTGCATTTGAATTTATTTTTAAAAATTTCATTTCTAAACATTTCTTTCCCTTTTTGCCTTAGTCGATCCACCATCCATCCATCCATCCCCTGGCTGCTGTGCACTTTAGACACAACAGTATCATTCATTTGTGTAATGATGATTATTCCATTTTCATCTAGACCACATTGCCTGCAATAGAGCTCTGTCATTCTGCATATTGTTTGTTATTCTGATGGGAAAATACTTTTATGGTATGGTGGTGTGGTTTGAGATTAAATTGGTTATAATTACCTAAGTAAACAACCACACTAATATTGGATTTCTCTGTACTAATTCAAACTTCAAACTATGCCACATTTCATACTCATTGATTTTCTTGCTTGTTTGCTTTTAGGTACACAAGAGAACAGACATCACCTGCAGTACTGCCAAAAAGATGGCCTGTGCAATCACACATCAGTCCTCCATTCTCTTCCACTTTTCCAGCTTAGTGCAACTGCCAACTCAGAGCTTCAGATGTCCCCAAGAAAGATACTTCCAAGAAAGTGGTCAGTGAAAAGAAGCAGCTTTCCACCAGTGGCATGTCAGGCTAAATTGCTTCCGCTGTTTAAAAAGCCCTCTTTAAATCCTGCTATGTTATCTATCTACCGACCCATCTCACTCCTCCCGTCAGTGGCGAAAGTGTGTGAAAAGGCAGTCTATAACAACTTTCCAAATTTGTTGAGACTTCCGGTGTCCTCCACCCAGCCCAGTCGGGATTTAGGGCCACATATAACACTGAGACGGCCCTTGTTGAGATGTCGGAGGCTATCAGAGAATGCTTGGATGCAGGCGGCAAAGCGGCCCTGATTTTATTGGATCTCTTTGCCGCCTTCGATACAGGTGCAAAAACAACAATTGATGGACAGAATGCAGAACAATGTCATACATTCACCCCAGTACAGAGATCTGGGCCTAAATCCATCGTTTTTTTGCTCACCATGCCATTCCAGTTTGAACCCAGCCATATGCAAATCAGTCTTGACCCTGTGCCTCATGGGAACAGTCCAGCCCGAACTGCCAAGCCAGGTCCTCCCTGGACTGGAACCAAGCATCCTAGGACCGGTTTCGGGGTTTCACCCCTCTTCAGCCAGGATAGCTTGATTCCAGTGGCATGGAGAGCACAGGACTCACGTCTGAGCATACCCGTCCCACTCGGGGTGACAAATGCAAAAACAACAATTGATGGACAGAATGCAGAACAATGTCATACATTCACCCCAGTACAGAGATCTGGGCCTAAATCCATCGTTTTTTTGCTCACCATGCCATTCCAGTTTGAACCCAGCCATATGCAAATCAGTCTTGACCCTGTGCCTCATGGGAACAGTCCAGCCCGATCTGCCAAGCCAGGTCCTCCCTGGACTGGAACCAAGCATCCTAGGACCGGTTTTGGGGTTTCACCCCTCTTCAGCCAGGATAGCTTGATTCCAGTGGCATGGAGAGCACAGGACTCACGTCTGAGCATACCCGTCCCACTCGGGGTGACAAATGCAAAAACAACAATTGATGGACAGAATGCAGAACAATGTCATACATTCACCCCAGTACAGAGATCTGGGCCTAAATCCATCGTTTTTTTGCTCACCATGCCATTCCAGTTTGAACCCAGCCATATGCAAATCAGTCTTGACCCTGTGCCTCATGGGAACAGTCCAGCCCGAACTGCCAAGCCAGGTCCTCCCTGGACTGGAACCAAGCATCCTAGGACCGGTTTCGGGGTTTCACCCCTCTTCAGCCAGGATAGCTTGATTCCAGTGGCATGGAGAGCACGGGACTCACGTCTGAGCATACCCGTCCCACTCGGGGTGACAAATGCAAAAACAACAATTGATGGACAGAATGCAGAACAATGTCATACATTCACCCCAGTACAGAGATCTGGGCCTAAATAAATCGTTTTTTTGCTCGCCATTCCAGTTTGAACCCAGCCATATGCAAATCAGTCTCGACCCTGTGCCTCATGGGAACAGTCCAGCCCGAACTGCCAAGCCAGGTCCTCCCTGGACTGGAACCAAGCATCCTAGGACCGGTTTCGGGGTTTCACCCCTCTTCAGCCAGGATAGCTTGCTTCCAGTGGCATGGAGAGCACGGGACTCACGTCTGAGCATACCCGTCCCACTCGGGGTGACAAATGCAAAAACGCCTTCGATACAGTGCATCATCGTCATCTCTTGGCCCGTCTCTTTAATATTGGAATCTCGGGCTCAGCATGGGATAGGATTCAATTGTTTTTAGAGGACAGAACACAGTAGGTTTGGCTGCCCCCGTTTTCTTCAGCCCCTAGAAAGGTGATTACGGGAGACCAGCAAGGCTCCACTCTGAGCCCCCTTTTCAACGTATACATCACGCCTCTAGTCTACCTGTCGGAGGAGCTGGGAGCTAAGATCATAGCTTTCACTGATGATACTCAGCTCCTCTTTACGTGGAAGGAAAGTGATTTGTCCCCGGACTTAGCCAAAAATTGTCTTTCTGGCATATTTAGCTGGCTTGCTAGGGCTCAGCTTAAATGCAATGAGGACAAGTCTGAGGTCCTTCTACATGGGCCTTTTCCTTCCCATTTCTGGGAAGACCTTTGGCCTGCAGGCTATCCTAGGCCAAACTCATCGGGCAGTCCGGTGAAGAATCCCGGGGTCTGGTTTAGTGAGGACCTCAGATCCTCACAGCAGATAAAAAAACTGGCAGGAGTGTGCTTTGGCAGGAATCACTTAGAAAATTCCTGCCACTGCTGCCCAGATCGGCTAAGGAAATGGTGCCTCGTGCCCTCATTTTGTTGCGTATTGATTACGCCAATGCATTATATATTGGTCTTCCCAGGTACCAGCTAAAAAAGCTGCAAACTATTCAAAACGCGGCAGCAAGAGTGCTGCTAGGCATCCCGGGCAGATCAAGTACAAAGCAAAATCTCCGGAATTTTCATTGGCTCCCTGTGGCGCAAAGCATTTTGTTCAAGGCCCTCACCCTGGCCCACGGGGCCCCATACAAATCTGGGCCACCATATCTTAGGAGACGCTTTGACTTCTATGCGCCCCGAAGACATCTGCAATCAGCAGCACAATGCCTTGCAGTCATCCCCCGTTTTCGCCTTGCTCGAAAGGGGGGGTAGGTCTCTCTCTTTCAAGTCGGCCAAAGCTTAGAATACCCTCCATTATGAACTGCGAAACACTCAGGATCTCAGGCTGTTTAAGAAGCAGTTAAAGACCTTGCTTTTTAACTAACGTAGAGCTTTTCCTAACGCCTTTTTCTCCATTCATCTGTAGTTGGCTCTCGCGCCGGGACACTCTCGAGTATCCATGCGCACTATAAGTGCTGTATACCATAACATACCATAAATGTCAAATCTGCAAATTTGATCTCAAAGAAACCTTTAGTGAGCAACTGGGTCCTAGGAAATCTTGAGAAGACCCGATAGAAAAAGTAGAGAGGCAGGAGTCAAGGAGGAAGGTCTTATGTGTGCTTCTTGACACATATCTTTGATAATAAACACATATAAGTTTGCAGTTTTTATGAAGCAATACAATCCAGATCTAGTTTTTCTTACAGAAACTTGGACTGACAACTCCTCTGACCCTGACCTGAATAATGCAATTCCCACTGGCTATAACATCGAACAGATGGACAAAATAGGCAAGAAAGGGGCTGGGATTGCGATTGTGTTTCGCAATTCAATAAAGGCAAATTTTCAGGCAATACTCCATCTGGATTGTGTGGCGCTTGGATTTGCATTAAAACTATATAACAAAGTGACCTTCTAAGGCCTATTGATTTATCGCCCGTGAGGCCCAAAGGCAGATTTTATTCATGGAATACAGGATTTTATGGAATCCTGTATAAATTACCCTAGTTTTACGCTGGTAGGAGAAATTAATTTACATTTGGAGTTGCAGAATAATTACCAATGTTACCCTATGGAAGAAAAGTGAGTTATCGGCTTTTGGGTAAGAACTCGACTGGCAGAGTTAAGATTCTGGGCATAGACTCTGGGGTCTCCCAGGGTCAGGTAAGTACAGTTGTTACACCCTCAGCGGCACTGGGGCAGCCGGATGCATAGAGAGTTAGGCTCAATGTTATCCTGTGGCGGGCAGGGGGCCTTTAGTTTGTGGTTGCTGGCTAGCAGGCCACGCGGCTGTGGGAACTGGGCTCCTTCTCACTTGCTCTGTGCAAGTGGGGAAGTGAGATAGAATAGAGGTTGCACTCTCAGGGGCACTCGGGCAGCTGGGTGCAGGGTGCTTTTGAGCCGCCGGGCGCTGAATGTTATTCAATGGGAAAGCTGGAAGTTGAACAAAGACTGCAGGCTCGGGACGGAGATTCTTCAGGTACGACCACCACTTCGAGAGGTAAGTTGGGAAGCTGGAGGAGGGGTGGACACCCAGGAGTTGGACACAGGAGGCCGTGGGGCGACGGGTGCAGGGGTGTACTTTGGCGTCGGGGAATCTTACACTCAGCTAGTCGCGGTAGGGGGGTCCCTGGTTGTGAGGCTGCAGGCGTCATCCGGGTTGTCGCGGTGGGTCCTTGGGCACTGAATTTCAGGTCACAATCGCCGTGGGGATGTCCTCGTGGGGTTTGTCCACTTAGGCACAGGCCAGGCTTGGTGGGTGCAAACTGTGCAGGGTTCGCGGTTCCGGGCTGGTGCCAGGCACTGCTACTGGTTGTTTGAGCAGGACCACTGCATGTGGGGGTCCCTGTGTCGCTAGAGTCTCTAGGCAGTCAGGTCCTCCGGGGTTCTTGAGGTTGCTGACTACTGGATCTACCGGGGCTTAGCAGGATCAGATTTAAGGGCTGACAGGCCTGGAGGGCTGAGGCCAAGTCAGTTGGTGTTGTCCTCTTCTTAGCAGCTGCACCGCAGATTTTCTTATTTCTTGATCTTCTTGGTGTTTTCGGATCAGGATCTGAGGAAGGAAGGTTCAGGGTGCTCCTAAATACTACATTTAGGGGTGTTACAGGTAGGTAAAGGGCAGGGACCAATGGATCCCTTCCCTGGGGTGGGTACACCCCTTTCCTGCCTCTCACCTGTGGGAGGGGGGCAGTAGCGTAGTCCTGATTGGCAGGTTTTCCCATCTTCAAGATGGCGAATGCCCAGAGATGTGCTTCACCTCACCTCCCCCACCTGAGGAGTGGGTTTGGCAGAGGCTGGCACACCCCCTTTCCTTCCTTTGGGTTTCCCACCAGTCTCCCCACCAGGGTCCATTTGCTGAGTACAGCAAGTGGCCTGGAGAAGCTCACAAAGGCGTCATGCCTTTGAAGCTTCCCGTGCCCATTCTGGGGGGGAGACCTAGCACCTTGCCCAGGATGTGCATTGTTGCAGGCCCAGGAGAGCGGATGGCTCCCTGCCCAAGGGCCCAGCAAAATGTCTGTGGTGTGGCAGCCTAGACAGCCCCTCAGACAAGACGTGGATTGTAGGTTAGGTTCAGGGGCAACTCTAAATTGTCCTCTGTCGTGCATTTTACAGTAGATCCCACACTGGCATCAGTGTGGGTTTTTTGTGCTGAGAAATTTGATACCAAACATGTCAGTCTTCAGTGTAGCCATCATGGTGCTGTGGAGTTCGTGTTGATGACCTCCCAGCACCATATACTCTTAATGGCAGCACTGCACTTACATTGCCCAGGAATGGACCTGGGTACTGTAGGGGCAAAGGGCTCATGCACCTGTTCCCACACCACTGGCATAGGGCACCCAGCTAGAGGGGTGACTGAAGTATACCAGGGCAGTGTGTGTTGTGGGCATGGCGCACAGGGATGTGTGCCATGTCGACTCTTTGTTTAGTTCTGCACCAAGACACTCAGTCTGCAAAGGCAGTGTGTGGGTGTCAGGGTACAGGGCCTCTAAGGGTGGCACAATATGTGCTGCAGCCCTTAGGGGCCTTCTCTGGTCACAAGGCCCTGGGTACCTAGGGTAACATTTACCAGGGGCTGACATGTGGCCAGAGATACCAATTGGGTTTAGGCTGTCATGCAGTTCTAGGGTAGGAACACAGGCCCTGGGCACCTGATTGGCAGGAGCCCAGGGCACACTCAGTCAAAGTACATCAGCAATTCAGCAAAAAGTGGGGCATACCATGCAAGAAAGATGGCACTTTCTCATACGATCCCCCCGAAATGAAAGGTGATGAGACTAACCTTGCCCAGTGGAAGAACCTGGAAAGTCCATCTGCATTGGCATGGGCAGTCCCTGGTCGGTGTTCCACTTCGAAGTCCATTTCCTGTAGGGAGATGGACCACCTCAGTAGTTTTGGATTTTCCCCTTTCATTTGCATTAGCCATCTGAGAGGTCTGTGGTCAGTTTGAACCAGGAAGTGAGTACCAAACAAGTATGGCCTCAATTTCTTCAGAGACCAAACCACAGCAAAGGCCTCCCTATCAATGGCACTCCAACGCTGCTCTCTGGGGAGAAGCTTCCTGCTTATCAAAGCAACAGGTTGGTCTTGGCCTTCATCATTGGTCTGGGATAGGACCTCTCCTATCCCTAGCTCAGAGGCATAAGTCTGCACTATGAACAGCTTGGCATAATCTGGAGCTTTTAGAATTGGTGCTGAGCACATTGCTTCTTTCAGGGTGTCGGAAACCTTTTGGCAACTAACTGTCCAGTTAACCTTCTTGGGCATCTTTTTGGAGCTAAGCTCTGTGAGGGGAGTCACAATGGACCCATATCCCTTCACAAACCTCTTGTAGTACCCAGTTAAACCAAGGAATGCCCTGACTTGAGTCTGGGTTGTTGGAGCTGCCAAGTCCAGGATGGCTTGGATCTTGGGCTGTAAGTGTTATACCTGGCCTCCACCAACAAGGTGGCCCAAGTATACCACAGTGCCCTGCCCTATCTGGCATTTGGATGCCTTGATAGTAAGGCTTGCTTTTTGCAGAGCCTCTAGAGCCTTCAGAGCCTTCCCAAGGCGGATCAGGTGATCCTGCCAGGTGGAGCTAAAGACAGCAATATCACCAAGATAAGCTGCACTAAAGGACTCCAACCCATCCAGGACTTGGTCCATCAACCTATGGAAGGTGGCAGGGGCATTATTTAACCCAAAAGGCATCACAGTGAACTGATAATGCCCATCAGGTGTGGAGAATGTTGTTTTCTCTTTTGCTCCTGGGGCCATGCCAATCTGCCAGTACCCTGCAGTTAAGTCAAAGGTACTGAGAAATATGGTTGCTCCCAATTTGTCTATCAATTCATCTGCTCTTGGAATAGGGTGAGCATCTGTCTTGGTGACAGAGTTGAGCTCTCTATAGTCCACACAACACCTCGTTTCTCTCTTTCTACCCTGTGGGTGAGGTTTAGGGACCAGGACCACTCTGCTAGCCCAGGGGCTCTCAGAGGGTTTAATAACCCCTAACTCAAGATTCTTGCTGACTTCAGCTTTGATGCTTTCCTTGACTTGGTCTGACTGATGATAGATCTTGTTTTTGACAGGTGCACTGTCACCAGTGTCCACATCATGGGTACACCAGTTTGTCAGACCAGGGGTCAGGGAAAAGAGGATAGCATACTGTTTCAAGACTTGCTTTCAGTCAGTCTGCTGTTGGGAAGATAGGGTGTCTGAAAAGACAACCCCATCTACTGACCCATCTTTTGGGCTGCAGGAGAGGAGATCAGGGAGAGGTGCACTCTCTGCTTCCTGTTCCTCATCCGTCTCCATCAGCATGGTGATGTCAGCCCTGTCATTGTAGAGCTTAAGGCGGTTCACATGGATAACCCATTTGGGTGTTCTGCTAGTGCCCAGGTCAACCAAGTATGTGGCCTCACTCTTTTTTTCTAGGATAGGGTAAGGGCCACTACATCTATCTTGGAGTGCCTTTGGTGCCACTGGCTCCAAAACCCACACCTGTTGTCCAGGTTGAAATTCAACCAGTGCAGCTTTTTGGTCATACCAGTGCTTCTGAAGCTCCTGGCTGGCCTCAAGATTCTTGGAAACCTTGTCCATGTACTCAGACATTCTGAACCTTAGGCCAAGCACATAGTCCACAATGTCTTGCTTGGGTTCTTGGAGAGGCCTCTCCCAACCCTCTTTCACAAGATAGAGTGGTCCCCTCACAGGATTACCAAACAGAAGTTCAAAGGGGGAAAACCCCACTCCTTTCTGTGGCACTTCCCTGTAAGCGAATAGCAGGCATGGCAACAGGACATCCCATCTCCTTTGGAGTTTTTCAGGGAGCCCCATGATCATACCTTTCAATGTCTTGTTGAACCTCTCAACAAGGCCATTGGTTTGTGGGTGATATGGTGTAGTAAACTTGTACTGCACTCCACACTCCTTCCACATGTGTTTCAGGTAAGCAGACATGAAGTTGGAACCTGAAACCACCTCCTTAGGAAACCCCACCCTGGTGAAGACACCCAGGAGGTCCTTGGCTTCTGCAAGAGCTGTAGTAGTCTTAAGTGGAATAGCCTCAGGGTACCTAGTAGCTTGATCCACTACTACTAGAATTAATTTGTTCCCTGAGGCAGTAGGAGGTTCAATTGGACCCACAATGTCCACACCTACCCTTTCAAAAGGCACTCCCACCACAGGCAGTGGTATGAGGGGGGCCTTTGGGTGACCACCTGTCTTGCCACTGGCCTGACAGGTTACACAGGAGCTGACAAAAGCCTTCACCTTTTGGTGCATCTGGGGACAGTAGAAGTGACTAGCTAGCCTTTCCCAGGTTTTAGTTTGCCCCAGATGTCCAGCTAGGGGGATGTCATGAGCCAAAGTTAGGAGGAACTCCCTGTACTTCTGTGGCACTACCACCCTCTTGGTGGTTCCAGGAGTGGGGTTTCTTGCCTCAGCATACAGTAATCCCTCTTCCCAATAAGCTCTGTGGGTACCACTGACATCTCCCTTTGCTCCTGAAACAGCTTGCTGCCTTATGCTTTCAAGAGTGGGACAGTCTTGCTGAATCTGGCACAGCTCTTCCCTAGTGGGTCCCCCTGGGCCCAAGAGTTCGACCTGGTAAGGGTCAAGCTCCATGGGCTAAGTTCCCTCTGGGGTGCCCAAGTCCTCTCCCTATGGAGAGGGGTCCTGAGTGGTTTGCTGTACAGAAGCTGGCTCCCCAGTCTTCTTACCTTTTCTCTTGGTTGGTTGGGCCATACTTTCAGGCTCCAAACCTACTTTTTCACCCTTCCTCTTGTTCTGGTTTGCACACACACCAAATCAGGGATACCCAGCATGGCTGCATGGGTATTTAGCTCAACCTCGGTTTCCAGATCATTCCCTAGGAGACATGCAACTGGTAGCTTTTGAGAGAGCACTACCTGTTTCAGGCCAGTAACCCACCCCCCAGCCTAATGTCACCATAGTCATGGGATGACTAGTGGTAATACTGTCAGCATTGGTGACTGGGTAAGTTTTCCCAATCAAATATTGCTCAGGGGAAACCAGTGTGTCTCTCACCATAGTGACACTGGCACCTGTATCCCTCAGAAGTTCTACCCTAGTCCCATTCACCCAGGGTTATTGCAAATACCACTTTAAGCTGGGTGGCCACACAGCTATAGTGGCAAACTCAACTTCCCCCATTGAAACTAGACTTGCTGCAGTGTGTGCCCAGATTTGCTCAGGGCACTCTTCTGATCCCAGCTGTAGACTTGCTGCCCCAGAAGTAGCTGCACTGGGTGCCTTAGGAGCCTTGTTGTGGAGGCAAGATTTATCTACAGTTAAGTGTCCCAACTTCTTACAGTTGTTACACCAGGCCTTTAAAGAATCATAGTTCGTCCCCCTATAAGGTTGAGGTGAATAGGGAGTAGTTTTGGACCTACCCCCCTGAACAGGTTTTTGGGGCCCTTTGGAAGACTCAGACTTTTTATCTTGGGGATTCTCACCACTTTTCCCCAGGGGAGGTTTAGTAACCACCTTCTTCTGGTCACCCCCAGTCGTTGTCCTTGTCACCCTAGTCTTGACCCAGTGGTCTGCCTTCTTTCCCAATTCTTGGGGAGAAATTAGACCTAGGTCTACCAAATGCTGATGCAACTTTTCATTTGTGCAATTACTTAATATATGTTCCTTCATACACACATTGTAAAGTCTAGTAAAATCATGCACATTATGTCCAGCTAACCAACCATCCAGTGTCTTTACTGAGTAGTCCACGAAGTCAATCCAGGACTGCGTCTGGGTCTTGTGAGCCCCCCTGATTCTAATTCTATACTCCCCAGTAGTGAATTCAAATCCCTCAATCAGAGTCTTCCTCATGAGGTCATAGGAACCTGCATCTGGCCCAGAGAGGGTCAGAAGCCTGTCTCTGCAGTTACCAGAGAACAGTTCCCACAGGAGTGCCCCCAGAGAGGTTTTTTTACTCTTCTTATTTCACAAGCCCTCTCAAAGGCTGTGAACCATTTGGTGATGTCATCACCTTCCTCAAATTTAGGGACAATCCCTTTTGGGATTTTAGGTTCCGAAGTTTCCTCCCTATCCTTATTTTTGCTATTGCTGCCACCATTGATGGGTGCTAAACCCATCTCTTTCCTTTCTTTCTCTAGAGCTAGGAGTCTGGACTCTAGATCCATTCTTTTGGCCAGCTTTGCTAGAAAGCTGTCCTCAGTGAACTCTCTGGTACCTTGTCCACCTATGTGGTCTCTAGGTTCCCACATGCTGATTCTTGGATTCAAGGGTATGGGGGCTTTAACTCCCTAGGGATGACTGGAGGGGGTTTATTATCCTCCTCCTCCTCTTCCCTCTCCTCATCTGACTGGTCATCACCATGTTCAGATGGGTGGCCCTTTGCATAACAGAAAATGAGGGGGGAGGTAGAAGCTAACACAGAAAATGAGGGGGGAGGTAAAGGTTAAAGGGTTATAGGTTCAGTATTGATTAAGGAGGGTGGCTCTTTGCATACTCAGCCAGGAGCTCCTGAAGCCCTTGTTTGGTTGGATGCAGGCCCATTGGTATACTTTTTAGTTTGCAGAGGGACCTCAGTTCCTTGAAAGACAAGTGTAAGTAAGGTGTGAGGTCGAGCTCCTCCACCAGGTCCTGCATGGTATTACTTTCACTAATAGCTGGGTTTCTTTGCGCCATTCTAACCTGACAGTTCTAATCCTCTACCCTTGACTATAGTGACTTTTACTTTTCTGAAATTCTAATGGGACTTAAGCAAGGCCCTGAAAGGACTTATAATGTTTTGGAAAGACCAATCAGAATTCTAAAGGCAATTTTAGGAGTTCTGTTGTGTGATCAGATGGTAAACAAGTAGTCCAACAAATGCAAGTTTGTATCCCACGCTCATCCACTAATGTAAGAAAGTGGCTCTGTATATACTGTTCCCACATAGGTATAGTGTGCACAGTCCCCAGTGGTTTGGCAGAGGCTAAAGTTAGACATAACCTTACTCTCTTAAATTGGTAGCTTGGTCGAGCAGTAAGGTAGTATCAGAGGGCAGTGTAAAGCATTTGTTGTACACACTCAGTCAGCAAATGGTCTCACACACTCAAGAACTTAACTCTAGGCCAATGGTTTGGCATCAAAATATATAGTTGTTTTATTTTCGAACCAACAATTGATTTCAAAATATATACTTTCTCAGAATGAGATGCTTTGGATAAATACTTTCAATAGGTAATAGGCTTTTGGGTATAATAGTTACAGTGGTTGTGATAGGCAAAACAATTTCAAACACAATAATACATTGAACTCAAAGGGAATTTCTTGTTATATGCAATAGAATTCTTTTAGGATTTCTTTTGTAACCACAAGACTGGATCCTGGATTCAGTCCTGGGACATCTCCTGCAAACAGTTGAGTATAAACATTTTTGGTTACAGTAGTGATTTTTAAGGAATTTATTGTATTTTAAAGGTTGACACTTAGAAACTTTTTCACACAAAATCACCAATGTTATCCTATGAGAGGAAATTCACTTAGAAGGTAAGTGGGGTTATCGTTATTTTTTCTAACTCAGTGTTGGATCCTAGATCCAGCACTGGGGCACCTCCTATAAACAGTTGAAAGAATGTGTTTTTGTTATACAGGCGATTCTTAATGAATATTTGTAAGTTTGCAAAATCAACACAGAAACTTTTTCAGCAAAAACCAGGCAATGTTATCCTATGGAAGGAAATTCAAGTTACCAGTAAGTACAGTTATGATTACTTTTTAGGGTCAGTGCTGGGCACCAAGATCCAGCACTGGGATCTCTCCTGATAACAGGTGAGTAAATTCGTTTTCGAAGTTTGGCTGATTTTAGATGAATATTTTAAAGTTTAGAAACTACATACTTAGAAGAATTTTCAAGTGAACCCAGTCTATGTTACCCTAAGGTAGAAAAGTGAGTTATTGGCTTTTGTGTAAGTACTCGACTGGCAGAGTTAAGGTTCTGGGCATAGACTCAGGGGTCTCCCAGGGTCAGGTAAGTACTAGGGGTGGGTGGAATTTGCGTAATCGCGTTACGCAAATCTCCGCGAAACGGTAAAAAATCTCCGCGAACACGCAGAAATTCCGCGAACACGCGGAATTGCTTGTTCGCGATACTTTTTTTCTGTTCGCGATCGCTGATTGCGTGCTCGGGGTGAAATATCTCGCGAACACGCATATTGAGAACGCGAACAAGCAAAAAATTTCGCGAAGTCGCGGAATGCAGATTTTTGGGCAATTTCGCGTTCTCCACGGAACGCGAAATTACCCAAATTCCGCAAATTCCGCGAACGGAACGGAATTTACCGCCCAGGCCTAGTAAGTACAGTTGTTACACCCTCAGCGGCACAGGGGCAGCCGGGTGCAGAGAGAATTAGGCCGAATGTTATCTTATGGCGGGCATGGGGCCTTTGGTTGGTGGCTGCTGGCTAGCAGGCCACGTGGCTGTGGGAACTGGGCTCCTGGTCACTAGCTCAGGGCAAGTGGGAAAGTGAGATAGGATAGAGGATGCACTCCAAGGGGCACTCGGGCGGCTGGGTGAAGGGTGTTTTTGAGCCGTCGGGCGCTCAATGGGAAAGCTGGAAGTTGAAAAAAGACTGCAGGCTCGGGGACGGAGATTCTTCAGGTGCGACCACCACTTCGAGAGGTAATTTGGGAAGCCGGAGGAGGGGTAGATACCCAGGAGTTGGGCACAGGAGGCCGTGGGGTGCGGGGTGCAGGGGTGTCTTGTGGCATCTGGGAATCTTACCCTCAGCTGGTCGCGGTAGGGGGGTCCCTGGTTGTGAGGCTGCAGGCATCATCTGGGTCCTTAAGGAGGGTCCTTGGGCACTGGATTTCAGGTCACAATTGCCGGGGGGAAGTCTTTGTGTAGTTTGTCCACTTAGGCACAGGGTTCACGGTTCTGGGCTGGTGCCTGGGCCTGCTACTGGTTGTTTGAGCAGGGCCACTGCTTGTGGGAGTCCCTTTGTCGCTAGAGTCACCAGGCAATCAGGTCCTCTTGGGTTCTTGAGGTTGCTGACTACTGAAGACGTCGGGGTTTAGCAGGAGCAGGTTTGAGGGTCGACAGGCCTGTAGGGCTGGGGCCAAGTCAGTTGGTGTTGTCCTCTTCCTAGCAGCTGCGCGGCAGGTTTTCTTATTTCTTGATCTTCTTGCTGTTTTCGGACCGGGATCTGAGGAAGGAATGTTCAGGGTGCACCTAAATACTAAATTTAGGTGGCATTACAGGTAGGTAAAGGGCAGGAACCAATGGGTCCCTTCCCTGGGGTGGGTACACCCCCTTTCCTGCCACTCTCCTGTGGGAGGGGGGCAGTAGCCTAGTCCTGATTGGGCAGGGCTTCCCATCTTCAAGATGGCGAATGCCCGGAGATGTGCTTTACCTCGCCTCCCCCACCTAAGGGGTGGGGTTGGCAGAGGCTGGCACACCCCATTTCCTTCCTTGGGGTTTCCCGCCAGTCTTCCCACCAGGGTGGGGGTCAGAACCGGTAAGGGCCAGTTGCTGAGTACAGCAAGTGGCCTGGAGAAGCTCACAAAGGCGGCATGCCTTTGAAGCTTCCCCTGCCCATCCTGGGGGAGGAGACCTAGTACCTCTCCCAGGATGTGCCTTGTTATAGGCCCGGGAGAGCGAATGGCTCTCTGTGCAGGGGCCCATCAACATGTCTGTGGTGTGGCAGCCTAGGCAGCCCCTCAGACAAGACGTGAATTGTAGGTTAGGTTCAGGGGGCAACTCAAAGTTGCTCTCTGTTGTGCATTTTACAGTAAATCCCACACTGGCATCAGTGTGGGTTTTTTGTGCTGTGAAGTTTGATACCAAACTTGTCAGTCTTCAGTGTAGCCATCATGGTGCTGTGGAGTTTGTGTTGACGACCTCCCAGCACCATATACTCTTAATGGCAGCACTGCACTTACAGTGCCCAGGAATGGACCTGGGTACTGTAGGGGCACAGGGCACATGCACCTGTGCCCACACGACTGGCATAGGGCACCCAGCTACAGGGGTGACTTAAGTATGCCAGGGCACTGTGTGTTGTGGGCATGGCACACAGGGATTTAAATCAATCCACAGCAATTTTGAGATTTTAACAAAGTGATCGACCACTCAGCTGGCTTCTTCCTCAACCTGGGAAAATCATTTGTGAAGACAGTTAGGTCACCTCTACTCCAGGGAACATGCACAAACCCTCCACTGGGTACTTCCTGTAATGAATATGCCTCACTCCCTGTGTTCCCACTCCTAGAGGTGGTGTCTCTCCTGTTGCTATTCTTACACTCTTCTTTGACAATCCCTCTTCCCACTTATCCGGCATACTCCAAGCCATTATTACTATGACCAACTCTTAGATATGGATTTTCCTTCATCTCGTGATTACTGTAGATAAGCCTATGATTTTCCTGTAACATTTTAGTTCAAGACAGGTCTACTCCATGCCTCTTAGCTAACTTTGACAACTTTTCATGTGCTCGTCTTGCTCTACGGGTCAAACAATCAATCAGTCAATCAATCAATCAATCAATCAATCAATCAATCAATCAGGAGATTGTATAGTGTGGCTACTCACCCGTGAGGTTATCAAGGAGCTGGAGGTGGGGGGCGGGTGGTCACACTGGTTGGAGGATCATTCAAAGAGCCAAGGCTTGAGATCCTTCTTGAATTAGGTCAGCAACACTGATTGACTGAGGTGGAGGGGCAGGGTGCTCCAGGTTTGAGCTGTGAGGTAGGAATACGAACTTCCTCCGGTTCTGGACTTGTGGATCCTGGGGACGGAGGCTAGGGCAAGTTGGGAAGAGCTGAGTTTTTCACACAGGTAAGTGGAATGCAAATTAGTGGTTCAGGTATGCTGGTCCTTCGTCATGTAGTGCTTTGTAGGCGTGAGTGAGGAGCTTGAAGGTGATCCCCTTGTTGGCTGGGAGCCAGTGGAGTTGTCAAAGGTATAAAGTGATCTGGCTGCAGCAGGGGATGTCGAGGACCAGTCTGGCTGCAGCATTTTGAATGTCCTACAGTTTCTTGAGCTGTTTGTGAGTGGCGCTGGCATAGAGTGTGTTTCTGTAGTCGAGTCTGTTGGTGATGATGAGTGCATGGGTAAACATCTTTCTGGATTCTGTGGGGATCCTTCTGAATGTCTTTCAAAGCAGGTGGAGCATGAGGAAGAAGGCTGAGGAAACTGTGTTGATTTGGTAGTTCATTGTGAGCAATGAATCCAGTATGATGCCAAGGTTACATGCGTGGTCCGTCGGGGTGGGGGATCCCAGAGCAGCTGGCCACCAAGAGTTGTCCCAGGCTGAAGGGGTGAGTCCCAGGATGAGTACTTCGGTCTTGTTGAGTTGAGCTGGAGGCAGCTGTCTTTCATCCAGGGAGCAACGACCCACATTCCAATGTAGAAGTTGGTTCTTGCAGTTGTGGGTTTATTTGTAAAGGAGAAGATCAGCTGGGTGTTGTCAGCATAGGAGACAATGTTGAGTCTGTGCCCTCTGACGATGGCTGTGAGGGGGGATATGTAGATGTTGAAGAGGGTGGGGCTCAGGGAGGAACCCTGGGTGACTCCACAGCAGATCTCTGTGGATTCTGAGAGGAACTGTGATAGTCTAACTCACTGAGTCTGGCCGGTGAGGAAGGAGTGGCCCAGTCCAGTGCCTTGTCGTGAACGTCGGCGTCATGGAGTCTCGTAATTAGGGTGCGATGGGAGACTGTGTCAAAGCAGATGAGAGGTCTAGTAGAATGAGGGCTGCCGTCTCGCCCTGGTCGAGGAAGGAGCAGATGTTATTGGTGATGGTGAGGAGTGCAGTCTCCATGCTGTGGTTGCTTAGGATGCCAGATTGAGAGATGTCCAAGAGTTGGGCATTGATGGCCTTCTCGATGAACTTGGTTGGGAAGTGGAGGAGGGAGATGGGTCTGAAGTTCTTGAGGTCCGTCGGGTCTGGGAACGGTTGCTTCAGCAGGGGGATTATCTTGGCGTATTTCCAGTCGTCGAGGAAAGTGGCGGTTTCGATAGAGCAGTTGATGGTGCGGCAAAGCTGGCGGGTGATGAAGGTGGCTGCTCTGTGGAAGATGTGGTACGGGCAAGGATGCGTTGGGGATCCTGAGTTGATGTTCTTCATGGTCTTGAGTATGTTCTCTGTTGTGAGCATGGTCCAGCAGAGCAAGGTCTGCTGGGGTGCGGTGTTGTTGTGTGCGATGGTGGCAGGCATAGTAGCCAGGTCTAGGGTGTTGAAGCTGTTGTACAGCTTCCTGATCTTGTGTTTGATGAAGGTGCTATCCTTCACTACAAACAACAGGTCATCTGGCTCATAGGTCTCCATTCTGTCCAATGGTAAATTCCCACTAATGATCTTGTCTACCTCAGACTTCAGCCTCACCACATCCAATAGTTTTGCCTTCACCACAGCCTTGATGGTACCCTGACTCAATGTACCACTCTGACACTCCTTGCTGTTATTATGGTCTCTCAACCAGGAATCCAAGTCCGCAACATCCAAGACATTTCGGTTTCCAGAGACTCCCTGACTTGTGCTTGCTTCTAAAACCATACCAATTGGTTTTCCCACCAGAGTTTCCCACATCTGTAGGTTTGAAGTAGAGCTTGTTATGGGTATAGACAGTACAGTGCTAGAACCAATACGTACTCCAGAAGGATCAGCAATAGCTGGTAAAGGGGTACTAGATTCCATAGGCACTAAAGACAGACAATTCCCACTCATGCTCTCTGTCCTTCTCAATCCTTTTCCTTCAGCCGTACAGCCTGTCTCTGACCAAGACTTCCCACTGAGCTCGGGTCATACACAGGAACAACAGGACCAGTAGTGACCAGTACTGTAAGTGCTTCTGGCTATCATGAAGCAATGTTAACCCCATTCTGTTCCATGCCTTTCCGAGGCGGACGCTCCTGTCTCTCTTACTCCTGAGGATATCCTTTCCATGAGCCCCAAATCAGGGCCCACCTGAGCTGTTACAGTTCCAACATTCTCTGCATCTCCCGAGACTCACCCCCGTCCCCTGTCTGCAGACTGCAAGGTGGAGGATGCTCAGATAACAATCCATCCAACAAGCTATCTTCATTGTCACTACTGTCACTCCCATTTGTCTTTTTACTCCTATCCTGGGATCCTCCGTCTCCTACCAACACTGGGTACAATCTTTGTCCCTCAATAGTATCCACACTCCATCTCTTAAGCTATCCCCTTGTGTATCCTGATATGCCCTCACAGCTTTCCGCAATCTCACTTGATATTTCTCCCTCTGCTTAGCATGAGCTGCACGCACCCATTCATCTAACACTTCAAACTGTGTTTTTCTTGGCAAAGGTTGCAATGCAAACAACGCTCCTCTGAGCTGATGCAGTACATCCAACCAAAATGAACCAAAGCGTAGAAATTACAACTCACCCTCCTTTTCAGTGATGGTTTGCCAATTTTGAAGCCAAAATAAAGTATTTTTTGTTTTGTGAAATATTTTTATTGGTTTTTGTATAATTTAAAAACACAATAACATCGCATTCATTATGGACAGCAACATAATGATCATTTCAGCCTTTTGCTGTAGATGAACACTGATTAATTATCTCCCTTTGGGATACCACTTTGAGTGTAAGTGATTCTTGTAGCAAACAGCCTTCTAAGGGAGCATATTCCGGAATTGTGGACTTGTGAAGCTGAAAGTCAGTGCACAGGTTGCAACTGATTCATGATGTCCCACACTGTCCAAATTCCCGTCAAAATTCCCAGGATGCCCCATGGGACAAATCCCCTCAGTCTGCTCAGCTCCTTTAGCCAGTTCTCATCCCAGAGCGGGGTCACTCTGGTAATCTTGCTTTCCCAGCCTAATGTTCTGGATGCCCATTCCCAGGCCAGTAGAGAAGTGCAAGTGGCCGAGATTAGCCTATGTTTCTCTTTTCTCCCATAGAGGTACCAGTGTTTCCCATTCTAATCTATATGTGGGATGGTCTCCTGCCACATGTATCCAGTCATTAATGGGCATATGGTGTTCTTCCCAATAAGACACTAAAATGTCCGGTACCACCAACCCCCCATTGTATGGGTTTCTTTGCAGTGTGCGTAGCGCAATCCACAGATGTTTCCACAGCCACAACAGTGTGCGTAGTTCGGCATCTATCTCTCTGAATATAGTGCATGGAAGGGGGTAGTAGGTATTCTGCAGTACTTAGAGAAACTGGGGCAAGGTAATCATTTTAAACTTTGCAGCTCAGCCCATAATCGTAAATGGTAGGGTTTTCCATCTCTCCACCTGTTCTTTAAACTGGCTTAGTATTCATTGTACATTGTGTTTATAGGACAATCCCTCATCAGTCGTAAGGAATATACCCAAATATTTAAACCCTGCCTCTACTACCTTTAGGTCTCATGGCAGGAGCAGCCAGGTTCTTATGGGTCTGGGGCTGTAAGCAAGTGACTTGGGCCAATTTATCTTGCAGCATGAGTGTCATCCATGGTCTTCTATAGTCTGAAAGAGTAGGGGGATCATGTTGTCAGGTTCCGTTATATACAGTAGGATGTCGTCTGCATAGAGGGCGATCTTTTCCCCTTATTCGTATCTCTCTGAGTGATCCTGAAACCCGGTGTTGTCTAACACGGCATGCTAGTGTCTTTATCGTCAGTGCAAACAGCAATGGGAACAGGGGGCAGCCCTGCCTGGTCCCACGTCTGATAGGAAGTCCTGTGATGTTCTACCATTTTCCCTTACTGTAGCCCTGGGGGAGCTGTACAGCAGTGCCACCCACTTTCTGAACTTCGGACCGAAACCAAACTTAGACAAGGTGGTTTCCAAGAAGGGCTAGTGTACCACATCAAATGCTTTCTCTGTGTCAAGGGGCAGGAATATGTGAGGAGTGTCTCGATCTTTAGTCTGCATTAACCAATTGTGGGTTCTGCAAAAATTCAATTGGGTTGCCCCACCAGGCATGAATCCCGACTGGTCACAGTGTACCAATGTTGTTATGACCTCCAATAGACTTGTGGCCAGGATGGTCGCGAGGACCTTTACCTCCAATTCAGGAGGGATAGCTGGCAGTAGACTCGCACCAGTCCTTTGGCTTGTCCTCCTTGTGGATTGTGACTATTGTGGCCATATGTAAATCTGGGGGGAGAGCCAATTCATTGTATGCAACAAGGAAAAGGTTCAGCAGATGGGGGCTGAGGAGGTATGCACACTTTTTGTAAAACTCTGCTGGCAGGTCGTTAGGGCCAGGGGTCTTACCTGAGTAATTGTTTCGTAATTGCTGCCTTCCCTTCATCCAATGTCAGGTCGGCATCCAATGCCTGTGTGTCAGTCTCATCTAGGATATGAGTTTGTATTTCCGTCAAGTAATCCTCTATCTCTGGGGTATCACTAAGGGGTTTGGCCATATCGAAGCCTCTAAAATATGTAGCGAACGTCGTCGCTATTTATTCGTCCGTGGACTGTACCAGTTCTTGGGCATCTACTATAGACCATACCCATTGCTCTCTATTTCCTTTTTACTTAGCCAGCCTAATACCTTTCCAGCCTTCTCGACAACATCATATAGATGGTGGAGGGCGGCTGCATTTTGCACCCTTGCTGCGTCTCATGCCAAGTCCCTGTATTCCTGTGTTATATTTTCCAGCTGTTGAGTGGTTTGTGGGTCTGGCCTCACAACATTCTTTTTCTCCAACATTTGGATTTGTTTTTCCAGATTCACTATCTGTTCAGAGTCTTTTTTCTTTGCCCACGTCAGTTGATCTTGCGCCCTGTCTCTCAACATCGTTTTCTACGCCTCCCAGAGTGTTGTTCCAGATTTCACTGTTCCCCCATTTTCTCTAAAGAAGATATCTGTGTCTGCCCATATTCCCTTGATAAAGTCTCCCTTCTGCAGATCCCATGCCGTGAGTCTCCATTGGGGTTGGGGTTTCCTGGCCCTGCCTCCTATTTGTGTCCATATTGGTGAGTGGTCAGATAATCCCCTTGTTACTTATTCTGCCTCAACTATCTCTCCTAATTCTTCCGCTGGGATGAATATGTAGTCTAGACATGAATGGACTCTATGTGCACTGGAAAAGTAGGAGTATTGGTTGGTGTGTGGGTTTCATTTCCTCCACACATCGGTCAGGCCCAGTGTGTCCGTGAATTGTGCCAATGGGGTGGTAGTGACTGAATGGCAGTGGTCTCCGGTAGAGTCTCTTGACATGTCCATTACATCTTTAAAGTCACCTCCCATGACATGAAGAGAGTTTGGGGATTCTAACAGAATTTCTGTTATTTTGATCAGTGTGTGTGCCTGTATCCTTGGTGGTGTGTATACACACATCAGGGCCAGGTTCATTCTACCCCACATTCCTGATACCTTGGCATATGTACCATTTTAATCCACCCACATGTGCGATATCTCAAAGGGATATGTGTTTTTTATCATGACCACTACTCCTCTGGCTGCGTCAGCCAAGACCCTTTATACCCCTCTCCCTAGAAACCCACATCTAGTTCCTTGTAGGTGTGTCTCTTGAAGCATCACAAAGGTCCAGGTATAATCGTTTAATGAAACACAAGACCAGCCCTCTTTTAATCCTGTCTCTCAGGCCATTCATGTGCCATGTTAGGCACGTGAGAGCCATAGTGTCTAAGGGGGTCGACATGGTTATGATATTTTCCCCACATGCTAAGAGTGTGTGTGTCATGTACCTAGGTTTCCCTTTCAGGTTGTAATGCCACTGCCCGTCGTGTCTGGTGCGATATATCTGCATCTGAAGTGGCAGAACAACATTTACAGGTCCCTCCTGACCTGGCCCCTACCACCCCACCCCCCAAATCCTTCTCACATCACTCAACCTCCACGTTATTCGGTTTACGTGCATAAGAGGAGAAGGAAGGGTCTGTCGACCCTCTCAAACTAATAGAACGTTATGCAATGAGTTCAAACTTTTTCTGCATGCAAACAAATAAAAAAAAAGGAAAAAGAAAAAACAACAACTGCAATAGTTCAGTCTTTTAAGGTCCTTCTCTGGTGCAATCTCTTGTTATTCGGGTTTTCAGCATCAAGGGGGGTGGCCAGTGTGCTACTCCTTCCATGGCCACAGCATCAGTTATAGTTTGTTTCCATGATTAGGTTGTTTCTACAGTTTCTTCTTTCTACGATGGATGTTCTGGTTCCGTGGTGCATTCCATTGTTAAGATTTCAGTGAATAATGGGTGTGGGGCTTAATTTTCCGAGGACATCTATCTCGGGGTTGTCAGAATCAAAGATGGAGTCTCTCAAGCTAGAGTCATCAGTTGTTTTTGGTTTCCTCTTGGGGGGAGGGTTCTCCGTTAATTTGTTATCTTTTCCACTCATTCCTGATCCCCGTAGCATGTATGGGGTGTTTCCTATGTTTTGCCTTATTTGGTGTTCCAATGTGCATCGTCTTTGATGCTTCCCACTGGGCCCAATAATAAGCCTATCGGATGTGCATGTTTGAGCACATCGTTTCTCTGGTCGGCATAGGGACGGCCTCTCCTCCTCCCAGGCTCATGCCTCCTCTGGAGATTGAAAAAAGGATGTTTTCCCCAAGAAGATGACTTCAAGCTTTGCTGGGAAAAGGATCATGTATTGTATTTCATGAGCCCTGAGTTTAGCCTTCACTGAGTCAAAAGTGCTCCGTAGGTGCTGCACCTCGCAGCTGTAGATCGGAAAGATAATTCTTTTTAGAGTTTTCGTGTCTTATCTCTACCCAATTTCCTAGCTTCTCTGAGAATCATGTCTCTGTCTATAAAGATCAAGATTCTTGCTATTATGGGCACCTGGTGGGGGTCTCGCCGTCAATGTCGGTTGTGCTCTTTCAATCACAAAGCATACAGAGAATTTGTCCTGAGAGATTATGTTTTTTAGTCATTTGGTCAGAAAGTCTGCTTTATTTCTGTCCTCGACTCCTTCTGGGAAGCCCACGAAATGCAGGTTATTATGCCGTGCCCTTTTTTCTGTATCGTCAATACGCCAGAGAGCATCTTTACCGGATTCCCGTAGCTCCAGCCATCCTGGTGCATAGATCTTTTAGTACCTCCTCAGCTTTAGTGATGTGGATTTCGGCCATAGTGATTCTTTCCGCAACATTTCACAGGCCTTGACGCAGTAGGGTCACCTGTGAGTGGACTTCCCCGATTCTGTCTTCCAGTACCGTCCTCAAGGATTTTATCGCCTGCAGCGGTGTGGCCATATCAGGCATTGGGGGTTGTGTAACTTCCAGTGGTGAGACCGGTTTTGTATAGAGATCCATTTTTCCATGCCTGGGAGGTTTGGGATTCTTGTCTTTTCTCATCCTTGGATACCAGTAGGAGATGCCAATGAGATCTCTCCCTTGCCTCTGGGTGTGACTCAGATGTTTCCAGTGTCTCCTGCCTCTTTAGCCCACAATGTCATTCCCACCTCTCGATGTCCCCAGTGCAGGTCCTTCAGTCTTCTTATGTACGCTAGTTGGGCCTGACCTGATTGCATCCACTTGGTATTCCTCAACCCGGTCCAGAGGCCGATGCACCTTTTGACTTGTTTTGTGGTGTCTCTCTCCTCCACCCCTGGGGACCCCTTCCCTTTTGTGAGTGTTTTGCGCCCGCAATTGTGGACGCAAAACATTTTTACATTGGGTTGCACTCTCTATTAGGAAGGGAACGCTTCTACCTAATAGCAAGACCCAAAACCCTATTTTGCGAGTCGCAAAAAATTGAGGCTTGCAAAATAGGGTTTGTGCATTCCCCATCCTGTTTTTGCATGCGCAAACAGGTTCGCAAACCCGTTTGCGCATGCAAAAATGGTCGTACATCTGGGCCTAAGATCATCTAATTTTTATAATTTCTAATGAAAATGCTTCAGGTATTACAGTTTTGATTGCATCAAGATGACGTTAGGCATGCCACAATGATGTTGCTTAGGCAGATGTCAGGGGCACAGACTCAAGATAATTGAGGGTAAGGAGGAGGGTGCAGGGGCAACAATTTGACCATGCTGAGCAGGTGTTACGGGGAGTGGCAGAACAATAGACCATGGAGAGGAGTGGAAAGGGGGGCAGGGACAACAAACCAATCAAGTAGACCAGAGAGGTTATGGGAAGATAATAGACCATTGAGGGCTGAAGGTAGAAGCAGTGGCAGTTGAACAATACATGCCAACAGTCCCAATTTGGACACGAGACCTCCGGGTTTTTTAAGCCCAAGAGGGATTTATTTTATCTGACTAGTGCCTAAAATCTCCTCTTTTTGAATGTAAGTAAATGGGGAAAATCAATTCCTCATCTTTTTTCAAAATCTCCCTCTTACCACGTTCAAAATGTTGGCAAGTATGGTACATTGGATCACCGAGGGCAGGATCAATGAGGTAGGGACATGGACTTGCATAAGAGAGGGCAGCAGTGAGATGGGCAAGGCCACCAAAACTGACCTTACAGGGCAGGCGTCGCAGCAGCACAACAAACCACACAGGGCAATTAGGACAGCAGTGCAGCACAATGACAATGGAAAGCAATAGGGAGGGGACAAGTCCATGAATATGGACAACAGGGGGCAGAAGGTAAGAGGCAAGGACAACAAGCTGACCATACCGTACAGACAGGAGGGACAATTGCAGCATAACAGACAATGAAGGTCAGGAGGGAGGGGCAGGGGCACAACAATGTACCAGGCAAGGCAGGAGGGATGAGATAGGGGCATGCACATGGAAATGGTAGGGCAGTTGACAAGGGGCCAGGGCTGAGCACTGGAACCACAGCACACCATGGAGGGCAACTGTAAGACTATAATGGCAACACAGAGACAACAGGAGGAAGGTGGGAGGGGGTCAGTGAAGAAAGCTGACCACACAAGGTAGGTGGGA
Source organism: Triturus cristatus (assembly GCF_964204655.1). NCBI lineage: Eukaryota > Metazoa > Chordata > Amphibia > Caudata > Salamandridae > Triturus > Triturus cristatus. The sequence goes on along the minus strand of NC_140581.1, from coordinate 73,336,666 downwards.
GGGGCTATGGCAGCACAGAAGGCCATGCATGGCAAGCAGGAGGGTCACTGGCAGCACCATAGCCATGGTGGACAAGAGGGAGGGGTAGGGGCATGCACAAAGGACCATAGATGGCAGAATGGCTGAATAGGGGCTAGACAAAGACAAGGCAGGGGAAGGGGCTTCACAACAGACCACATGGAGTAGGCAGTAGAAGAAGTTGCAGCACAAAATAGCATGGAGGGTAAAAGGGAGTTGCACTAAAGTGAACAGTAGAGGACCACCCAAAAACCCATACACACACTAAACCGTAAAAATATATAAAGTTTCTTAACATAATTTCACAGAACATGTAACATTGACATCCTTTATTAACAAGCAACATTTTGAAGTTTTATTATTTTAACTACAAGAATGTGTAAATAGTACATTTTAAATGTATTATTTACACATTTATTTTTTGGTTTTTTTTTAAACATAATTCCATTAACGGAAGTGTGAACAACACCAAACAACTATCGCATTTCACCACAGTTATACATAAATATATATATTTTTTAATAAATGAACAAGTTACTTGAGTATTATGCAAATATAAACAAAGTAATCAACATTTTGAGTGGTGGTGACACACTACACATTGACTAACACACTGTTTGACCATCTAAAATAGCAAGAGCCTGACCTCGCCATCAGGACATTTGGAAGTAGGCAGCCGTGGCATAAGTTGACTACCTAGTGGTTGTGAAACTCCACAATGGACACCGTCATAGGCTAACATGTGTGAAAGCAACATATATGTGTCCATGACTGTTGTCGATCACGTCAATTTGTATGTCTGCAACATTGCAAAGAAAGCTCACTTGCCTTCTGTGGTAAATAATTTAATTACCGGTACTTAATTTGATGCGGAAAATCTATAATAATAGCTCAGTAAAATAGGAGGCAGAATCCGTGGTATTAGAGGTTCGGAACGGGCTTTATTCCAAAATCAATTCGAATTGATGGACTCCATATTCCATCACCACGAAGGTTCAGGAAGTGAAGGGACCAACTTTATTGACAGGTAATCATTTTTATACAATAGGCATTACAGTGAAACAGATGCAGGAGGCGTAACAATTGATAACAAAGATAAAACATACATACGTAACTAAAGTGGGTGTAACTAGGCGTAACTAAAGAACGTCATTAGGTATGATGTCACAAGTAGGTGGCACCATGAAAGAATTTCGCAATGTCAGCAGAAATACTTGGCAGAGATGCGCGCGCAACAGCATGACGTGTGATTGACGTGCAACTAGGGGGTGAAGGGGACTTGACATTTAGCTCTACATGTGGAGACAGAAGTCTGGGGTTATGTCAACCTAATCCCAAATCATATCTAACATCCTATGTTTAAAGAACTATGTTATCCAAAAAGAAAGGTCTTTCGAACAAAATCTATTCTATACTGACTGTGAGTGCGTGTACAAGCGTCTAAGTGTCTACACTAGATGCGAGGGCAGAAATCTTCCATAGTAACAGGGCTATGAATTACTTGCATAAAGACCGAGAAGCCGGGCCTTTTGCTCGGTAGCTGGAAGAATGTTTACTTAAACTACTAGACAGGAATGCATTGGATGGGGAGCGGAGCAGATAATCTCGAAGGTGAAATACAGTTTTTGGCAAGCAGACAGGTTGAGTCAGGCACCGTTAGCCGCGCAGGGAGTAGAACAAAGTTCATGGATACAGATGCGAGCTCAGACTGGAGCTTTCAGAGGCAGAAGGCAGGAAAAGGCTTAATGGCAGAATCAGGGCCTACTCGCCTGGACTGTAAAATGGGATAAATGAACCATATAAAGCCGGTGGCCTTTCATACTTAGGAATAGAATATCCGGCCCATTCATGGTGGATCTGAAAGAGGACATGTTGACGGTGGACGCACATGTGTTTGCGTCTTCATAACTGGAACTGGAGGAAACATACATGTACTTGTGATTTATACATGAAACCGTTGGGGTCCAAGATAGGGGACATAACTGATCATAAAAATCCATATTTCCACATTCCCTCCTTGTCCCCTACTTGCCCTTAAGAGATATCAATCTTCATCAATCCGTTGATCTGTTCATATAGCATCATTTGTTCTTCTTTCTTCTTCCGGGATGAATGAAATCGTGGTGGTGGAATACACGATGTGGCACACAGACCACAAATCGCTGGTCCACATTGTAGGCATAAGCAGCAACTGAATACTATGAGAAAGCCAATACCTAGGAAGGATAGGACCCTCCATCCAAAGGTTGACAATACACTCCAAAACCAACCGGACCAAGTCCAGGTGCCTGGATTCTGGTGTATCTGGCTTACAATCTTATGAAGGCGAGTTATGGCTTTATATACAGATGGCGAATTTTCTGGTATGAAAATGCAACAACTTGATCCGATGACCCTACAAGCTCCGCCCCTATCGGCCAGGATGACGTCAAGGACAAGACGATTTTGAAGCACAACAATCCGCATAGCAAACTGCTCTTCTGTTAAATTACCTAAGGCGGAAATAGTTTCATTCACTACTGCTTCAAGGGTTCTGGTTAATCTACGTATCAGCTTACTATTGGTAACTGTACCTATATAGGGAAAGAGACCTTTATTGAAATCTGTGTATTTTTCCCATGCTGTTTCAGTGTAATCGACGATTGGGAGATCTCTCCGTTCTCTATTGTGTACTAAATGAGTATTTCTGTGATAATCAGGAGGAGCTAGGAAAACAGGTGGCAAAAGGAATCCGATGTAGCAGGTACCATCCCAATCTAGAGGCAGACGCATATATGCAGTCTGACCACATATGAAGTAGGAATGGCGAGAAGCTCTAAATGTAGACTTGCCTTGATCACTGAATTCTATTACAGTGGTGCATCTACTATGGTCCATATGTATGGAACCATTCTTTCTTACACATAATTCACCTTTAACTGGAAATACTGACATAGCGGGCAAAATTGGTGCAGCTTCGGATTCAACATTCAGGATCATGAGATTAAGCGTGAAAGTCCCTAATCCATATACCTCATTTTCTAGATCAGTTCCTGTTCTTTTGGGAAGTCCCTCCTTGTTAGGGTAGCAGACTTTAAGCAAAACTAAGTTCAGGTTTCCCCATACCCAGTTGTCTTGATAAGTTACTGAGTTTGAATCGAGGGAATTAATTAAACTAAACCATGCTCCACAGGAGCCATTGTGTGTGAACGGATATGGAAAGAGAGGCAGAATTCCCTTATAGTTCTGATAGGGAGGGAGTCGGCCACATATCCAACAATTTGTAGCATTGCTAACCTGATGGGAATGATGTAACATACTAATAAAAGTGTTATTGCGCAGCGCAAATCTATAGGACAACTCATGCGGGGGTAATTTACTAAAAGAATGTTCAGCAGTAATATTGTAAACATGTTTAGAAATAGGATAATATATGTGCAACAATATACTTGCAGCGATTATTAAAAGACTTAAGAAAAACAAAATTAATAACGTCACTGTGCAATGACTACGCAGTGATTTACAGTACGCATGTTGTTTCAATCGCATTTTTCTGTTTCTTTCTCTATTCAGGTCTAGAGGATACATGTCAGAGACAAATTCGACCGATTCACCTTGGAGAGGACTTAAACAATCAAATTGTCTGACTTGTTAGACCTTAGTTTTAGTTTATATTGTTCCTGATTACTCGGTTCAATCAAAGGAAGCTTTGAGTCAATCGGTGAAGACACGCGAGGTGTATCGTTTACATCTGATTGTAGTCCATGAAATTTCTTGATATGACTTGAATGTATCCAGCCTTTGCGACCTTCGATCTTCACGGCTGTCCTCGTGGTTAACAGTACGAGTTGAGGCGATTTCCACCTAGGATCCAGCTGAGACTTCCGGTCAAAGTTCCTCACTAACACCAGGTCCCCGGGAATTACGTCATGGGGTTTCACCTCGGTGTTGTCGGGAAAGGCTGCAGCTACCTGTGAACGACAAGATTGTAGTGCAGACATCAAGGAAGCCAAGTAATCTGTCAGCATATTACAGTCAACATCAGTTATTTTGCGTGGTATAGGCGTCCCCCACATATTTGGTGGTCTACCGAAGATCACCTCATAAGGGGATAGCCCTGTTCGAGAGTGCGCTACCATTCTCATGTAAAAGAGTGCAACTGGTAAGGCTACTACCCAGTCGACACCTTTCTCTCTACATATTTTGGACAATCTAATTTTCAGGGTTTGATTATGTCGTTCCACGAGACCTGCTGCCTCGGGGTGTCGGACACAGTGAAATTTCCACTGATAGCCTAACAAAAGTGAAACGTGTTTCATTAGTTCGGATGAGAACGGCTGGCCGTTATCTGAGTAGACAACACGTGGTAAACCGTACCGTGGGAAGAATTCTCGAACCAACTGTTTGGCAGTAGTCGGGGCAGTGTAATCTGAAACCGGGTATGCCTCTGTCCAACGGGAAAGAGCACAGACAACTACGAGAACATATTTGAATCCTCGACATCGTTCCATCTGGATATAATCCATCTGGAGGACTTCAAAAGGGTGATCAGGAGGCTGAAATCCACCTTGTTCTACGGGAATGCTTTTACCTGGGTTAAACTGACAACAGATCATACAGGTACGAACTTTTTGTTTAGCTGCTGCTCGTAAATGTTTGTTGAACCAAATGTGTTGAATGCTGTCTAGCATAGCTTTTTCTCCTAGGTGCGCTGGACTATGTACAGTATTAATGATAACTTGGACCATTGAATCAGGAAGGAACCATACAGATTTTTCCTTCGTCATCCATCCTTGATCCGTTTGGATCCCTCCTAATTCAGTCCATTTCTTTATTTCCTCTGGTGTAGCATGTGTCTGTATGTCAATTACGTCAAGAGCGGGATCCTTAACCATCATGCAATGTGTTGGTGTCGGAACTATTGTCTTTGTCATGTCGGGTGTGTGAGTTTGAGCAGTCTGTTTAGCTGTTCTGTCAGCTAGATCATTGCCTTGGGAAATGATATCAGTAACTTTCGTATGAGCTTTACATTTCATAATTGATATTGCAGTGGGTAGATGTATTGCATCTAATAAGGCGTGAATGAGGGGTCCGTGCTGAATGTGAGCACCGTGAGAAGTTAAATAACCTCTCTCTCGCCACAGCACGCCGAAGTCATGTACAACTCCGAATGCATAACGTGAATCAGTGTATATGTTGACTTTTTTATTCGTAGCTTGAATACAGGCTTGTGTCAGAGCGATAAGCTCTGCTGCTTGAGCTGACAAGGTATTTATGCAATTTGTTTCAATGACTTCAGTGTCTGTTGTGACTGCGTAAGCGGCCACTAGCTCTCCTGTACTTGTTCTCATACATGAACCATCTACATACAACGTCAGGTCTGGGTCTGACAATGGGACGTCTGTCAAGTCTTGTCTGGGTTTCGTCGTGATAGTGATAACTTCAATACAATCATGTGCTAGTGGGTCTGTTCCGTTTACTGGTAACAGTGTGGCAGGATTCAATGTACTACAACGTCTGATTTCTATGTGTGGCTGAAACAATGTTAATTCGTAACCAGTGAGTCGTGCTATAGTCAAGTGTTGTGTTTGTGTGCGGTTCAAGAGAACCTCTACTGCATGTGGTACTTGTACTGTCAATTGGTGTCCTAACACTATGGCATCGCTTTGTCTGATTGCTAAAGCTGTCGCTGCCACTGATTTTAGGCACGCAGGCAGAGCCTGAGCTACGGGATCTAATGTACTAGAAAAATAAGCACATGGTTTGTGTGATCCTGCTTGTTCCTGTGTGAGGACTGACAAGGCAGTACCTTCGCGTTCTGTAACAAAGAGTGTAAACTGTTTATTGTAACATGGTGTTGCTAAAACAGGTGCTTGACATAAAGCTTTCTTTAGGCTTTCAAAAGCTTGTGTATGTTCCTGAGTCCAAGGGAGGACAGTCGATGTGGCTGCCTCCTGTGTTGTCAACTGAATGAGTGGTTTTGCTAGAAATGCATACTGCGGGATCCACTGCCTACAATATGAAGTGAGGCCTATAAAAGCCCGCACCTCCTTTTGTGTCTTGGGTATTGGCATGTTAGCAATTAACTGGATGCGATCGGGTGTAAGCTGCCTTCCCTCCTTGGACAGCGAGTGCCCAAGGTAAATAACTCGCTGGACACAGAATTGCAGCTTAGAAGGGGACACCTTATGCCCCTTTTCGGCCAAAAATTGTAGAACCGTCAGTGAGGCTTTTGCACATTCAGGTTCGCTTCTAGCGGTGATCAGCAGATCATCGACATATTGAAGCAGGGCAGTGTTGACTGGCATGTGGATACTATCAAGTTCTCGTTTCAGTGCTTGGCTATAGATGCTGGGGCTTTCTGTGAATCCTTGAGGTGCGCGTGTGAATTTAAAGCTTCGTCCATTTAAACTAAATCCGAACAAGTATTGGCTTTCCGGATCTATTGGGACGCTGAAAAAGGCATTCTTGAGATCAATTACAGTAAAGAATGTTGCTTCGGAATCAATGGCTGTCAATAATGAAGAAATGTCTGGGACTACGGGGTATTGTGGTACAATACATTTATTTAATTCGCGCAGATCAATAACCAATCGATATACTGGCGGGGCTTTTGGGTCAGTTCGTTTAAGAATCGGAATTATCGGTGAATTACATACATTGGAGTCGGTTTCCACAACCACTCCTTGGGTAATAAGCTCGTCAATGATTTGCAGTAAAGCCACTACAGCATCTGGGGGTAACTTGTATTGTCGCATTCGTGGTAGTACCACTCCTGCCTTTAGTGTGACTCGATATGGTGTAATGTTCATGCAACCAACATCTGTAGGGCCTTGTGCCCATAAACGTGTGGGTAAAGTCTGCAGTCGGTGATCCATGTCTCGGGACACGTAGTGCCCTTTGAAATCACGTAAAAACAATCTTACTCCTTCCGGAGAACAACATATTATAGCTCCTAGAGCTTTCAATGTTTTTATGCCTAACACGTTTTCTGGACATGATTTAGTAAGCAATAAATCTGTAGTTCGTGTCAAGGGACCAATCGTAAGGGGAAGAGGCTGTGATACTTCGTTAATGATAGGTTTTCCTGAAAAACCAAGGGAAATATTCTGTGAGCCTGAAAGGGGTGCCCCTGGAACTTCACTACGTTTTATGGTTGTTCGGCTTGCCCCTGTATCAAGTAAAAATTTTCTATCTTGGCCTAATAGTTCACTGTGTACATAAGGTCCTTCTTGATCTACAGGGACCTCGATAAGGGGTAAGCCAACTTCCCTCTCTAGGCTGTTTCATGAATATCGTTGATAATCAGGATAGTCATACTGTGCGGTCTGATACATCTGTTGTGTCGTTGTTTGTGTGGCAGCAATAGGCTGCGGTGGTGGAGCTGACATAGACTGTTGCGGAGCTGGCATGGACTGTGCATGCTGCGGAGCTCCTTGTTGGTTCTGATCCTGTCTAAGTGGCCGTGGTCTTTCTTTTGTATTCCCTATGGCGATATTATGTTTTAAAACTGGACAATCGTGTACATAATGACCTGGCTGTTTACAATAGTTGCATGTCCCTTTTACAGGACCTCCTGAAACACTGGACTGTGTCATACCCTTTTTATGACCGTCAGCTGGAACTGTCTGGGGAACTAGCATTTTCATTTTCGTGTCTTTCATGCGTCTTTGTTCATGTTCTTGTTCCTCTCTAATTCTATTGTGATGGTACTGTAGCATTTGTAACATTTGCGACGGAGTGTTACCTTGCCAGGTACTCTCGAATTTCAATACTCTATTCTTAACTTGGGGCAAGGAATTTTCAACTCATTTTGTCACAAACAGATGTGGATACGATTCGCTACTTGCTTTTATTCCGCTATTTATACCAAAACATTTTTCGAATCGGGCATAGAAATCACTAGTGTCTTCATCTGGTTTTTGTTTACAGGCTGAGATTGCACCCCTGGTCGGTCTTGATTTCTGATCACACAATTTATGAGGAAACGTAACAGTTCCCCCTGTATCTCCACTTTCTGGTACTCCATGGCTCTATTAATACTTTCAGAATCTCGTCCTGACTGGACAAAGTGATATATATTTTCTAAATGTGTAGTCATTCCTGGTAGTCTCCCTAAATATATTGCAGCTCGTCGGATACGTAATGATGCCAGCAGCATTTCGTCCCCTTTTCCGGGCACAGGGTCATATCTACAATCTATTAGAAGTTCCTTGAGCGTGTCGGGAGTTACTAGTTTGGGCGTACGTTGGTGGGCTAATTCTTGAAAGGAAAGTTTATTTACTCTGGGTGGCGTGGAAAAAATGCTTGATGTACCTCCGGTAGCACCACCTGGGGTGCTGGATGTGAAAGGATTCGTTGAACGTGATATAGCAACCATAGGTGTGGATACAGATGTAGAAACAGATGTGCTTGCCGGAACTTGTGTCGAAGTTTGCTGTTGCGGAGGTACAGACGGAGGAGGGTCTTGGCGTTGAACCCCCTCGGCAGGCGGTCTATGTGGCGCAGTATTAGCATACTCGGGAGCTGCGTCGACTAAATAAGAGGAAAGAAAAACATCTTCTGCGGTTCTGGGATGCCCTTTGGGATGTACTTTTATCGGAAATAATGGGGGTGGCAAGTCTTTTGGTATCTCCGGAGTAGCCTTAGGTAACCCTTCGGCCAGAAGAGGATACATACCATTCATAAGGGCATTTCTTTGTCTGTCTATTTGTTCTGATTTTACTCGAGTACCTTCTTCAATTAATACATTTTCTCGAACTTTATTTGAATTCTCCTTACTTTTCTCTTCCTGTCTGAGCGCTTTTTCTGTACGTCTATATGATTCTTTACGCCATAATTCAATGGCATCTTTCTGTGACTGTCTAGCTTTCTTTTTCCATAATTCTTCCTCTACTTTCATGATGCAAGCTATTATTATAGATTTTCCGCATCAAATTAAGTACCGGTAATTAAATTATTTACCACATATATGGCGCCCGAACAGGGACACTTTCTCATCTCACGCGCCGGAGGTGCGTTGCAGGCCCGGTCTCCTGTCACAGCTGGACGGACAACAACGCGTACCAACAGGATTTCCTGTATCTCCCTCCTGCCGAGCGGGGGTAACTGAGGCTGCGATCAACACCCAGACGAGGCGGTGAGAAGTGCGAAGTATCCCGACCAGAGCCTAGCTGAGAGAGCAAGATCCGAGGTATACAGAGGCCCACCAGTTTCCGAAGTTTCCGAAGTTTCGAGTCGAGTCCAGTCCGGTTCAAGTCCAGTTCAGTTCAGTTCCGAGGCCTTCCGTTTCGAGCTACCCGGTGAGTACCATTGTCGGGGAGGCGTTCTGACGTGCACATAGGTTGTGCCGGTCAAGACGGGTTTGGGTACACAAATCCGGTCTGCACTGTTTCAGCAGTGTATCTGTACTGTTTAGCAGTATATCAAGTATGTCTAGTATATAATTCAGAATTACCTAGTTAGTGCCGAGTATTATGCTTAGTGACTAGTTCCCTAAATGGCCATCATTGTTGTTCATTAAATGTTAAATGTTAAAATGTTTTTAAATACGTTCTGCATATTGTGGTGTGAATGACTGTTCATTATTGTGTTTTGTTGTATTAAACGTGTATCAGATCAGTTCTCAATATGCCGCTCTTTTCGAAATTAATTTTAAATGTATTATTTACACTTTTATTTTTTGGGTTTTTTTTAAACATAATTCCATTAACGGAAGTGTGAACAACACCAAACAACTATCGCATTTCACCACAGTTATACATAAATATATATATTTTTTAATAAATGAACAAGTTACTTGAGTATTATGCAAATATAAACAAAGTAATCAACATTTTGAGTGGTGGTGACACACTACACATTGACTAACACACTGTTTGACCATCTAAAATAGCAAGAGCCTGACCTCGCCATCAGGACATTTGGAAGTAGGCAGCCGTGGCATAAGTTGACTACCTAGTGGTTGTGAAACTCCACAATGGACACCGTCATAGGCTAACATGTGTGAAAGCAACATATATGTGTCCATGACTGTTGTCGATCACGTCAATTTGTATGTCTGCAACATTGCAAAGAAAGCTCACTTGCCTTCCAACACTGCAGCCACCAAGGCCTCCCAAATGCTTGTTGCTGTTTCTGAACTCTGGGAGTCACGGTGCCAGGCAGAGCAGGTGACAGGTCCCCAGACTTCTTGCCAGAGGAGCTGGATTTTCTTTCAACGGAGGGCAGGCTCTCTGCAAGCAACTCTTTGGCTCACCGGAGGAACAGGTACACGTTTAAAATTTCTTTGTGAATCTATGTAAGTGTTTATTTAAAAAAGCACATGCCAGAATGACCCTTTGATTTCCTGAGTGAAGTGTAGTGATTGAAGTGGTGTCAATGAACTGGAATGGCATGGAGAGCAAAATACGATGGATTTAGGCCCAGATTTCTGTACTGGGGTGAAAGTTGTTCAACATTCTGTCCATCAAGTGGAGTGGGTATGCCCAGACGTGGGTTCCGTACTCTCCATGCCACTGGAGTCAAGCTAACCTGGCTAACGACGGATGAAACCCCGATATCGATGCCAGGATCCTGGTTTCCGGTCCAGTGAGAACCTGGACTGACAGTTCAGCTGGACTGCTCCCATGGGTAGCAGCGTCAAAACTGATTTGCATATGTTGGGTTTAAACTTGAATGGCATGGGGAGAAAAAAAGGGATTTAGTCCCAGATCTCTGTACTGGGGTGAATGTTTGACATTGTTCAACATTCTGTCCATCGATTGTTCTTTTTGAATTTATTTTTTACATGACATTAAACAATGATGGTGTGAATTTGTACGCTCATTATGGTTTGAGAAAACTACATTAGTATGTGCTGTGTGTTTTGAGCCCTACATTTTATTTCGTGGGAATTTGAGATATATCCATGGATATGTATGATTTGCATGTGAAATGTAGAAATTTCACATCATGTAAAAATAGGAAACACATTATATCTTATTTACAACTGTACAAATATAACTTTTCACATGCCAAATAAAAATGATGTTTGCTATGTGCGTTATCCCACATATCGCTCTCCAACTAGTCGTTCAGTAACCCCCAGTAACTCCCAAACACATTCAGAGTAGCTCACTCCCTTGAGTAATTGTTAAAATGAGAACAAGGTATTATTTTTGCATCAAAGTTAAGGGAAGGATGTGTTCATGTGACATCCTAATCACCAGGTTGCAGATAGCAGGGTCTGACAATGAGCAATGCTCAGTCAGATATTTCGTCCAGGCTGGGGCTGAGTCACAGAGGTGAATGACTGAAGCACTGAGGTACTGTACTCTTAGAAAATATTCCATGTTCACTCAAAATTGGAGTACTGAACAAAATGATGGGACAATTACCGTCAAGATCTAAATCAGGCCCTATATCTTCACATTGGATTTAGCATCCCAGTTTGTAGTCGAGGGAGAGTATGTCCTTACAACATACTATGAAGCAGAGGCTCAAAGCCATCAAGGGTCTCTCACCGTAGATTTATGAGATCTTTGGAATGTAGCCCACACTATATCATCAACACAGTGAGCTTATTATCTGGTTGCATCATGTTACATATAAGACTGAGAGACTTGCTTAGAGCCTGAAGGCTCCCTGATGAAAAGAGAGATGCTCAAGAGAAACGACAGTGCCTAATCTCCTCAGCTCCTTTTTTGTTTCAATTGTTGGATTAGCTGGATTTGGACTCCTAACTTTTGATGATTTTCATTTTCTTTATACTTTCTGTTGTCTGAGTATTCCCCTTAGCCCAAGTGCTGTTAATTCCTTATTTGTATCCTGATCAGAATCATTGACTTGACATATAATAAAATCTATCAATGAGCCCAAACTATTCCTTTGCTTAAACCTCATGCCCAATATTACCAGTGGATTTATGCCTGTATAAAAACCCCACTGCTATTAATGTATGTCTCCCAGTAAGTTCCTAATGCATCCCTACCACTCTCATCCATGGAGCAGGGTACCATGAGTGCTCTTTCCTTTAGTTTTTTTCTATTCCAACATAGTAGGTTTCAGATTTTTCCTAATATCCATACCCCATATATAACATGTTCAAAGAAAGGCCAACAACGATCTGCTTTTGTTTGCCAATAGCTTACAAAAATGGACTGATGCCTTAAGATGAAGTGTGTCCTGCATTCCTCTGCCCCACCATTCCCCTAGATGTCAGTATGAAGTCACAGGGCTATATGCTTGCTTGTTACATGCTGCTTTAAGTTGCCCAGACCATGAATAGATAACAGTCCTTATCCCACAATAGCACTGCATGTGATAAATTAATCTGTAAAAGAACCACCAGCTTCATGTGTTCCTATTTACATGTCCTTCATAATCAATCTCTACCTTCTGTAAAAGCTTAAGTATCTTGATACTCTTTGGAGCTGAACCTGAAAACAAAGATGCAGGGTCAATAGACAGAGCTGCGAAAGTGTTAGTGTCAGGAGGAAATTCCAGTAACATGGTAGGTGTAGGAAAGGAAGCTGTTGTAGGATCACAAAGCAGAGGTGTTCAAGACTTTTCAGGGAAGCTAATGAACTGAAAAGATAAATTGGTCTGAAAAAGATCGACACCAGATGTACTAATCCTCTGTATTGGCCTTTAGTCACATAAGTTGATGGAAGGCAATGCAAAGGTGTAAGTAAGACTTACTGAGACATGCAAGGGGCAATTTGCACTGCCTTGCGCAACTTTGGAAATAAATGTAATGCAATGGAGCAACGTGTGCCGATGTGTGTTATATTTCATATGTGTACTTGATACAAACCCAGATTTAATAAAATCAGTAAACCTGAGCTAATTAGTAAACCTTGGCTCCATAATGGTACGCCACCTCAGCAATGGTGTATCAATGAGAAATATGTTTATTTCTCCCTGTTATGTCCTCTTTCTATGCATGATGCATTTCAAAGGGTAAGAGGAGGATGGTAAGAACATTTCTGCAGATGGAGAAATGCATGTCAAGCGATAAGCAGAGTGGAAACTTGACCATGATATAACCTATTAGATACAGTGGCATGTCTATGTGCCAGTGTTCATGCCTTGCTTAGGTGCTATTCAGCTATTTTAAGTGGAAGTAGAGGAACAGCTGCATTGGTATTTGCTTAAGGGCTGTTTCTTTGTTCAAATTTGCATTAATAAATACTTATACCAAGAGGGGATCTCCACCTGTCACTAATTTAGCTGGAAACATTCCATTCAAAGAACATGTTGCGAATTGTGAGCAGCTGTTACAAAACTGTGATTCCACTTGTAAAAGGTAAGAGATGCATGAATCGGTACTGTCTTTTTCTCACTGTGTTGCTCCATGACACTTGTCCTAATTCTTGTATTTGCCCAGCTAAAAATGCTTTGTGTTGCAAATGCTGGAAGATTGGGCATTTTGCCAAGATGTGCATGTGTAAGGGTAATATTGTCAATCAGTTCATGATGATGAAGACAAAGGTGAACAGAGTGAAATGGTGAGTTCCTTGAGGGATCCTATTGTTGTTGCTAAAGATGATGTTGATGAGTGTGTCGCTCCGGTCGTGGAGGTAATTGTTGATGGAATGTCCGTTCAACTCTTGGTCGATTCAGGGGCGTGCATGACCATGATCACAGAAGAATTATTCGAAAGTGTTTGGCCAGAAAAACCTTTGGAAGCTCCTGATACGAATCTTATATCATATGAACGCAGGAAAATTGAGCTTAAAGGGTTTTTTAGAAACTAGTTTGATTTTCAAAGGGAGGTGTATTTCTGGGAAGGTGAATGTGGCAAAGAAAGGACTCAACATTTTAGGGTGATATCACCAGGGACTATTTGGTATGACGCTTAGACCAGGTACAAAGGAACAAGTGTTGGTTGTGGATGAACCTGTACAGGATGAGTGTATGGTGGAGTGGTGTGACAAGTTCAAGAGTGTATTTGATGACAAATTGGGGTGCATTAAAGGATTTAAACACTGTATTAACCTCTTCTGTGCCCATGACGAGATAGTCTCGTCATGGAGCACGGTCGCGCTGTGCCCATGACGAAACTATCTCGTCATGAACCCCACCCACTAATGTAACGCCTGGCACAGGAGGGGGAAAGGGCGTGGCACAGTAGGGGTTAAGGTGAAGGATCAGGCTATCCCAGCCAAGGACAAACTGCATAATGTGCCGTACAGTGTGAGAGATGATTTGTTGGATGAACTTAAAAGGTTATGTGAGTCCGGTGTTATCGAACCTGTGGAGTCTTCCTTAATGTTATCTCCATTGGTCGTGGCCAGAAAGAAGAATGGAAGTCTGAGGGTGTGCATTGATTTGTGCAGTCTTAATAAAGAGATTTGGGTTGACTCCCATCCTCTTCCTCAAATTGATAACATTCTTGCCAAATTCGCTGGATGCAAAGATCTTTCATCCGCCTATCATCTGGTGGAGTTGGACCCAAATTGTAGGCATGTGACTGCGTTTGTTTCACCTATTGGCACTTTTTGGTTTAGGAGAATGAATGATGGGCTTGCTTCCGCTGCATCAGCCTTTCAGCGCATTATGGAAAGTGTTCTTGAGGGTTTGCAGGATACTGTTGTCTTCCAAGTTGACATTCTGGTTTCTAGCAGGTGTACATATTCTCATGACAAACAGGTTTATAAAGTGCTACTTAGGTTACAGGAAAGAGGTATTGTAGCCAACAAACCTAAATGTGCATTCAGTCAAGAGTCCATAGAGTACCTGGGGCCTTGGATTTTAGGTGAATGTATTCAACCAAGAGAGGGGTTGATTGAGGCCATTGGGAATGCTCCTTGTTCTAAATCAAAAGAACAAGTTTTTTCATTCTTGGGTGTATGTGAGTTCTATTCCAAATGTATTCCCAATTTTGCAGCTAAAACGGTTCATCTGCATGAGCTTCTGAAGAGAAAGGCTATTTTTGTGTGGGACCAGGTGTGCCAGGATGAGTTTATCTGCATCATGGAAGAACTAGGTATGTGTAAGATTCTCACACCTTTTGATCCATTATTACAGTGTATTGTGTCAATGGATGTGAGCTTGGATGGTTTGGGTGGCATGATTACCCAAGTAAGACAAGGTAAGGAACATACTATTGGGTTTGCTTCTCCAGCTTTGCGGCCAAGTGAAAGGAACTACTCGGTCATAGAAAGAGAGTTGCTGGCTTGCTGATGGGCTGTTGAAAGGTTTAAGTGTTTTCTTTGGGGAAAGTCTTTCAAATTATTAACGGACCACAAGCCACTTATTCCTATTCTTAATGGTCACATTGTCAAGGAACATACACCAAGGATAGCAAGATTGAGTTCCAAGTTACTACAATACAACTTCGATGTAGAGCACATCCCAGGAGGGAAAAATACTAGGGTGGATTTCCTTTCCAGTTCACCTATTCCTCTGACAGTAGAGGAGTCGTCTGTCTATGATGATGATGAGGAGGGTTTGATTGCTGCAGTTGATGTTTGTGGTGTGGGAGGCTTCTCCGAGAAGGAGTGGTTTGATGCCATGCAATGTGAATTGGTTCTCAAGAGAGTAAATGAACACATTGTTTTAGTTTGGCCTAAGGAGATGCATCTAGATGCTGAACTTCAACACTTTTCTAAGATTTCTGTTGAACTCACTTTGGAGGGGGTAGAGTTAGTTTTGCGTGGTGACAAATTTGTACCACCTGAATCCTTGAGGTCACGCATAATTACATTAGGTCACAAAGGTCACTTTGGGCAAACCAGCACTAAGAGAAGTATTTGCTCTGTCTATTGGTGGCCATCGATGGACAAGCAGATTGATGATGTTGTCAAGGGGTGTGTGATTTGCTGCTTGAGTAATAAGGTTATTAAGATTGTTACACCTCCTGTTCAAGTTGTGGTACCGGACAGGGCTATGTTTGCTACTCCTGATTCGGGTTTGGGTGCTAACAGTACCACATCTGGTGCAGCTAGTAATTTGATCAAGAATGTTTTTGATTACACATCTGGTACATCTAGCAATTTGATCAAGATTGCCTTTGATTCCAAGATTTCTGTTGGTGATTGGGTTAAAATCAAGCTTCCAATTAACATGCCCAAAGGGTTGTCCTCCTCTTAAGGTGGATTCCATTTCACGTTTTGCTGTAAGAGTCAATGGAAAGAAGTAGTGGAATTGGTCCAGGATTTACAAGATTCTCCAAAAATTGGTTCTCAAACTGGGACTTGAGAGTGGTGTTGGGAAAGATGGTGAAGTGGGTCAAACTCAATCGAATTCACCTCTGTTAAGCAGGAGTTTTAGGAGAAGTGTTCCTCCTAAACACATGGATTTGTAGATGTTTTCAGTTTTGCTGATGATTTGGAAATTCACTTTTTCATACCAATTCGTGTTTAGTCTGATATGTTTTTTTCTTGTTTTTCTCATTTTATTATTGATTTTTGGATAGTTATCTTTATTGTTCTCTTTCTTCTGCTTTCTCTAATACTTTTGCAATTCTTTATGAAAGAAGGGACATGTAGTAATCTGCTAACCTGCTTGTCTTAACTGTGATGTCATCTTAACAGCTATGGAATGTTGTGGTTTGAAATCCAGGGTCTGCTGTGACAGTTCCGTGGAGGCTGTGGAGACGAACGGTAAGTCATTAAACCTAGTGGTTGTACACTTTCCTGACTACGTGTACTTACTTTAGTAATTTTACCCTGTGAAAAATCCTTCTGCTGTGATTTCAAGAATCATGTTTGAGAGAAAAGAGTTTTTAAATAATTTTCTAATAGACCTTATAGAAGATACTCTAGAAGCTGAAATGAAAGCGTATTTTTTATAATTTCTCACAATGTTTCTCAGCCATATGAGAATGAAGTCTAAAGAACAACTAGAATGCTAACAGTCTTACTTATGACAAATGTGTTGCACACCTAAAGCTATCTTGATTGAGTCAAACTGGTAAAACTTAAAACATTTAATTGAGAAAGGAGCAAAATAAGCTGTTTAATTTTTTCATACACATTATGGTTAGTGCTATAGAAAGAAAAATTAGGACATATTTTAAATGAGATCTCACATATCTTCCTGTTGTACTTCAACGGGAGCAGCCTGTCAGTTGATTACCTTGTGCTTTACTGCAGTCTCCCAGGGTGTTCTCAAGAACAATTAGAGCACTAAGGGGCATATTTACAAGCAGGCGATAAAAAATTATGCCACTTTTGCAGCCGTTTTCGGCCGAAAAGCGGCGATAATTTTATTGCCTACTTAGCAAGGTCACGATAACGCGTGAAACCTTGCTTTAGCGTTGGGATTCTTTACGCCCAGCTTTGCATCTCTAATGAGATGCAAAGTGGGCGTTCCTGACCTAACATGACAGAAGAAATGTCGCTAAGCGACATTTCTCCTATCATCAAGTCCCACGCTATGAAGCATAGCGTCAGGAAAAGTAGCGATAACCCCTGTTATCGCTACTTTCCTTACGCCTGCTTCAGGACTGACTTAGCCATGATATCCTATGGAGGGTGGATATCATGGCTAAGTTTGTGAATCCCTATCAGCAAGCTAACGCCTCATTGCGTGAGATTATCGCTGGGTTTCCAGCGATAATCTCACACTAGGCAGTTAGTGTGAGGATATTTATCGCTGAGGAGATAAGCGTTGCTAATAGCACGCTATCTCAGCGATAAAAATCCACGTTACCCGGCGATAATTATCCTCACGCTAAGAGCGCTGAGCGATAATTATCGCCGGGTGTTGCTGATATGCCCCTAACAGTCTTACCTATGACATAAGTGTGGCACACCTAAAGCCATCTTGATTGTATCAAACTTGTAAAACTTAAATATAGCATTTATTTTAAGAAGGAACACAATGAGGGGTTTAGGTTAGTCATATAAATTATGGTTAGTGCTGTAGAAAGAAAACATAGGACACTGTTAAGTGAGTTCTCAAATATTTTCCTCTTCTATTTCTTTAAAACATTTTGACATGTAGACTGAAACATGCACTTTCAACACCAGCAGCAGATTGCCAGTTAACTCCCTGTTGATCAGCAGTTTACTACAGTGTTCTGATGAGCAACTAGAGTGCTAAAATTCTGAATTTATGTCAAAAGTGTGGCACATCTGACCGCCATCTTGATGGAATCAAAGTGGAAAATTGAAAGCATTTTCTATAGAAGATACTGCAGTAAATGAGGAGATTAGGACATAGATATGCCTCTCAATATGGCCAAAAGAGAGTAAAGAGCCCAAATGTAGCACAGATATCACCCAAAAGTAGCTCAAGTATAGCACAATGTCAGATGTGTATAAAACACTTAAATAAATTGTTTGTTTGCAGTTTTATATAGCACAGACTTGACCCAAAGGTATTGGAGTAATTTACATGAGTATCAGTTACATTACACAAGGACACATTTCTATTGGCCTTAAGGCATTGAGAGACTGAGTGATTTTCCCAGAATCACAGGATGTCGAGCTGAGGCTGAAACTCAAACCTGGTTCTCAAGTTGCAATGTCTGCAGCTTTCGCCATAACACCACACTTTTTCACCTAAGTGCAACATATCCACTGGATAAAAACATCAAGACAGCAAATAATTTAAAAGTGCTTTGTTGCTATTTGACATCTCAGAAAATATGTTCCCATTTTAGTTTTTTAGAACACTACCCATAATTTCTATGGGAATAAGATCCTCTCCTTGTTACAATTTCTAAAAGAAATGCCTTTGGTATTACAGATTTGATTACATTAAAATGACGTCAGGCGTGCCACAAATTTGTAAGAAATATAAAATGTTAGCAATCTATTTGTTGATTAGAATACTGTGGGGAGGCAGTTGTTAGAGGCACAGACTCAGATAATTGAGGGCAGGGAGTAGGGTGAAGAGGCAAAAAGTTGACTACACTGGGCAGGTGGGAGGGGCAGTCGCAGCATAGTGTTCCATTGAGGGGGAAAGAAAGGGGGCAGGGGCAAAAAACCAACCAAGCAGCACAGGCAAGAGAGGCTGTGGGATGATGACAGAATAGTGAGGGCAGAAGGTTGAGGCAGTGGCTTTACAACAATACATGCCAACAGATTCGATTTAGGGAGGAGACTCCTGATGTTTTTAAACCAAAAGGGATTTATTTTTTCTGTCTCCTGTCTAAAATCTCCTCTTTTTCAATGTGAGTCAAGGGAAAACTCAATTTCCCCGTTTTCTGTTCAAAATCTCCCTCTTACCAAGTTCAAAATGTTGGCAAGCATGGTATATTGGATCACTGAGGGCAGGAGGAATAGGTTAGGGACATGGACTTTGATAACAGAGGGCAAGAGGGAGATGGGCTGGGGCACCAAACTGAACTTACAGGGCAGGCGTCAGGAGTTGCAGCAGCACAATACACCACACAGAGCAGACAGGATGACAGTGTAGCCCAAGGGACGATGGAAAACAATAGGTAGGGGACAGTGCCATGCACATGGACAACAGAGAGCAGAGAGGAAAGAGGCAAGGACAGTATGCTGACAATACCATACAGATATAAAAACAATTTGACCATGGAGCATAGGTGAAATGTGCACTGGAACTACGACACACCATGGAGGGCAACAGTGAGACTATAATGACATAAACACAGACAACAGAGGGAAGGTGGGTGGGTGAGAGTAGATCAAAGCAAGCTGACCAATAGAGGGTAGGTGGGAGCAGCACAGAAGGCCATGCGTGGCAAGCAAGATGGTTGGTGCAGCAAAATTTCCATGGTGGGCAGGAGGGAGGGACAGGGGCTTGCCCAAAGGATGGAGGACAGGAGAGATGGGTTGGGTCTGGACACAGGCAAGAAATGGCAGGAAAAGAGGCTTCACAAAAGACCACATCCAGTAGGCAGAAAGAGAAGTTGCAGCAGAGCACGGAAGACAGAAGTGTGTCGCAGCAAAATTGACCATGGAGGAGAGGAGGGACGGGATAGGGGCATGGAACTCGGACAGGCAGAGTGGAGGTAGCAGGGACTGACAGTGGTCATCTGACCATGCAAGGCGGATGGGAGGAACAGTGGCAGCTCACCAGAACACTCAGATTACATAGGAGGAGCAGTGACAGGTCCATGGAACATGGTGAGTAAAAAGCAGGGTAAGCAAACAGACATTGGAGGGTGGGGGAAGGAGGTTAGGGGCAGCAAGCTAAGCACAGAGGCTAATAAGGAGGGCAATGATGGGACATAGAATTGGGCAATGGAGGGTGGGAGGAGTGGGCAGGGAAATAAAGCTAAATGGAAGGAACAGATGGTAGGAAGGAAGTGGATGGGGCAGCAAGCTGACTGTTCATGGCAAGTGGGAAGGGGAGTAGAGGGACAACAAAAGACTGTGATGAGTGAGCAGGTGCATGGACTTGCACAATGGATGGCAAGAAGGAGGGGACATAGGAGCAGCATGCTTGGGTAGAGAATCACAATGCCAGGCCAGGGCTTGCGTACAATGCCACCCCCCCCACCATGCTTTGCGATGGGCATTTTACTTAACATTAGAAAATTCACGGAATAAACCAAAGGTTACATGAATGTTATAGTTAGGAGATGGAATTAAAATAAACCTTTGAAATTCACTAAAAACACCAAATGTTACAAGGACTTTATAGTAAGGTTCCTATTTCACAGGCACAAAACCATGGAAATCCAGCTGTTCGAATTAGAGTTATTTTTATACCTATATTTTATATATGCATAGTAACTATAAATTGTGCCCTGAGGTAACTATAACTCTCGCCCTCGCCATGCTCTGCTAATTACCCCAAATATTACATCACTCATGACAAGTTCTATGACATCTTCTATGTCATCATTGATAAAATCACTGTCACATTTGCAGTAATATTATTGATGAGAAAACTGTGCATACCAAATCCTAAACCTTAAAAAATACAAAAGCATCCAAAAATCAATACCCACCCTAAAAAATTCCCTTACCTCGCAAAACCCATACCAACTCTGAACCCTAAAAAAACCCTTGCGACACAAAAACCCATAATCAACCCAAAACCCTAAAAATTCTAGGCCCAGTCGATAAACTCTGCTCAACTCGCGGAATTTGTAGAATTCAGGCATTCCATGCTCCATGGAGGAGCACAGCTTTCATGAACTCTGCATTCCAGGGTGCAAAGCAGAGTTTTTTTGTGTGTTCAGGATTTGTTTTGGTGCTGGCTCTCGAGCACCACAATAATTCTGGGCCGCTAGCGAGCTCATGCGATTCTTCTCACTCGCTTGCATGCCTTCTGGCCTTCGCGGCACTAACGTAGTGGCGATCGCCGTCACGTAATGCCCCACTCAAGCAGGTTTTGTTCTCAAGAAGCATCAGCAAGACTTTTCAAGTAGATTTTCTTTTCCAACTGGCCTCTTCTTTTTTTATTCTTTTTTCCAACAGAAAGGAAATGCCCCAGAGACTCCAACTGCTGGTTCTCTATGTTTTTTAATATGTTTGTAATATTCATTTAATTCACTATGTGTCCTAGTCTGCCAATGGCTTTCCAGCCAGTAGATCCGGTTCTAGTCATGGGTACATAAACCAATATTTATGTGGAGTCTCTTGAATTGTAACATCACATAGGCCATGGATGACATTGGGTTAATTGGCTAAATGTCTTTTTTGGGGTATTTCACATTTTTGTTCTGCAAACAGTGTATAGATGGGAAAATATATTTGATGCCTTTCGAGGATGTGTGTTGTTGTAAATTTATTTAGCCCAGTTAATTTTCATTTTTGGCATTGCTGAATTAATGCTGTTTTCTCCTCTGTTACCATGCCACCTTTGTCTGGCCAGTGTGTGAGTGTATTTGCCATATGCCATTTGTATTTGTTCCCCATGCCATGTGTCCAGGACCCCTTTTTTGATATAGTCAGTGTGCTTTTGCCATAGGCCTGCATGTCTTCTTTGTTGTGGCCAATCCTTCTTGCTGGTTGTTTTTCTGACCAAGTGGCTGGAGGCCATTTTGTGTAGCCAGCTAGTGTGAGTTAGCCATAGACCTGCATGTCTTGTTTGATGGGGTCATGGCTTCTTGCTGGTTGTTGTTGTGACCAAGTGGCCGATAGCCATTTCGTGTAGCCAGCCAATTTGATTTTGCCATAGGCCTACATGTCTTGTTTATTCCACATGCCTCCTTGCTCAGTGTTATTGTTTGACCATGTTGCATGGGCTGGCAGCCATTTTGTGTGTCCAGGCAGTGTGCCTTTGCCATAGGATTGCATGGATGGATGAGATATCATGTTAATTGTATGCTTGAGGATAATTATAGCATAAATATTAAGAATAAGAATTTGATGAGACCCTTACCAGTGAATAGTCGCTCTTAATTAGTCACTGATTGATTGATTGATTAATAGATTGATTCGTGAACAGTGCTAATGCTTATATATATATATATATATATATATTACATGCCTTTTTTTATTCTGCACCTCCAATGGGTTTCTTCTCACCCTCCCATATAAACATTAGCATTTATTGATGTTTTTATTATATATATATTTTATTTAACATTATTTAATTACATTTTAATTTCACTTATTTTAAATTATTTAAATTTATATTGTAAATTTCTTTTTAGTCTAATGTTTTTTTTAGATTTTTACATTTCAATTGTTTTGAATTGTTTCTAATTTTTAATTTTTGCATTTGTATTTATTTTTTAAAATTTCATTTCTAAACATTTCTTTCCCTTTTTGTCTCAGTCGATCCACCATCCATCCATCCATCCATCCATCCCCTGGCTGCTGTGCACTGTAGACACATCAGTATCATTCATTTGTGTAATGATGATTATTCCATTTTCATCTCGACCACATTGCCTGCAATAGGCTCACATTTTTAAAAAGATGACTATTCCATTTACCTATGCAGTTCCCTGAGTGCCACAGGTGTTTCCTTTTGAATATATGGATATAAAGGAAGAGCTCTGTCATTCTGCATATTGTGTGTTATTCTGATGGGAAAATACATTCGTGGTATGGTGGTGTGGTTTCAGATTAAAGTGGTAATAATTACCTAAGTAAACAACCACACTAATATTGCATTTGTCTGTACTAATTCAAACTTCAGACTATGCCATATTTCATCCTCATTAATTTTCTTGCTTGTTTGCTCTTAGGTACACAAGAGAACAGACATCACCTGCAGTACTGCCAAAAAGAAGGCCTGTGCAGTCACACATCAGTCCTCTATTCTCTTCCACTTTTGCAGCTCAGTGCAACTGCCAACTCAGAGCTTCAGATGTCCCCAAGAAAGATACTTCCAAGAAAGTGGTCAGTGAAAAGAAGCAACTTCCCACCAGTGGCATGTCAGCCCAAACTGTTTTTGGACCACCACATTGTGTGCCTGCTGCACCGTCCTCTGGGGAGCATGTGGAGAGCAGCAATCCCACATCAACAGCTGCACCCCAACCTAAGCACAGGACCATGTCTGTCACTCCAATCCTGATGATGCCGATGAACAATGACAATGAATTTGATTCGTCCCACTCGTAAAGTAGTACCCAATCATTTCAGGAAACAGAGCAACGTGAACAGCAGCCACTGCCAGCAATAATACATTTTCCTGATGTTGGAGCAGAACAGGAGGTTGAGCTTCCTTCCGAACAAGAACTTCCTCTGTTAGAATCATTGGCTCCCAGATCTCCAGCAAGAAAAAGGAAGACTACTACTCCACCATATTCTTCAAGCACCACTTCAGATCATGGTGATAGGGACATGGAGGGTATCTCGGCAGAGACCAGGAGACAACAGGAGAGGCAAGGGAAAAGAAGAGTTCCAGAAAGCCTTATACTTATGGAATGGGATGATGGGGAGGATGACACAGTCACATTGGAAGGTTACACGGAGAAGACTGACATTGCTATTCAATCCTGCTCATTCCTGGGAGCAAAGCAGAGTTTATTTCCGTGTGTATGCTCGAGATTTCTTTTGGCGTTCACTCTCAAGTGCCACAATAATGTCTGGCTGCTAGCAAGCTTGCGTGATGCTTCTCACTCACTTGCATGGCTTCCAGCGGTTACAGCACCAATGTAGTGCAAATTGCGATCACAAACGCACTGCTCGAGCAGATTTTGTGCTCGAGAAGCAGCTGCAAGGCTTTTCAAGGGGATTTTCTGTTCCAACTGGCCTTTTCTTTTTTTATTCTTTTTTCCAACAGGAAGGAAATGCCCCAGTGTCGTGTAGTTCCTATAAATCTATATAGGATCTGCGCATGTAGACAACATAAACTAGGGGATTGGTGTCCAGACTGATTCAAAGTACCTCCACAGGCTATGTTAGTCTGTGAACCATTTAGCTCACAGTGCCACCATAAGCCCCTCAACCTTACCAGGGAGTGAATAGTTTCTGGCATTCATTGAACATGACAACCCTGACCCCTCGGGGATCATGGAAACAGTACAGTACTTTTCGCTCAGTCGCTCATACTCATTTGATCTCAGAGAAATATACAGAATTTACGGTGGGGACATTTTTAATAAGTATTCACTGAAACATGTGCTACAACAACCACTAGACATAAACAGATTTATACAGTTATAAGCACCAACAGAGTAAAGAAAAGGTAGAATTCTACCATGGTGCTAGAACAATGAATATATGCAGACATATAGATACATAGCAATAACTATGAGTACTCCTAAGATGCAAATCCTAATTCGATGTACATAAGTGTACCTAACATTTAGGTAGGTGTATAGCCAAAAATCCCATGTAGGTGGGTGTATAGCCAATAATCCACCTAGGAAAGAGCCAACCCCATTACCTCTTGGCCATGAGTTGGACACTCCACGAGGGATGTCAGACCACTGCTTGCTGGAGTGTCTGCGTGCAGGGACTTCAGCATCTTGCGTCAGTGTGTCAACATGGAAGCTTGTTCTCCTTAGGTTTGCCCAGTGAAGAGGTGATGTTGATATACCCAAAAGGTACCCTCAAGGGCTTTCCATAAATGTGTCATTGTACTGTGGGCATTATGGCTAAGGATGACATTAGTGATGACTCTTATACAGAGTTACTATGCAGAAGATAGTAATCCTGCTGTGATACTAAGAATCCTCATGCATAATAAATGAGACTAGTTTTTGGGAGAAAACCACACACCATTTATTCAGCACTTAACTAGGTAAAAGGTCAGAGCCATAAAACTTTGCAGCACAATGTAGGACAAATGTAGGTAAAAGGTTGTGCAACTACCTAGGCCTATATTGGGGTATATTGGACTAATAACAGCCACTCCTCATCCAACTGGATGACAAATTACCAAATGCTAATACATGCCTGTTAAAAATCATAAAAGACTTTGTTAGAAATATGAGTATGAAAACATCTAAAAATATGTTATGTGTTAAAAATGATGTGAAAGCAAAAAAGCTCTGAAAGTCTTCTAAATAGTCAATATACTGTTAGACTAAACAAGCACTCAGTGTGCCATAGTGCTCAGTGAGAGACACATAAAAAAAAATGATGCTGTCCTATTCCAATTTGGGTTGTTTTGCTGAAATGTTTATATTTCCTGTGTGGGAGACGCAACATAACTGTTGCTTGCTTTAACGGATGATGGTCCCTGTAACACCTCTTGGATCAGGTCAATAGAGCAAAGGTAATCTTCTCCAGTTCCCACAGCCGTTGCTGAGTAAGTACTTGTAGCCTGTGAGAGAACCAGTGTCCATTCCGACAGGAGCTAAAGCATCCTGGGGTGACTCTAAGAATGCTGACATCAACATTAGAATACGCAGAGAACATTGCAATATGTGGGCCTTTAATGTCCAGTAGTACATCCACGTCCTGTTGCTCAACCGATGGAAGTGTTAGACATATATCCAACATGCATTTGTATTCACAGAAGAGGCAGTGGAGCACAGGAAAGACGCAGTCAACCCAAACTGATCTGAACAATAGGAACCAATGCTCACTTAGCTCCTGAAGCCAAGGTGTGGCCAGCTGGAGTACCATGCGTCCACGGCCAGCATCTCACAAGGAGTGCATTTTCCATCTCTTTGGAAACTGGGACATCCATTGCGTAGCAGGAAATTTAAAACCAGGATACTCAATGCAAGTAGTAGGACCAGCGGAAGCCCTCCAAAACCGCTTCCAAATAAGGAGTGTATAAATGCTGGAAAAATTCCGAAGATCGTCTGAAAGGTACTTAATAGTCCAGAAAATATGCTCTTAAGTAGGTGTAATATCCTACTCGTATGAGACAAAGTTACGATGTACCATTTCTCCAAAATGGAGTGGGAAATTTGTTCTGACTAATGCCTGTATCTCAGCCGAAGACCTTGCAACCTGGAGATCAAACGTCGCTCAGGCTGAGGTTAAGACCACATCCTTCTGTAAAATTATGGCTTTCAGTATGCTCAGAGAATCAAACCATATAAGGGAAACATTTAATGAAGGCCATTGCAGTGCCTCTGTGTGTGTGTGGGTCAGTGGAACCCATACTTGCATACAACAATTAACCCTGAAACTTACTGAGACAAGATATGTGATGCCTGAAAGCATCCCACAACAACCTTAATCATTCAGCATCAAATAACTCCCATTCGAGAGCAGTTTGAACACCGGATAAATCACGTCCTCTGGTGATCCTTTTAAGTGACATGGTAAGTTTGCAACCAAAGCATTACAAGCTTCATGAAGCATAATATCCTGGAAAAATAGAGACCCACTTAACAAATTCTCACAGTCTAAACCGCTGAAAAATACTTGTGTCCCTATTCCTGCATCTAAATCTGTACGTTAATGCCCAAGATTCATGGATGTATTACCTACCCAACCCTTCATACCTGCCTACTTGGGGTACTGTAGATAATATTGAAATTGGAATGTTGTTACTGGCAATGTTGAAAGGTAATGGTTGCAATTTTTCAATGTGCAGCATTGTATACTTTGCCTCTCTTTGTGCAAAAGTTGTCTGCCTTTCTGTTAGATTATAGGCAGAAAACAGAGACGCACTGTTGATATATCATCAGGGCACATGACCAGAGAGCAATGATTGTAGAGTCCAGCCTAATAATAGAATGGATCGTAACTGTGATTGCCCATGATGAAGAAAGGACAGGTCCTGTTCTACTATATCTATTGCAGAGGATACAATGTTGCCCAGTGAATAAATCCTGGATGTTAATGTGGACATGCCATTGTTGACCACAGCCAAAGCATTTTCTAAGTTAACCCTATCAATTTCACACATTCTCTCCGCAGCTTCCTGTTGAGAGATCTTCCATACTTTGTTGTAAATAAGATATAAGAAGCAATTACTACGTGGTTTCCTGGGACCTAGCAAAAAATCCCTTAGATCCATTGCGTCTGAAAGTAAGGACAAGTGTTGTTTCCCCTGGGACAGTGTTGAGGTTTTCAGCGAATCTAGGCATAACTTTCCAACACTGTAGGATGTCACCACCCCCAGATGTTCTTATTGTACATAGCGTTGGTCCGGCCTATGGATACTAAACTCTTCCGTGATACCCTTGAATCTCGATTGACACCCATTTGTGTTGATAGGTCAAACTAACCATCCCTTCCAATTGGGGTTCCATGAATTATATGAACCATCAGGTACAATGTCATTTAGTGTATCTTCACAATGTTGTGTATAGTTATGCCACCCCTCAAAGTGTGTAAGTAAGGGAATCCAAGGTGTGTTCAAGTCCTTAATCTTGGCTGTTGTTCAGAAAATTAATTTGCTGTACCTTTTTAATAGTGAACCCCTTTTTAATATTTCCATGCTGGTACCGCTTTATGGGAGTGTAGAGTAGCCAACCGCCACTCATCTATTCTTAGGCATATTTTACCTTATTTTATCTCACTAAGGGCCTTCTGACTCTCCGGTCCGCCGCAGTGTTTCCTGCCCCATTTGTGCAGAGAGAGTGTGGGGTGTGGCTCTTTCTCCTTTCCAGGTTAGACTGCCGTAATTTTCCTGCAGTTAGAGGTCTAGTTGCTCTGGGGTCCTGGAAGGATTTCTGGGCAACTTAGGCATAAATTGAGTATGGGAACTCAGGCACACAGCGGACCCGCGCATTGGGAGCGCCGCTGGTGCACCGAAGGCGCGACAAAGGCAAGACTGTCTGTGCCCTTCCATGCCTGGACCGCACCAGGTGCCAGTATAACTGCTCAATGGATTAAATATAGGAGGGATGACCTTTTAGCAATTCAGAAAAAGAGTAAGTTACCCCTTTTTTTCATCCTCTCTCTCTTTCCCCTGAGTCAAAACGCACGTTTGCACCTGTCAGTGTCCCTGAAGCGGCCAGCGCCAGCCATGCTGTCCGTTTCCCGCTGAAATTTTCAGACGCTCGCTTGACCTTTAGACGTGCTGAACTCCTGACTATTGGCTCTCAGGTGGGTAAGTGTGGGAGACAGTGAATGGTTCTCTACAACCTTCACAGAATGTGCAATCAGTGCAACTTCAGTTTTGGCACTGACCTGGTAGCTAGCGTCCCTCCTAATCCCGCCCCCATAGCTTCTCAGAATGCCCAGTTCATACGAGCTGCCCTAATTAATGCCTGCTCCATGGTAATACATGCCCCGGACATCTTTGAGCTCCTATCGGACATTCAGTTGGATTTATTATTCAAAACCGAGACATGGCTCAATGAGTTCTCGGCCCCAGTTATTGCTTTGGCCATCCCAGTGGGATTTTAAATAGACAGGGCAGACAGTGAAGTAGGAAGAGGAGGAGGGGTAGAAGTAGTGTTTAGGGATACTTGGGTTTTCACGCAAGGTGAGACTCAGGGCATCGATGAGGGGGAGGCTCTCGACTTCTCCTTCACCATATCCCCTCACTGTATGTTGGGGTCTCCCTGGATTATTGTCCCCCTGGTCCCTTTGGCGCCTTCTTGAAGGCTTTAGATGAAGTTATTGTGCAGAGGGCCCTGCCCTTCTCAAATTTTGTACTGCTTGGGGACTTTAACATTCATTTGGACTGTGTTGAGGCCAACGACACGAGGGAATTATGCGACTCGTTGAATCTGACTCAACTGTCCCAAAGGATCAGTTCCCCATCTCATATAGGGGGGGCATACTTTAGACGCAGTCTGCTCTAATTTCCCTCTATGTGTTCAGAAACCTCTTCCAGTCTCTTGGTCTGATCATTTTTTAATTCACTTTTCGTGGACCATTCAGGTGCCTTATCCTTATCCTATCTCTTCAGGACAGACCATCTCCAAGAATAGAGCCTGCTTCATTATGCAGAGTCCTGTCCAAGGATTTGGCGGGTGCTGTAGGGAGCTTTAATAACTAGATCTCACAGGCTTTGGAACATCTTTCCCACCTCTCACCTATAAGCGAGTGAGAAACACACCTTCCAAACCTCGGTTCTCCAGACAACTCAAGGAGCTAAAACAATCCTGTAAAAAACTGGAGCGCAGCTGGAGACAGGCCTACTGCCCTTTGGCTAAAATAGTGCTAAGGAAATCCCAGACTGAGTACTATGCTGCTATGAAGAAGGCTAAAGGCAACTTCTATACACAGCACATTGTTCAGTCCAAAAATAACTCAAAATAATTTTTTTCTATCGTACAGTTTTCTGAATCCTTGTGCCGAACATTTTGCCTTCCCTGCCTCCAACTCTTGGTGTGAGAAGCTATCTGGTTTCTTTATAGATAAGATCCAAATGATCTAGGACAGTTTCGGGACGATTATTCAAGGGCAGGTGGAGCATGTTACTCAGATTGCCCTGGTCTCTGATTCAGACTTCACCTCTTTGACAGGTTTCTCTCCCATAGCCCTGTTGGATTCTCTGTCCATTCTCAAATCCCTGAAATCGGGTTTACCAGCCGATCCTTGTTCGGCCAGGCAGTTAGCAGCATCTGCTGAGGTGGTCAACTTCGAAGTTAATAATATTATTAATATATCGCTTCAGACCGCCACAGTGCCATTCGAGTGGAAACAGGCTAAATTGCTTCCGCTGTTGAAAAAGCCCTCTTTAAATCCTGCTATGTTAGCTAGCTACCGACCCACCTCACTCCTCCCGTCAGTGGCGAAAGTGTGTGAAAAGGCAGTCTATAACAAATTTCCAAATTTGTTGAGACTTCCGGTGTCCTCCACCCTGCCCAGTCGGGATTCAGGGCCACATATAGCACTGAGACGGCCCTTGTTGAGATGTCGGAGGCTATCAGAGAATGCTTGGAGGCAGGTGGCAAAGCCGCCCTGATTTTATTGGATCTCTTTGCCCCCTTCGATACAGTGCATCATCGTCATCTCTTGGCCCGTCTCTTTAATATTGGAATCTCGGGCTCAGCATGGGATTGGATTAAATTGTTTTTAGAGGACAGAACACAGTAGGTTTGGCTGCCCCCGTTTTCTTCAGCCCCTAGAAAGGTGATTACGGGAGACCAGCAAGGCTCCACTCAGAGCCCCCTTTTCAACGTATACATCACGCCTCTAATCTACCTGTCGGAGGAGCTGGGAGCTAAGATCATAGCTTTCACTGATGATACTCAGCTCTTCTTTACGTGGAAGGAAAAAGATTTGTCCCCGGACCGAGCCAAAAATTGTCTTTCTGGCATATTTAGCTGGCTTGCTAGGGCTCAGCTTAAATGCAATGAGGACAAGTCTGAGGTCCTTCTACATGGGCCTTTTCCTTCCCATTTCTGGGAAGATCTTTGGCCTGCAGGCTATCCTAGGCCGAACTCATCGGGCAGTCCGGTGAAGAATCCCGGGGTCTGGTTTAGTGAGGACCTCAGATTCTCACAGAAGATAAAAAAACTGGCAGGAGTGTGCTTTGGCAGGAATCACTTAGAAAATTCCTGCCACTGCTGCCCAGATCGGCTAAGGAAATGGTGCCTCGTGCCCTCATTTTGTTGCGTATTGATTACGCCAATGCATTATATATTGGTCTTCCCGGATACCAGCTAAAAAAGCTGCAAACTATTCAAAACGCGGCAGCAAGAGTGCTGCTAGGCATCCCGGGCAGATCAAGTACAAAGCAAAATCTCCGGGATTTTCATTGGCTCCCTGTGGCGCAACGCATTTTGTTCAAGGCCCTCACCCTGGCCCACGGGGCCCCATACAAATCTGGGCCACCATATCTTAGGAGACGCTTTGACTTCTATGCGCCCCGAAGACATCTGCGATCAGCAGCACAATGCCTTGCAGTCAACCCCTGTTTTCGCCTTGCTCGAAAGGGGGGGTAGGTCTCTCTCTTTCAAGGCGGCCAAAGCTTAGAATACCCTCCCATATGAACTGCGAAACACTCAGGATCTCAGGCTGTTTAAGAAGCAGTTAAAGACCTTGCTTTTTAACTAACATAGAGCTTTTCCTAACGCCTTTTTCTCCAGTCTCCTGTAGTTGGCTCTCGCGCCGGGACACTCTCGAGTATCCATGCGCACTATAAGTGCTGTATACCATAACATACCATAAATGACAAATCTGCAAATTTGATCTCAAAGAAACCTTTAGTGAGCAACTGGGTCCTAGGAAATCTTGAGAAGACCCAATAGAAAAAGTGGAGAGGCAGGAGTCAAGGAGGAAGGTCTTATGTGTGCTTCTTGACACAAGATCTTTGATAATAAACACATATAAGTTTGCTGTTTTTATGAAGCAATTCAATGCAGATCTAGTTTTTCTTACAGAAACTTGGACTGACAACTCCTCTGACCCTGACCTGAATAATGCAATTCCCACTGGCTATAACATCGAACAGATGGACAAAATAGGCAAGAAAGGGGCTGGGATTGCGATTGTGTTTCGCAATTCAATAAAGGCAAATTTTCAGGCAATACTCCATCTGGATTGTGAGGCGCTTGGATTTGCATTAAAACTAGATAACAAAGTGACCTTCTAAGGCCTATTGATTTATAACCCGTGAGGCCCAAAGGCAGGTTTTATTCATGGAATACAGGATTTTATGGAATCCTGTATAAATTACCCTAGTTTTACGCTGGTAGGAGAAATTAATTTACATTTGGAGTTGCAGAATAGTTACCAATGTTACCCTATGGAAGAAAAGTGAGTTATCGGCTTTTGGGTAAGAACTCGACTGGAAGAGTTAAGGTTCTGGGCATAGACTCAGGGGTCTCCCAGGGTCAGGTAAGTACAGTTGTTACACCCTCAGCGGCACTGGGGCAGCCGGGTGCAGAGAGAGTTAGGCCCAATGTTATCCTATGGTGGGCAGGGGGCCTTTGGTTGGTGGTTGCTGGCTAGCAGGCCACGCAGCTGTGGGAACTGGGCTCCTGCTCACTAGCTCTGGGCAAGTGCAATGTTATTCAATGGGAAAGCTGGAAGTTGAACAAAGACCGCAGGCTCGGGACGGAGATTCTTCAGGCGCGACCACCACTTCGAGAGGTAAGTTGGGAAGCTGGAGGAGGGGTGGACACCCAGAAGTTGGACACAGGAGGCCGTGGGGCGCCGGGTGCAGGGGTGTCCTTTGGCGTCGGGGAATCTTACCCTCAGCTAGTTGCGGTAGGGGGGTCCCTGGTTGTGATGCTGCAGGCGTCATCCGGGTCATCGCGGTGGGTCCTTGGGCACTGAATTTCAGGTCACAATCGCCGTGGGGATGTCCTCGTGGGGTTTGTCCACTTAGGCACAGGCCAGGCTTGGTGGGTTCACAGTATGCAGGGTTCGTGGTTCCGGGCTGGTGCCAGGGACTGCTACTGGTTGTTTGAGCAGGACCACTGCACGTGGGGATCCCTGTGTCGCTAGAGTCTCTAGGCATTCAGGTCCTCCGGGGTTCTTGAGGTTGCTGACTACTGGATCTACCGGGGCTTAGCAGGTTTGAGGGTTGACAGGCCTGTAGGGCTGAGGCCAAGTCAGTTGGTGTTGTCCTCTTCTTAGCAGCTGCGCGGCAGGTTTTCTTATTTCTTGATCTTCTTGCTGTTTTCGGACCGGGATCTGAGGAAGGAAGGTTCAGGGTGCCCCTAAATACTAAATTTAGGGGCATTACAGGTAGGGAAAGGGCAGGAACCAATGGGTCCCTTCCCTGGGGTGGGTACACCCCCTTTCCTGCCACTCTCCTGTGGGAGGGGGGCAGTAGCCTAGTCCTGATTGGGCAGGGCTTCCCATCTTCAAGATGGCGAATGCCCGGAGATGTGCTTCACCTCGCCTCCCCCACCTGAGGGGTGGGGTTGGCAGAGGCTGGCACACCCCATTTCCTTCCTTGGGGTTTCCCGCCAGTGAAGTACTGGGTTTTTAAAACCCAGCAGTGCAGGGGAACACACCCTAAGACTTCGAGTTCTTCCTGTTTCAGAACCACAGAAACACAGAGTCTTCTATGTGAAGTCAAAGATCTTGTTTATTGGCTGCAGACCAATTACAGGTGTCCGAGAAGTACAACACAATGTATGTTCTCAGGAGACTGCTTAAAACTTACAGAAACGGGCTTCTCCTTATATACAAAATATCATGCTTCAGGCACACATTCCTCGTTTTACGATATGGTCATTCATATGTATTCATTACAAACGAAAAGGCAGAGTCATGATGACCAACCCACATTCCAGTTAAGCCAGCCCACAATTATTTACCCAGCGAGGCTCAGATCCCACATCAGATATCAGCAGACCCCAATAAACACGGGCACCTCCTGTTTGTAAAACAAGCCATAAAGCAGGAAGAGTCAGGTGTGAAAGAGATTAGCCGGAGGCTTGTGTGGGATGAAAAGGCTTTATGGTGTGTCAAACCCTGATGCTAATCACAGGTGGCCGTAGGACGGGGAGCTCGTGGGACCGGACTGACCTGGGGCGGTGGAGCCAAGTCGCACAGGTCACAGAGAAGTCAAAGGAAGGCACATGTGTTCTAAAGGCCGGTGTTTGTCCTTGATGTGTAGCCTATGTGAGGGCAACCATAAGATGGCCACCGCTCCAAGATGGAACCCACAAAGTCAATGTGTAATATCGTATACACAGTGCATTTATCGATGAAACGTTATGCAAAGTACTTGTACATACCGCATTGGCCATTCGCGGTTCACTAATACCGGAATAGACAGGGGTAGGGCCCTGCCTCCTACGCGGTCCCAAATTTTAAAGTACCACACCAGTCTTCCCACCAGAGTGGGGGTCAGAACCGGTAAGGGCCAGTTGCTGAGTACAGTAAGTGGCCTGGAGAAGCTCACAAAGGCGGCATGCCTTTGAAGCTTCCCCTGCCCATCCTGGGGGAGAAGACCTAGCACCTCGCCCAGGATGTGCATTGTTATAGGCCCGGGAGAGCGAATGGCTCTCTGTCCAGGGGCCCATCAACATGTCTGTGGTGTGGCAGCCTAGGTAGCCCCTCATACAAGACGTGATTTGTAGGTTAGGTTCAGGGGCAACTCAAAGTTGCTCTCTGTTGTGCATTTTACAGTAAATCCCACACTGGCATCAGTGTGGGTTTTTTGTGCTGAGAAGTTTGATACCAAACTTGTCAGTGTTCAGTGTAGCCATCATGGTGCTGTGGAGTTTGTGGTGATGACCTCCCAGCACCATATACTCTTAATGGCACCACTGCACTTACAGTGCCCAGGAATAGACCTGGGTACTGTAGGGGCACAGGGCACATGCACCTGTGCCCACACCACTGGCATAGGGCACCCAGCTAGAGGGGTGACTTAAGTATGCTAGGGCACTGTGTTTTGTGAGCATGGCACACATGGATGTGTGCCATGTCGACTCTTTGTTTAGTTCTGCACCAAGACACTCAGCCTGCAAAGGCAGTGTGTGGGTGTCAGGGTACAGGGCTTCTAAGGGTGGCACAATAAGTGCTGCAGCCCTTAGCGGCCTTCTCTGGTCACAATGCCCTGGGTACCTAGGGTACCATTTACCAGGGGCTGACATGTGGCCAGAGATGCCAATTGGTTGTCATGCAGTTCTAGGGAAGGAACATAGGCCCTGGGCACCTGATTGGCAGTAGCCCAGGGCACACTCAGTCAAAGTACATCAGCAATTCAGCAAAAAGTGGGAGCACACCATGCAAGAAAGATGGCACTTTCTCACAGATAGGTACCAATGTTCACTGATACCTCTTCTGTCAAAGGGTTTGTCATTCTTTTGTTGGAGACTCCTACAACTTGGATCAATTTTCCTGAAAGGGGCAGGATTGGGACTACTGCAGATCTCACAGTAGAACGGGTGGCACCAGTATCAACCAAGAATGTAATGGGATGACCATTTACGTCTGCTTCTACATATGGTCCATTCTGGTCTACCTCTAAGACTGCACCATGTGTACAATCTTTCCCCTCCTTCAGGCATTGTCATTAGACAAGTCCTGCTCAAAGCCATCCAGAGCTTCCATTAAGGGCATCTGATTTTAGGTTTGATTACCCTGCGAGATTCTTGGAGGTTGAGGCACTTGAAATGAATGAAATGAAATGAATGAAATGAAATTATATTAATATAGCGCGTAGCTACCCGGAGGCCTCCTAGCGCTTAAAGACGGCGATTGGAGCAGAAAAAGAAAGGGTTACTGAAAAGCTGAAGGAAAGAGGTAGGTTTTAAGGTGTTTGCGGAAGAGACCAATGTTGGGTTCGCTACGGAGCGTGAGTGGGAGAGCGTTCCACAGATTGGAAGCATTCAGAATGAAGGACCGTCCGCCCCATTTTGCTCTACGGACTTTTGGGGGTGCGGTAAGGAAGGTATTACTGGACCGAAGAGCCCTAGTCGGTTGGTAAGGTACGATCAAGGATTGAAGAATTTGAGGGCCATGTTTCCAGAAAGCTTTGTGTGCCAGACACATGGCCTTGAACTGGATCCTAGCACGGATGGGCAGCCAGTGTAGGGACCTCAGGGCAGGTTTGGCTGACTGTCTACGAGGGATCTGTGCCAAGTGACGTGCCGCACAGTTTTGGATCACCTGTAATTTATTTAAGGTAGATTGGGGAGTGCCAAGATAGAGTCCGTTCCCGTAGTCTAGGCGGGATAAGATTAATGCTTGGACCATGATTCTCCTGGCTTGAAAGGGAAGTAAGGGGAGAGTTTTTCTGATCAGGCGTAACAGACCGAAACATGTGGCTGAGAGCTTCGTGGTCTGATAGTTGAAGCTGAGAGTATTATCAAGCCAAATGCCTAGACTTTTGATTTGGTGCTTTGGAGGTGGCAAAGGTCCCATGCAAGGGGGCCAAGTGATGGGGGAAGAGGGAGAGGGTGACTTTCCCAGGAACATGAGTTCAGATTTTTCCCCATTTAATTTGAGGTGTGAACGGTGCATCCAATGTGCAACTGCCTCTAGGCAGAGGCCAAGAGTGTCCGATGAGCCCTCCGGATGGTTAAGAGCCACCACTAGCTGGGTATCATCGGCATAGGTGATTATTTTGATGCTGAAGGGAAGTACTACCTCAGCTAGAGGGGCCATATAAGAATTAAAGAGGGTGGGACTAAGAGAGGACCCCTGGGGGACCCCGCACTTAAGAGGCCATTGCTTGGAGGTGGTTGTCCCTTCAAATACCTGATAACAGCGGTCCTCTAAGAAGGATTGAAACCAGGTATGAGCATTTTTCACAATCCCCAGATTGGATAGCCTATCGAGCAAAATGTTGTGGTTAACAGTGTCGAAGGCGGCACTGAGGTCGAGCAGAATGATAGCTGCTGATCCGCCCTGGTCAAGAAGTTTCCTGGCTTCTTCCGTAACAGCCAGTAGCGCAGTTTCTGTACCTAGCTGAGGACGGAAGCCTGTTTGGGAGATATGCAGTAAGTTGTTAGATTCAAGGTAGTTAACTAAAGTGGAGATGATGTGGCGTTCGATCAATTTGCTCAGCCAAGAAGGAAGGGAAAGGGGCCGATAATTGGCCAGGTTTGAGGGATCCAGATTAGGTTTTTTTATAAGCGCTCTGACCTGGGCGCAATTCCAAGCGGGGGGAACTCTACCAGAAATGATAGAAGAGTTCAGTATATTCAAGATGACCGGGCTAACCATGTGTAAGACCAGGGATAATTGCTGAGGGGGGGCAGGGTCAATAGGAGAGCCAGAAGTAACACTGGAACAAAGAGTGTCCAGAGTTTTAGCGTCAAGCAAGGGAAAATTCTCCAGGGTTTTTGATGACTTTAAACTAGGGCTGGGGTCTGAAAAGTCAAGCACATAGGGCGAGAAAGACTGGCGAATGATCTGAATTTTTTGGTTAAAATATTCTGCCAGCTTGTTGCAGAGGAGGGAGTGGTCCTTGATTTTAAGAGGTTCCGTGGGAACGGATGAGAGGGATTTGGCAATTTTGAAAATTTCCCTGGGAGCAGAGGCGGCGGCATTGATCTTCTCCGCATAGAAGCGAGTTTGGGTGGATTTGATCTCTGATTTATAATGTTTTATTGCTTCTTTATAATCATGTTTCCTGTCAGCCTCATAGTTCTGTCTCCAGCTTCTTTCTAGGCGTCTACAGGGTTGCTTTATTTTCCTCAGACTAGGGGTGTACCAAGGCGCCGATTTCTCCCTGACTTTTTTTTGGGCTGGAACCTTAGGCAGGAATGAATCCAGCGAGTTACAGATCCAAAAATTAAATTTATCATTCGCTAGCTCAGGGTTGGGGTCATGGGTGGGTTTGTTGATGGCTAGTTTAGTGGACCAAGTAGTGGTCGAGAGCTTAGCCCATTGTCTCTGCAATGTGTTTATCGGTGGCTGGGGGTTGGAGTTCGCGGGCTCCCAGACCATAGGCACTAAGAAGTGGTCAGATCACGGGAGTGGGATGGGAGTAGCCACATACAGATTATGTACATTGCTCAAAACAGGGTCAAGTAGGTGGCCTTTATCGTGGGTTGGACACAGACTCTTTTGAATAATTTGTAAGGCAGAGAGGCCAGTAGCCAACTCTATAGTAGTCGAGTTAGAGACATCGTCCAGATGAATGTTTAGGTCACCGAGCACTGTAAAATTTGAGATATTTATAGCCCGTTCTGCCACAAATGATGGGAGGGACGAGAGAAATTGACCCAAAGGGCCGGGGGGTCGGTAGATCAAAAGGCCGGAAAAGGTGCAAATAGGGGAGAATTCCAAGGCGAACTGCATACTTTCGCAGTCGGGAAGGCCGTCTGAGGGGAAGTTGCGGCAGCTTACATATGCTTTATATATTATAGCTAAGCCTCCGCCTTTGGCAGTTTTCCGGTCCAACCTGCAAATACGATAGTCCGGGGGAAGAGTCTGGACAATATCCGGTGCAGAGTTGTTGTGGAGCCAGGTTTCGGTTAAAAATAAGACGTCAGGTTGACGGTCTTCTAGAAGAAGGTGGAGTTCTGTGGAATGTCTGGGCAAGGAGCGGCAATTTAGCAAAAGTAACGTAAGAGGTGGGGTGGGCATGTGTGATTTTTTGAGGAGGGATAGCAGTGAAAAGTGACAAGAGGAACAGGTGTACTGTGTGGCACTTGCACTTACTGGTTCTGATTCCCTTTAGCGTTAAGCGATCTCAGCCTAGTCACCTTCTGTAACTGATTTGTTCCATTCTCTACCTGCACGAGTTCTCCTCCCTGGACTTGATTTGCAGGATTAAGACAACACTCATGTTTCCAATGTCTGATATTGTGTCAAAAATGAAAGGCAGTGGTCTTTTTCAGGGTTTCAACATCTACCCCTGTATAAGAATCTATTGGGGCACTTCTTCCTCTTCCCTGTCCGCTCGACCCAGCGACTATTGTCACTTGGGCACCTCCTGTAACATTCCCTTGGGAGCAACAGTTCCCATTCTTGCCTGCACTTGCTCTCCTTTCAGTGCATTTTTTACATTTGAACCAGCATCAATTTCTCCCTTATCCTCCTATGCTTAGAATGAACCTCATCACTGCAGTCCCTGCATACCATAAGATCTCATCTACGGATTTGTTTTGCCAGATTAGTGTTGTTGGATCATGAGGCTGATCTCTGTCCTCAATCCAGTAACAAATTTGAATAAAAATTGCTTCATGTCTTAGGGTTGAGCGTATTTAACCCACTGTACTGTTTAAAGGCTTGTAAAGGCCTCTCCTAGTTAACATGTACTGACTCTTTAGGTTCTTGGATTTTTCGATCTATCTTAACCCAATCAATGTCTTGAGGGGCTATTTTGTACTGAACCATGTGATGATCACCTGATTGTACTTCTTCATCACCAATTTCGAAAGACCATGAGTTACTGTTTCCTTCTCTGGTTTAGGCCACCCAATAGAGATTTTGCAAGTAGACCATAGGTCACTATGAACCTCAATTTCAAACAAGGTATTTAAATCAATCCACAGCAATTTTGAGATTTTATCAAAGTGATCGACCACTCAGCTGGCTTCTTCCTCAACCTGGGAAAATCATTTGTGAAGACAGCTAGGTCCCCTCTACTCCAGGGAACATGCACAAACCCTCCACTGGGTACTTCCTGTAATGGATATGCCTCACTCCCTGTGTTCCCACTCCTAGAGGTGGTGTCTCTCCTGTTGCTATTCTTACACTCTTCTTTGACAATCCCTCTTCCCACTTATCCGGCATACTCCAAGCCTTTATTACTATGACCAACTCTTAGATATGGATTTTCCTTCAGCTCATGATTACTGTAGATAAGCCTATGATTTCCCTGTAACATTTTAGTTCAAGACAGGTCTACTCCATGCCTCTTAGCTAACTCTGACAACTTCTCATGTGCTCGTCTTGCTCTACGGGTCAATCAATCAAAAAGTCAATCAATCAATCAATCAATCAATCAGGAGATTGTATAGTGTGGCTACTCAGCCGTGAGGTTCTCAAGAAGCTGGAGGTGGGGCGCAGGTGGTCACACCGGTTGGAGGATCATTCAAAGAGCCAAGTCTTGAGATCCTTCTTGAATTAGGTCAGCAACACTGATTGACTGAGGTGGAGGGGCAGGGTGCTCCAGGTTTGAGCTGTGAGGTAGGAATACGAACTTCCTCCGGTTCTGGACTTGTGGATCCTGGGGACGGAGGCTAGGGCAAGTTGGGAAGAGCTGAGTTTTTCACACCGGTACGTGGAATGCAAATTAGTGGTTCAGGTATGCTGGTCCTTCGTCATGTAGTGCTTTGTAGGCGTGAGTGAGGAGCTTGAAGGTGAACCCCTTGTTGGCTGGGAGCCAGTGGAGTTGTCAAAGGTATAAAGTGATCTGGCTGCAGAAGGGGATGTCGAGGACCAGTCTGGCTGCAGCATTTTGAATGTCCTACAGTTTCTTGAGCTGTTTGTGAGTGGCGCTGGCATAGAGTGTGTTTCTGTAGTCGAGTCTGTCGGTGATGATGCGTGCATGGGTAAACATCTTTCTGGATTCTGTGGGGATCCTTCTAAATGTCTTTCAAAGCAGGTGGAGCATGAGGAAGCAGGCTGAGGAAACTGTGTTGATTTGGCAGTTCATTGTGAGCAATGAATCCAGTATGATGCCAAGGTTACATGCGTAGTCCGTTGGGGTGGGGGATCCCAGAGCAGCTGGCCACCAAGAGTTGTCCCAGGCTGAAGGGGTGAGTCCCAGGATGAGTACTTCGGTCTTGTTGAGTTGAGCTGGAGGCAGCTGTCTTTCATCCAGGGAGCAACGACCTACATTCCATTGTAGAAGTTGGTTCTGGCAGTTGTGGGTTCATTTGTAAAGGAGAAGATCAGCTGGGTGTTGTCAGCATAGGAGACAATGTTGAGTCTGTGCCCTCTGACGATGGCTGCGAGGGGGAATATGTAGAGGTTGAAGAGGGTGGGGCTCAGGGAGGAACCCTGGGTGACTCCACAGCTGATCTCTGTGGATTCTGAGAGGAACTGTGATAGTCTAACTCACTGAGTCTGGCCGGTGAGGAAGGAGTAGACCCAGTCCAGTGCCTTGTCGTGAACGTCGGCGTCATGGAGTCTCGTAATTAGGGTGCGATGGAAGACTGTGTCAAAGCAGCTGAGAGGTCTAGTAGAATGAGGGCTGCCGTCTCGCCCTGGTCGAGGAAGGAGCAGATGTTATTGGTGATGGTGAGGAGTGCAGTCTCCATGCTGTGGTTGCTTAGGATGCCAGATTAAGAGATGTCCAGGAGTTGGGCATTGATGGCCTTCTCAATGAACTTGGTTGGTAAGCGGAGGAGGGAGATGGGTCTGAAGTTCTTGAGGTCCGTCGGGTCTGGGAACGGTTGCTTCAGCAGGGGGATTATCTTGGTGTATTTCCAGTCATCGAGGAAAGTGGCGGTTTCGATAGAGCAGTTGATGGTGCGGCAAAGCTGGCGGGTGATGAAGGTGGCTGCTCTGTGGAAGATGTGGTACGGGC
This sequence comes from Triturus cristatus, assembly GCF_964204655.1. NCBI lineage: Eukaryota > Metazoa > Chordata > Amphibia > Caudata > Salamandridae > Triturus > Triturus cristatus. The sequence continues at coordinate 73,295,647 of NC_140581.1, read as the reverse complement.
AAGGATCCGTTGGGGATCCTGTGTTGATGTTCTTCATGGTCTTGAGTATGTTCTCTGTTGTGAGCATGGTCCAGCAGAGCAAGGTCTGCTGGGGTTCGCTGTGGTTGTGTGCGATGGTGGCAGGCATAGTAGCCAGGTCTAGGGTGTTGAAGTTGTTGTATATCTTCCTGATCTTGTGGTTGATGAAGGTGCTATCCTTCACTACAAACAACAGGTCATCTGGCTCATAGGTCTCCATTCTGTCCAATGGGAAATTCCCACTAATGATCTTGTCTACCTCAGATTTCAGCCTCACCACATCCAATAGTTTTGCCTTCACCACAGCCTTGATGGTACCCTGACTCGATGTACCACTCTGACACTCCTTGCTGTTATTATGGTCTCTCAACCAGGAATCCAAGTCCGCAACATCCAAGACATTTTGGTTTCCAGAGGCTCCCTGACTTGTGCTTGCTTCTAAAACCATACCAATTGGGTTTGCCACCAGAGTTTCCCACATCTGCAGGTTTGAAGTAGTGCTTACTATGGGTATAGACAGTACAGTGCTAGAACCAATACGTACTCCAGAAGGATCAGCAATAGCTGGTAAAGGGGTACTAGATTCCATAGGCACTAAAGACAGACAATTCCCACTCATGCTCTCTGTCCTTCTCAATCCTTTTCCTTCAGCCGTACAGCCTGTCTCTGACCAAGACTTCCCACTGAGCTCGGGTCATACACAGGAACAACAGGACCAGTAGTGACCAGTACTGTAAGTGCTTCTGGCTATCATGAAGCAATGTTAACCCCATTCTGTTCCATTCCTTTCCGAGGCGGACGCTCCTGTCTCTCTTACTCCTGAGGATATCCTTTCCATGAGCCCCAAATCAGGGCCCACCTGAGCTGTTTCAGTTCCAACATTCTCTGCATCTCCCGAGACTCACCCCCGTCCCCTGTCTGCAGACTGCAAGGTGGAGGATGCTCAGATAACAATCCATCCAACAAGCTATCTTCATTGTCACTACTGTCACTCCCATTTGTCTTTTTACTCCTATCCTGGGATCCTCCCTCTCCTACCAACACTGGGTACAACCTTTGTCCCTCAATAGTATCCACACTCCATCTCTTAAGCTATGTGTCCCGTTGTGTATCCTGATATGCCCTCACAGCTTTCCGCAATCTCACTTGATATTTCTCCCTCTGCTTAGCATGAGCTGCACGCACCCATTCATCTAACACTTTAAACTGTGTTTTTCTTGGCAAAGGTCGCAATGCAAACAACGCTCCTCTGAGCTGATGCAGTACATCCAACCAAAATGAACCAAAGCGTAGAAATTACAACTCACCCTCCTTTTCAGTGATGGTTTGTCAATTTTGAAGCCAAAATAAAGTATTTTTTGTTTTGTGAAATATTTTTATTGGTTTTTGTATAATTTAAAAACACAATAACATCGCATTCATAATGGACAGCAACATAATGATCATTTCAGCCTTTTGCTGTAGATGAACACTGATTAATTATCTCCCTTTGCGATACCACTTTGAGTGTAAGTGATTCTTGTAGCAAACAGCCTTCTAAGGGAGCATATTCCGGAACTGTGGACTTGTGAAGCTGAAAGTCAGTGCACAGGTCGGATAAGGTTTTGAGGTAGAACTGATTCATGATGTCCCACACTGTCCAAATTCCCGTCAAAATTCCCAGGATGTCCCATGGGACAAATCCCCTCAGTCTGCTCAGCTCCTTTAGCCAGTTCTCATCCCAGAGCGGGGTCACTCTGGTAATCTTGCTTTCCCAGCCTAATGTTCTGGATGCCCATTCCCAGGCCAGTAGAGAAGTGCAAGTGGCCGAGATTAGCCTATGTTTCTCTTTTCTCCCATAGAGGTAGTGCGTAAATGTGTGAGGTACCAGTGTTTCCCATTCTAATCTATATGTGGGATGGTCTCCTGCCACATGTATCCAGTCATTAATGGGCATATGGTGTTCTTCCCAATAATACACTAAAATGTCCGGTACCACCAACCCCCCATTGTATGGGTTTCTTTGCAGTGTGCGTAGCGCAATCCACAGGTGTTTCCACAGCCACAACAGTGTGCGTAGTTCGGCATCTATCTCTCTGAATATAGTGCATGGAAGGGGGTAGTAGGTATTCTGCAGTACTTAGAGAAACTGGGGCAAGGTAATCATTTTAAACTTTGCAGCTCAGCCCATAATCGTAAATGGTAGGGTTTTCCATCTCTCCACCTGTTCTTTAAACTGGCTTAGTATTCATTGTACATTGTGTTTATAGGACAATCCCTCATCAGTCGTAAGGAATATACCCAAATATTTAAACCCTGCCTCTACTACCTTTAGGTCTCATGGCAGGAGCAGCCAGGTTCTTATGGGTCTGGGGCTGTAAGCAAGTGACTTGGGCCAATTTATCTTGCAGCATGAGTGTCATCCATGGTCTTCTATAGTCTGAAAGAGTAGGGGGATCATGTTGTCAGGTTCCATTATATACATTAGGATGTCGTCTGCATAGAGGGCGATCTTTTCCCCTTATTCGTATCTCTCTGAGTGATCCTGAAACCCGGTGTTGTCTAACACGGCATGCTAGTGTCTCTATCGTCAGTGCAAACAGCAATGGGGACAGGGGGCAGCCCTGCCTGGTCAGCCCTGCCTGGTCCCACGTCTGATAGGAAGTCCTGTGATGTTCTACCATTATCCCTTACTGTAGCCCTGGGGGAGCTGTACAGCAGTGCCACCCACTTTCTGAACTTCGGACCGAAACCAAACTTAGAGAAGGTGGTTTCCAAGAAGGGCTAGTGTACCACATCAAATGCTTTCACTGCGTCAAGGGACAGGAATATGTGGGGAGTGTCTCGATCTTCAGTCTGCATTAACCAATTGTGGGTTCTGCAAAGATTCCATTGGGTTGCCCCACCAGGCATGAATCCCGACTGGTCACAGTGTACCAATGTTGTTATGACCTCCAATAGACTTGTGGCCAGGATGGTCGCGAGGACCTTTACCTCCAATTCAGGAGGGATAGCTGGCAGTAGACTCGCACCAGTCCTTTGGCTTGTCCTCCTTGTGGATTGTGACTATTGTGGCCATATGTAAATCTGGGGGGAGAGCCAATTCATTGTATGCAACAAGGAAAAGGTTCAGCAGATGGGGGTGTTGTAGGGATTCTGCGTATGCTCAGAACTATGCGCAGGAAACCAGAACCTTAGAGAATTGTGGTGTACCAGAAACTCCCCTCAGAACTAAGAACCCCTTATCCGACTAGCTTAGTGTCACATTCGTTATCCGAGATTTAGCTCGGCGGTCCCAATGTATAGACAACCCAGAACAAGCGACTTAGTTATTCTCAGGAATGGTGGGAACCCGAAATACCCGTTTGCACATATATATATCAGTCCACAACAGAATAACTAAGACACAGTAAAGTTTAAAGAATTTATTCATAAAACTCGAGTCCTGTTATAAAGTACTTTGGCTAACATAAGTAGACAAATGGTTAAGATCATTACCATTAACATTGTTACAATACCATAGAATACAAAAGGAGCAATCATATTAATAATGACTGTGGAAAATAACCACCCTCCTTTCTCTAGTTACTAATAAAATATTATTAGACTATTAGAAGGTCTCATAGGCTTGCATAGGGGACCCCATACCGTATAGATCAGCTCAGGTGTGTCACATCACAGGATCAGCTCAGTGTTCTCTGCAACAGCTCTTCTATCGAATGCCCTAACAATATGCTGCGCTGTGTTATTAAAGCCCTCGACTTTCTGGTATTTGCAGCTGCGTGCATGTTGTGACTAAACAGTGGTACGATCACCCTGAACATAATCAGCCGGCACCGTCTAGTGTCCTAGAACAGTTCTTTACTCGATGTACAGACCAAGGGCACTAGCAACTGTTAAGGATGTATTAATAACATTCACTTGAGACAAGAGCGAGTCTGCATTTCTCAAAGTAATAACATGTAACAACAGTGTCGGGTGCAAAGGCAGCGAAAGCAACAAGATGGTTTTCCAACAGCTAACGTGATTAAGCTAACTTAGCACTGTAAATAGGGAGTGGCCTAAAACCACGTGACATCCCCCTTTGATCGAACCACAGTATAACCAGGGGCGAATATTTTTACAGAACGCAGAGTTCAAGATCAATGAGGCAGACTAAAGAGCTTGAAATGAGAGTTCAGAAAAATGAGAGGAAAAGAAAAATGTAAAAACACAATCCATCGTCCATAGAAGCCAACGATCGTTTGTGAAAAGATGGCAAAAAAAAAAAAAACTTTATTCGACTCGGCACCAGGCAGTCAATGTAGGAAAGTATAAGCAGCATACGCAGCTGCGGCTTCCAGTAGAAAATCATTTGAGTCATCCGCAAAATTTTCGGACATCCAGTTCAGCAAAGAAAAAGAACACACGTGTTCCACAGGGAAATGAGCATCAAGCACTCCACGTGGACAAGAAGCAGGCATCTCGATGTAACTTCGTGCCAGGAAGTCAACTGCTGCTCTCTCGATATCCCATAATCCGAGGACTCCATGCGCCGCACCCAAGGCCATAAACCCGACTCCAGAACAGTCAAACTCATGAACCACTAAGGGATACATCAGTCGATCAAAATCCAGGTCAGGTGACACCAAGTTTGACAGACACATATCCAGAGCCCATTGGAACGGACATTCGAGACAGTGAAAGACAGGCTGTACACAAGTGAAAAACGGGAATCGGAAGGATAATCCATAAGCGACACTCAAGGTAGCCAGTGGCAGAGTTCCATAAGATTCCCACATCCGGCTACGCAGATGGAACATGCTGGATCCGTGGTCGAGAAGCGCAAGTCGTGCAGCCATAGCGTAGTGCGCAGACCAACAGGAGTATGCCAGCAATTAATGCGAGTATCAGAGGAAACCCTCCGAAGACCCCAGAAAAAATAGAATGAAAAATAGCTGGTATTACACCAAAGATAGACTGGAAAGACGTCACAAGGCCAGAGCCTACAATTTTAAAAAAGTGCACCAGACCAGTCGTAGAAGAAGCATTGAAGATAGTGTGTATTAGTGTGCCAAAATGTAGGGGAAGGTCAGTATTCAAAAGCGCTTGAACTTCCGTGCGAGTGTTCGCAACTTGAAGGAGAAATGTTTCTCGTGATGAAGTCAACGCAACCTCCTTTTGAGACAAAAGAGCCCTTATTCTGCTCATCCTATTGAACTCTGCTTTCAAGGTTGGAATCGTCGGCCAGATGGATATATCCAGCCGGCCTTGCGGGGGTGGGAAAAGCACGTTATTACAGCAAACTACTCTTCGTGAAACTGAAACAATATAGGGAATTCCTGCTAACATCCCACAGCAAGCCTCACTATTTAGAAGCAGATAACTACCATTAGCAAGCAGCGTAAACGACGGCGTTATAACTTGTACAGGAATGCCCTTCAACACGCAAGCTAAATTAGGGGCATTCATATTACATGATCCATGTAATTGGATATGTCTACACACTACTGAATGATCTGGAGCAGTCGTACACTCCTCACCCTTCAAATAAACTTCTTTGCCGTCTCTCTCACATCGATATGTAAATGGGAGAGACCAGACTTCATGCAAAAATGCAGAACCAAGTTTTTCAAATCTGCCTAAGGCATAATGTTTCATACAAGAACTAAACTTATACATAGAAATTGGTAAAGTTACCATTCCATGTACGAGCCACACTGAATAATCCGACTCAGCAACAGAAAAAGGCAAAGGTTCTAACTTTTCTATATGTAGTAGTGAATATGTAGCATCTTTCATGGACATGAATTGTTGCTTTGCTGACAGATTAAACGGGCGGAATAAAGACGAAACATTCATGTAATCCCATGGTACTTTCCCCGCCTTTAACGTCTGCAAAGTCCAAGCAAATTGCATAATCGATCGTAATTGATTTTGACCATGATACAACACAGACACATCGTCCTGGACAATATCTACAACAGATGAAATAATGTTGTCCAATGTATATATTCTTGAAGATAAAGTATTAATACTATTATCTATTACTGCCAATACTTTTTCCATATTGGCTTGGTCAATAGCACGGAGTCTGGAAGCAGCCTCAATCTGTGACAACTTCCAAACCTCGTTGTAAACCGCATACACCCATCTTTTGGATCTTCCTAATGCGGGACCCTTAACAAAATCATTCAAATCAACGTTGTCATGCAAACGTGACAAGTGAAGTTTAACAGAATCTAATGTGGAATGTTGCAACCATGTCTGACATAATTTACCTACCGAGTAGGTAGTGACAGTATGTGAGGACAGAAAACGTGGGTCTACTCTATCCTGTATGTACCCGGGAATTAACCCCAAAAATCTACGTTGACAGGTATCCGAACTTTTCTGCCATATCAACCAACCTGTAGGGTCTAATGCACTAATATTGAAGGTGGAATTGGAGACAAAAGACTGCAACATAGTAAGGGACAGATCTGTGTGATTCTCCCAACCGGGATAAGCTCTCAGATCCGGGATCGAGGGGGAATTTAAGTTTTTAGATATAGCCAATCCAAAACAGGTTGTCTGAAAAACAGTAGAATTTAAAAACAACATGTGGTTTGGGATCAGGCAGGCACGATGTAAAGCTTCTGTACCTTGTACCTGCCAAGATTTAGTACCCCAAACTGACTTGAGATCAATAGTCTGTTTCCAAACGTCATACCCACCAATTGCCAAATCATCCATGAAGGACTTAGAAAACAACAATTTAGTGTGGGTCAAACGCACCTTTGAAACAGGGTCTTTGTTAAGCTTAAAATAAAAAGAAGCATTATTAGTCACACTAAAATCTGAAAAATATGAAAACTTTGCGATCAATGTTTTTGAACTTCCAATTTTCGGGGCAGGGCAATGTTCCCACTGTGTGAAGTTAACCAAACTACGAAATGTGTTTGCCCTATGGAGAAAATGTGTGCCATAATGTTGATAACAAAATTGCTCTGCATAGTTCTCATTATTCAAATACAAATCCTCAGCATCAAAAGCGGCATAGTATTTTAAATCAGAAAACAGTGTCTCTATAGTTTTAACATCCCAATCATCAGATCGAATGTCCTGCTTCACCACATCACCCATAGAGACACGATATACAGATGGCACATTAATCACTTCCGTGGGGCCATGAATTTGAAATTTAACTGCATCCCATGCTATTCCATCACGAACAGGCCAGGCGGTGATATTAACAAAGGTCAGGTCCCTCTTCATGATGTGCGACGATGAATGTGGGGCCAGAGTTCCATTAATTAATCTAATTGTAGAACGTTCATTCAGGTAGTGTCCATTTATCAACCTAAAAAATACCACCACAAAACCAATGGACATGAACAAAAAAATACAAATTAGCACCAGCCAGATGTAAATCCAGGGGGGAACCAAAAATTGTCTCTTGAACCAGGCAAAAAATTTAGAAAATTTGGAAGGGGCAGTGGAAGTCAATGATTCAGTTCCAAAGGAAAAATTAGACTGGACAATGTCAGTTGAATGCAAAAGGGGCAATGGGACATCAGTAGGATATGAATATTCAGCATCATCAGGTAAAGCACCATCCGCAGGTGAAACAGCAGAATCAGAAAGTACTTGCATTTCAATGGCAACCTCAGGTACTACGTCAGATGGTCGCACCACAACAGCACTGCGCATCATTGAAGGGCAAGAAACTGAAGGTGTCAGACTATGAAGTATCGGCCACCCTGTGTAGCTTGACATTGTCAACCGAAATGTACCTGTTGTCTCTGTGACCAGGAAGTGGAGGCAAAACAATTGTGCGGGTACCCTCAACTCCAAGCACCGGCACTGGTGCACGATAAGAGGGTCCAAACTCCTTTTTCTTCTCCACCTTCTCACGGACCAGATCACCAACTCGGGGTAGCCAGCCGACTACCGGAATCTGCAATCCAGCCTCGGTCGCAGAAGATACGTGCTCTTTTGCTAGAGTGTCTCTTGTTTCTTGAAGATTCTGTAAAACAGTACAGTGGTCATCTAAGTCAAAAGGCGCGGCAGCCGCCGCCATGTCGAGACCCTCAAGGTCAGGAACAAACATTCGAACTCCGAAGAGCATCATGTACGGGGTCCTCCCACCCAGAGACCTTCTAGGGAGATTATTAAGTGCACGTTGGACGTCATACAAATGGGCTAGCCAGTTCTTGCCAGTACCTAACACCCGGGCCGTCAATGATTGCTTTAGGTCACGGTTCATTCGTTCCACAACACTATTGCCCTCAGGCCGATATGGAGACGAAAATTTGACTTGGACCCCCAAACTTTTCATGGCTTCTTTGTAAGCCTTAGAGGCAAACGCAGGGCCCTGATCAGAGTGAAGGGTGCCACATGCAAAACTCCCTATAAAGACACGCAATGCTTTGATGACAGTCCTAGCGTCAGCACTCCTTTGTGGCCATACCCAAAGAAAACGTGTGCACGAATCTACTGCAACCAAGATATACTTGTACGCAGTGTCCGAGGAAAAAGGACCGCAGTGATCTAAATAAACAAACGCCAGTGGTTGATTAGATATATGCAGCTGCGTTTGTGGTGGCCGCGCCACCGTAGATGGCTTTATTTGCTGGCAAATTCCACAATTGAGGACATAAGTCCGTGTATGTTTGTACAAACCGTACCACCAATAACGCTGTTGCAACAGTGACACAGTTGCGGACACTCCGGCGTGCGCTGACGCAACACCCTCATGCGCAGCCTGTACCAAAGCAGGCCTGCAGTCCGAATTGGGAATAACCCTATCCCCAACCTCATTAATCCTCACCAACGGGACGTTATCAGGACTTAAGTGATAATGGTATCTAGAAGGGAAACCTCTAGGGAAGTTTGTCCCAGTCTCTGTTGCAGCAATAGCTGCCAAGATGTCATCATCGATCTTTGTTTTGGATCTTGTAACTGCTGCTACTAAGTATGTTGCCACTGCTGTTTTAGCCGCCTCGTCAGCCAAACTGTTACCGACAGCATGGACACCAACTCGTTGGTGACCAAGAGTGTGAATAACACTCACAAGGGGTAGACTGCCTTTTAGTTCAGCCACCCTAGCCCAAAGCGTTTTATGCTTCACTGTGCTACCTTTTGAATCACGAAAACCATTCGTGATCCAAAACATCAGATTGTCGTTGTAAGATTGAACACAATAGTAAGAATCACTCACTATAAGAGTAGTGACTTTATAATCAGCAAACTCCAGTGCAAGCACCAGAGCTCTAAGCTCCGCCAATTGTGCGGTACAATCACCCAAGGTCTGCGTATGCACCGCATCCTGAACGAATTCTCCATTCACGAAAGTACCAACCACAATTGCGCAAGCCGCTGAATAAGCGTGCCTCGATCCAGTTGCGGGTTGCGCAGACCCGTCAGTGTAAATGACACAATGGAAGTCCTCCAACGGGCGCAATGTAAGCGGAGCCGGATGAACTAATTCATACTCCAAACTCTCCTGAGTCTGAAGTCCTGCGTCAAAAATGTATTCGACATCAGGTGAGGCTAAGGAGGTTCCCCATTGTATCCACCGTGGATGCAAAGCTTTAGAATTCGGCACACTTGCTTTAGTGACTGCCTCTAGGGCAGGGAATGGTGTTACCACCATCATGCGTTTCCCCTGTGATAGCGCTCGTTCTTTCAGGATTGCCATCTGAACAGCTGTCAAAACCTTTTCGACAGTGGAGAAACGCATTTCAGCCGAAGTATATAAATGAGATTTGTAAGCAATGGGGACTGTGTCGCCTTCATTGTAAGTTAAGTACGTGAACCCCTCAGCACCCGGCACAATTCTAATTACCAGGTTTTTGTGGTTATCACGAGTTTGTAAATATATCGCAGTAAGAAGGTCAGACTGCAAAGAGTGTAATGCAGCCGAATGTTCTGGCAGCCAGCAAGATTTGGTAAAAGTAGGTTGTACCAAGGCATATAATGGCTTGATACGCTGGGCATATTCAGGAATGTAGGTACGACCGAAATTCAGAAAGCCCAGCAATGATTGAAGTTGTTTCAGTGTCGTAGGGATACGAAGGCGTGCGCATTTCTCAAGGAACTGCGGAGCCAAGCCTCGGCCCTCATTGTTGAGTTCGTACCCCAAGAATAAAACAGTGTACTCGGCAATGTGGGACTTCTTAAAGTTAAACTTGTAACCAAAGTCCGCAAACATACAAATTATGTTGTCCACGCGAGCAAGGTGAGGAAGCAACTCGTCGTCAGTTAAGTAGATGTCATCAACGTACGAGTATGCCTCCGGGTCTACCATCTCTAAGAGAGAGACCACACGGGCAGCAAAGACCCCAGGACTATTTTTATAGCCCATTGGAAGCCTTTTGAACACTTTTTGTTTACCACCCGAAGTAAAAGCGGTCCACTCATAACTATGAGGGGATATGTTATGGCAATAAAAACCATTGGACAAGTCAAGTGTGGTTTTGAGCCTTTTTCTCACAAGACTATCAACGAGAGCTGAACTATGGGTATTTTGCACCGCACAATTCCGGCAGTGCGAGTTTAAGTGCCGGTAATCCAAAACTAGGCGGTACGATCCGTCAGGCTTCGTTACAGTGAATAAAGGATTATTCATGGATGACACACATGTTTCAATTACACCCTGATATTCCAATTGTTCAAGGATAGCCGCGACATGAGACCTAGCCTCACGTCGCATAGGGTATTGGGGTTGTGGCTGGGGGTCGGACCGCAATGGAAAATCGTGGAGGGTAGAACTTTTATCCCACCCCACCTGATTACGATACAACGCAGGTGCAAGCACCCGCGCCCACTCCTCGGCTAACTTCTCAGACTCCTCCTTGGGCACTACATGTCCAAAAGAAGGAAGAATGACTTCTTCCCCCCTTGGAGCGTTTAGAACGAAAGCCGGGGGCCAATCTTTCTCCGCCAATAGTATATCATAGGTGGTCGTTAGATTATCCCAAAATACCGCGTTAATTTTACGTTGTATGTCACCCTCAATATTGAGGACTACGTCAAATAATCTCTCAGGGGGGGCTACGCGAGTATCAGCAGTTTCTACTGTTACATAGATTTTAGTTGCTGTCGCCTCCAGAAATGGACGCAGTGCTCCCCGCACTACTGTAACTTCCGCCGCGCTGTCTAGCAGCGTCAAAGCCCATTTCATGTTCAGAAGCTGTGTCCGCACCATCTGAGGCATACTTCGCTGAGATAGCAGCAACTTTCTTTTTCTGAAACGGAGGACGCGGATGTGCAGAAGCCTCCTGTTTGCCTTTTACGTCCGCTTGTCTGGGTTGCTCACGTCCTTGAGCACTCCGACCTCTCCCACGGTCTCCGCCACCAAAGTGTGAAGCCGCTGATTCCTGTGAAGAACGAGGAGAGCGCTGGTCAGGAACCTGAAACCTATCAGGTGACTTAATACGAGAACGATCACGCAAATCATAAGTTCGTTCAACATATGCCTGAACCGGGGAAGCTGGACGGGTCTCCTGTTTCTGTTGCTGTTTATCTTGTTTTTTGGCTCTCCAATTTTGTTTTGGAAAGTTAGGTTTATCGTCTTTTGTAGACGAACTCACTTTAGTGTGCTGTACTACATCAGGAATTTTGATGACGGGTTTCACGCCCAGGGCACTACGTCCAACCATCCTATAGGCTTTTGCAATAACTTTTGCAAACTCCCTCGGCTTATCATCATCCGCAATAAGTGCCATCATGTTTCCCACTTGAAACTGCATGGCATCTCCTTTGAGATTTCCCAAAATCATGGAACATACTACATCGAAGCTGTCGATAAGCCGCATTCCCAATTCAATAGCTGCTTCCGCACCATGGTCGTCCTGGACTTTCTTGATAACGGAAGGTAGTACCGACATAGACGTAGTACCGAAGCACTTCGAATAGGTCGCGGCAAAGACCTTGCCCCAATTGTCACAATCGACAATGTCTGGGACTAGTTCTTTTGGCAAAGTAATAGTGAGAATCCTGTGTTTATCCACCGGACTAGTGTTAGGAAACACGGCTTCTAGTTGATCGAATTTCTCTGCAAGCCAATAAGGATACTCATCCTTATTCTGGGGGCGCTTGCCAACAACCGCGTTTACCATTACAGGACTGATCACAACCGCATGATGATGATCAGCCCCGTGTCCCGCAACTGCAGGTGCCCCCACCTGTACAGTGCGCGACACATACTGCACTAACGCCCTATGGACCGTAATCAGGGTAGTGTGTAGTATACGTAAGCTATCCACTCCTACCGTCAGGTAGCGTGGATGAGGTGTATGTCCGGCCAGCACCGGCCAAGTTGCTCCTTCAATAGACAAAGGACCCAGTCTCGCCGGGGTGACCGTGTGGGGGAGGGCGCCATTAAACCAAATAGTGTGTTGCCAGGTAGAGATAGGAATTTCCAGAGCCATATATGGCGTATACCTTAGAGGCACCGGTGTAGCAGTGTATTTGTGGAATGTTTTATCGACATCTTCCACAGCCTCAAAGGTAACCCAAGAGTAAAACAACTCATAAGGGTAAGTAGCACTTGCACTTACGACAAATACCACTGCCATCCCGTCATCAGGCACCCCATACGTCCTTAAATGAGCACGCAGAGACACCCTACTGTGAGCGGGAATATCTACCGCCATAAGGACTCAGAAAAAAAAGATACAACGAGATCTTTAGTAGCACTTGGGCTTATATTATTTTAACCTTTTTTATTATCAAGCTTGAAAGAACCTATAGCCTAAAACCTAGGTAGGCTAAGCCGTCACTCCTGTTATCCGGAAACCAGAGTGAGGGCGTTGTGGACTAATAAAAAGCACTACTAAGGCATCTCAGATATTAAGACCAAACGTTAGGTGCGCCATGTTGTAGGGATTCTGCGTATGCTCAGAACTATGCGCAGGAAACCAGAACCTTAGAGAATTGTGGTGTACCAGAAACTCCCCTCAGAACTAAGAACCCCTTATCCGACTAGCTTAGTGTCACATTCGTTATCCGAGATTTAGCTCGGCGGTCCCAATGTATAGACAACCCAGAACAAGCGACTTAGTTATTCTCAGGAATGGTGGGAACCCGAAATACCCGTTTGCACATATATATATCAGTCCACAACAGAATAACTAAGACACAGTAAAGTTTAAAGAATTTATTCATAAAACTCGAGTCCTGTTATAAAGTACTTTGGCTAACATAAGTAGACAAATGGTTAAGATCATTACCATTAACATTGTTACAATACCATAGAATACAAAAGGAGCAATCATATTAATAATGACTGTGGAAAATAACCACCCTCCTTTCTCTAGTTACTAATAAAATATTATTAGACTATTAGAAGGTCTCATAGGCTTGCATAGGGGACCCCATACCGTATAGATCAGCTCAGGTGTGTCACATCACAGGATCAGCTCAGTGTTCTCTGCAACAGCTCTTCTATCGAATGCCCTAACAATATGCTGCGCTGTGTTATTAAAGCCCTCGACTTTCTGGTATTTGCAGCTGCGTGCATGTTGTGACTAAACAGTGGTACGATCACCCTGAACATAATCAGCCGGCACCGTCTAGTGTCCTAGAACAGTTCTTTACTCGATGTACAGACCAAGGGCACTAGCAACTGTTAAGGATGTATTAATAACATTCACTTGAGACAAGAGCGAGTCTGCATTTCTCAAAGTAATAACATGTAACAACAGTGTCGGGTGCAAAGGCAGCGAAAGCAACAAGATGGTTTTCCAACAGCTAACGTGATTAAGCTAACTTAGCACTGTAAATAGGGAGTGGCCTAAAACCACGTGACAGGGGCTGAGGAGGTATGCACACTTTTTGTAAAACTCTGCTGGCAGGTCGTTAGGGCCAGGGGTCTTACCTGAGTAATTGTTTCGTAATTGCTGCCTTCCCTTCATCCAATGTCAGGTCGGCATCCAATGCCTGTGTGTCAGTCTCATCTAGGATATGAGTTTGTATTTCCGTCAAGTAATCCTCTATCTCTGGGGTATCACTAAGGAGTTTGCCCATATCGAAGCCTCTAAAATGTGTAGCGAACGTCGTCGCTATTTATTCGTCCGTGGACTGTACCAGTTCTTGGGCATCTACAATTGACCAGACCCATCTGCTCTCTATTTCCTTTTTACTTAGCCAGCCTAATACCTTTCCAGCCTTCTCAACAACATCATATAGATGGTGGAGGGCGGCTGCATTTTGCACCCTTGCTGCGTCTCATGCCAAGTCCCTGTATTCCTGTGTTATATTTTCCAGCTGTTGAGTGGTTTGTGGGTCTGGCCTCACAACATTCTTTTTCTCCAACATTTGGATTTGTTTTTCCAGATTCACTATCTGTTCAGAGTCTTTTTTCTTTGCCCACGTCAGTTGATCTTGCGCCCTGTCTCTCAACATCGTTTTCTACGCCTCCCAGAGTGTTGGTCCAGATTTCACTGTTCCCCCATTTTCTCTAAAGAAGATATCTGTGTCTGCCCATATTCCCTTGATAAAGTCTCCCTTCTGCAGATCCCATGCCGTGAGTCTCCATTGGGGTTGGGGTTTCCTGGCCCTGTCTCCTATTTGTGTCCATATTGGTGAGTGGTCAGATAATCCCCTTGTTACTTATTCTGCCTCAACTATCTCTCCTAATTCTTCCGCTGGGATGAATATGTAGTCTAGACATGAATGGACTCTATGTGCACTGGAAAAGTAGGAGTATTGGGTGGTGTGTGGGTTTCATTTCCTCCACACATCGGTCAGGCCCAGTGTGTCCGTGAATTGTGCCAATGGGGTGGTAGTGACTGAATGGCAGTGGTCTCCGGTAGAGTCTCTTGACATGTCCATTACATCATTAAAGTCACCTCCCATGACATGAAGAGAGTTTGGGGATTCTAACAGAATTTCTGTTATTTTGGTCAGTGTGTGTGCCTGTATCCTTGGTGGTGTGTATACACACATCAGGGCCAGGTTCATTCTACCCCACATTCCTGACACCTTGGCATATGTACCATTTTAATCCACCCACATGTGCGATATCTCAAAGGGATATGTGTTTTTTATCATGACCACTACTCCTCTGGCTGCGTCAGCCAAGACCCTTTATACCCCTCTCCCTAGAAACCCACATCTAGTTCCTTGTAGGTGTGTCTCTTGAAGCATCACAAAGGTCCAGGTATAATCGTTTAATGAAACACAAGACCAGCCCTCTTTTAATCCTGTCTCTCAGGCCATTCATGTGCCATGTTAGGCACGTGAGAGCCATAGTGTCTAAGGGGGTCGACATGGTTATGATATTTTCCCCACATGCTAAGAGTGTGTGTGTCATGTACCTAGGTTTCCCTTTCAGGTTGTAATGCCACTGCCCGTCGAGTCTGGTGCGATATATCTGCATCTGAAGTGGCAGAACAACATTTACAGGTCCCTCCTGACCTGGCCCCTACCACCCCACCCTCCAAATCCTTCTCACATCACTCAACCTCCACATTATTCGGTTTACAGGCATAAGAGGAGAAGGAAGGGTCTGTCGACCCTCTCAAACTAATAGAACGTTATGCAATGAGTTCAAACTTTTTCTGCATGCAAACAAATAAAAAAAAAGGAAAAAGAAAAAACAACAACTGCAATAGTTCAGTCTTTTAAGGTCCTTCTCTGGTGGAATCTCTTGTTATTCGGGTTTTCAGCATCAAGGGGGGTGGCCAGTGTGCTATTCCTTCCATGGCCACAGCATCAGTTATAGTTTGTTTCCATGATTAGGTTGTTTCTACAGTTTCTTCTTTCTACGATGGATGTTCTGGTTCCGTGGTGCATTCCATTGTTAAGATTTCAGTGAATAATGGGTGCGGGGCTTAATTTTCCGAGGACATCTATCTCGGGGTTGTCAGAATCAAAGATGGAGTCTCTCAAGCTAGAGTCATCAGTTGTTTTTGGTTTCCTCTTGGGGGGAGGGTTCTCCGTTAATTTGTTATCTTTTCCACTCATTCCTGATCCCCGTAGCATGTATGGGGTGTTTCCTATGTTTTGCCTTATTTGGTGTTCCAATGTGCATCGTCTTTGATGCTTCCCACTGGGCCCAATAATAAGCCTATCGGATGTGCATGTTTGAGCACATCGTTTCTCTGGTCGGCATAGGGACGGCCTCTCCTCCTCCCAGGCTCATGCCTCCTCTGGAGATTGAAAAAAGGATGTTTTCCCCAAGAAGATGACTTCAAGCTTTGCTGGCAAAAGGATCATGTATTGTATTTCATGAGCCCTGAGTTTAGCCTTCACTGAGTCAAAAGTGCTCCGTAGGTGCTGCACCTCGCGGCTGTAGATCGGAAAGATAATTTTTTTTAGAGTTTTCGTGTCTTATCTCTACCCAATTTCCTAGCTTCTCTGAGAATCATGTCTCTGTCTATAAAGATCAAGATTCTTGCTATTATGGGCACCTGGTGGGGGTCTCGCCGTCAATGTCCGTTGTGCTCTTTCAATCACAAAGCATACAGAGAATTTGTCCTGAGAGATTATGTTTTTTAGTCATTTGGTCAGAAAGTCTGCTTTATTTCTGTCCTCGACTCCTTCTGGGAAGCCCACGAAATGCAGGTTATTATGCCGTGCCCTTTTTTCTGTATCGTCAATACGCCAGAGAGCATCTTTACCGGATTCCCGTAGCTCCAGCCATCCTGGTGCATAGATCTTTTAGTACCTCATCAGCTTTAGTGATGTGGATTTCGGCCATAGTGATTCTTTCCGCAACATTTCACAGGCCTTGACGCAGTAGGGTCACCTGTGAGTGGACTTCCCCGATTCTGTCTTCCAGTACCGTCCTCAAGGATTTTATCGCCTGCAGCGGTGTGGCCATATCAGGCATTGGGGGTTGTGTAACTTCCAGTGGTGAGACCGGTTTTGTATAGAGATCCATTTTTCCATGCCTGGGAGGTTTGGGATTCTTGTCTTTTCTCATCCTTGGATACCAGTAGGGGATGCCAATGAGATCTCTCCCTTGCCTCTGGGTGTGACTCAGATGTTTCCAGTGTCTCCTGCCTCTTTAGCCCACAATGTCATTCCCACCTCTCGATGTCCCCAGTGCAGGTCCTTCAGTCTTCTTATGTACGCTAGTTGGGCCTGACCTGATTGCATCCACTTGGTATGCCTCAACCCGGTCCAGAGGCCGATGCACCTTTTGACGTGTTTTGTGGTGTCTCTCTCCTCCACCCCTGGGGACCCCTTCCCTTTTGTGAGTGTTTTGCGCCCGCAATTGTGGACGCAAAACATTTTTACATTGGGTTGCACTCTCTATTAGGAAGGGAACGCTTCTACCTAATAGCAAGACCCAAAACCCTATTTTGCGAGTCGCAAAAAATTGAGGCTTGCAAAATAGGGTTTGTGCATTCCCCATCCTGTTTTTGCATGCGCAAACAGGTTCGCAAACCCGTTTGCACATGCAAAAATGGTCGTACATCTGGGCCTAAGATCATCTAATTTTTATAATTTCTAATGAAAATGCTTCAGGTATTACAGTTTTGATTGCATCAAGATGACGTTAGGCATGCCACAATGATGTTGCTTAGGCAGATGTCAGGGGCACAGACTCAAGATAATTGAGGGTAAGGAGGAGGGTGCAGGGGCAACAATTTGACCATGCTGAGCAGGTGTTACGGGGAGTGGCAGAACAATAGACCATGGAGAGGAGTGGAAAGGGGGGCAGGGACAACAAACCAATCAAGTAGACCAGGCAAGAGAGGTTATGGGAAGATAATAGACCATTGAGGGCTGAAGGAAGAGGCAGTGGCAGTTGAACAATACATGCCAACAGTCCCAATTTGGACACAAGACCTCCGTTTTTTTTAAACCCAAGAGTGATTTATTTTTTCTGACTAGTGCCTAAAATCTCCTCTTTTTGAATGTAAGTAAATGGGGAAAATCAATTCCTCTTCTTTTTTCAAAATCTCCCTCTTACCACGTTCAAAATGTTGGCAAGTATGGTACATTGGATCACCGAGGGCAGGATCAATGAGGTAGGGACATGGACTTGGATAAGAGAGGGCAGCAGTGAGATGGGCAGGGCCACCAAAACTGACCTTACAGGGCAGGCGTCGCAGCAGCACAACAAACCACACAGGGCAATTAGGACAGCAGTGCAGCACAATGACAATGGAAAGCAATAGGGAGGGGACAAGGCCATGAATATGGACAACAGGGGGCAGAAGGTAAGAGGCAAGGACAACAAGCTGACCATACCGTACAGACAGGAGGGACAATTGCAGCATAACAGACAATGAAGGTCAGGAGGGAGGGGCAGGGGCACAACAATGTACCAGGCAAGGCAGGAGGGATGAGATAGGGGCCTGCACATGGAAATGGTAGGGCAGTTGACAAGGGGCCAGGGCTGAGCACTGGAACCACAGCACACCATGGAGGGCAACTGTAAGACTATAATGGCAACACAGAGACAACAGGAGGAAGGTGGGAGGGGGTCCGGGAAGAAAGCTGACCACACAAGGTAGGTGGGAGGGGCTATGGCAGCACAGAAGGCCATGCATGGCAAGCAGGAGGGTCACTGGCAGCACCATAGCCATGGTGGACAAGAGGGAGGGGTAGGGGCATGCACAAAGGACCATAGATGACAGAATGGCTGAATAGGGGCTAGACAAAGACAAGACAAGGCAGGGGAAGGGGCTTCACAACAGACCACATGGAGTAGGCAGTAGAAGAAGTTGCAGCACAAAAGAGCATGGAGGGTAAAAGGGAGTTGTACTAAAGTGAACAGTAGAGGACCACCCAAAAACCCATACACACTCTAAACCGTAAAAATATATAAAGTTTCTTAACATAATTTCACAGAACATGTAACATTGACATCCTTTATTAACAAGCAACATTTTGAAGTTTCATTATTTTAACTACAAGAATGTGTAAATAGTACATTTTAAATGTATTATTTACACATTTATTTTTTGGGTTTTTTTTAAACATAATTCCATTAACGGAAGTGTGAACAACACCAAACAACTATCGCATTTCACCACAGTTATACATAAATATATATATTTTTTAATAAATGAACAAGTTACTTGAGTATTATGCAAATATAAACAAAGTAATCAACATTTTGAGTGGTGGTGACACACTACACATTGACTAACACACTGTTTGACCATCTAAAATAGCAAGAGCCTGACCTCGCCATCAGGACATTTGGAAGTAGGCAGCCGTGGCATAAGTTGACCACCTAGTGGTTGTGAAACTCCACAATGGACACCGTCATAGGCTAACATGTGTGAAAGCAACATATATGTGTCCATGACTGTTGTCGATCACGTCAATTTGTATGTCTGCAACATTGCAAAGAAAGCTCACTTGCCTTCCAACACTGCAGCCACCAAGGCCTCCCAAATGCTTGTTGCTGTTTCTGAACTCTTGGAGTCACGGTGCCAGGCAGAGCAGGTGACAGGTCCCCAGACTTCTTGCCAGAGGAGCTGGATTTGCTTTCAACGGAGGGCAGGCTCTCTGAAAGCAACTCTATGGCTCACCGGAGGAACAGGTACACGTTTAAAATTTCTTTGTGAATCTATGTCAGTGTTTATTTAAAAAAGCACATGCCAGAATGACCCTTTGATTTCCTGAGTGAAGTGTAGTGATTGAAGTGGTGTCAATGAACTGGAATGGCATGGAGAGCAAAATACAATGGATTTAGGCCCAGATTTTTGTACTGGGGTGAAAGTTGTTCAACATTCTGTCCATCAAGTGCTCTTTTTGCATATTTCACCCCCAGTGGGGTGGGTATGCCCAGACGTGGGTTCCGTACTCTCCATGCCACTGGAGTCAAGCTAACCTGGCTTACGACGGATGAAACCCCGATACCGATGCCAGGATCCTGGTTTCCGGTCCAGTGAGAACCTGGTCTGACAGTTCAGCTGGACTGCTCCCATGGGTAGCAGCGTCAAAACTGATTTGCATATGTTGGGTTTAAACTTGAATGGCATGGGGAGAAAAAAATGGATTTAGTCCCAGATCTCTGTACTGGGGTGAATGTTTGACATTGTTCAACATTCTGTCCATCGATTGTTCTTTTTGAATTTATTTTTTACATGACATTAAACAATGATGGTGTGAATTTGTAAGCTCATTATGGTTTGAGAAAACTACATTAGTATGTGCTGTGTGTTTTGAGCCCTACATTTTATTTCGTGGGAATTTGAGATATATCCATGGATATGTATGATTTGCATGTGAAATGTAGAAATTTCACATCATGTAAAAATAGGAAACACATTATATCTTATTTACAACTGTACAAATATAACTTTTCACATGCCAAATAAAAATGATGTTTGCTATGTGCGTTATCCCACATATCGCTCTCCAACTAGTCGTTCAGTAACCCCCAGTAACTCCCAAACACATTCAGAGTAGCTCACTCCCTTGAGTAATTGTTAAAATGAGAACAAGGTATTATTTTTGCATCAAAGTTAAGGGAAGGATGTGTTCATGTGACATCCTAATCACCAGGTTGCCGATAGCAGGGTCTGACAATGAGCAATGCTCAGTCAGATATTTCGTCCAGGCTGGGGCTGAGTCACAGAGGTGAATGACTGAAGCACTGAGGTACTGTACTCTTAGAAAATATTCCATGTGAACTCAAAATTAGAGTACTGAACAAAATGATGGGACAATTACCGTCAAGATCTAAATCAGGCCCTATATCTTCACATTGGATTTAGCGTCCCAGTTTGTAGTCGAGGGAGAGTATGTCCTTACAACATACTATGACGCGGAGGCTCAAAGCCATCAAGGGTCTCTCACGGTAGATTCATGAGATCTTCGGAATGCAGCCCACACTATATCATCAACACAGTGAGCCTATTATCTGGTTGCATCATGTTACATATAAGACTGGGAGACTTGCTTAGAGCCTGAAGGCTCCCTGATGCCCAAAGAGACGTGCTCAAGAGAAAGGACAGAGCCTAATCTCCTCAGCTCCTTTTTTGTTTCAATTCTTGGATTGGCTGGATTTGGACTCCTAACTTTTGATGATTTTCATTTTCTTTATACTTTCTGTTGTCTGAGTATTCCCCTTAGCCCAAGTGCTGTTAATTCCTTATTTGTATCCTGATCAGAATCATTGACTTGACATATAATAAAATCTATCACTGAGCCCAAACTACTCCTTTTCTTAAACCTCATTCAGAATATTACCAGTGGATTTATGCCTGTTTAAAAACCCCACTGCTATTAATGTATGTCTCCCAGTAAGTTCCTAATGCATCCCTACCACTCTCATCCATGGAGCAGGGTACCATGAGTGCTCTTTCCTTTAGTTTTTTTCTATTCCAACATAGTAGGTATCAGATTTTTCCTAATATCCATACCCCATATATAACATGTTCAAAGAAAGGCCAACAACGATCTGCTTTTGTTTGCCAATAGCTTACAAAAATGGACTGATGCCTTAAGATGAAGTGTGTCCTGCATTCCTCTGCCCCACCATTCCCCTAGATGTCAGTATGAAGTCACAGGGCTATATGCTTGCGTGTTACATGCTGCTTTAAGTTGCCCAGATCATGAATAGATAACAGTCCTTATCCCACAATAGCACTGCATGTGATAAATTAATCTGTAAAAGAACCACCAGCTTCATGTGTTCCTATTTACATGTCCTTCATAATCAATCTCTACCTTCTGTAAAAGCTTAAGTATCTTGATACTCTTTGGAGCTGAACCTGAAAACAAAGATGCAGGGTCAATAGACAGAGCTGCGAAAGTGTTAGTGTCAGGAGGAAATTCCAGTAACATGGTAGGTGTAGGAAAGGAAGCTGTTGTAGGATCACAAAGCAGAGGTGTTCAAGACTTTTCAGGGAAGCTAATGAACTGAAAAGATAAATTGGTCTGAAAAAGATCGACACCAGATGTACTAATCCTCTGTATTGGCCTTTAGTCACATAAGTTGATGGAAGGCAATGCAAAGGTGTAAGTAAGACTTGCTGAGACATGCAAGGGGCAATTTGCACTGCCTTGCGCAACTTTGGAAATAAATGTAATGCAATGGAGCAACGTGTGCCGATGTGTGTTATATTTCATATGTGTACTTGATACAAACCCAGATTTAATAAAATCAGTAAACCTGAGCTAATTAGTAAACCTTGGCTCCATAATGGTACGCCACCTCAGCAATGGTGTATCAATGAGAAATATGTTTATTTCTCCCTGTTATGTCCTCTTTCTATTCATGATGCATTTCAAAGGGTAAGGGGAGGATGGTAAGAACATTTCTGCAGATGGAGAAATGCATGTCAAGCGATAAGCAGAGTGGAAACTTGACCATGATATAACCTATTAGATACAGTGGCATGTCTATGTGCCAGTGTTCATGCCTTGCTTAGGTGCTATTCAGGCATTTTAAGTGGAAGGAGAGGAACAGCTGCATTGGTATTTGCTTAAGGGCTGTTTCTTTGTTCAAATTTGCATTAATAAATACTTATACCAAGAGGGGATCTCCACCTGTCACTAATTTAGCTGGAAACATTCCATTCAAAGAACATATTGCGAATTGTGAGCAGCTGTTACAAAACTGTGATTCCACTTGTAAAAGGTAAGAGATGCATGAATCGGTACAGTCTTTTTCTCACTGTGTTGCTCCATGACACTTGTCCTAATTCTTGTATTTGCCCAGCTAAAAATGCTTTGTGTTGCAAATGCTGGAAGATTGGGCATTTTGCCAAGATGTGCATGTGTAAGGGTAATATTGTCAATCAGTTCATGATGATGAAGACAAAGGTGAACAAAGTGAAATGGTGAGTTCCTTGAGGGATCCTATTGTTGTTGCTAAAGATGATGTTGATGAGTGTGTCGCTCCGGTCGTGGAGGTAATTGTTGATGGAATGTCCGTTCAACTCTTGGTCGATTCAGGGGCGTGCATGACCATGATCACAGAAGAATTATTCGAAAGTGTTTGGCCAGAAAAACCTTTGGAAGCTCCTGATACGAATCTTATATCATATGAAGGCAGGAAAATTGAGCTTAAAGGGTTTTTTAGAAACTAGTTTGATTTTCAAAGGGAGGTGTATTTCTGGGAAGGTGTATGTGGCAAAGAAAGGACTCAACATTTTAGGGTGATATCACCAGGGACTATTTGGTATGACGCTTAGACCAGGTAGAAAGGAACAAGTGTTGGTTGTGGATGAACCTGTACAGGATGAGTGTATGGTGGAGTGGTGTGACAAGTTCAAGAGTGTATTTGATGACAAATTGGGGTGCATTAAAGGATTTAAACACTGTATTAACCTCTTCTGTGCCCATGACGAGATAGTCTCGTCATGGAGCACGGTCGCGCTGTGCCCATGACGAAACTATCTCGTCATGAACCCCACCCACTAATGTAACGCCTGGCACAGGAGGGGGAAAGGGCGTGGCACAGTAGGGGTTAAGGTGAAGGATCAGGCTATCCCAGCCAAGGACAAACTGCATAATGTGCCGTACAGTGTGAGAGATGATTTGTTGGATGAACTTAAAAGGTTATGTGAGTCCGGTGTTATCGAGCCTGTGGAGTCTTCCTTAATGTTATCTCCATTGGTCGTGGCCAGAAAGAAGAATGGAAGTCTGAGGGTGTGCATTGATTTGTGCAGTCTTAATAAAGAGATTTGGGTTGACTCCCATCCTCTTCCTCAAATTGATAACATTCTTGCCAAATTCGCTGGATGCAAAGATCTTTCATCCGCCTATCATCTGGTGGAGTTGGACCCAAATTGTAGGCATGTGACTGCGTTTGTTTCACCTATTGGCACTTTTTGGTTTAGGAGAATGAATGATGGGCTTGCTTCCGCTGCATCAGCCTTTCAGCGCATTATGGAAAGTGTTCTTGAGGGTTTGCAGGATACTGTTGTCTTCCAAGATGAAATTCTGGTTTCTAGCAGGTGTACATATTCTCATGACAAACAGGTTTATAAAGTGCTACTTAGGTTACAGGAAAGAGGTATTGTAGCCAACAAACTTAAATGTGCATTCAGTCAAGAGTCCATAGAGTACCTGGGGCCTTGGATTTTAGGTGAATGTATTCAACCAAGAGAGGGGTTGATTGAGGCCATTCGGAATGCTCCTTGTTCTAAATCATAAGAACAAGTTTCTTCATTCTTGGGTGTATGTGAGTTCTATTCCAGATGTATTCCCAATTTTGCAGCTAAAACGGTTCATCTGCATGAGCTTCTGAAGAGAAAGGTTATTTTTGTGTGGGACCAGGTGTGCCAGGATGAGTTTATCCGCATCATGGAAGAACTAGGTATCTGTAAGATTCTCACACCTTTTGATCCATTATTACAGTGTATTGTGTCAATGGATGTGAGCTTGGATGGTTTGGGTGGCATGATTACCCAAGTAAGACAAGGTAAGGAACATACTATTGGGTTTGCTTCTCCAGCTTTGCGGCCAAGTGAAAGGAACTACTCGGTCATAGAAAGAGAGTTGCTGGCTTGCTGCTGGGCTGTTGAAAGGTTTAAGTGTTTTCTTTGGGGAAAGTCTTTCAAATTATTAACGGACCACAAGCCACTTATTCCTATTCTTAATGGTCACATTGTCAAGGAACATACACCAAGGATAGCAAGATTGAGTTCCAAGTTACTACAATACAACTTCGATGTAGAGCACATCCCAGGAGGGAAAAATACTAGGGTGGATTTCCTTTCCAGTTCACCTATTCCTCTGACAGTAGAGGAGTCGTCTGTCTATGATGATGATGAGGAGGGTTTGATTGCTGCAGTTGATGTTTGTGGTGTGGGAGGCTTCTCCGAGAAGGAGTGGTTTGATGCCATGCAATGTGAATTGGTTCTCAAGAGAGTAAATGAACACATTGTTTTAGTTTGGCCTAAGGAGATGCATCTAGATGCTGAACTTCAACACTTTTCTAAGATTTCTGTTGAACTCACTTTGGAGGGGGTAGAGTTAGTTTTGCGTGGTGACAAATTTGTACCACCTGAATCCTTGAGGTCACGCATAATTACATTAGGTCACAAAGGTCACTTTGGGCAAACCAGCACTAAGAGAAGTATTTGCTCTGTCTATTGGTGGCCATCGATGGACAAGCAGATTGATGATGTTGTCAAGGGGTGTGTGATTTGCTGCTTGAGTAATAAGGTTATTAAGATTGTTACACCTCCTGTTCAAGTTGTGGTACCGGACAGTGCTATGTTTGCTACTCCTGATTCGGGTTTGGGTGCTAACAGTACCACATCTGGTGCAGCTAGTAATTTGATCAAGAATGTTTTTGATTACACATCTGGTACATCTAGCAATTTGATCAAGATTGCCTTTGATTCCAAGATTTCTGTTGGTGATTGGGTTAAAATCAAGCTTCCAATTAACATGCCCAAAGGGTTGTCCTCCTCTTAAGGTGGATTCCATTTCACGTTTTGCTGTAAGAGTCAATGGAAAGAAGTAGTGGAATTGGTCCAGGATTTACAAGATTCTCCAAAAATTGGTTCTCAAACTGGGACTTGAGAGTGGTGTTGGGAAAGATGGTGAAGTGGGTCAAACTCAATCGAAATCACCTCTGTTAAGCAGGAGTTTTAGGAGAAGTGTTCCTCCTAAACACATGGATTTGTAGATGTTTTCAGTTTTGCTGATGATTTGGAAATTCACTTTTTCATACCAATTCGTGTTTAGTCTGATATGTTTTTTTCTTGTTTTTCTCATTTTATTATTGATTTTTGGATAGTTATCTTTATTGTTCTCTTTCTTCTGCTTTCTCTAATACTTTTGCAATTCTTTATGAAAGAAGGGACATGTAGTAATCTGCTAACCTGCTTGTCTTAACTGTGATGTCATCTTAACAGCTATGGAATGTTGTGGTTTGAAATCCAGGGTCTGCTGTGACAGTTCCGTGGAGGCTGTGGAGACGAACGGTAAGTCATTAAACCTAGTGGTTGTACACTTTCCTGACTACGTGTACTTACTTTAGTAATTTTACCCTGTGAAAAATTCTTCTGCTGTGATTTCAAGAATCATGTTTGAGAGAAAAGAGTTTTTAAATAATTTTCTAATAGACCTTATAGAAGATACTCTAGAAGCTGAAATGAAAGCGTATTTTTTATAATTTCTCACAATGTTTCTCAGCCATTTGAGAATGAAGTCTAAAGAACAACTAGAATGCTAACAGTCTTACTTATGACAAATGTGTTGCACACCTAAAGCTATCTTGATTGAGTCAAACTGGTAAAACTTAAAACATTTAATTTAGAAAGGAGCAAAATAAGCTGTTTAATTTTTTCATACACATTATGGTTAGTGCTATAGAAAGAAAAATTAGGACATATTTTAAATGAGATCTCACATATCTTCCTGTTGTACTTCAATGGGAGCAGCCTGTCAGTTGATTACCTTGTGCTTTACTGCAGTCTCCCAGGGTGTTCTCAAGAACAATTAGAGCACTAAGGGGCATATTTACAAGCAGGCGATAAAAAATTATGCCACTTTTGCAGCCGTTTTCGGCCGAAAAGCGGCGATAATTTTATTGCCTACTTAGCAAGGTCACGATAACGCGTGAAACCTTGCTTTAGCGTTGGGATTCTTTACGCCCAGCTTTGCATCTCTAATGAGATGCAAAGTGGGCGTTCCTGACCTAACATGACAGGAGAAATGTCGCTAAGCGACATTTCTCCTATCATCAAGTCCCACGCTATGAAGCATAGCGTCAGGAAAAGTAGCGATAACCCCTGTTATCGCTACTTTCCTTACGCCTGCTTCAGGACTGACTTAGCCATGATATCCTATGGAGGGTGGATATCATGGCTAAGTTTGTGAATCCCTATCAGCAAGCTAACACCTCATTGCGTGAGATTATCGCTGGGTTTCCAGCGATAATCTCACGCTAGGCAGTTAGTGTGAGGATATTTATCGCTGAGGAGATAAGCGTTGCTAATAGCACGCTATCTCAGCGATAAAAATCCACGTTACCCGGCGATAATTATCCTCACGCTAAGAGCGCTGAGCGATAATTATCGCCGGGTGTTGCTGATATGCCCCTAACAGTCTTACCTATGACATAAGTGTGGCACACCTAAAGCCATCTTGATTGTATCAAACTTGTAAAACTTAAATATAGCATTTATTTTAAGAAGGAACACAATGAGGGGTTTAGGTTAGTCATATAAATTATGGTTAGTGCTGTAGAAAGAAAACATAGGACACTGTTAAGTGAGTTCTCAAATATTTTCCTCTTCTATTTCTTTAAAACATTTTGACATGTAGACTGAAACATGCACTTTCAACCCCAGCAGCAGATTGCCAGTTAACTCCCTGTTGATCAGCAGTTTACTAAAGTGTTCTGATGAGCAACTAGAGTGCTAAAATTCTGAATTTATGTCAAAAGTGTGGCACATCTGACCGCCATCTTGATGGAATCAAAGTGGAAAATTGAAAGCATTTTCTATAGAAGATACTGCAGTAAATGAGGAGATTAGGAAATAGATATGCCTCCCAATATGGCCAAAAGAGAGTAAAGAGCCAAAATGTAGCACAGATATCACCTAAATGTAGCTCAAGTATAGCCCAATGTCAGATGTGTATAAAACACCTAATTAAATTGTTTGTTTGCAGTTTTATATAGCACAGACTTGACCCAAATGTATTGGAGTAATTATATGAGTATCAGTTACATTACACAAGGACACATTTCTATTGGCCTTAAGGCATTGAGAGATTGGGTGATTTTCCCAGAATCACAGGATGTCGAGCTGAGGCTGAAACTCAAACCTGGTTCTCAAGTTGCAATGTCTGCAGCTTTCGCCATAACACCACACTTTTTCACCTAAGTGCAACATATCCACTGGATAAAAACATCAAGACAGCAAATAATTTAAAAGTGCTTTGTTGCTATTTGACATCTCAGAAAATATGTTCCCATTTTAGTTTTTTAGAACACTACCCATAATTTCTATGGGAATAAGATCCTCTCCTTGTTACAATTTCTAAAAGAAATGCCTTTGGTATTACAGATTTGATTACATTAAAATGACGTCAGGCGTGCCACAAATTTGTAAGAAATATAAAATGTTAGCAATCTATTTGTTGATTAGAATACTGTGGGGAGGCAGTTGTTAGAGGCACAGACTCAGATAATTGAGGGCAGGGAGTAGGGTGAAGAGGCAAAAAGTTGACTACACTGGGCAGGTGGGAGGGGCAGTCGCAGCATAGTGTTCCATTGAGGGGGAAAGAAAGGGGGCAGGGGCAAAAAACCAACCAAGCAGCACAGGCAAGAGAGGCTGTGGGATGATGACAGAATAGTGAGGGCAGAAGGTTGAGGCAGTGGCTTTACAACAATACATGCCAACAGATTCGATTTAGGGAGGAGACTCCTGATGTTTTTAAACCAAAAGGGATTTATTTTTTCTGTCTCCTGTCTAAAATCTCCTCTTTTTCAATGTGAGTCAAGGGAAAACTCAATTTCCCCGTTTTCTGTTCAAAATCTCCCTCTTACCAAGTTCAAAATGTTGGCAAGCATGGTATATTGGATAACTGAGGGCAGGAGGAATAGGTTAGGGACATGGACTTTGATAACAGAGGGCAAGAGGGAGATGGGCTGGGGCACCAAACTGAACTTACAGGGCAGGCGTCAGGGGTTGCAGCAGCACAATACACCACACAGAGCAGACAGGATGACAGTGTAGCCCAAGGGACTATGGAAAACAATAGGTAGGGGACAGTGCCATGCACATGGACAACAGAGAGCAGAGAGGAAAGAGGCAAGGACAGTCTGCTGACAATACCATACAGATATAAGAACAATTTGACCATGGAGCATAGGTGAAATGTGCACTGGAACTACGACACACCATGGAGGGCAACAGTGAGACTATAATGACATAAACACAGACAACAGAGGGAAGGTGGGTGGGTGAGAGTAGATCAAAGCAAGCTGACCAATAGAGGG
This sequence comes from Triturus cristatus, assembly GCF_964204655.1. Lineage (NCBI taxonomy): Eukaryota > Metazoa > Chordata > Amphibia > Caudata > Salamandridae > Triturus > Triturus cristatus. Next base: position 73,266,801 of record NC_140581.1, on the reverse strand, counting down.
TAGGTGGGAGCAGCACAGAAGGCCATGCGTGGCAAGCAAGATGGTTGGTGCAGCAAAATTTCCATGGTGGGCAGGAGGGAGGGACAGGGGCTTGCCCAAAGGATGGAGGACAGGAGAGATGGGTTGGGTCTGGACACAGGCAAGAAATGGCAGGAAAAGAGGCTTCACAAAAGACCACATCCAGTAGGCAGAAAGAGAAGTTGCAGCAGAGCACGGAAGACAGAAGTGTGTCGCAGCAAAATTGACCATGGAGGAGAGGAGGGACGGGATAGGGGCATGGAACTCGGACAGGCAGAGTGGAGGTAGCAGGGACTGACAGTGGTCATCTGACCATGCAAGGCGGATGGGAGGAACAGTGGCAGCTCACCAGAACACTCAGATTACATAGGAGGAGCAGTGACAGGTCCATGGAACATGGTGAGTAAAAAGCAGGGTAAGCAAACAGACATTGGAGGGTGGGGGAAGGAGGTTAGGGGCAGCAAGCTAAGCACAGAGGCTAATAAGGAGGGCAATGATGGGACATAGAATTGGGCAATGGAGGGTGGGAGGAGTGGGCAGGGAAATAAAGCTAAATGGAAGGAACAGATGGTAGGAAGGAAGTGGATGGGGCAGCAAGCTGACTGTTCATGGCAAGTGGGAAGGGGAGTAGAGGGACAACAACAACAAAAGACTGTGATGAGTGAGCAGGGGCATGGACTTGCACAATGGATGGCAAGAAGGAGGGGACATAGGAGCAGCATGCTTGGGTAGAGAATCACAATGCCAGGCCAGGGCTTGCGTACAATGCCACCCCCCCACCATGCTTTGCGATGGGCATTTTACTTAACGTTAGAAAATTCACGGAATAAACCAAAGGTTACATGAACGTTATAGTTAGGAGATGGAATTAAAATAAACCTTTGAAATTCACTAAAAACACCAAATGTTACAAGGACTTTATAGTTAGGTTCCTATTTCACACGCACAAAACCATGGACATCCAGCTGTTCGAATTAGAGTTATTTTTATACCTATATTTTATATATGCATAGTAACTATAAATTGTGCCCTGAGGTAACTATAACTCTCGCCCTCGCCATGCTCTGCTAATTACCCCAAATATTACATCACTCATGACAAGTTCTATGACATCTTCTATGTCATCATTGATAAAATCACTGTCACATTTGCAGTAATATTATTGATGAGAAAACTGTGCATACCAAATCCTAAACCTTAAAAAATACAAAAGCATCCAAAAATCAATACCCACCCTAAAAAATTCCCTTACCTCGCAAAACCCATACCAACTCTGAACCCTAAAAAAACCCTTGCCACACAAAAACCCATAATCAACCCAAAACCCTAAAAATTCTAGGCCCAGTCGATAAACTCTGCTCAACTCGCGGAATTTGTAGAATTCAGGCATTCCATGCTCCATGGAGGAGCACAGCTTTCATGAACTCTGCATTCCAGGGTGCAAGGCAGAGTTTTTTTGTGTGTTCAGGATTTGTTTTGGTGCTGGCTCTCGAGCACCACAATAATTCTGGGCCGCTAGCGAGCTCATGCGATTCTTCTCACTCGCTTGCATGCCTTCTGGCCTTCGCGGCACTAACGTAGTGGCGATCGCCGTCACGTAATGCCCCACTCAAGCAGGTTTTGTTCTCAAGAAGCATCAGCAAGACTTTTCAAGTAGATTTTCTTTTCCAACTGGCCTTTTCTTTTTTTATTCTTTTTTCCAACAGAAAGGAAATGCCCCAGAGACTCCAACTGCTGGTTCTCTATGTTTTTTAATATGTTTGTAATATTCATTTAATTCACTATGTGTCCTAGTCTGCCAATGGCTTTCCAGCCAGTAGATCCGGTTCTAGTCATGGGTACATAAACCAATATTTATGTGGAGTCTCTTGAATTGTAACATCACATAGGCCATGGATGACATTGGGTTAATTGGCTAAATGTCTTTTTTGGGGTATTTCACATTTTTGTTCTGCAAACAGTGTATAGATGGGAAAATATATTTGATGCCTTTCGAGGATGTGTGTTGTTGTAAATTTATTTAGCCCAGTTAATTTTCATTTTTGGCATTGCTGAATTAATGCTGTTTTCTCCTCTGTTACCATGCCACCTTTGTCTGGCCAGTGTGTGAGTGTATTTGCCATATGCCATTTGTATTTGTTCCCCATGCCATGTGTCCAGGACCCCTTTTTTGATATAGTCAGTGTGCTTTTGCCATAGGCCTGCATGTCTTCTTTGTTGTGGCCAATCCTTCTTGCTGGTTGTTTTTCTGACCAAGTGGCTGGAGGCCATTTTGTGTAGCCAGCTAGTGTGAGTTAGCCATAGACCTGCATGTCTTGTTTGATGGGGTCATGGCTTCTTGCTGGTTGTTGTTGTGACCATGTGGCTGATAGCTATTTCGTGTAGCCAGCCAATTTGATTTTGCCATAGGCCTACATGTCTTGTTTATTCCACATGCCTCCTTGCTCAGTGTTATTGTTTGACCATGTTGCATGGGCTGGCAGCCATTTTGTGTGTCCAGGCAGTGTGCCTTTGCCATAGGATTGCATGGATGGATGAGATATCATGTTAATAGTATGCTTGAGGATAATTATAGCATAAATATTAAGAATAAGAATTTGATGAGACCCTTACCAGTGAATAGTCGCTCTTAATTAGTCACTGATTGATTGATTGATTAATAGATTGATTCGTGAACAGTGCTAATGCTCATATGTATATATATATATATATTACATGCCTTTTTTTATTCTGCACCTCCAATAGGTTTCTTCTCACCCTCCCATATAAACATTAGCCTTTATTGATGTTTTTATTATATATATATTTTATTTAACATTATTTAATTACATTTTAATTTCACTTATTTTAAATTATTTAAATTTATATTGTAAATTTCTTTTTAGTCTAATGTTTTTTTTAGATTTTTACATTTCAATTGTTTTGAATTGTTTCTAATTTTTAATTTTTGCATTTGTATTTATTTTTTAAAATTTCATTTCTAAACATTTCTTTCCCTTTTTGTCTCAGTCGATCCACCATCCATCCATCCATCCATCCATCCCCTGGCTGCTGTGCACTGTAGACACATCAGTATCATTCATTTGTGTAATGATGATTATTCCATTTTCATCTCGACCACATTGCCTGCAATAGGCTCACATTTTTAAAAAGATGACTATTCCATTTACCTATGCAGTTCCCTGAGTGCCACAGGTGTTTCCTTTTGAATATATGGATATAAAGGAAGAGCTCTGTCATTCTGCATATTGTGTGTTATTCTGATGGGAAAATACATTTATGGTATGGTGGTGTGGTTTCAGATTAAAGTGGTAATAATTACCTAAGTAAACAACCACACTAATATTGCATTTGTCTGTACTAATTCAAACTTCAGACTATGCCATATTGCATACTCATTAATTTTCTTGCTTGTTTGCTCTTAGGTACACAAGAGAACAGACATCACCTGCAGTACTGCCAAAAAGAAGGCCTGTGCAGTCACACATCAGTCCTCTATTCTCTTCCACTTTTGCAGCTTAGTGCAACTGCCAACTCAGAGCTTCAGATGTCCCCAAGAAAGATACTTCCAAGAAAGTGGTCAGTGAAAAGAAGCAACTTCCCACCAGTGGCATGTCAGCCCAAACTGTTTTTGGACCACCACATTGTGTGCCTGCTGCACCGTCCTCTGGGGAGCATGTGGAGAGCAGCAATCCCACATCAACAGCTGCACCCCAACCTAAGCACAGGACCATGTCTGTCACTCGAATCCTGATGACGCCGATGAACAATGACAATGAATTTGATTCGTCCCACTCGTAAAGTAGTACCCAATCATTTCAGGAAACAGAGCAACGTGAACAGCAGCCACTGCCAGCAATAATACATTTTCCTGATGTTGGAGCAGAACAAGAGGTTGAGCTTCCTTCCGAACAAGAACTTCCTCTGTTAGAATCATTGGCTCCCAGATCTCCAGCAAGAAAAAGGAAGACTACTACTCCACCATATTCTTCAAGCACCACTTCAGATAATGGTGATAGGGACATGGAGGGTATCTCGGCAGAGACCAGGAGACAACAGGAGAGGCAAGGGAAAAGAAGAGTTCCAGAAAGCCTTATACTTATGGAATGGGATGATGGGGAGGATGACACAGTCACATTGGAAGGTTACACGGAGAAGACTGACATTGCTATTCAATCCTGCTCATTCCTGGGAGCAAAGCAGAGTTTATTTCCGTATGTATGCTCGAGATTTCTTTTGGCGTTCACTCTCAAGTGCCACAATAATGTCTGGCTGCTAGCAAGCTTGCGTGATGCTTCTCACTCACTTGCATGGCTTCCAGCGGTTACAGCACCAATGTAGTGTAAATTGCGATCACAAACGCACTGCTCGAGCAGATTTTGTGCTCGAGAAGCAGCTGCAAGGCTTTTCAAGGGGATTTTCTGTTCCAACTGGCCTTTTCTTTTTTTATTCTTTTTTCCAACAGGAAGGAAATGCCCCAGTGTCGTGTAGTTCCTATAAATCTATATAGGATCTGCGCATGTAGACAACATAAACTAGGGGATTGGTGTCCAGACTGATTCAAAGTACCTCCACAGGCTATGTTAGTCTGTGAACCATTTAGCTCACAGTGCCACCATAAGCCCCTCAACCTTACCAGGGAGTGAATAGTTTCTGGCATTCATTGAACATGACAACCCTGACCCCTCGGGGATCATGGAAACAGTACAGTACTTTTCGCTCAGTCGCTCATACTCATTTGATCTCAGAGAAATATACAGAATTTACGGTGGGGACATTTTTAATAAGTATTCACTGAAACATGTGCTACAACAACCACTAGACATAAACAGATTTATACAGTTATAAGCACCAACAGAGTAAAGAAAAGGTAGAATTCTACCATGGTGCTAGAACAATGAATATATGCAGACATATAGATACATAGCAATAACTATGAGTACTCCTAAGATGCAAATCCTAATTCGATCTACATAAGTGTACCTAACATTTAGGTAGGTGTATAGCCAAAAATCCCATGTAGGTGGGTGTATAGCCAATAATCCCCCTAGGAAAGAGCCAACCCCATTACCTCTTGGCCATGAGTTGGACACTCCACGAGGGATGTCAGACCACTGCTTGCTGGAGTGTCTGCGTGCAGGGACTTCAGCATCTTGCGTCAGTGTGTCAACATGGAAGCTTGTTCTCCTTAGGTTTGCCCAGTGAAGAGGTGATGTTGATATACCCAAAAGGTACCCTCAAGGGCTTTCCATAAATGTGTCATTGTACTGTGGGCATTATGGCTAAGGATGACATTAGTGATGACTCTTATACAGAGTTACTATGCAGAAGATAGTAATCCTGCTGTGATACTAAGAATCCTCATGCATAATAAATGAGACTAGTTTTTGGGAGAAAACCACACACCATTTATTCAGCACTTAACTAGGTAAAAGGTCAGAGCCATAAAAGTTTGCAGCACAATGTAGGACAAATGTAGGTAAAAGGTTGTGCAACTACCTAGGCCTATATTGGGGTATATTGGACTAATAACAGCCACTCCTCATCCAACTGGATGACAAATTACCAAATGCTAATACATGCCTGTTAAAAATCATAAAAGACTTTGTTAGAAATATGAGTATGAAAACATCTAAAAATATGTTATGTGTTAAAAATGATGTGAAAGCAAAAAAGCTCTGAAAGTCTTCTAAATAGTCAATATACTGTTAGACTAAACAAGCACTCAGAAAGCCATAGTGCTCAGTGAGAGACACATAAAAAAAAATGATGCTGTCCTATTCCAATTTGGGTTGTTTTGCTGAAATGTTTATATTTCCTGTGTGGGAGACGCAACATAACTGTTGCTTGCTTTAACGGATGATGGTCCCTGTAACACCTCTTGGATCAGGTCAATAGAGCAAAGGTAATCTTCTCCAGTTCCCACAGCCGTTGCTGAGTAAGTACTTGTAGCCTGTGAGAGAACCAGTGTCCATTCCGACAGGAGCTAAAGCATCCTGGGGTGACTCTAAGAATGCTGACATCAACATTAGAATACGCAGAGAACATTGCAATATGTGGGCCTTTAATGTCCAGTAGTACATCCACGTCCTGTTGCTCAACCGATGGAAGTGTTAGACATATATCCAACATGCATTTGTATTCACAGAAGAGGCAGTGGAGCACAGGAAAGACGCAGTCAACCCAAACTGATCTGAACAATAGGAACCAATGCTCACTTAGCTCCTGAAGCCAAGGTGTGGCCAGCTGGAGTACCATGCGTCCACGGCCAGCATCTCACAAGGAGTGCATTTTCCATCTCTTTGGAAACTGGGACATCCATTGCGTAGCAGGAAATTTAAAACCAGGATACTCAATGCAAGTAGTAGGACCAGCGGAAGCCCTCCAAAACCGCTTCCAAATAAGGAGTGTATAAATGCTGGAAAAATTCCGAAGATCGTCTGAAAGGTACTTAATAGTCCAGAAAATATGCTCTTAAGTAGGTGTAATATCCTACTCGTATGAGACAAAGTTACGATGTACCATTTCTCCAAAATGGAGTGGGAAATTTGTTCTGACTAATGCCTGTATCTCAGCCGAAGACCTTGCAACCTGGAGATCAAACGTCGCTCAGGCTGAGGTTAAGACCACATCCTTCTGTAAAATTATGGCTTTCAGTATGCTCAGAGAATCAAACCATATAAGGGAAACATTTAATGAAGGCCATTGCAGTGCCTCTCTGTGTGTGTGGGTCAGTGGAACCCATACTTGCATACAACAATTAACCCTGAAACTTACTGAGACAAGATATGTGATGCCTGAAAGCATCCCACAACAACCTTAATCATTCAGCATCAAATAACTCCCATTCGAGAGCAGTTTGAACACCGGATAAATCACGTCATCTGGTGATCCTTTTAAGTGACATGGTAAGTTTGCAACCAAAGCATTACAAGCTTCATGAAGCATAATATCCTGGCAAAATAGAGACCCACTTAACAAATTCTCACAGTCTAAACCGCTGAAAAATACTTGTGTCCCTATTCCTGCATCTAAATCTGTACGTTAATGCCCAAGATTCATGGATGTATTACCTACCCAACCCTTCATACCTGCCTACTTGGGGTACTGTAGATAATATTGAAATTGGAATGTTGTTACTGGCAATGTTGAAAGGTAATGGTTGCAATTTTTCAATGTGCAGCATTGTATACTTTGCCTCTCTTTGTGCAAAAGTTGTCTGCCTTTCTGTTAGATTATAGGCAGAAAACAGAGACGCACTGTTGATATATCATCAGGGCACATGACCAGAGAGCAATGATTGTAGAGTCCAGCCTAATAATAGAATGGATCGTAACTGTGATTGCCCATGATGAAGAAAGGACAGGTCCTGTTCTACTATATCTATTGCAGAGGATACAATGTTGCCCAGTGAATAAATCCTGGATGTTAATGTGGACATGCCATTGTTGACCACAGCCAAAGCATTTTCTAAGTTAACCCTATCAATTTCACACATTCTCTCCGCAGCTTCCTGTTGAGAGATCTTCCATACTTTGTTGTAAATAAGATATAAGAAGCAATTACTACGTGGTTTCCTGGGACCTAGCAAAAAATCCCTTAGATCCATTGCGTCTGAAAGTAAGGACAAGTGTTGTTTCCCCTGGGACAGTGTTGAGGTTTTCAGCGAATCTAGGCATAACTTTCCAACACTGTAGGATGTCACCACCCCCAGATGTTCTTATTGTACATAGCGTTGGTCCGGCCTATGGATACTAAACCCTTCCGTGATACCCTTGAATCTCGATTGACACCCATTTGTGTTGATAGGTCAAACTAACCATCCCTTCCAATTGGGGTTCCATGAATTATATGAACCATCAGGTACAATGTCATTTAGTGTATCTTCACAATGTTGTGTATAGTTATGCCACCCCTCAAAGTGTGTAAGTAAGGGAATCCAAGGTGTGTTCAAGTCCTTAATCTTGGCTGTCGTTCAGAAAATTAATTTGCTGTACCTTTTTAATAGTGAACCCTTTTTAATATTTCCATGCTGGTACCGCTTTATGGGAGTGTAGAGTAGCCAACCGCCACTCATCTATTCTTAGGCATATTTTACCTTATTTTATCTCACTAAGGGCCTTCTGACTCTCCGGTCCGCCGCAGTGTTTCCTGCCCCATTTGTGCAGAGAGAGTGTGGGGTGTGGCTCTTTCTCCTTTCCAGGTTAGACTGCCGTAATTTTCCTGCAGTTAGAGGTCTAGTTGCTCTGGGGTCCTGGAAGGATTTCTGGGCAACTTAGGCATAAATTGAGTATGGGAACTCAGGCACACAGCGGACCCGCGCATTGGGAGCGCCGCTGGTGCACCGAAGGCGCGACAAAGGCAAGACTGTCTGTGCCCTACCATGCCTGGACCGCACCAGGTGCCAGTATAACTGCTCAATGGATTAAATATAGGAGGGATGACCTTTTAGCAATTCAGAAAAAGAGTAAGTTACCCCTTTTTTTCATCCTCTCTCTCTTTCCCCTGAGTCAAAACGCACGTTTGCACCTGTCAGTGTCCCTGAAGCGGCCAGCGCCAGCCATGCTGTCCGTTTCCCGCTGAAATTTTCAGACGCTCGCTTGACCTTTAGACGTGCTGAACTCCTGACTATTGGCTCTCAGGTGGGTAAGTGTGGGAGACAGTGAATGGTTCTCTACAACCTTCACAGAATGTGCAATCAGTGCAACTTCAGTTTTGGCACTGACCTGGTAGCTAGCGTCCCTCCTAATCCCGCCCCCATAGCTTCTCAGAATGCCCAGTTCATACGAGCTGCCCTAATTAATGCCTGCTCCATGGTAATACATGCCCCGGACTTCTTTGAGCTCCTATCGGACATTCAGTTGGATTTATTATTCAAAACCGAGACATGGCTCAATGAGTTCTCGGCCCCAGTTATTGCTTTGGCCATCCCAGTGGGATATTAAATAGACAGGGCAGACAGTGAAGTAGGAAGAGGAGGAGGGGTAGAAGTAGTGTTTAGGGATACTTGGGTTTTCACGCAAGGTGAGACTCAGGGCATCGATGAGGGGGAGGCTCTCGACTTCTCCTTCACCATATCCCCTCACTGTATGTTGGGGTCTCCCTGGATTATTGTCCCCCTGGTCCCTTTGGCGCCTTCTTGAAGGCTTTAGATGAAGTTATTGTGCAGAGGGCCCTGCCCTTCTCAAATTTTGTACTGCTTGGGGACTTTAACATTCATTTGGACTGTGTTGAGGCCAACGACACGAGGGAATTATGCGACTCGTTGAATCTGACTCAACTGTCCCAAAGGATCAGTTCCCCATCTCATATAGGGGGGGCATACTTTAGACGCAGTCTGCTCTAATTTCCCTCTATGTGTTCAGAAACCTCTTCCAGTCTCTTGGTCTGATCATTTTTTAATTCACTTTTCGTGGACCATTCAGGTGCCTTATCTTTATCCTATCTCTTCAGGACAGACCATCTCCAAGAATAGAGCCTGCTTCATTATGCAGAGTCCTGTCCAAGGATTTGGCGGGTGCTGTAGGGAGCTTTAATAACTAGATCTCACAGGCTTTGGAACATCTTTCCCACCTCTCACCTATAAGCGAGTGAGAAACACACCTTCCAAACCTCGGTTCTCCAGACAACTCAAGGAGCTAAAACAATCCTGTAAAAAACTGGAGCGCAGCTGGAGACAGGCCTACTGCCCTTTGGCTAAAATAGTGCTAAGGAAATCCCAGACTGAGTACTATGCTGCTATGAAGAAGGCTAAAGGCAACTTCTATACACAGCACATTGTTCAGTCCAAAAATAACTCAAAAGAATTTTTTTCTATCGTACAGTTTTCTGAATCCTTGTGCCGAACATTTTGCCTTCCCTGCCTCCAACTCTTGGTGTGAGAAGCTATCTGGTTTCTTTATAGATAAGATCCAAATGATCTAGGACAGTTTCGGGACGATTATTCAAGGGCAGGTGGAGCATGTTACTCAGATTGCCCTGGTCTCTGATTCAGCCTTCACCTCTTTGAAAGGTTTCTCTCCCATAGCCCTGTTGGATTCTCTGTCCATTCTCAAATCCCTGAAATCGGGTTTACCAGCCGATCCTTGTTCGGCCAGGCAGTTAGCAGCATCTGCTGAGGTGGTCAACTTCGAAGTTAATAATATTATTAATATATCGCTTCAGACCGCCACAGTGCCATTCGAGTGGAAACAGGCTAAATTGCTTCCGCTGTTGAAAAAGCCCTCTTTAAATCCTGCTATGTTAGCTAGCTACCGACCCACCTCACTCCTCCCGTCAGTGGCGAAAGTGTGTGAAAAGGCAGTCTATAACAAATTTCCAAATTTGTTGAGACTTCCGGTGTCCTCCACCCAGCCCAGTCGGGATTCAGGGCCACATATAGCACTGAGACGGCCCTTGTTGAGATGTCGGAGGCTATCAGAGAATGCTTGGAGGCAGGTGGCAAAGCCGCCCTGATTTTATTGGATCTCTTTGCCCCCTTCGATACAGTGCATCATCGTCATCTCTTGGCCCGTCTCTTTAATATTGGAATCTCGGGCTCAGCATGGGATTGGATTAAATTGTTTTTAGAGGACAGAACACAGTAGGTTTGGCTGCCCCCGTTTTCTTCAGCCCCTAGAAAGGTGATTACGGGAGACCAGCAAGGCTCCACTCAGAGCCCCCTTTTCAACGTATACATAACGCCTCTAATCTACCTGTCGGAGGAGCTGGGAGCTAAGATCATAGCTTTCACTGATGATACTCAGCTCTTCTTTACGTGGAAGGAAAAAGATTTGTCCCCGGACCGAGCCAAAAATTGTCTTTCTGGCATATTTAGCTGGCTTGCTAGGGCTCAGCTTAAATGCAATGAGGACAAGTCTGAGGTCCTTCTACATGGGCCTTTTCCTTCCCATTTCTGGGAAGATCTTTGGCCTGCAGGCTATCCTAGGCCGAACTCATCGGGCAGTCCGGTGAAGAATCCCGGGGTCTGGTTTAGTGAGGACCTCAGATTCTCACAGAAGATAAAAAAATTGGCAGGAGTGTGCTTTGGCAGGAATCACTTAGAAAATTCCTGCCACTGCTGCCCAGATCGGCTAAGGAAATGGTGCCTCGTGCCCTCATTTTGTTGCGTATTGATTACGCCAATGCATTATATATTGGTCTTCCCGGATACCAGCTAAAAAAGCTGCAAACTATTCAAAACGCGGCAGCAAGAGTGCTGCTAGGCATCCCGGGCAGATCAAGTACAAAGCAAAATCTCCGGGATTTTCATTGGCTCCCTGTGGCGCAACGCATTTTGTTCAAGGCCCTCACCCTGGCCCACGGGGCCCCATTCAAATCTGGGCCACCATATCTTAGGAGACGCTTTGACTTCTATGCGCCCCGAAGACATCTGCGATCAGCAGCACAATGCCTTGCAGTCATCCCCTGTTTTCGCCTTGCTCGAAAGGGGGGGTAGGTCTCTCTCTTTCAAGGCGGCCAAAGCTTAGAATACCCTCCCATATGAACTGCGAAACACTCAGGATCTCAGGCTGTTTAAGAAGCAGTTAAAGACCTTGCTTTTTAACTAACATAGAGCTTTTCCTAACGCCTTTTTCTCCAGTCTCCTGTAGTTGGCTCTCGCGCCGGGACACTCTCGAGTATCCATGCGCACTATAAGTGCTGTATACCATAACATACCATAAATGTCAAATCTGCAAATTTGATCTCAAAGAAACCTTTAGTGAGCAACTGGGTCCTAGGAAATCTTGAGAAGACCCAATAGAAAAAGTGGAGAGGCAGGAGTCAAGGAGGAAGGTCTTATGTGTGCTTCTTGACACAAGATCTTTGATAATAAACACATATAAGTTTGCTGTTTTTATGAAGCAATACAATGCAGATCTAGTTTTTCTTACAGAAACTTGGACTGACAACTCCTCTGACCCTGACCTGAATAATGCAATTCCCACTGGCTATAACATCGAACAGATGGACAAAATAGGCAAGAAAGGGGCTGGGATTGCGATTGTGTTTCGCAATTCAATAAAGGCAAATTTTCAGGCAATACTCCATCTGGATTGTGAGGCGCTTGGATTTGCATTAAAACTAGATAACAAAGTGACCTTCTAAGGCCTATTGATTTATAACCCGTGAGGCCCAAAGGCAGGTTTTATTCATGGAATACAGGATTTTATGGAATCCTGTATAAATTACCCTAGTTTTACGCTGGTAGGAGAAATTAATTTACATTTGGAGTTGCAGAATAATTACCAATGTTACCCTATGGAAGAAAAGTGAGTTATCGGCTTTTGGGTAAGAACTCGACTGGAAGAGTTAAGGTTCTGGGCATAGACTCAGGGGTCTCCCAGGGTCAGGTAAGTACAGTTGTTACACCCTCAGCGGCACTGGGGCAGCCGGGTGCAGAGAGAGTTAGGCCCAATGTTATCTTATGGTGGGCAGGGGGCCTTTGGTTGGTGGTTGCTGGCTAGCAGGCCACGCGGCTTTGGGAACTGGGCTCCTGCTCACTAGCTCTGGGCAAGTGCAATGTTATTCAATGGGAAAGCTGGAAGTTGAACAAAGACCGCAGGCTCGGGACGGAGATTCTTCAGGTGCGACCACCACTTCGAGAGGTAAGTTGGGAAGCTGGAGGAGGGGTGGACACCCAGAAGTTGGACACAGGAGGCCGTGGGGCGCCGGGTGCAGGGGTGTCCTTTGGCGTCGGGGAATCTTACCCTCAGCTAGTTGCGGTAGGGGGGTCCCTGGTTGTGATGCTGCAGGCGTCATCCGGGTCATCGCGGTGGGTCCTTGGGCACTGAATTTCAGGTCACAATCGCCGTGGGGATGTCCTCGTGGGGTTTGTCCACTTAGGCACAGGCCAGGCTTGGTGGGTTCACAGTATGCAGGGTTCGTGGTTCCGGGCTGGTGCCAGGGACTACTACTGGTTGTTTGAGCAGGACCACTGCACGTGGGGATCCCTGTGTCGCTAGAGTCTCTAGGCAGTCAGGTCCTCCGGGGTTCTTGAGGTTGCTGACTACTGGATCTACCGGGGCTTAGCAGGTTTGAGGGTTGACAGGCCTGTAGGGCTGAGGCCAAGTCAGTTGGTGTTGTCCTCTTCTTAGCAGCTGCGCGGCAGGTTTTCTTATTTCTTGATCTTCTTGCTGTTTTCGGACCGGGATCTGAGGAAGGAAGGTTCAGGGTGCCCCTAAATACTAAATTTAGGGGCATTACAGGGAGGTAAAGGGCAGGAACCAATGGGTCCCTTCCCTGGGGTGGGTACACCCCCTTTCCTGCCACTCTCCTGTGGGAGGGGGGCAGTAGCCTAGTCCTGATTGGGCAGGGCTTCCCATCTTCAAGATGGCGAATGCCCGGAGATGTGCTTCACCTCGCCTCCCCCACCTGAGGGGTGGGGTTGGCAGAGGCTGGCACACCCCATTTCCTTCCTTGGGGTTTCCCGCCAGTGAAGTACTGGGTTTTTAAAACCCAGCAGTGCAGGGGAACACACCCTAAGACTTCGAGTTCTTCCTGTTTCAGAACCACAGAAACACAGAGTCTTCTATGTGAAGTCAAAGATCTTGTTTATTGGCTGCAGACCAATTACAGGTGTCCGAGAAGTACAACACAATGTATGTTCTCAGGAGACTGCTTAAAACTTACAGAAACGGGCTTCTCCTTATATACAAAATATCATGCTTCAGGCACACATTCCTCGTTTTACGATATGGTCATTCATATGTATTCATTACAAACGAAAAGGCAGAGTCATGATGACCAACCCACATTCCAGTTAAGCCAGCCCACAATTATTTACCCAGCGAGGCTCAGATCCCACATCAGATATCAGCAGACCCCAATAAACACGGGCACCTCCTGTTTGTAAAACAAGCCATAAAGCAGGAAGAGTCAGGTGTGAAAGAGATTAGCCGGAGGCTAGTGTGGGATGAAAAGGCTTTATGGTGTGTCAAACCCTGATGCTAATCACAGGTGGCCGTAGGACGGGGAGCTCGTGGGACCGGACTGACCTGGGGCGGTGGAGCCAAGTCGCACAGGTCACAGAGAAGTCAAAGGAAGGCACATGTGTTCTAAAGGCCGGTGTTTGTCCTTGATGTGTAGCCTATGTGAGGGCAACCATAAGATGGCCACCGCTCCAAGATGGAACCCACAAAGTCAATGTGTAATATCGTATACACAGTGCATTTATCGATGAAACGTTATGCAAAGTACTTGTACATACCGCATTGGCCATTCGCGGTTCACTAATACCGGAATAGACAGGGGTAGGGCCCTGCCTCCTACGCGGTCCCAAATTTTAAAGTACCACACCAGTCTTCCCACCAGAGTGGGGGTCAGAACCGGTAAGGGCCAGTTGCTGAGTACAGCAAGTGGCCTGGAGAAGCTCACAAAGGCGGCATGCCTTTGAAGCTTCCCCTGCCCATCCTGGGGGAGAAGACCTAGCACCTCGCCCAGGATGTGCATTGTTATAGGCCCGGGAGAGCGAATGGCTCTCTGTCCAGGGGCCCATCAACATGTCTGTGGTGTGGCAGCCTAGGTAGCCCCTCATACAAGACGTGAATTGTAGGTTAGGTTCAGGGGCAACTCAAAGTTGCTCTCTGTTGTGCATTTTACAGTAAATCCCACACTGGCATCAGTGTGGGTTTTTTGTGCTGAGAAGTTTGATACCAAACTTGTCAGTGTTCAGTGTAGCCATCATGGTGCTGTGGAGTTTGTGTTGACGACCTCCCAGCACCATATACTCTTAATGGCACCACTGCACTTACAGTGCCCAGGAATAGACCTGGGTACTGTAGGGGCACAGGGCACATGCACCTGTGCCCACACCACTGGCATAGGGCACCCAGCTAGAGGGGTGACTTAAGTATGCTAGGGCACTGTGTTTTGTGGGCATGGCACACATGGATGTGTGCCATGTCGACTCTTTGTTTAGTTCTGCACCAAGACACTCAGCCTGCAAAGGCAGTGTGTGGGTGTCAGGGTACAGGGCTTCTAAGGGTGGCACAATAAGTGCTGCAGCCCTTAGCGGCCTTCTCTGGTCACAATGCCCTGGGTACCTAGGGTACCATTTACCAGGGGCTGACATGTGGCCAGAGATGCCAATTGGTTGTCATGCAGTTCTAGGGAAGGAACATAGGCCCTGGGCACCTGATTGGCAGTAGCCCAGGGCACACTCAGTCAAAGTACATCAGCAATTCAGCAAAAAGTGGGAGCACACCATGCAAGAAAGATGGCACTTTCTCACAGATAGGTACCAATTTTCACTGATACCTCTTCTGTCAAAGGGGTTGTCATTCTTTTGTTGGAGACTCCTACAACTTGGATCAATTTTCCTGAAAGGGGCAGGATTGGGACTACTGCAGATCTCACAGTAGAACGGGTGGCACCAGTATCAACCAAGAATGTAATGGGATGAGCATTTACGTCTGCTTCTACATATGGTCCATTCCGGTCTACCTCTAAGACTGCACCATGTGTACAATCTTCCCCCTCCTTCAGGCATTGTCATTAGACAAGTCCTGCTCAAAGCCTTCCAGAGCTTCCATTAAGGGCATCTGATTTTAGGTTTGATTACCCTGCGAGATTCTTGGAGGTTGAGGCACTTGAAATGAATGAAATGAAATGAATGAAATGAAATTATATTAATATAGCGCGTAGCTACCCGGAGGCCTCCTAGCGCTTAAAGACGGCGATTGGAGCAGAAAAAGAAAGGGTTACTGAAAAGCTGAAGGAAAGAGGTAGGTTTTTGCGGAAGAGACCAATGTTGGGTTCGCTACGGAGCGTGAGTGGGAGAGCGTTCCACAGATTGGAAGCATTCAGAATGAAGGACCGTCCGCCCCATTTTGCTCTACGGACTTTTGGGGGTGCGGTAAGGAAGGTATTACTGGACCGAAGAGCCCTAGTCGGTTGGTAAGGTACGATCAAGGATTGAAGAATTTGAGGGCCATGTTTCCAGAAAGCTTTGTGTGCCAGACACATGGCCTTGAACTGGATCCTAGCACGGATGGGCAGCCAGTGTAGGGACCTCAGGGCAGGTTTGGCTGACTGTCTACGAGGGATCTGTGCCAAGTGACGTGCCGCACAGTTTTGGATCACCTGTAATTTATTTAAGGTAGATTGGGGAGTGCCAAGATAGAGTCCGTTCCCGTAGTCTAGGCGGGATAAGATTAATGCTTGGACCATGATTCTCCTGGCTTGAAAGGGAAGTAAGGGGAGAGTTTTTCTGATCAGGCGTAACAGACCGAAACATGTGGCTGAGAGCTTCGTGGTCTGATAGTTGAAGCTGAGAGTATTATCAAGCCAAATGCCTAGACTTTTGATTTGGTGCTTTTGAGGTGGCAAAGGTCCCATGCAAGGGGGCCAAGTGATGGGGGAAGAGGGAGAGGGTGACTTTCCCAGGAACATGAGTTCAGATTTTTCCCCATTTAATTTGAGGTGTGAACGGTGCATCCAATGTGCAACTGCCTCTAGGCAGAGGCCAAGAGTGTCCGATGAGCCCTCCGGATGGTTAAGAGCCACCACTAGCTGGGTATCATCGGCATAGGTGATTATTTTGATGCCGAAGGGAAGTACTACCTCAGCTAGAGGGGCCATATAAGAATTAAAGAGGGTGGGACTAAGAGAGGACCCCTGGGGGACCCCGCACTTAAGAGGCCATTGCTTGGAGGTGGTTGTCCCTTCAAATACCTGATAACAGCGGTCCTCTAAGAAGGATTGAAACCAGGTATGAGCATTTTTCACAATCCCCAGATTGGATAGCCTATCGAGCAAAATGTTGTGGTTAACAGTGTCGAAGGCGGCACTGAGGTCGAGCAGAATGATAGCTGCTGATCCGCCCTGGTCAAGAAGTTTCCTGGCTTCTTCCGTAACAGCCAGTAGCGCAGTTTCTGTACCTAGCTGAGGACGGAAGCCTGTTTGGGAGATATGCAGTAAGTTGTTAGATTCAAGGTAGTTAACTAAAGTGGAGATGATGTGGCGTTCGATCAATTTGCTCAGCCAAGGAAGAAGGGAAATGGGCCGATAATTGGCCAGGTTTGAGGGATCCAGATTAGGTTTTTTTATAAGCGCTCTGACCTGGGCGCAATTCCAAGCGGGGGGAACTCTACCAGAAATGATAGAAGAGTTCAGTATATTCAAGATGACCGGGCCAACCATGTGTAAGACCAGGGATAATTGCTGAGGGGGGGCAGGGTCAATAGGAGAGCCAGAAGTAACACTGGAACAAAGAGTGTCCAGAGTTTTAGCGTCAAGCAAGGGAAAATTCTCCAGGGTTTTTGATGACTTTAAACTAGGGCTGGGGTCTGAAAAGTCAGGCACATAGGGCGAGAAAGACTGGCGAATGATCTGAATTTTTTGGTTAAAATATTCTGCCAGCTTGTTGCAGTGGAGGGAGTGGTCCTTGATTTTAAGAGGTTCCGTAGGAACGGATGAGAGGGATTTGGCAATTTTGAAAATTTCCCTGGGAGCAGAGGCGGCGGCATTGATCTTCTCCGCATAGAAGCGAGTTTGGGTGGATTTGATCTCTGATTTATAATGTTTTATTGCTTCTTTATAATCATGTTTCCTGTCAGCCTCATAGTTCTGTCTCCAGCTTCTTTCTAGGCGTCTACAGGGTTGCTTTATTTTCCTCAGACTAGGGGTGTACCAAGGCGCCGATTTCTCCCTGACTTTTTTTTGGGCTGGAACCTTAGGCAGGAATGAATCTAGCGAGTTACAGATCCAAAAATTAAATTTATCATTCGCTAGCTCAGGGTTGGGGTCATGGGTGGGTTTGCTGATGGCTAGTTTAGTGGACCAAGTAGTGGTCGAGAGCTTAGCCCATTGTCTCTGCAATGTGTTTATCGGTGGCTGGGGGGGGGTTGGAGTTCGCGGGCTCCCAGACCATAGGCACTAAGAAGTGGTCAGATCACGGGAGTGGGATGGGAGTAGCCACATACAGATTATGTACATTGCTCAAAACAAGTAGGTGGCCTTTATCGTGGGTTGGACACAGACTCTTTTGAATAATTTGTAAGGCAGAGAGGCCAGTAGCCAACTCTATAGTAGTCGAGTTAGAGACATCGTCCAGATGAATGTTTAGGTCACCGAGCACTGTAAAATTTGAGATATTTATAGCCCGTTCTGCCACAAATGATGGGAGGGACGAGAGAAATTGACCCAAAGGGCCGGGGGGTCGGTAGATCAAAAGGCCGGAAAAGGTGCAAATAGGGGAGAATTCCAAGGCGAACTGCATACTTTCGCAGTCGGGAAGGCCGTCTGAGGGGAAGTTGCGGCAGCTTACATATGCTTTATATATTATAGCTAAGCCTCCGCCTTTGGCAGTTTTCCGGTCCAACCTGCAAATACGATAGTCCAGGGGAAGAGTCTGGACAATATCCGGTGCAGAGTTGTTGTGGAGCCAGGTTTCGGTTAAAAATAAGACGTCAGGTTGACGGTCTTCTAGAAGAAGGTGGAGTTCTGTGGAATGTCTGGGCAAGGAGCGGCAATTTAGCAAAAGTAACGTAAGAGGTGGGGTGGGCATGTGTGATTTTTTGAGGAGGGATAGCAGTGAAAAGTGACAAGAGGAACAGGTGTACTGTGTGGCACTTGCACTTACTGGTTCTGATTCCCTTTAGCGTTAAGCGATCTCAGCCTAGTCACCTTCTGTAACTGATTTGTTCCATTCTCTACCTGCACGAGTTCTCCTCCCTGGACTTGATTTGCAGGATTAAGACAACACTCATGCTTCCAATGTCTGATATTGTGTCAAAAATGAAAGGCAGTGGACTTTTTCAGGGTTTCAACATCTACCCCTGTATAAGAATCTATTGGGGCACTTCTTCCTCTTCCCTGTCCGCTCGACCCAGCGACTATTGTCACTTGGGCACCTCCTGTAACATTCCCTTGGGAGCAACAGTTCCCATTCTTGCCTGCACTTGCTCTCCTTTCAGTGCATTTTTTACATTTGAACCAGCATCAATTTCTCCCTTATCCTCCTATGCTTAGAATGAACCTCATCACTGCAGTCCCTGCATACCATAAGATCTCATCTACGGATTTGTTTTGCCAGATTAGTGTTGTTGGATCATGAGGCTGATCTCTGTCCTCAATCCAGTAACAAATTTGAATACAAATTGCTTCATGTCTTAGGGTTGAGCGTATTTAACCCACTGTACTGTTTAAAGGCTTGTAAAGGCCTCTCCTAGTTAACATGTACTGACTCTTTAGGTTCTTGGATTTTTCGATCTATCTTAACCCAATCAATGTCTTGAGGGGCTATTTTGTACTGAACCATGTGATGATCACCTGATTGTACTTCTTCATCACCAATTTCGAAAGACCATGAGTTACTGTTTCCTTCTCTGGTTTAGGCCACCCAATAGAGATTTTGCAAGTAGACCATAGGTCACTATGAACCTCAATTTCAAACAAGGTATTTAAATCAATCCACAGCAATTTTGAGATTTTATCAAAGTGATCGACCACTCAGCTGGCTTCTTCCTCAACCTGGGAAAATCATTTGTGAAGACAGCTAGGTCCCCTCTACTCCAGGGAACATGCACAAACCCTCCACTGGGTACTTCCTGTAATGGATATGCCTCACTCCCTGTGTTCCCACTCCTAGAGGTGGTGTCTCTCCTGTTGCTATTCTTACACTCTTCTTTGACAATACCTCTTCCCACTTATCCGGCATACTCCAAGCCTTTATTACTATGACCAACTCTTAGATATGGATTTTCCTTCAGCTCATGATTACTGTAGATAAGCCTATGATTTCCCTGTAACATTTTAGTTCAAGGCAGGTCTACTCCATGCCTCTTAGCTAACTCTGACAACTTCTCATGTGCTCGTCTTGCTCTACGGGTCAATCAATCAAAAAGTCAATCAATCAATCAATCAATCAATCAGGAGATTGTATAGTGTGGCTACTCAGCCGTGAGGTTCTCAAGAAGCTGGAGGTGGGGCGCAGGTGGTCACACCGGTTGGAGGATCATTCAAAGAGCCAAGTCTTGAGATCCTTCTTGAATTAGGTCAGCAACACTGATTGACTGAGGTGGAGGGGCAGGGTGCTCCAGGTTTGAGCTGTGAGGTAGGAATACGAACTTCCTCCGGTTCTGGACTTGTGGATCCTGGGGACGGAGGCTAGGGCAAGTTGGGAAGAGCTGAGTTTTTCACACAGGTACGTGGAATGCAAATTAGTGGTTCAGGTATGCTGGTCCTTCGTCATGTAGTGCTTTGTAGGCGTGAGTGAGGAGCTTGAAGGTGATCCCCTTGTTGGCTGGGAGCCAGTGGAGTTGTCAAAGGTATAAAGTGATCTGGCTGCAGAAGGGGATGTCGAGGACCAGTCTGGCTGCAGCATTTTGAATGTCCTACAGTTTCTTGAGCTGTTTGTGAGAGGCGCTGGCATAGAGTGTGTTTCTGTAGTCGAGTCTGTCGGTGATGATGCGTGCATGGGTAAACATCTTTCTGGATTCTGTGGGGATCCTTCTGAATGTCTTTCAAAGCAGGTGGAGCATGAGGAAGCAGGCTGAGGAAACTGTGTTGATTTGGCAGTTCATTGTGAGCAATGAATCCAGTATGATGCCAAGGTTACATGCGTGGTCCGTTGGGGTGGGGGATCCCAGAGCAGCTGGCCACCAAGAGTTGTCCCAGGCTGAAGGGGTGAGTCCCAGGATGAGTACTTCGGTCTTGTTGAGTTGAGCTGGAGGCAGCTGTCTTTCATCCAGGGAGCAACGACCTACATTCCATTGTAGAAGTTGGTTCTGGCAGTTGTGGGTTCATTTGTAAAGGAGAAGATCAGCTGGGTGTTGTCAGCATAGGAGACAATGTTGAGTCTGTGCCCTCTGACGATGGCTGCGAGGGGGAATATGTAGAGGTTGAAGAGGGTGGGGCTCAGGGAGGAACCCTGGGTGACTCCACAGCTGATCTCTGTGGATTCTGAGAGGAACTGTGATAGTCTAACTCACTGAGTCTGGCCGGTGAGGAAGGAGTAGACCCAGTCCAGTGCCTTGTCGTGAACGTCGGCGTCATGGAGTCTCGTAATTAGGGTGCGATGGAAGACTGTGTCAAAGCAGCTGAGAGGTCTAGTAGAATGAGGGCTGCCGTCTCGCCCTGGTCGAGGAAGGAGCAGATGTTATTGGTGATGGTGAGGAGTGCAGTCTCCATGCTGTGGTTGCTTAGGATGCCAGATTAAGAGATGTCCAGGAGTTGGGCATTGATGGCCTTCTCAATGAACTTGGTTGGTAAGCGGAGGAGGGAGATGGGTCTGAAGTTCTTGAGGTCCGTCGGGTCTGGGAACGGTTGCTTCAGCAGGGGGATTATCTTGGTGTATTTCCAGTCATCGAGGATGGTGGCGGTTTCGATAGAGCAGTTGATGGTGCGGCAAAGCTGGCGGGTGATGAAGGTGGCTGCTCTGTGGAAGATGTGGTACGGGCAAGGATCCGTTGGGGATCCTGTGTTGATGTTCTTCATGGTCTTGAGTATGTTCTCTGTTGTGAGCATGGTCCAGCAGAGCAAGGTCTGCTGGGGTTCGCTGTGGTTGTGTGCGATGGTGGCAGGCATAGTAGCCAGGTCTAGGGTGTTGAAGTTGTTGTATATCTTCCTGATCTTGTGGTTGATGAAGGTGCTATCCTTCACTACAAACAACAGGTCATCTGGCTCATAGGTCTCCATTCTGTCCAATGGGAAATTCCCACTAATGATCTTGTCTACCTCAGATTTCAGCCTCACCACATCCAATAGTTTTGCCTTCACCACAGCCTTGATGGTACCCTGACTCGATGTACCACTCTGACACTCCTTGCTGTTATTATGGTCTCTCAACCAGGAATCCAAGTCCGCAACATCCAAGACATTTTGGTTTCCAGAGGCTCCCTGACTTGTGCTTGCTTCTAAAACCATACCAATTGGGTTTGCCACCAGAGTTTCCCACATCTGCAGGTTTGAAGTAGTGCTTACTATGGGTATAGACAGTACAGTGCTAGAACCAATACGTATTCCAGAAGGATCAGCAATAGCTGCTAAAGGGGTACTAGATTCCATAGGCAAAAAAGACAGACAATTCCCACTCATGCTCTCTGTCCTTCCCAATCCTTTTCCTTCAGCCGTACAGCCTGTCTCTGACCAAGACTTCCCACTGAGCTCGGGTCATACACAGGAACAACAGGACCAGTAGTGACCAGTACTGTAAGTGCTTCTGGCTATCATGAAGCAATGTTAACCCCATTCTGTTCCATGCCTTTCCGAGGCGGACGCTCCTGTCTCTCTTGTTCCTACTTATATCCTTTCCATGAGCCCCAAATCAGGGCCCACCTGAGCTGTTACAGTTCCAACATTCTCTGCATCTCCAGAGACTCACCCCCGTCCCCTGTCTGCAGACTGCAAGGTGGAGGATGCTCAGATAACAATCCATCCAACAAGCTATCTTCATTGTCACTACTGTCACTCCCATTTGTCTTTTTACTCCTATCCTGGGATCCTCCCTCTCCTACCAACACTGGGTACAACCTTTGTCTCTCAATAGTATCCACACTCCATCTCTTAAGCTATGTGTCCCCTTGTGTATCCTGATATGCCCTCACAGCTTTCCACAATCTCACTTGATATTTCTCCCTCTGCCTAGCATGAGCTGCACGCACCCATTCATCTAACACTTCAAACTGTGTTTTTCTTGGCAAAGGTCGCAATGCAAACATCGCTCCTCTGAGCTGATGCAGTACATCCAACCAAAATGAACCAAAGCATAGAAATTAGACCTCACCCTCCTTTTTAGTGATGGTATGCCAATTTTGAAGCCAAAATAAAGTATTTTTTGTCTTGTGAAATATTTTTATTGGTTTTTGTATAATTTAAAAACACAATAACATCGCATTCATAATGGACAGCAACATTATGATCATTTCAGCCTTTTGCTGTAGATGAACACTGATTAATTATCTCCCTTTGCGATACCACTTTGAGTGTGAGTGATTCTTGTAGCAAACAACCTTCTAAGGGAGCATATTCCGGAAGTGTGGACTTGTGAAGCTGAAAGTCAGTGCACAGGTCAGATAACGTTTTGAGGTAGCCCTGATGATGATGTCCCACACTGTCCAAATTCCCGTCAAAATTCCCAGGGTGTCCCACGGGACAAATCCCCTCAGTTTGCTAAGCTCCTTTAGCCAGTTCTCATCCCAGAGCGGGGTCACTCTGGTAATCTTGCTTTCCCAGCCTAATGTTCTGGATGCCCTTTCCCAGGCCAGTAGAGTAGTGCAAGTGGCTGAGATTAGCCTATGTTTCTCTTTTCTCCCATAGAGGTAGTGCGTAAATGTGTGAGGTACCAGTGTTTCCCATTCTAATCTATATGTGGGATGGTCTCCTGCCACATGTATCCAGTCATTAATGTGCATATGGTGTTCTTCCCAATAATACACTACAATGTCTGGTACCACCAACCCCCATTGTATGGGTTCCTTTGCAGTGTGCGTAACGCAATCCACAGGTGTTTCCACAGCCACAACAGTGTGCGTAGTTCGGCATCTATCTCACTGGATATAGTGCAATGAAGGGGGTAGTAGGTATTCTGCAGTACTTAAAGAAACTGGGGCAAGGTAATCATTTTAAACTTTGCAGGTCAGCCCATAATCGTAAATGGTAGGGTTTTCCATCTCTCCACCTGCTCTTTAAACTGGCTTAGTATTCATTGTACATTGTGTTTATAGGACTATCCCTCATCAGTCGTAAGGAATATACCCAAATATTTAAACCCTGCCTCTACTACCTTTAGGTCTCATGGCAGGGGCAGCCAGGTTCTTATGGGTCTGGGGCTGTAATCAAGTGACTTGTGCCAATTTATCTTGCAGCATGAGTGTCATCCATGGTCTTCTATAGTATGAAAGAGTAGGGGGATCATGTTGTCAGATTCCGTTATATACAGTAGGATGTCGTCTGCATAGAGGGCTATATTTTCCCCTTATTCGTATCTCTCTGAGTGATCCTGTAACCCGGTGTTGCCTAACACGGCATGCTAGTGTCTCTATCGTCAGTGCAAACAGCAATGGGGACAGGGGGCAGCCCTGCCTGGTCCCACGTCTGATAGGAAGTCCTGTGATGTTCTACCATTTACCCTTACTGTCGCCCTGGGGGAGCTGTACAGCAGTGCCACCCACTTTCTGAACTTCGGACCGAAACCAAACTTAGACAAGGTGGTTTTCAAGAAGGGTTGGTGTACCACATCAAATGCTTTCTCTGCGTCAAGGGACAGGAATATGTGGGGAGTGTCTCGATCTTTAGTCTGCATTAACCAATTGTGGGTTCTGCATAGATTCCATTGGCGTTGCCCCACCAGGCATGAATCCCGACTGGTCACAGTGTACCAATGTTGTTATGACCTCCAATAGACTTGTGGCCAGGATGGTCGCGAGGATCTTTACCTCCAATTCAGGAGGGATAACTGGCAGTAGACTCGCACCAGTCCTTTGGCTTGCCCTCCTTGTGGATTGTGACTATTGTGGCCATATGTAAATCTGGTGGGAGAGCCAATTCATTGTATGCAACAAGGAAAAGGTTCAGCAGATGGGGGCTGAGGAGGTCTGCACACATTTTGTAAAACTCTGCTGGCAGGTCGTTTGGGCCAGGGGTCTTACCTGAGTAATTGTTTCGTAATTGCTGCCTTCCCTTCATCCAATGTCAGGTCGGCATCCAATGCCTGTGTGTCAGTCTCATCTAGGATATGAGTTTGTATTTCAGTCAAGTAATCCTCTTTCTCTGGGGTATCACTAAGGGGTTTGGCCATATCGAAGCCTCTAAAATGTGTAGCGAACATCGTCACTATTTATTCGTCCATGGAGTGTGCCAGTTCTTGCGCATCTACTATTGACCACACCCATCTGCTCTCTATTTCCTTTTTACTTAGCCAGCCTAATACCTTTCCAGCCTTCTCACCAACATCATATAGATGGTGGAGGGCGGCTGCATTTTGCTCCCTTGCTGCGTCTCGTGCCAAGTCCCTGTATTCCTGTGTTATATTTTCCAGCTGTTGAGTGGTTTGTGGGTCTGGCCTCACAACATTCTTTTTCTCCAACATTTGGATTTGTTTTTCCAGATTCACTATCTGTTCAGAGTCTTTTTTCTTTGCCCACGTCAGTTGATCTTGCGCCCTGTCTCTCAACATCGTTTTCTACGCCTCCCAGAGTGTTGGTCCAGATTTCACTGTTCACCCATTTTCTCTAAAGAAGATATCTGTGTCTGCCCATATTCCCTTGATAAAGTCTCCCTTCTGCAGATCCCATGCCGTGAGTCTCCATTGGGGTTGGGGTTTTCTGGCCCTGCCTCCTATTTGTGTCCATAATGGTGAGTGTTTGTATTAATCAAAAGGGGGGAGACACTGTTCCAAAACAAAGGAGGGAATAAAGAAAAACCCAAAAGGGTTTTAGGGAGATAAAGACCTAGGCTATTATTGGGCCCAATTACGAGAAAGGGGGAAGCAGAGCTTAATTTCTCTTGTTGCCCTCACACACCCCGTAGGATGTCATGCATCATCATTGGGCGTTTTGCTCCTCGTCGGGCCGGCGCTGCACTGTCACTTTACCGGAGATATTTTAAGAGAAAAACGCCGTTTGGTGCATGCGGATGTGTGAATTGGGTCCTAATAAAAGGCAAAAAGTGATGCAATATGTGACGTGGTGAGTTAAAAATGTCTAAGGGTTGCTTGTAGAATGAGCTTTAATAAGACAAAAAGGGAATGGCACCCTTGACACACTAAAAAAACCCGTGGGTTAGGTGTTACCTTAACGGTAATAATGTTCCATCAGATAACATAAAAAGTGGTCAAAATAGTTGACATGTTTCGCGCTCTGGCGGTCCAGAACGGATCCGTGGCGCTTCCTCAGGACCAACTGAAGGTTAAGTGAATTGTGAAAATGAACTAGGGGATAGTACCCACAGTATATATCCGGGCGTCCAGGGTATAAGTGGCCCTGCTCTCTGTAATGTCAGAGTGAGGTTCGCTCCTGGATATAAGCCTAAGTATGGGGAAAACGATGCTCCATAGACTAGGGGACGAGTGTACACACCTTCTTGTGGGTTTTGCTCCGGTGTGATCTCTCACACACCTACCCCAGCCGTCCTCCTGTCTGGTGAGTGGTCAGATAATCCCCTTGTTACTTATTCTGCCTCAACTATCTCTCCTAATTCTTCTGCTGGGATGAATATGTAGTCTAGACATGAATGGACTCAATGTGCACGGGAAAAGTAGGAGTATTGGTTGGTGTGTGGGTTTCATTTCCTCCACACATCGGTCAGGCCCAGTGTGTCCGTGAATTGTGCCAATAGGGTGGTAGTGACTGAATGGCAGTGGTCTCCGGTAAAGTCTCTTGACATGTCCATTACATCATTAAAGTCACCTCCCATGACATGACGAGAGTTTGGGGATTCTAACAGAATTTCTGTTATTTTGGTCAGTGTGTGTGCCTGTATCCTTGGTGGTGTGTATACACACATCAGGGCCAGTTTCATTCTACCCCACATTCCTGACGCCTTGGCATATGTACCATTTGAATCCACCCACATGTACGATATCTCAAGGGGATGTGTTTTTGTTTTCATGACCACTACTCCTCTGGCTGCGTCAGCCTATACCCTTTATACCCCTCTCCCTAGAAACCAACATCTAGTTCCTTGTAGGTGTGTCTCTTGAAGCATCACAAAGGTCCAGGTATAATTGTTTAATGAAACGCAAGACCAGCCTCTTTTAATCCTGTCTCTCAGGCCATTCATGTGCCATGTTAGGCATGTGAGAGCCATAGTGTCTAAGGGGGTCGACATGGTTATGATATTTTCCCCACATGCTAAGAGTGTGTGTGTCATGTACCTAGGTTTCCCTTTCAGGTTGTAATGCCACTGCCCGTCGAGTCTGGTGCGATATATCTGCATCTGAAGTTGCAGAACAACATTTACAGGTCCCTCCTGACCTGGCCCCCACCACCCCACCCCCTCAAATCCTTCTCACATCACTCAACCTCCACAACATTCTGTTTACGGGCATAAGAGGAGAAGGAAGGGTCTGTCGACCCTCTCAAACTAATAGAACGTTATGCTATGAGTTCAAACTTTTTCTGCATGCAAACAAATAAAAATAGAAGGAAAAAGAAAAAACAACAACTGCAATAGTTCAGTCTTTTAAGGTCCTTCTCTGGTGCAATCCCTTGTTATTCGGGTTTTCAGCATCAAGGGGGGTGGCCAGTGTGCTATTCCTTCCATGGCCACAGCATCAGTTATAGTTTGTTTCCATGATTAGGTTGTTTCTACAGTTTCTTCTTTCTACGATGGATGTTCTGGTTCTGTGGTGCATTCCATTGTTAAGATTTCAGTGAATAATGGGTGCGGGGCTTAATTTTCCGAGGACATCTATCTCGGGGTTGTCAGAATCAGAGATGGAGTCTCTCAAGCTAGAGTCATCAGTTGTTTTTGGTTTCCTCTTGTGGGGGAGGGTTCTCCGTTAATTTGTTATCTTTTCCACTCCTTCCTCACCCCCGTAGCATGTATGGGGTGTTTCCTATGTTTTGCCTTATTTGGTGTTTCCTATGTTTTGCCTTATTTGGTGTTCCAATGATGCTTCCCACTGGGCCCAATAATAAGCCTATCGGATGGGCATGTTTGAGCACATCGTTTCTCTGGTGGGCATAGGGACGGCCTCTCCTCCTCCCATGCTCATGCCTCTTCTGGAGATTGAAAAAAGGATGTTTTCCCAATGAAGATGACTTCAAGCTTTGCTGGGAAAAGGAGCATGTATTGTATTTCATGAGCCCTGAGTTTAGCCTTCACTGAGTCAAAAGTGCTCCGTAGGTGCTGCACCTCGCGGCTGTAGATCGGAAAGATAATTTTTTAGAGTTTTCGTGTCTTATCTCTACCCAATTTCCTAGCTTCCCTGAGAATCAT
Source organism: Triturus cristatus (assembly GCF_964204655.1). Classification (NCBI taxonomy): domain Eukaryota; kingdom Metazoa; phylum Chordata; class Amphibia; order Caudata; family Salamandridae; genus Triturus; species Triturus cristatus. The sequence continues at coordinate 73,238,922 of NC_140581.1, read as the reverse complement.
TTCTCTGTCTATAAAGATCAAGATTCTTGCTATTATGGGCACCTGGTGGGGGTCTCGCCGTCACTGTCCGGTGTGCTCTTTCAATCACAAAGCATACAGAGAATTTGTCCTGAGAGATTATGTTTCTTAGTCATTTGGTCAGAAAGTCTGCTGTATTTCTGTCCTCGACTCCTTCTGGGAAGCCCACGAAATGCAGGTTATTATGCCGTGCCCTTTTTTCTGCATCGTCAATACGCCAGAGAGCATCTTTACCGGATTCCCGCAGCTCCAGCCATCCTGGTGCATAGATCTTTTAGTGTCTCCTCAGCTTTAGTGATGTGGATTTCGGCCGTAGTGACTCTTTCCGCAACATTTCACAGGCTTTGACGCAGTAGGGTCACCTGTGAATGGACTTCCCCGATTCTGTCTTCCAGTACCGTCCTGAAGGATTGTATCGCCTGCAGCAGTGTGGCCATATCAGGCATTGGGGGTTGTGTAACTTCCAGTGGTGAGACCGGTTTTGTATAGAGATCCATTTTTCCTTGTCTGGGAGGTTTGGGATTCTTGTCTTTTCTCATCCTTGGATACCAGTAGGGGATGACAATGAGATCTCTCCCTTGCCTCTGGGTGTGACTCAGATGTTTCCAGTGTCTCCTGCCTCTTTAGCCCACAATGTCATTCCCACCTCTCGATGTCCCCAGTGCAGGTCCTTCAGTCTTCTTATGTACGCTAGTTGGGCCTGACCTGATTGCATCCACTTGGTATGCCTCAACCCGGTCCAGTGGCCGGAGCACCTTTTGACTTGTTTTGTGGTGTCTCTCTCCTCCACCCCTGGGGACCCCTTCCCTTTTGCGAGTGAATTACCACCCTCTTGAAGAGGGTGGTAATTTGTGAGTGTTTTGCGCCCGCAATTATGGACGCAAAACATTCTTACGTTGGGTTGCACTCACTATTAGGAAGGGAACGCTTCTACCTAATAGCAAGACCCAAAACCCTATTTTGCGAGTCGCAAAAAATGGAGGCTTGCAAAATAGGATTTGTACATTCCCCATCCTGTTTTTGCATGCGCAAACAGGTTTGCAAACCCGTTTGCGCATGCAAAAATGGTCGTACATCTGGGCCTAAGATCATCTAATTTTTATAATTTCTAATGAAAATGCTTCAGGTATTACAGTTTTGATTGCATCAAGATGACGTTAGGCATGCCACAATGATGTTTCTTAGGCAGATGTCAGGGGCACAGACTCAAGATAATTGAGGGTTAGGAGGAGGGTGCAGGGGCAACAATTTGACCATGCTGAGCAGGTGTTACGGGGAGTGGCAGAACAATAGACCATGGAGAGGAGTGGAAAGGGGGGCAGGGACAACAAACCAATCAAGTAGACCAGAGAGGTTATGGGAAGATAATAGACCATTGAGGGCTGAAGGTAGAGGCAGTGGCTGTTGAACAATACATGGCAACAGTCCCAATTTGGACACGAGACCTCCGGTTTTTTTAAGCCCAAGAGGGATTTATTTTATCTGACTAGTGCCTAAAATCTCCTCTTTTTGAATGTAAGTAAATGGGGAAAATCAATTCCTCATCTTTTTTCAAAATCTCCCTCTTACCACGTTCAAAATGTTGGCAAGTATGGTACATTGGATCACCGAGGGCAGGATCAATGAGGTAGGGACATGGACTTGGATAAGAGAGGGCAGCAGTGAGATGGGCAGGGCCACCAAAACTGACCTTACAGGGCAGGCGTCGCAGCAGCACAACAAACCACACAGGGCAAGTAGGACAGCAGTGCAGCACAATGACAATGGAAAGCAATAGGGAGGGGACAAGGCCATGAATATGGACAACAGGGGGCAGAAGGTAAGAGGCAAGTACAACAAGCTGACCATACCGTACAGAAAGGAGGAACAATTGCAGCATAACAGACAATGAAGGTCAGGAGGGAGGGGCAGGGGCACAACAATGTACCTGGCAAGTCAGGAGGGATGAGATAGGGGCATGCACATGGAAATGGTAGGGCAGGTGACAAGGGGCCAGGGCTGAGCACTGGAACCACAGCACACCATGGAGGGCAACTGTAAGACTATAATGGCAACACAGAGACAAAAGGAGGAAGGTGAGAGGGGGTCCGGGAAGAAAGCTGACCACAAAAGGTAGGTGGGAGGGGCTATGGCAGCACAGAAGGCCATGCATGGCAAGCAGGAGGGTCACTGGCAGCACCATAGCCATTGTGGACAAGAGGGAGGGGTAGGGGCATGCACACAGGACCATAGGTGACAGAATGGCTGAATAGGGGCTAGACAAAGACAAGACAAGGCAGGGGAAGGGGCTTCACAACAGACCACATGGAGTAGGCAGTAGAAGAAGTTGCAGCACAAAAGAGCATGGAGGGTAGAAGGGAGTTGCACTAAAGTGAACAGTGGAGGACCACCCAAAAACCCATACACACTCTAAACCGTAAAACCTTTTTAGAAACATCAACATGTGACTGTCATCTCCGCACTATTCCTGGGTTCATATGTCTGCAATGAAAATGTGTCAACATTTAGAAACATTTACAACCTTTTTTTTAATAAATGATACAAATGTCAGGGTTTGCTAAAAATATATAAAGTTACTTAACATAATTTCACAGAACATGTAACATTGACATCCTTTACTAACAAGCAAAATTTTGAAGTGTTTATTATTTTAACTACAAGAATGTTTAAATAGTACATTTTAAATGTATTATTTACACATTTATTTTTTGGTATTTTTTTAACCATAATTCCATCAACGGAAGTGTGAACAACACCAAACAACTATCGCATTTCACCACAGTTATACATAAATATATATATTTTTTAATAAATGAATAAGTTACTTGAGTATTATGCAAATATAAACAAAGTAGTCAACATTTTGAGTGGTGGTGACACACTACACATTGACTAACACACTATTTGACCATCTAAAATAGCAAGAGCCTGACCGCGCCATCAGGACATTTGGAAGTAGGCAGCTGTGGCATAAGTTGACCACCTAGTGGTTGTGAAACTCCACAATGGACACCGTCATAGGCTAACATGTGTGAAAGCAACATATATGTGTCCATGACTGTTGTCGATCACGTCAATTTGTATGTTTGCAACATTGCAAAGAAAGCTCACTTGCCTTCCAACACTTCAGCCACCAAGGCCTCCCCAATGCTTGTTGCTGTTTCTGAACTCTGGGAGTCACGGTGCCAGGCAGAGCAGGTGACAGGTCCCCAGACTTCTTGCCAGAGGAGCTGGATTTGCTTTCAACGGAGGGCAGGTTCTCTGCAAGCAACTCTATGGCTCACTGGAGGAACAGGTACACAGTTACAATTTCTTTGTGTATCTATGTAAGTGGTTATTTAAAAAAGCACATGCCAGAATGACCCTTTGATTTCCTGAGTGAAGTGTTGTGATTGAAGTGGTGTCAATGAACTGGAATGGCATGGAGAGCAAAATACGATGGATTTAGGCCCAGATTTCTGTACTGGGGTGAAAGTTGTTCAACATTCTGTCCATCAAGTGCTCTTTTTGCATATTTCACCCCCAGTGGGGTGGGTATGCCCAGACGTGGGTTCCGTACTCTCCATGCCACTGGAGTCAAGCTAGCCTGGCTAAAGAGGGATGAAACCCCGATACCGATCCCAGGATCCTGGTTTCCGGTCCAGTGAGAACCTGGACTGACAGTTCAGCTGGACTGCTCCCATGGGTAGCAGCATCAAAACTGATTTGCATATGTTGGGTTTAAACTGGAATGGCATGGGGAGCAAAAAAATGGATTTAGTTCCAGATCTCTGCACTGGGGTGAATGTTTGACATTGTTCAACATTCTGTCCATCGATTGTTCTTTTTGAATTTATTTTTTACATGACATTAAACAATGATGGTGTGAATTTGTAAGCTCATTATGATTTGAGAAAACTACATTAGTATGTGCTGTGTGTTTTGAGCCCTACATTTTATTTCGTGGGAATTTGAGATATATCCATGGATATGTATGATTTGCATGTGAAATGTAGAAATTTCACATCATGTAAAAATAGGAAAAACATTATATATTATTTACAACTGTACAAATATAACTTTTCACATGCCAAATGAAAATGATGTTTGCTATGTGTGTTATCCCACATATCACTCTCCAACTAGATGTTCAGTAACCCCCAGTAACTCCCAAACACATTCAGAGTAGCTCACTCCCTTGAGTAATTGTGAAAATGAGAACAAGGTATTATTTTTGCATCAGAGTTAAGGGAAGGATGTGTTCATGTGACATCCTAATCACCAGGTTGCAGATAGCAGGGTCTGACAATGAGCAATGCTCAGTCAGATATTTCGTCCAGGCTGGGGCTGAGTCACAGAGGTGAATGACTGAAGCACTGAGGTACTGTACTCTTAGAAAATATTCCATGTTAACTCAAAATTGGAGCACTGAACAAAATGATGCTTTTGAATGCTTTTAAATTGAAAAATATAGAAATTAAGAGTTATTAGCGGGCAGGCAGATCTTGATTTCCCTGGCAGACAACATGGCTGTACTCCCTCTGACAGCCGCTTTTGACTACAACTCGTCAACGCATGACAACATATATGGAAGAGTCGGTGGCACTCCGACGGTCTTTCATCCATGGACCCGTCAGCATCTATATAGAGTGGACAGGGAGTTGACCAAAAAGTGATGGTGGGACAATTACCGTCAAGATCTAAATCAGGCCCTATATCTTCACATTGACTTTAGCGTTCCAGTTTGTAGCACTAGGGAGAGTACGTCCTTACAACATACTATGATGGCTCAAAGCCATCAAGGGTCTCTCACGGTAGATTCATGAGATCTTTGGAATGTAGCCCACACTATATCATCAACACAGTGCGCTTATTATGTGGTTGCATCATGTTACATATAAGACTGAGAGACCTGCTTAGAGCCTGAAGGCTCCCTGATGAAAAGAGACATGCTCAAGAGAAAGAACAGTGCCTAATCCCCTCAGGTCCTTTTTTGTTTCAATTGTTGGATTAGCTGGATTTTGACTCCTAACTTTTGATGATTTTCATTTTCTTTATACTTTCTGTTGTCTGAGTATTCCCCTTAGCCCAAGTGCTGTTAATTCCTTATTTGTATCCTGATCAGAATCATTGACTTGACATATAATAAAATCTATCACTGCGCCCAAACTACTCCTTTGCTTAAACCTCATGCCCAATATTACCAGTGGATTTATGCCTGTTTAAAAACCCCACTGCTATTAATGTATGTCTCCCAGTAAGTTCCTAATGCATCCCTGCCACTCTCATCCATGGAGCAGGGTACCATGAGTGCTCTTTCCTTTAGTTTTTTTCTATTCCAACATAGTAGGTATCAGATTTTTCCTAATATCCAAACCCCATATATAACATTTTCAAAGAAAGGCCAACAACGATCTGCTTTTGTTTGCCAATAGCTTACAAAAATGGACTGATGCCTTAAGATGAAGTGTGCCCCACCATTCCCCTAGATGTCAGCATGAAGTCACAGGGCTATATGCTTGCTTGTTACATGCTGCTTTAAGTTGCCCAGATCATGAATAGATAACAGTCCTTATCCCAGAAAACCACCTCATGTGATAAATTAATCTGTACAAGAACCACCAGCTTCATGTGTTCCTATTTACATGTCCTTCATAATCAATCTCTACCTTCTGTAAAAGCTTAATAATAATAATAAACTTCTTTATTCGGTTTTTACAAATTGTAAAACCATAAAAGGTACATTTCACACACAAAAATATACAAATATACAATAAAAATGGTAATCATGGGAAATAGTTACACAAATCCAAAGTCAGGTGTTTTACAGAAAGCAATTCTTATGTTTTCGATAGCATTTTGTCTTACAGATTTTTCCTGTGTTTTACAATACATTTTAGAAAATTGAGAACACAATAACAGACCAGTTCAGATTCTAGCAGTTGAAGGCGTAACATGGCTGGACGACATTGTCTAAATCCCCACTGCTTTAATAAAGGAAGTAGCCAAACCCTCCTGTGTGGGTGATGGAATTTACAGAACAATATTGTGTGTAAATTTGACTGTATTGATTTTTCATCACATGGACAGGTAGAGAGAGTTAAATCCCACTTTTTTCTATCAGGGAATGCTACTAATCTGTGAAAAAGCTCTAGTCTGAATCTTGTTAATAGCATTCTGTCATAGGTGCTAATCTGTAATGTAAGATAGTGCTGGATTAGGAACGTCAACTGGATCGTATTGGCATGTAGAACCGAGGGTTTTGACCACTCAGATGCCAGCCTTAGTGATTCTAAATGTGTCAGGGCCAGTTGTTTCAATGATCGTTTTGATACCTCGATAACGTTTTTGGGTTCGAGATAATATTTCTCCAATCCAAGATCTTTGAAGAAATTTCTAATGTATCGAAGCCATTTGATTTTTGATGATTGGTCAAGGATCATTGAATCTGCAACAACTTCCTGAGTTATACTATTTTTTTCAGAGGTCCATATGCGCCGCCAAAGCAATAATGGTTGGATCTTTAATAGGTCCTCTAAATAAGGGATTCCGAGTTCTAGGTGGGAGGCGTAGATCGAGGTGCTACGTGGTGTTGCTAACAGGAAACTAAGAAAGGTGTTTTCGATCACCTGTAGGGCACTAACGTCTACATGTCCCCAGAGCCCCGCCCCATAAAGTGCAATGGCCTGGCATTTGGCTATATATATTCTTAATAGTTCCACTGGGGGCCTTTTCCCCAATCTCTGAGAAAAACTCATCAAGGAAATTATTGCTCTTTTAAAAAGATGACATCTGGCCTCTACTGCTGGTCTCCAATTGAGTTTTTCATCAATCATGATACCCAGGTAGCAGTATTGAGTGGTTATCTCCAATTTTTGGTCATTAAGGAAAATGTTCTTTAAACGTTTTTTCCCGCTACCTGTTACCATAACAAACGTTTTTTTTACATTTACTTGTAGATCCAGCCCACCCATAAAATTGACATATCTGTTCAGGGAGTTTTGCAGTTCTTGTGGTGTGTGTGCCAAAATGACAGCATCGTCTGCGTAGAGCAGGGCGGGAATCAGGCGTTGTTTTACTCGTGGTAGGTCCTGCGCCCCCCTCAACATCGCCTCCTCTAATCCATTTGTGTATAGAGAGAAGAGGAAGGGAGCCAGGACACATCCCTGCCTGACTCCACGCTCTACTGCAAAAGGTGCTGTCAGCTCCCCTCTTGTGCCAAAGCGAACCCTTGCTGTTGCATTTGAGTACAGCTCTCTTAGAAAGTCTAGAATGGGGGAATCCACTCCCATGTGGGCCAAAATCGTCCAAAGTTTTGCGTGCGAGACGCAGTCGAACGCAGCGGACAAGTCCACATAAACCATGTAGACTGTGTCATTCTTTGCTTGAAGATATTTGGCCACTATCATGCTAAGATTAAGAGCCTGCTCCACAGTTCCAAAGCCCTCCCGAAAACCGAATTGAAGATCTGAGACAATATCTTTCTCTTCGGCCCAGTTCTGGAGTCGCTCAAGCACGACTCTACCAACAACCTTTCCCAAGGAGTCTAATAGGGAAATCGGACGGTAACATTTCACATCTTGACGGTCTCCCTTTTTAAAGATAGGGACCATAATCGATTTCGTCCAAGATTTTAGCAGGCCCAGCTTCACTGATGCACTGCATACTCTCGTAAGGATGGGGGACCAGAGATCTAAATTAAATTTAAAAAGATCCACTGGGACCCCATCTGGGCCTGGGGCTTTCCCACTTTTGCTCGCTACCAAGGCCTCTATAACTTCGGAAATATCAATGTACAGGGAGATTGGGTATACAACTGTAGGAAGTAGCAATTGTGCCCCTGTCGGTGTAGCTGTATTATTAAAAATATTGGAAAAATGAGACACCCAGATATCTTCCTCAATTGCGACTTCTATCTTTGGGCCGTCTTTATCTTGTAGATAAGGAGTTTTAACAGTTCTCCAGAAGGCAGAGCTATTGTTAGAAACGGCGCTAGAATGTAAATCATTCCAAAGTTTCTCTTTTAAGTCTTTAGTTCTTTGCTTGCGAGCCCGTCGATATTGATGTCTCAAGAATTGGATCTGAACCTGATCTCTATCGGTTTTGTTTAACGCCTCCTTTAATTGAGTTAAGGCCATAGTACAGCTATGGTTAAACCACCCTTTAGTAGTTGGATTTGAGTTGTGTAAAGTTACTGTGAGAAGTTCCTTAATTTTCTCTATAATTTGTGCAAAATTATTTAGGACTTCTGCATCTGTTACTCCTAAATCCAAACACTTGATTATATTTTCGTATGCCTCGTTGACCAATTTGCCTGTAAATTCTTCCGGATCCACTTTTCCCCATTTTAATGTATAGCCATTTTGCCTTCCCATCTCAAGATTATTTTGTGCAAGGGTCTTCGCTATAACAGCGGTTGGAGATTGACAATCGGTTACATGACATTCCATCCTAAGGGCAGAATGATCGCTTAAATCGTTTGTCAACACCTCAAACAGCCTGACTCGGGGCAACAATCCTGTTGAAGCGAGGATATAATCTACTGTGGTGTTGTGGCCCCGACCCACGTCTGTTGGTTGCAGGGAATTTGTACCTGGACTTGATTCATTGATGATTACAAGTTCCAGGTCTGTCAAAACATTATTCATAGCGTTTCCCCCCCTGCTATGAAAAAATGCATCAGGGGAATATCATTTTCGTCCACGATCCCGCAACGATTTTTCCCTACGTGTGGGCATGGGTGTAGATTCAAGTCTCCTCCCCATAGAAGATGAACTGCCCCTTTTCCCTTCCTTAGTTTATGGGTTATCCTTTCCTTGATGTCAGATAGAACAGACAAAAATTTATCCTCTTCCAAGTTGTTGTAAAAATTAAGCAATAGGATCGTCTCTTTATTATTTTTCACAAGGGAGAGTAGCTGAAAGTTTGGTTCATACACAACTACAGAGACTTTCAGAAAGTTAACTGTGTTTGCTATGTATGTGGTCAACCCTCCCTTGGGTCTACCTACATTGGTACTCTGAGCGGGAGTGAAAAATGTTTTATAGCCTTGAAGATGGAGTTCGGTCAGAGACCATGTCTCCTGGAGACATATGATTTTCCCTGACTCCAGGAAAGCAACGGCCGTCCCATCATTAATCTTGGAGCGGAGGCACGCAACGTTCCAAAAAAGGATGGGTAAATGCTGCAGTTCTATATTGACCGGGGCTTTATTTATTATATAGGTCATTTTTTCTTTAGGTTCTGGGTAACATGTCTTAGGGTTTGTAATTTCCGAGTTGGTCACAAGGTCAGTTGTTGGACACATTATTTTTTCCTTAGACTTTAGTTTGCATGTTGTTGTTTCTATCATGTCTGGTAGTCAATCAACTGATTCAAGAACACTATACCTATTTGTCATCAGAATACTAGACCAAAAATCACTTTGGGGTGACTCTCTGTATACCATTCGAGAACCCCAGTCCTCCCGCCCTCCTCTCCAGTGTTGTAGTCTCGATGCGTGCCAGGGGCCATCGTTATCATAGTGGCGGGAACCCGCTACTTGCCAATGGTTAGGTTGTTTCCCCTGAGGTAGAACTATTGCTTCCCAAGGGCGAACGGCATAATTTGGGATCCCTTTAACAAGACCAGAAGGATAGAAAAAGGAAAGTCTCCTAGTTCCTATTTCCTCATTTGCATTCGAGAACTCCCAAGAGCAGATATAGTTTACCACTCTTGGGTCCTCAAATGTGATCAAAATGCAATCTCCTGGTATAGTTTTTCTACTGTTTCCCACCCATGGGGTCCTGCGTACCATCAGAATCCTACAAGTCCAATTTACTGGTACAGGACGATTATTATTAAGCCAGTATTGGATTTAATTTTTTAATGACCACGTAGGTTCTGTATTTGGGTTATCTATTTCAGGGACGCCTGTCATTACAACCACAAAAGGAGTTGCTTCTGGGGGCAAATCCACAGCCAGTCTAGGTTCAGGAGGCTTCCTTACGTCGCCACTGTTGCTATCGGGCACCACGGTTTTTTTGGGGGCTTTGTTTGTCGGCGTTATTTTTTTGTTAGGCATGAGTTTTTTTGGGGCCAGGGTTATCGGAGCTGATGTTTTTTCTTTCGAGGTGTTATTCTGGGACGGAGTGGTCACGAGGTTTAGGGTGGGTTCCACTACTCTATTACCATGTCGCACTTTAGAAGGAGGTAATTTTGGTGTTACTTTTACTGATACATTTTCTAAAACTTTATGTTGTCTGTTTGCTGGCTTTTGAGGGGGCAACTTAGTTCTTTCCTTGCTACAATCCCCTGGGCCTTGCTTAAGTTTTATATCATCTATCAGGTTCACTAGCTGTTGCTCTATCCGTATTAGTCTTGATTCAAGTGGAGCAAGGGAAGATTTTAGGAGGGCCGTGAGATTGTTAATCAATTGTGAATTATCAGTCTCATTTCTTGTTTTACTGTGAGGTGAGTGCATAGGAATTTCTTCGTTTGTTAATTCTAGAGTGTCTTGCGTAGACTGATTTATCGCTATTAGATCAGATAGATGTTCTGCGTTGTGAGGTTCTATCTCTTCCCCACTACACTGATCAACAATTTGGCGAAGACTAGAGTTTTTAAAGGTGTTTTTTCGTTTCCTAATGGCACCCTCTCTCCTCCCTCTTGATTGTCTCACTTCTTCCGGTGTTAATTGAGGAATCATGTCTGGTGTCTTCTCTAAATCTAAGCTTGTCTGGAACTCAGATAGTTGGGAGGCCGATAAATCAACGTTATTTGGCAGGCTACGCCTACCCTCGCAAGGTGGCCTGCGCCCATCTGTACTAAGAGTTTCCGGGGTTTTTGCATTCCTTAAGTTTCCGATGGATGATCTTTTGGCCAAAGCTAAATCCAGAGAGACCCTATCTTCTATTAGGCTGATACTCTGGTCAATGAATGTATTTGCCTTGGCTATGAAGTCATCCATGGGGCCTAGGCACTTCCCTCCACCCCCCTTCACTTTAGATTTTTTCCCTCTCGTTAATACCATGTTTTCTAGATACCAATGGAAAGTGGGTGAGGGATTAAGTGTACGTATTCAGGTATCGTTGCACTTTTAAAACCATAAATATACACTAATAATATAATCTGATAAAATTACATGTAGTAATACGTACACTATTCGCACAAGGTTAAGGGCGTTAGGGGGATGGCCCGGTCCGGTCTCTTTCGTTCTCTAATGGCCTCAAACGGCCCGCTCTTTGCCCGGTCTTAGCCCCGTGCTAAGACCCGCGCGCGTCCCGCTAGCGCGTGTAGGCAGGGAAACGTACATATAATAAGGGGCAACAGTGTTGGGGGAGGAGTCAGGAAGAGGACCAGGTGCGGCTGATCTGCTTCGTGCACAGCACCCTGGTCCTCGCAGTCCTGAATACCCCGGTTCTTACAGGGTCAGCACTCCAACAATACCCCAAATAGCAGCAGCAAAGTCCCGGTCCCTCGAGCGGCTCCCGCGAAGCGGGGGCCGTGAGGCGCGGTATTAGTTCCAAGAAAGTTGAAATGAGAGTCCGAGGAATCCCTTCAAGGGCAGCAGCACCAGCCAAGTTCACAGACGGAGCCCACGATGCTGGGGCTACACCGCCTGTTTAAAGTGTTGGGGGAGGAGTCAGGAAGAGGACCAGGTGCGGCTGATCTGCTTCGTGCACAGCACCCTGGTCCTCGCAGTCCTGAATACCCCGGTTCTTACAGGGTCAGCACTCCAACAATGCCCCAAATAGCAGCATCAAAGTCCCGGTCCCTCGAGCGGCACCCGCAAAGCGGGGGCCGCGAGGCGCGGTATTAGTTCCAAGAAAGTTGAAATGAGAGTCCGAGGAATCCCTTCAAGGGCAGCAGCACCAGCCAAGTTCACAGACGGAGCCCAAGATGCTGAGGAAATATGAATTTTTATGGTCAATTGTGTCCCCTATCTAGACCCCAACGGCTCCATGTACCTGCTACAAGTACATGTATGTTCCCTCCACTTCAAGCTATGAAGACGCAAATACAATTGTGTCCAACGTTAATATGTACTCTTTCATATCTGCCATGAATGGGCCAGATATTCCGTTCCTAAGTATGCCTTGCCACCGTCTTTATATGGTATACTTTTCACGTTTTCCAGCTCTGGCAAGGTAGGCCCTGAATTCTGCCATCGAGCTTTTTCTTGCTTCTGCCTCTGAATGCTCCAGCCTGGACCTGCATCTGTATCCATGAACTTTGTCTTACTTCCTGCGCGGCTAACGGTGCCTAGCCCGGCCTGTTGTCTGCCAAAACTGTATTCAGCCTTCAAGTTATCTGTTCCGCTCCTCAAGAAATGCATTCCTGTATAAATAGCTTAGGTAAACATCCCTCTAGCTGCAGAGCAAAGGGCCCGGCCTTACTGTCTCCGTGCAAGTAATTCATGACTCTCGTTACCATGGTAGGCCCATGCCCCCTCGCATCTCATGTAGACATTTAGACGCTTGTACACGCACTAGCAGTCAGTATAGAATAGGATCTGTCCGAAAAGACCTTTCCTTCCAGATAATATAGTTCCTTAAACACAAGATATTAGATATGATTTAGGACTAGGTTGTCCTGACACCCCAGACTTCTGTCTCCTCATGTAGGGCTAAATGTCAAGTTCCCTTCACCCTCTAGATACACGTCAATCACACGTCATGCGGCTGCGCGCGCATCTCTGCCATATATTTTTTTGCTGACTTTGCAGGATTCTCTTATGGACCCACCCACATGTGTCATCCTCATAATGACGTTTTTAGTATACGCCTCTATGCACGCCTATTGTAACGCCTTTTTCTATTACGTATGTGTATTCTTATCAGCTGTTACGCCTCCTGCATCTGTCTTTACTGTAATGCATTACTATATATGCCATAACCTGTCAATAATGTATTGCTGATCCCTTCCTGAACCTTCGTGGTGATGGAACTCGATTGCCTGGTTCGAACCATCATTCCTTTGTAAGGAATAAACTCCCTATTATACCCTCGAATACCACGGATTCTGCCTCTTATTTTTACTGAGTTATTTGTATTGTATTTTACCGCATAAATTAAGTCTAGGTAATTTAAATTTATCACAATGCTGGGGCTACACCGCCTGTTTAAAGTGTTGGGGGAGGAGTCAGGAAGAGGACCAGGTGCGGCTGATCTGCTTCGTGCACAGCACCCTGGTCCTCGCAGTCCTGAATACCCCGGTTCTTACAGGGTCAGCACTCCAACAATGCCCCAAATAGCAGCAGCAAAGTCCCGGTCCCTCGAGTGGCTCCCGCGAAGCGGGGGCCGCGAGGCGCGGTATTAGTTCCAAGAAAGTTGAAATGAGAGTCCGAGGAATCCCTTCAAGGGCAGCAGCACCAGCCAAGTTCACAGACGGAGCTTAAGTATCTTGATACTCTTTGGAGCTGAACTTGAAAACAAAGATGGAGGGTCAATAGACAGAGCTGCGAAAGTGTTAGTGTCAGGAGGTTTAAAGAGATTTAGAGGGGGTATAACCAAATCTCGTAGGTATGCAGATGTTGCGTGAAAGCTAGTCGATGTGTGTAAGAGAAGGGAAATTCCAGTAACATGGTAGGTGTAGGAAAGGAAGCTGTAGTAGGATCACAAAGCAGAGGTGTTCAAGACTTTTCAGGGAAGCTAATGAACTGAAAAGATAAATTGGTCTGAAAAAGATCGACCCCAGATGTACTAATCCTCTGTATTGGCCTTTAGTCACATAAGTTGACAGAAGGCAATGCAAAGGTGTAAGTAAGACTTACTGAGACATGCACGGGGCAATTTGCACTGCCTTGCGCAACTTTGGAAATAAATGTAATGCAATGGAGCAACGTGTGCCGATTTGTGTTATATTTCATATGTGTACTTGATACAAACCCAGATTTAATAAAATCAGTAAACCTGTGCTAATTAGTAAACCTTGGCTCCATAATGGTACGCCACCGCAGCCATGGTGTATCAATGAGAAATATGTTTATTTATCCCTGTTATGTCCTCTTTCTATGCATGATGCATTTCAAAGGGTAAGGGGAGGATGGTAAGAACATTTCTGCAGATGGAGAAATGCATGTCAAGCGATAAGCAGAGTGGAAACTTGACCATCATATAACCTATTGACTCCATTGAGACACAGTGGAATGTCTATGAAGCCACCACCTTTGGCTTTGCTTAGGTGCTATTCAGCTATTTTAAGTGGAAGGAGAGGAACAGCTGCATTGGTATTTGCTTAAGGGCTGCTTTTTTGTTCAAATTTGCATTAATAAATACTTATACCCAGAGGGGATCTCCACCTATCTCTCATTTAGCTGGAAACATTCCATTCAAAGAACATGTTGCGAATTGTGAGCAGCTGTGACAAAACTGTGACTCCACTTGTAAAAGGTAAGAGATGTATGAATCTGCCCTGTCATTTTTCTCACTGTGTTGCTCCATGACACTTGTCCCAGCACATAAAGTCCCCAGAAAATGACCCTTCATCAGTCTTCTGCTGCTCATTCACTATTGAGTCTCACCTTCAGCATGTAATTCAAAACACATCTGAGTTAAAGCAAGGGCTACAAACAGCAGAGATTAGAAGCATAGGACAATAACTGCCTCTTTGTGTTTCTAAGCTCTACTCTCAGCATAACATGAATTAACTTAAAGATATTTTGAGTTAATAGATGCACTCAAGATGAGTAAAAGAAACAAAACAAAAACAGCACCAATCTCTGGTCACTGTTTCCGAATTGTTCTGTTTAAATTTCATACATTAACTCAGAGAAATTCAAAATTATATGTTTGAATTTAGCGATTTCAGATGCAGAAACAGTTGTAATGCGGTCAGTCAGTGAACCGGATCATGACACGATCCTATGTATCGAATTGTAGCCATACATGCAATAGAAGCACCTCTTTAAAGACTCCTCATCAACTAAGTAATTGCAACTACTTGTATGTAGTTGCAAATAATTGTTAACACAATATTGTGGTAAAAAACATCTTTAACAAAAATCTTGTGTCAAAAATATTTTTATGACAAAATATCGGGAAAAAATATAGTTGACACTAATATCATCCAAAAATATACAGAAATATAGATTTTTAAAAATATAAATAAAATTGAAAGCAGTGAATGCTAAATATATAAATATATTCATACTATATAATGTAATTAAAAAAATGTGTAATACTATGTAAAAATATATATTATAAACTCTCATTCCAGTCTGTCCAACAGTAGGGAAGGCATAGAATATCAGATGGGTATACATTTATTATCCCCACTCCAAACAGCACAACAATATGTAAGGTGTTAGACTTTGGAGGTGTAAAATATACTATTTTCACTCCAGTCTGTGCAACTGAGCTAGCTGGAGGAGGCTTCAATGTTGATCTCACTTAATGGGAGCATTGAAATTGCTTCTGGCAAGCAAAAGAAAGCACAGGTTTCCCTACATGTGCCATTGTGGATAGGGGGTGGGACCCCAGGACATAGCAGGAGCTGTCCCTGGGTAATGGGATCCCCAGATTAATAAATGTCTCCAGGAGGGGGGGGGGGTCACGTGGCACTCATCCCCTTTATTAATGCGACCAGGCCCTGAGGGATGGAGTCCACAAGGCTGAAATCAACCGGGGTAAGGGGGCTGTACATCCCTCTTACCCATTACAAACACAGCATGGCCCCAGGGGATTGGGGACCCGGGGCTTAAATCGGTCAGGGAGTGGGCTGGATGGCCTACCAGGCCCCAGGGGATGGAGTCTTCGAGGCCAAAATTGGCCCAGGGAGGGGGGCCTTGTGCACCCCACCCCCATAATAATAGAAGGAATTGCCTCTGGGACCTGGCTCACTTGGGAGGCTAATTAAAAACAAGCACAAGAGACAGCACTTGTTCTTAAAAAAAAATATTACAGATCCTCCACAAATTTGTGGCAACATTTTTAATAAAGAAAACATTTTTGGCCTCCAGCGGGTTGAGTCTCTATATTGCTGCCACCATTTCCTGGATGAAGTGGTGGCAGTCAATCTCTCAACATGAGATCTGTTGGATCCACGGACCATATATAAATACATCTTTTTTAATGAGTTGAAAACTACTGAATGGCTTTGAACTAGATTACAAAAAGAGATTTTTCTGGACCCAATTTCAAGTAATTTTCCGCTCATCTCTTCAGGCTGCAGTTGTGTCTAAAACCCAGATGGGAAATTGCTTGGGGAAAATGCATTTTGGGACCTGCCCTTTTTCTGGGCCCCCACTTGACGAATCACCCCAACACTTTCCAGACAGCAGCTGAAGTGAGTGGTAAACTAGTTTTGACAATTTCATGAAGATTCATAAAACAGTACCAAAGTTATTAGCAAAAAAAATAAAATTTCCTATGGAAACTAGGTCCTAACTGTAAATACCTACCAACACATTTATTACCTTCTGGTGGTCACCAGTAGGTAGTTCGATTTAGGACCTAGTTTCAATAGAAAAAGCATTTTTTGATTTCCCTTTGATGAATCCGTGTGAACTTTTTCCCAAAATGTCTCATAGTGAGTCTTGTTGTGCATTGGAAAGTTCTGGTGTGAGCAGTTAGGCAGGGGCCGAGAAAAAGACACGGTTCAAAAAATATGATATCACATGCTCATTTCCATAGGACCTTTGAACATGACTACAGCCTGAACCGCTGGATGGAATTACACCAAATTTGTCAGGAATGTAGATTTTGGTTCACTGATCACACTTTCAGTTATTCGATGTAAATATGTTCAGTAGTTGTTGAGGAATTTAAGGGAAAGCAATTAAGGAGTTCTCATGGTCATCACTTAAACCAGAAAGTGATAGCAGCTATCTTGGGACAAGTATACATGATAGCACAGCAGGTTTTGAGGATCACTAAAAGGAGGACATATAAACTATGATAACAGATTTTAGTTACAATATAAATTGTTTGTTGCTTAGGTAATTATAGTAAACTGCTAACCTGCTTGCATTAACTGTGATGTCATCTTACCAGCTATGTACTGTTGTGGATTGAAATCCAGGGTCTGCTGTCACAGTTCCATGGAGGCTGTGGAGATGAACGGTCAGTCATTAAACCTAGTGGTTGTACACTTTCCTGACTATGTGTACTTATTTCAAATATGGCGACAAGTTGGTCTGACCGTTCAAGATCTCCATCCATGCGTGCAGCAGCCCTGTCTGGTTCCAGTGGGGCAGCAGCCCTATCTGGTTCTAGTGGTGTAAAGATCACAGTTTCAGAAGTTTTCTCGTTATTCTCATTGAGGTGTCTACAAAGGGTCATTTTTGTTTTGTTATCAGTGGGATGTCGGTCCTGGTGTCTTAAAGATGAACCCCTTAATGGTTGTAGAACTGTGGATTTGTGCTGCGCACCTATGAAAGACTTGTAAGACTCCGTTCCTCTTGTGTGTTAAAAGAGTCTTGTATCCTGCTGTACAGCCCTTCTCTGATTTTGTTGGGCGTTGTTTTCATGCAGAGGAGGGAAGCAAACCTGGAACATTACTGACGTACTCTTATTTGTTGTGTCTGAAGTGTTTCTGCCTTTTGCTGTCGTCCCTCGATCTTTCCTCATCGGCACCCAGCTCCATTTGATGACGTATTGGAATGTTGTTCTGCATGCCTAACATGTGACGTGTAGTCAGCGTCCTCCCGGCAGAGCGTGGTGTGTTTCCCTGACAACCAGTGACTTTAACTGGCACGTTTGATGTCTTCGCATCTCCGGTGCACCGGTAGAGTGAGTGTGTGAACACAAACTGTTGTGGGGTGACTGATACCATGTAAGAAGGTTTACAAGAGCGGCAAATTCACCAAAGGACCTGTTCACAAGTACTTTTGCTTATCATTTGCTGCACAATGTATTTGGTTTCGAATGTGAGATCAGCTTTTCTTTCAAGGCATTTGTTTCCTTGTGGAAATACGCGTCGTGTGACTATTTTTAGTCAGAGTATTTTTATTATTATACTTAATGTTTACCATCTACATTTATTAACAAACAGTGACATTGCAATTTGTTTGGACATTTTCTTTCATGTTGTACATTTTTTCTACAGGGTAACACTGGTGCTCGCTTATTCCGCCTCATTGATGGTTTTTACTTAGGACAGTTACATGTTGTGTGATTTATAATTTATAGTACAGTCTTATTTACATGCTTAGTGTCCAAGCTCCTCCTCCATTTTTACAGCTTCCAGAAGACCCTCCGGTGAGATGGAAAGTTTGGTATAGAGCATTCACAAAGTATTTAGGAGCTATTGGGGCTTTAGGTTTAGAGCAGAACGAAGGAGGTTTATTCTAGAACACAACCTAGGTTTAGAGGAACAAGCTGTTTTAGAACACTTACCTCCTTTGGAAGTTCCTGAAGGAGAGAAACCACTCTAATGTTAGAAGTATAGCATTGTCTCAGTTAGCTTCTAAAGAATTTAAACCTGATAAAATGAGTGTTGGGGTTGTAAAAGAACACAGAGAGCAAACGGAAAAACAGGTTAATGTAATGCATGGTAACAAGAACACTTCTTACAGACCAGAGAAGAGGTTTAACTTACAAAAGAATGTGTGCATGAAATGTGGTTGTCCTTCACACTATCCTAATTCTTGTATTTGCCCAGCTAAAAATGCTTTGTGTTGCAAATGCGGGAAGATTGGGCATTTTGCCAAGATGTGCATGTGTAAGGGTAATATTGTCAATCAGTTCATAATGATGAAGACAAAGGTGAACAGAGTGAAATGGTGAGTTCCTTGAGGGATCCTATTGTTGTTGCTAAAGATGATGTTGATGAGTGTGTCGATCCGGTCATGGAGGTAATTGTTGATAGAATGTCCATTCAACTCTTGGTCGATTCAGGGGCGTGCATGACCATGATCACAGAAGAATTATTCGAAAGTGTTTGGCAAGAAAAACCTTTGGAAGATCCTGATAGGAATCTTATATCATATGAAGGCAGGAAAATTGAGCTTAAAGGGTTTTTTAGAAACTAGTTTGATTTTCAAAGGGAGGTGTATTTCTGGGAAGGTGCATGTGGCAAAGAAAGGACTCAACATTTTAGGGTGGTATCACCACAGACTATTTGGTATGACGCTTAGACCAGGTACAAAGGAACAAGTGTTGGTTGTGGATGAACCTGTACAGGATGAGTGTATGGTGGAGTGGTGTGACAAGTTCAAGAGTGTATTTGATGACAAAGTGGGGTGCATTAAAGGATTGAAACGCTGTATTAAGGTGAAGGATCAGGCTATCCCAGTCAAGCACAAACTGCATAATGTGCCGTTGTTGGACCTGGCCCTTTTTGCAGGGTCATCCCTAAACTTTTTGCCTTCCTCCTATATTTTTTCTGACCTGATGTTGGCTGTTTTATGACTCTTGCCAGTCCCCAAACCTTCACTTAACTACATATTAGTCACCCCTCTGGTAGGCCCAAGGGCAGGGTGCATTGTAGGTATAAGGTAGGACATGCCCTGATGTGTGTGGCATGTCCTAATAGTGAATTACAGCCATTTTCGTTTTTCACTATTGAAGGCTACCTGCTCTCCATAGGCCAGAAGGGGCTGCTGGAATTACTACACGCTGTAATCCCAGTGGACTCAGAGAGCATGGTAGAAAGTCAAGTTTAGTATGCCTGAACTCAGAATAATAAAATACTTCTTTTAGTAAAGTTTATTTTAATATCCTGTGTTTGTAAATACTACTTTTAGAAAGTTAGTATTTACTGACCTGGCCATTTCAGTCCGCCTCTGCGCTGTGAGTGTGTGTTATGCCTAGTAACAGGAAGGAGCAGGGCTGGGGAATTCCAGGAGACAGGCTGACTGCCAGGTGGTGGATAGAGAGATTACACCAGGATGGGTGGGAGGAGTACACCTTTGACTCTGAATAGACCTGTGCTCTGCCAGCACAAAGCCGGCTCCGCCCCCTGTCGAGCGGCTGATGTCTCTGCCCTGCTGCTGAAAGGAAAGAGCAGAGTCACCACAACAAAGTGCTCCAAAACTGGACTGAGCCAGGCCCAGGCCCCCTGGCGACAAAGAACAAAAAGAATTGTGCTTTAAAAGAAGGAGCCCTGCTCCTAAGAAATCAGATCCTGTTTGCGCCACGATGAACCTCTGCCTGAAGGAGAAGGACCTGGAGAAGCTGAAGGAGGAATACTGTCTCTCTGCCTGAGAGACTGGCCTGCAGTGGGTGCCTGTCTGCTGGAAGGAGAGGAACAGACTAAAGGAAAAGACTTTGCATCAACTTGTGCTTTCAAACAATCTCCAAGGGCTTGCTTGTGAACTTGCCCCCTGAACTGCGCCCCAGGAACAGTGGGCGCTACCTTTCCCCCAAAAGAGGAGAAGCTGCTGGAAGCGATCCTGTGATGCTGACCCCCAGAGAACCTGTGCGCCCCTCTCTCTTTCCAAGCACCGCGACCTCTGCCACCTAGGGCAACCACGAGCACCGCAAGGACCTGTCCATCTGGTCCCAGCACCGCAAGTAACTGCCCCTCCGAGCCGTAGCTCGCAACGCAAGGAAAAGAACCTGACTGTCTAAGCACCGAGCCTCTGCGACCCTGCGCCGCCGAGATAACCGCGAGGACCTACGACGCACTGGTGATCCCCCGGGAAAGCTGACAGCGCGACGCGCTGAAAAAGATTGCCCCCGAGCTGCCCCTCCTGCTCCTGCCCATGGTCGTGTGCCTGGGTCCATCTGGAAGCGCCCCACGAAGCATCGCTGCCCGCTGACGAGAAGGGACGACAACGCGACGTGGGACGCTCCTCCTGGGACTCCTGAAGTTGCTGCGACCATCTTTCCCCAAGAAAAGGTACTGTGTCCTGAAAGCGCCGCTGTACGAAGCCCCCGGGCTCTGTACAGTGCCAGCGTAGCGCTACGTGACTCACGAGTGAAGCGCGAGCTTTGGTACGGTCCGTAGCAGCTGTTCGCAGTGTCCCAACGAAAGTACGAGCCGTACTGCATTGAAACCCATTGCCGGTGCTCACGCGAGAAGCGTGAGGTTTGGAGAGGCGTACCCGACGTGTACAACACGTACCTACGAAGGTACGGTCCGTACGGTTCACTGCCAGCGTACGCGTGCTCACGGGAGAAGCGTGGGAAACGGCAAGCGTACCCGTGCTCATGCGGGAAGCATGAGAAATGGCAAGACACCACTAAAACCTATTACAAAGCATAACAAAGGCACTACGAAGCACGCAGAACCCCTAAGAAGCCTATTTTAAGTATAATTTTGCCATTTTAAGAACTGTGGACTGCCTGAAAGCCTTCAAGAGTAACTGGAACATTATTTGAACAAGAGAACTGTATTTTTGCAACCTGCCTAAAGAGATCTTATATATAGAGAACTTTATTTTACTATAAATACAGCCTTGTGTCTTTGTGTGGTGGGTTGGTGATTATTGTGTGGGATACCTTGAATGCTTAACCTAATGCCCTCTGGAAATCTAGCCTGACTGCTCGTGCCACGTTACCTAGAGGGTGAGCAGGGGTTATTTTTAAAGAAGTAATCCTATGCCCTGACTTAGAGGAAAGCATCCCTGCTTGTCGCAAGTGCATACCTGCGCCAACCAGAGTCCCCGGATTCTAACAGCCGTACAGTGTGAGAGATGATTTGTCGGATGAACTTAAAAGGTTATGTGAGTCAGGTGTTATCGAACCTATGGAGTCTTCCTTAATGTTATCTCCATTGGTCGTGGCCCGAAAGAAGAATGGAAGTCTGAGGGTGTGCATTGATTTGTGCAGTCTTAATAAAGAGATTTGGGTTGACTCCCATCCTCTTCCTCAAATTGATAACATTCTTGCCAAATTCGATGGATGCAAGTTTTTTTTTAAAATAGATCTTTCATCCGCCTATCATCTGGTGGAGTTGGACCCAAATTGTAGGCATGTAACTGCGTTTGTTTCACCTATTGGCACTTTTCGGTTTAGGAGAATGAATGTTGGGCTTGCTTCCGCTGCATCAGCCTTCCAGCGTATTATGGAAAGTGTTCTTGAGGGTTTGCAGGATACTGTCGTCTTCCAAGATGACATTCTGGTTTCTGGCAGGTGTAAATATTCTCATGACAAACAGGTTTATAAAGTGCTACGTAGGTTACAGGAAAGAGGTATTGTAGCCAACAAACTTAAATGTGCATTCAGTCAAGAGTCCATAGAGTAGCTGGGGCCTTGGATTTTAGATAAAGGTATTCAACCAAGAGAGGGGTTGATTGAGGCCATTCGGAATGCTCCTTGTTCTAAATCAAAAGAACAAGTTTCTTCATTCGTGGGTTCTATTCCAAATGCATTCCCAATTTTGCAGCTAAAACGGTTCATCTGCATGAGCTTCTGAAGAGAAAGGTTATTTTTGTGTGGGACCAGGTGTGCCAGGATGAGTTTATCCACATCAAGGAAGAACTAGGTATGTGTTAGATTCTCACACCTTTTGATGCACTATTACAGTGTATTGTGTCAGTGGATGTGAGCTTGGGTGGTTTGGGTGGCATGATTACCCAAGTAAGACAAGGTAAGGAGCATACTAATGGGTTTGCTTCTCCAGCGTTGCGGCCAAGTGAAAGGAACTACTCGGTCATAGAAAGGGAGTTGTTGGCTTGCTGCTGGGCTGTTGAAAGGTTTAAGTGTTTTCTTTGGGGAAAGTCTTTCAAATTATTAACGGACCACAAGCCACTTATTCCTATTCTTAATGGTCACATTGTCAAGGAACATACACCAAGGATAGCAAGATTGAGTTCCAAGTTATTACAATACAACTTCGATATAGAGCACATCCCAGGAGGGAAAAATACTAGGGTGGATTTCTTTTCCAGATCACCTATTCCTCTGACAGTAGAGGAGTCGTCTGTCTGTGATGATGATGAGGAGGGTTTGATTGCTGCAGTTGATGTTTGTGGTGTGGGAGGCTTCTCCGAGAAGGAGTGGTTTGATGCCATGCAATGTGAATTGGTTCTCAAGAGAGTAAATGAACACATTGTTTTAGTTTGGCCTAAAGAGATGCATCTAGATGCTGAACTTCAACACTTTTCCAAGATTTCTGTTGAATTCACTTTGGAGGGGGTAGAGTTAGTTTTGTGTGGTGTCAAATTTGTACCACCTGAATCCTTGAGGTCACGCATAATTACATTAGGTCACAAAGGTCACTTTGGGCAAACGAGCACTAAGAGAAGAATTTGCTCTGTCTATTGGTGGCCTTCGATGGACAAGCAGATGGATGATGTTGTCAAGGGGTGTGTGATTTGCTGCTTGAGTAATAAGGTTATTAAGATTGTTACACCTCCTGTTCAAGTTGTGGTACCACCTACTGAGCCGTGAATGAAGCTTGCTGTAGATTTTGTAGGGCCTTTTAATGCTCTCCCCCACAGATACAAATTTGTGTAAGTTGTGGCTGATTATCATAGTAAGTGGTGAGATGTCTATTTTATGGTTGATCCCAATACAAGAGAGGTCATTCATTTTTTTCAAAGCCTGTTTGCCAGGGAAGACTTTTCCAAAATGATTGTCTTGGATAATGGTGTGCAATTCACATCGAATGAAATGTCTGAGTTTTTATTCCAGTCTGGCATAGGGCACTGCCGTGTGGCCTTATATCATCCCCAGTCCAATGGTTTCATTGAGCGCATGAATTGCATTCTGGTTGAGTGTGTGCTATGGGCTTTATCTAATGGTGTTGACATCAAGGAAGCCGTCCATAGTAGGTTATGGGCTTATCGCACAACTCCTAACCAAGCTCTGGAAAAGAGTTTGTTTGATTTGTTGCTTGGAAGAATTGCAACGTTTGACATGTGTCCAGCGAGGATGAGAAAGTGGGGTTTCCATTCAAGGGTTGGTGGATTGGACAGTGCTATGTTTGCTACTCCTGATTCGGGTTTGGGTGCTAACAGTACCACATCTGGTGCAGCTAGTAATTTGATCAAGAATGTTTTTGATTCCACATCTGGTACATCTAGCAATTTGATCAAGATTGCCTTTGATTCCAAGATTTCTGTTAGTTATTGGGTTCAAATCAAGCTTCCAATTAACATGCCCAATGGGTTGTCCTCCTGTTAAGGTGGATGCCATTTCACGTTTTGCTGTAAGAGTCAATGGAAAGAAGTGGTGGAATTGGTCCAGGATTTACAAGATTCCCCAAAAATTGGTTCTCAAACTGGGACTTGAGAGTGGTGTTGGGAAAGATGGTGAAGTGGGTCAAACTCAATCGAATTCTCCTCTGTTAAGCAGGAGTTTTAGGAGAAGTGTTCCTCCTAAACGCATGGATTTGTAGATGTTTTCAGTTTTGCTGATGATTTGGAAATTCACTTTTTCATTCCAATTTGTGTTTAGTCTGATATGTTTTTTCTTGTTTTTCTCATGTTATTATTGATTTTTGCATAGTTATCTTTATTGTTCTCTTTCTTCTGCTTTCTCTAATACTTTTGCAATGCTTTATGAAAGAAGGGACATGTTGTAGTAATCTGCTAACCTGCTTGTCTTAACTGTGATGTCATCTTAACAGCTATGGAATGTTGTGGTTTGAAATCCAGGGTCTGCTGTGACAGTTCCGTGGAGCCTGTGGAGACGAACTGTAAGTCATTAAACCTAGTGGTTGTAAACTTTCCTGACTACGTGTACTTACTTTAGTAATTTTACCCTGTGAAAAATCCTTCTGCTGTGATTTCAAGAATCATGTTTGAGGGCAAAGAATTTTAAAATAATTTTCTAATAGACCTTATAGAAGATACTCTAGAAGCTGAAATGAAAGCGTATTTTTTATAATTTCTCACAATGTTTCTCAGCCATATGAGAATGAAGTCTGACATTCTCAGTAAAAAATGTACTTCCAACAGGATAAGCCTGTCAATTGATTCCCTTGTTTTCTACTGCAGCATCCCAGGGTGTTCTAAAGAACAACTAGAATGCTAACAGTCTTACTTATGACAAATGTGTTGCACACCTAAAGCTATCTTGATTGAGTCAAACTGGTAAAACTTAAAACATTTAATTCAGAAAGGAGCAAAATAAGCTGTTTCATTTTTTGATAAACATTATGGTTAGTGCTATAGAAAGAACAATTAGGACATATTTTAAATGAGATCTCACATATCTTCCTGTTGTACTTCAATGGGAGCAGCCTGTCAGTTGATTACCTTGGGCTTTACTGCAGTCTCCCAGGGTGTTCTCAAGAACAATTAGAGCACTAACAGTCTTACCTATGACATGAGTGTGGCACACCTGAAGCCATCTTTATTGTATCAAATTTGTAAAACTTAAATATAGCATTTATTTTACGAAGGAACACAATGAGGGGTTTAGGTTAGTCATATAAATTATGGTTAGTGCTGTAGAAAGAAAACATAGGACACTGTTAAGTGAGTTCTCAAATATTTTCCTCTTCTATTTCTTTAAAACATTTTGACATGCAGACTGAAAAATGCACTTTCAACACCAGCAGCAGATTGCCAGTTAACTCCCTGTTGATCAGCAGTTTACTACAGTGTTCTGATGAGCAACTAGAGTGCTAAAATTCTGAATTTATGTCAAAAGTGTGGCACATCTGACCGCCATCTTAATGGAATCAAAGTGGAAAATTGAAAGCATTTTCTATAGAAGATACTGCAGTAAATGAGGAGATTAGGAAATAGATATGCCTCCCAATATGGCCAAAAGAGAGTAAAGAGCCCAAATGTAGCACATATATCACCCAAATGTAGCTCAAGTATAGCCCAATGTCACATGTGTATAAAACACTTGATTAAATTGTTTGTTTGCAGTTTTATATAGCACAGACTTGACCCAAAGGTATTGGAGTAATTTACATGAGTATCAGTTACATTACACAAGGACACATTTCTATTGGCCTTAAGGCATTGAGAGACTCAGTGATGTTCCCAGAATCACAAGATGTCGAGCTGAGGCTGAAACTCAAACCTGGTTCTCAAGTTACAATGTCTGCAGCTTTCGCCATAACACCACACTTTTTCACCTAAGTGCAACATATCCACTGGATAAAAAAAGTGCTTTGTTGCTATTTGACAACTCAGAATATATGTTCCCATTTTAGTTTTTTAGAACACTAACCATCATTTCTATGGGAATAAGATCATCTCCTTGTTACAATTTCTAAAAGAAATGCCTTAGGTATTACAGATTTGATTACGTTAAAATGACGTCAGGTGTGCCACAGATTTGTAAGAAATATAGAATGTTAGCAATCTATTTGTTGATTAGAATACTGTGGGGAGGCAGTTGCCAGAGGCACAGACTCAGATAATTGAGGGCAGGGAGTAGGGTGAAAAGGCAAAAAGTTGTCCACACTGGACAGGTGGGAGGGGCAGTCACAGCATAGTGGACCATTGAGGGGGAAAGAAAGGGGGCAGGGGCAAAAAAACAACCAAGCAGCACAGGCAAGACAGGCTGTGGGATGATGACAGAATAGTGAGGGCAGAAGGTTGAAGCAGTGGCTTTACAACAATACATGCCAACAGATTTGATTTAGGGAGGAGACTCCTGATGTTTTTAAACCAAGAGGGATTTATTTTTTCTGTCTCCTGTCTAAAATCTCCTCTTTTTCAATGGGAGTCAAGGGAAAAATCAATTTCGCCGTTTTCTGTTCAAAATCTCCCTCTAACCAAGTTCAAAATGTTGGCAAGCATGGTACATTGGATCTCTGAGGGCAGGAGGAATGGGGTAGGGACATGGACTTTGATAACAGAGGGCAAGAGGGAGATGGGCTGGGGCACCAAACTGAACTTACAGGGCAGGCGTCAGGGGTTGCAGCAGCACAATATACCACACAGAGCAGACAGGATGACAGTGCAGCCCAAGGGACTATGGAAAACAATAGGTAGGGGACAGTGCCATGCATATGGACAACAGAGAGCAGAGAGGAAAGTGGCAAGGACAGTATGCTGACAATACCATACAGATATAAGAACAATTTGACCATGGAGCATAGGTGAAATGTGCACTGGAACTACGACACACCATGGGGGGCAACAGTGAGACTATAATGACATAAACACAGACAACAGAGGGAAGGTGGGTGGGTGAGAGTAGATCAAAGCAAGCTGACCAATAGAGGGTAGGTGGGAGCAGCACAGAAGGCCATGCGTGGCAAGCAAGATGGTTGGTGCAGCACAATTTCCATGGTGGGCAGGAGGGAGGGACAGGGGCTTGCCCAAAGGATGGAGGACAGGAGAGATGGGTTGGGTCTGGACACAGGCAAGAAATGGCAGGAAAAGAGACTTCACAAAAGACCACATCCAGTAGGCAGGAGGAGAAGTTGCAGCAGAGCATGGAAGACAGAAGTATGTGGCAGCAAAATTAAACATGGAGGAGAGGAGGGACAGGATAGGGGCATGGAACTCGGACAGGCAGAGTGGAGGTAGCAGAGACTGACAGTGGTCATCTAACCACGCAAGGCGGATGGGAGGAACAGACACAGTTCACCAGAACACTCAGATTACATAGGAGGAGCAGTGACAGGTCCATGGAACATGGTGAGTAAAAAGCAGGGAGCATGGGTAAGCAAACAGACATTGGAGGGTGGGGGAAGGAGGGTAGGAGCAGCAAGCTAAGCACAGAGGCTAAGCAGGAGGGCAATGATGGGACATAGAATTGGGCAATGGAGTATGGGAGGAATGGGCAGGGAAATAAAGTGAAATGGAGGGAACAGATGGTAGGAAGGAAGTGGATGGGGCAGCAAGCTGACTGTTCATGGCAAGTGGGAAGAGGAGTAGAGGAAAAACAACAACATAAGACTGTGATGAGTGAGCAGGGGCATGGACTTTCACAATGGATGGCAAGAAGGAGGGGACATAGGAGCAGCAAGCTTGGGTAGGGCATCACAATGCCAGGCCAGGGCTTGCATACAATGCCACCCCCCCACCATGTTTTGCGATGGGCATTTTACTTAACGTTAGAATATTCACGGAATAAACCAAAGGTTATATGAACGTTATAGTTAGGAAATGGAATTAAAATAAACCTTTGAAATTCACTAAAAACACCAAATGTTACAAGGACTTTATAGTTAGGTTCCTATTTCACACCCACAAAACCATGGAAATCCAGCTGTTCGAATTAGAGCTATTTTTATACCTATATTTTTTATATGTATAGTAACTATAAATTGTGCCCTGAGGTAACTATAACTCTCGCCCTCGCCATGCTCTGCTAATTACCCCAAATATTACATCACTCATGACAAGTTCTATGATATCTTCTATGTCATCATTGATAAAATCACTGTCACATTTGCTGTAAAATTATTGATGAGAAAACTGTGCATACCAAATCCTAAACCTTAAAAAATACAAAAGCATCCAAAAATCAATACCCACCCTAAAAAATCCCTTACCTCGCAAAACCCATACCCACTCTGAACCCTAAAAAAACCCTTGCGACACAAAAACCCATAATCAACCCAAAATCCTAAAAACTCTAGGCCCAGTCGTTAAACTCTGCTGAACTCGTGGAATTTTTAGAATTCAGGCATTCCATGCTCCATGGAGGAGCACAGCGTTCATGAACTCTGCATTCCAGGGTGCAAAGCAGAGTTTTTTTGTGTGTTCAGGATTTGTTTTGGTGCTGGCTCTCGAGCACCACGATAATGCTGGGCCACTAGCGAGCTCATGCGATTCTTCTCACTCGCTTGCATGCCTTCCGGCCGTGGCGGCACCGACATAGTGGCGATCGCCGTCACGTAATGCCCCGCTCAAGCAGGTTTTGTGCTCAAGAAGCATCAGCAAGACTTTTCAAGTAGATTTTCTTTTCCAACTGGCCTTTTCTTTTTTTATTCTTTTTTCCAACAGGAAGGAAATGCCCCAGAGACTCCAACTGCCGGTTCTCTATGTTTTTTAATACGTTTGTAATATTCATTTAATTCACTATGTGTCCTAGTCTGCCAATGGCTTTCCAGCCAGTAGGCCCGGTTCTAGTCATGGGTACATAAACCAATATTTATGTGTAGTCTGTTGAATTGTAACATCACATAGGCCATGGATGACATTGGGTTAATTTGCTAAATGTCTTTTTTGGGATATTTCACATTTTTGTTCTGCAAACAGTGTATAGATGGGAAAATATATTTGATGCCTTTGGAGGATGTGTGTTGTTGTAAATTTATTTAGCCCAGTTAATTTTCATATTTGGCATTGCTGAATTAATGCTGTTTTCTCCTCTGTTACCATGCCTCCTTTGTCTAGCCAGTGTGTGAGTGTATTTGCCATATGCCATTTGTCTTTGTTCCCCATGCCATGTGTCCAGGACCCCTTTTTTATATAGTCAGTGTGCTTTTGCCATAGGCCTGCATGTCTTCTTTGTTGTGGCCAATCCTTCTTGCTGGTTGTTTTTCTGACCAAGTGGCTGGAGGCCATTTTGTGTAGCCAGCTAGTGTGAGTTAGCCATAGACCTGCATGTCTTGTTTGATGGGGTCATGGCTTCTTGCTGGTTGTTGTTGTGACCATGTGGCTGATAGCTATTTCGTGTAGCCAGCCAATTTGATTTTGCCATAGGCCTACATGTCTTGTTTATTCCACATGCCTCCTTGCTCAGTGTTATTGTTTGACCATGTTGCATGGGCTGGCAGACATTTTGTGTGTCCAGGCAGTGTGCCTTTGCCATAGGCTAGCATGGATGGATGAGATATCCTTTTAATAGTATGCTTGAGGATAATTATAGCATAAATATTAAGAATAAGAATTTGATGAGACCCTTACCAGTGAAAAGTCGCTCTTAATTAGTCACTGATTGATTGATTGATTAATAGATTGATTCGTGAACAGTGCTAATGCTTATATATATATATATATATATATTACATGCCTTTTTTTATTCTGCACCTCCAATAGGTTTCTTCTCACCCTCCCATATAAACATTAGCATTTATTGATGTTTTTATTATATATATATTTTATTTAACATTATTTAATTACATTTTAATTTCACTTATTTTAAAAATATTTAAATTTATATTGTAAATTTCTTTTTAGTCTAATATTTTTTTTAGATTTTTACATTTCAATTCTTTTGAATTGTTTCTAATTTTTAATTTTTGCATTTGTATTTATTTTTTAAAATTTCATTTCTAAACATTTCTTTCCCCTTTTGTCTCAGTCGATCCACCATCCATCCATCCATCCATCCATCCCCTGGCTGCTGTGCACTGTAGACACATCAGTATCATTCATTTGTGTAATGATGATTATTCCATTTTCATCTCGACCACATTGCCTGCAATAGGCTCACATTTTTAAAAAGATGACTATTCCATTTACCTATGCAGTTCCCTGAGTGCCACAGGTGTTTCCTTTTGAATATATGGATATAAAGGAAGAGCTCTGTCATTCTGCATATTGTGTGTTATTCTGATGGGAAAATACATTTATGGTATGGTGGTGTGGTTTCAGATTAAAGTGGTAATAATTACCTAAGTAAACAGCCACACTAATATTGCATTTGCCTGTACTAATTCAAACTTCAGACTATGCCATATTTCATACTCATTAATTTTCTTGCTTGTTTGCTCTTAGGTACACAAGAGAACAGACATCACCTGCAGTACTGCCAAAAAGAAGGCCTGTGCAGTCACACATCAGTCCTCCATTCTCTTCCACTTTTGCAGCTTAGTGCAACTGCCAACTCAGAGCTTCAGATGTCCCCAAGAAAGATACTTCCAAGAAAGTGGTCAGTGAAAAGAAGCAACTTCCCACCAGTGGCATGTCAGCCCAAACTGTTTTTGGACCACCACATTGTGTGCCTGCTGCACCGTCCTCTGGGGAGCATGTGGAGAGCAGCAATCCCACATCAACAGCTGCACCCCAACCTAAGCACAGGACCATGTCTGTCACTCCAATCCTGATGACGCCGATGAACAATGACAATGAATTTGATTCGTCCCACTCGTAAAGTAGTACCCAATCATTTCAGGAAACAGAGCAACGTGGACAGCAGCCACTGCCAGCAATAATACATTTTCCTGATGTTGGAACAGAACAGGAGGTTGAGCTTCCTTCCGAACAAGAACTTGCTCTGTTAGAATCATTGGCTCCCAGATCTCCAGCAAGAAAAAGGAAGACTACTACTCCACCATATTCTTCAAGCACCACTTCAGATCATGGTGATAGGGACATGGAGGGTATCTCGGCAGAGACCAGGAGACAACAGGAGAGGCAAGGGAAAAGAAGAGTCCCAGAAAGCCTTAAACTTATGGAATGGGATGAAGAGGAGGATGACACAGTCACATTGGAAGGTTGCATGGAGAAGACTGACATTGCTATTCAATCCTGCTCATTCCTGGGAGCAAAGCAGAGTTTATTTCCGTGTGTATGCTCGAGATTTCTTTTGGCGTTCACTCTCAAGTGCCACAATAATGTCTGGCTGCTAGCAAGCTTGCGTGATGCTTCTCACTCACTTGCATGGCTTCCAGCGGTTACAGCACCAATGTAGTGCAAATTGCGATCACAAACGCACTGCTCGAGCAGATTTTGTGCTCGAGAAGCAGCTGCAAGGCTTTTCAAGGGGATTTTCCGTTCCAACTGGCCTTTTCTTTTTTTATTCTTTTTTCCAACAGGAAGGAAATGCCCCAGTGTCGTGTAGTTCCTATAAATCTATATAGGATCTGCGCAAGTAGACAACATAAACTAGGGGATTGGTGTCCAGACTGATTCAAAACACCTCCACAGGCTATGTTAGTCTGTGAACCATATAGCTCACAGTGCCACCATAAGCCCCTCAACCTTACCAGGGAGTGAATAGTTTCTGGCATTCATTGAATATGACAACCCTGACCCCTCGGGGATCATGGAAACAGTACAGTACTTTTCGCTCAGTCGCTCATACTCATTTGCTCTCAGAGAAATACACAGAATTTACGGTGGGGACATTTTTAATAAGTATTCACTGAAACATGTGCTACAACAACCACTAGACATAAACAGATGTATACAGTTATAAGCACCAACAGAGTAAAGAAAAGGTAGAATTCTACCATGGTGCTAGAACAATGAATATATGCAGACATATAGATACATAGCAATAACTATGAGTACTCCTAAGATGCAAATCCTAATTAGATGTACATAAGTTTACCTAACATTTAGGTAGGTGTATAGCCAAAAATCCCATGTAGGTGGGTGTATAGCCAATAATCCACCTAGGAAAGAGCCAACCCCATTACCTCTTGGCCATGAGTTGGACACTCCACGAGGGATGTCAGACCACTGCTTGCTGGAGTGTCTGCGTGCAGGGACTTCAGCATCTTGCGTCAGTGTGTCAACATGGAAGCTTGTTCTCCTCTGGTTTGCCCAGTGAAGAGGTGATGTTGATATACCCAAAAG
This sequence comes from Triturus cristatus, assembly GCF_964204655.1. Lineage (NCBI taxonomy): Eukaryota > Metazoa > Chordata > Amphibia > Caudata > Salamandridae > Triturus > Triturus cristatus. The sequence continues at coordinate 73,206,665 of NC_140581.1, read as the reverse complement.
GTACCCTCAAGGGCTTTCCATAAATGTTTCATTGTACTGTGGGCATTATGGCTAAGGATGACATTAGTGATGACTCTTATACAGAGTTACTATGCAGAAGATAGTAATCCTGCTGTGATACTAAGAATCCTCATGCATAATAAATGAGACTAGTTTTTGGGAGAAAACCACACACCATTTATTCAGCACTTAACTAGATAAAAGGTCAGAGCCATAACAGTTTGCAGCACAATGTAGGACAAATGTAGGTAAAAGGTTGTGCAACTACCTAGGCCTATATTGCGGTACATTGGACTAATAACAGCCACTCCTCATCCAACTGGATGACAAATTACCAAATGCTAATACATGCCTGTTAAAAATCATAAAAGACTTTGTTAGAAATATGAGTATGAAAACATCTAAAAATATGTTATGTGTTAAAAATGATGTGAAAGCAAAAAAGCTCTGAAAGTCTTCTAAATAGTCAATATACTGTTAGACTAAACAAGCACTCAGAAAGCCATAGTGCTCAGTGAGAGACACATAAAAAAAAATGATGCTGTCCTATTCCAATTTGGGTTGTTTTGCTGAAATGTTTATATTTCCTGTGTGGGAGACGCAACATAACTGTTGCTTGCTTTAACGGATGAGGGTCCCTGTAACACCTCTTGGATCAGGTCAATAGAGCAAAGGTAATCTTCTCCAGTTCCCACAGCCGTTGCTGAGTAAGTACTTGTAGCCTGTGAGAGAACCAGTGTCCATTCCGACAGGAGCTAAAGCATCCTGGGGTGACTCTAAGAATGCTGACATCAACATTAGAATACGCAGAGAACATTGCAATATGTGGGCCTTTAATGTCCAGTAGTACATCCACGTCCTGTTGCTCAACCGATGGAAGTGTTAGACATATATCCAACATGCATTTGTATTCACAGAAGAGGCAGCGGAGCACAGGAAAGACGCAGTCAACCCAAACTGATCTGAACACTAGGAACCAATGCTCACTTAGCTCCTGAAGCCGAGGTGTGGCCAGCTGGTGTACCATGCGTCCACGGCCAGCATCTCACAAGGAGTGCATTTTCTATCTCTTAGGAAACTGGGACATCCATTGCGTAGCAGGAAATTTAAAACCAGGACACTCAATGCAAGTAGTAGGACCAGCGGAAGCCCTCCAAAACCGCTTCCTAATAAGGAGTGTATAAATGCTGGAAAAATTCCGAAGATCGTATGAAAGGTACTTAATAGTCCAGAAAATATGCTCTTAAGTAGGTGTAATATCCTACTCATATGAGACAAAGTTACGATGTACCATTTCTCCAAAATGGAGTGGGAAATTTGTTCTGACTAATGCCTGTATCTCAGCCGAAGACCTTGCAACCTGGAGATCAAACGTCGCTCAGGCTGAGGTTAAGACCACATCCTTCTGTAAAATTATGGCTTTCAGTATGCTCAGAGAATCAAACCATATAAGGGAAACATTTAATGAAGGCCATTGCAGTGCCTTTCTGTGTGTGGGGGTCAGTGGAACCCATACTTGCATACAACAATTAACCCTGACACTTACTGAGACAAGATATGTGATGCCTGAAAGCATCCCACAACAACCTTAATCATTCAGCATCAAATAACTCCCATTCGAGAGCAGTTTGAACACGGGATAAATCACGTCATCTGGTGATCCTTTTAAGTGACATGGTAAGTTTGCAACCAACGCATTACAAGCTTCATGAAGCATAATATCCTGGCAAAATAGAGACCCACTTAACAAATTCTCACAGTCTAAACCGCTGAAAAATACTTGTGTCCCTATTCCTGCATCTAAATCTGTACGTTAATTCCCAAGATTCATGGATGTATTACCTACCCAACACTTCATACCTGCCTACTTGGGGTACTTTAGATAATATTGAAATTGGAATGTTGTTACTGGCAATGTTGAAAGGTAATGGTTGCAATTTTTCAATGTGCAGCATTGTATACTTTGCCTCTCTTTGTGCAAAAGTTGTCTGCCTTTCTGTTAGATTATAGGCAGAAAACAGAGACGCACTGTTGATATATCATCAGGGCACATGACCAGAGAGCAATGATTGTAGAGTCCAGCCTAATAATAGAATGGATCGTAACTGTGATTGCCCATGATGAAGAAAGGACAGGTCCTGTTCTACTATATCTATTGCAGAGGATACAATGTTGCCCAGTGAATAAATCCTGGATGTTAATGTGGTCATGGTTAACCCTATCAATTTCACACAATTTCTCCGCAGCTTCCTGTTGAGAGATCTTCCATACTTTGTTGTAAATAACATATAAGAAGCAATTACTACGTGGTTTCCTGGGACCTAGCAAAAAATCCCTTAGCTCCATTGCGTCTGAAAGTAGGGACAAGTGTTGTTTCCCCTGAGACAGTGTTGAGGTTTTCAGCGAATCTAGGCATAACTTTCCAACACTGTAGGATGTCACCACCCCCAGATGTTCTTATTGTACATAGCGTTGGTCCGGCCTATGGATACTAAACCCTTCCGTGATACCCTTGAATCTCGATTGACACCCATTTGTGTTGATAGGTCAAACTAACCATCCCTTCCAATTGGGGTTCCAGGAATTATACGAACCATCAGGTACAATGTCATTTAGTGTATCTTCACGATGTTATGTATAGTTATGCCACCCCTCAAAGTGTGTAAGTAAGGGAATCCAAGGTGTGTTCAAGTCCTTAATCTTGGCTGTCGTTCAGAAAATTAATTTGCTGTAAATTTTTAATAGTGAACCCTTTTTAATATTTCCATGCTGGTACCGCTTTCTGTGAGTGTAGAGTAGCCAACCGCCACTCATCTATTCTTAAGCATATTTTACCTTATTTTATCTCACTAAGGGCCTTCTGACTCTCCGGTCCGCCGCAGTGTTTCCTGCCCCATTTGTGCAGAGAGAGTGTGGGGTGTGGCTCTTTCTCCTTTCCAGGTTAGACTGCCGTAATTTTCCTGCAGTTAGAGGTCTAGTTGCTCTGGGGTCCTGGAAGGATTTCTGGGCAACTTAGGCATAAATTGAGTATGGGAACTCAGGCACGCAGCGGACACGCGCATTGGGAGCGCCGCTGGTGCACCAAAGGCGCGACAAAGGCAAGCCTGTCTGTGCCCTTCCATGCCTGGACGGCACCAGGTGCCAGTATAACTGCTCAATGGATTAAATATAGGAGGGATGACCTTTTAGCAATTCAGAAAAAGAGTAAGTTACCCCTTTTTTCATCCTCTCTCTCTTTCCCCTGAGTCAAAACGTAGGCACGCCTAAGGCAAGCCCGTCTGCACCTGTCAGTGTTCCTGAAGCAGCCAGCGCCAGCCATGCTGTCCGTTTCCGGCTGGAATTGTCAGACGCTCGCATGACCTTTAGACGTGCTGAACTCCTGACTATTGGCTCTCAGGTGGGTAAGTGTGGGAGACACTGAATGGTTCTCTACAACCTTCACAGAATGTGCTATCAGTGCAACTTCAGTTTCAGCACTGACCTGGTAGCTAGCGTCCCTCCTAATCCCGCGCCCATAGCTTCTCAGAATGCCCAGTTCATACGAGCTGCCCTAATTAATGCCTGCTCCATGGTAAAACATGCCCCGGATAACTTTGATCTCCTATTGGACATTCAATTGGATTTATTATTCAAAACCGAGACATGGCTCAATGAGTTCTTGGCCCCAGTTATTGCTTTGGCCATCCCAGTGGGATATAAAATAGCAAGGGCAGACCGTGAAGTAGGAAGAGGAGGAGGGGTAGAAGTAGTGTTTAGGGATACTTGGGTTTTCACGCAAGGTGAGACTCAGGGCATCGATGAGGGGGAAGCTCTCGACTTCTCCTTCACCATATCCCCTCACTTTATGTTGGGGTCTCTCTGGTTTATTGTCCCCCTGGTCCCTTTGGCGCCTTCTTGAAGGCTTTAGATGAAGTTATTGTGCCGAGGGCCCTGCCCTTCTTAAATTTTTTACTGCTAGGGGTCTTTAACATTAATTTGGACTGTGTTGAGGCCAACGACACGAGGGAATTATGCAACTCGTTGAATCTGACTCAACTGTCCCAATGGATCAGTTCCCCATCTCATACAGGAGGGGCATACTTTAGACGCAATCTGCTCTAATTTCCCTCTATGTGTTCAGAAACCTCTTCCAGTCTCTTGGTCTGATCATTTTTTAATTCACTTTTCGTGGACCATTCAGGTGCCTTATCCTTATCCTATCTCTTCAGGACAGACCATCTCCAAGAATAGAGCCTGCTTCATTATGCAGAGTCCTGTCCAAGGATTTGGCGGGCGCTGTAGGGAGCTTTAATAACTAGATCTCACAAGCTTTGGAACATCTTTCCCCACCTCTTACCTATAAGCGAGTGAGAAACACACCTTCCAAACCTCGGTTCACCAGACAGCTCAAGGAGCTAAAACAACCCTGTAAAAAACTGGAGCACAGCTGGAGACAGGCCTACTGCCCTTTGGCTAAAATAGTGCTAAGGAAATCCCAGAGTACTATGCTGCTATGAAGAAGGCTAAAGGCAACTTCTATACACAGCACATTGTTCAGTCCAAAAATAACTCAAAAGAAATCTTTTCTATCGTACAGAGTTCTCTGAATCCTTGTGCCGAACATTTTGCCTTCCCTGCCTCCAACTCTTGGTGTGAGAAGCTATCTGGTTTCTTTATAGATAAGATCCAAATGATCTAGGACAGTTTCAGGATGATTATTCAAGGGCAGGCGGAGCATGTTACTCAGATTGCCCTGGTCTCTGATTCAGCCCTCACCTCTTTGACGGGTTTCTCTCCCATAGCCCTGTTGGATTCTCTGTCTATTCTCAAATCCCTGAAATCGGGTTTACCAGCCGATCCTTGTTTGGCCAGGCAGTTAGCAGCAGCTGCTGAGGTGGTCAACTTCGAAGTTAATAATATTATTAATATATCGCTTCAGACCGCCACAGTGCCATTCGAGTGGAAACAGGCTAAATTGCTTCCGCTGTTAAAAAAGCTCTCTTTAAATCCTGCTATGTTAGCTCACTCCTCCTGTCAGTGGCGAAAGTGTGTGAAAAGGCAGTCTATAGCAACTTTCCAAATTTGTTGAGACTTCTGGTGTCCTCCACCCAGCCCAGTCGGGATTTAGGTCCACATATAGCACTGAGACGGCCCTTGTTGAGATGTCGGAGGCTATCAGAGAATGCGTGGATGCAGGCGGCAAAGCGGCCCTGATTTTATTGGATCTCTTTGCCGCCTTCGATACAGTGCATCATCGTCATCTCTTGGCCCGTCTCTTTAATATTGGAATCTCGGGCTCAGCATGGGATTGGATTAAATTGTTTTTAGAGGACAGAACACAGTAGGTTTGGCTGTCCCCGTTTTCCTCAGCCCCTAGAAAGGTGATTACGGGAGACCAGCAAGGCTCCACTCTGAGTCCCCTTTTCAACGTATAAATCACGCCTCTAATCTACCTGTCGGAGGAGCTCGGAGCTAAGATCATAGCTTTCACTGATGATACTCAGCTCCTCTTTACGTGGAAGGAAAAAGATTTGTCCCCGGACTTAGCCAAAAATTGTCTTTCTGGCATATTTAGCTGGCTTGCTAGGGCTCGGTTAAAATGCAATGAGGACAAGTCTGAGGTCCTTCTACATGGGCCTTTTCCTTCCCATTTCTGGGAAGACCTTTGGCCTGCAGTCTATACTAGGCCGAACTCATCGGGCAGTCCGGTGAAGAATCCCGGGGTCTGGTTTAGTGAGGACCTCAGATTCTCACAGCAAATAAAAAAACTGGCAGGAGAGTGCTTTGGCAGGAATCACTTAGAAAATTCCTGCCACTGCTGCCCAGATCGGCTAAGGAAATGGTGCCTCGTGCCCTCATTTTGTTGTGTATTGATTACGCCAATGCATTATATATTGGTCTTCCCGGATACCAGCTAAAAAAGCTGCAAACTATTCAAAACGCGGCAGCAAGAGTGCTGCTAGGCATTCCGGGCAGATCAAGCACAAAGCAAAATCTCCGGGATTTTCATTGGCTCCCTGTGGCGCAACGCATTTTGTTCAAGGCCCTCACCCTGGCCCACGGGGCCCCATACAAATCTGGGCCACCATATCTTAGGAGACGCTTTGACTTCTATGCGCCCCGAAGACATCTGCGATCAGCAGCACAATGCCTTGCAGTCATCCCCCGTTTTCACCTTGCTCAAAAGGGGGGGTAGGTCTCTCTCTTTCAAGGCGGCCAAAGCTTAGAATACCCTCCCATATGAACTGCAAAACACTCAGGATCTCAGGCTGTTTAAGAAGCAGTTAAAGACCTTGCTTTTTAACTTACGCCTTTTTCTCCAGTCTCCTGTAGTTGGCTCTCGCGCCGGGACACTCTCGAGTATCCATGCGCACTATCAGGCACATGCATCAAAGCTATTTGCGATCGCAAACGGCGCGAATCGCAAAAATCGGCCGTTTGCGATCACAAAAATAGCTTTTGCGATGCATGAAAGAACTTGCCACTCGCAATTTAAGAAATCGCAAATTATTGTGATTTCTTAAATAGCGATTGCATTTAAGGAATCCCTAATTGAGATTCCTTAAATGCAATGCATTACAGTTTAAAAAATAGCGATTTCGCTATTAGCGTGAGCAAATTACCATGAGGCTGGACCTCATGGTAATTTGCGAAAACTTAGAAAAATGCACTTATTTGCATTTTTCTAAGTTTCATGTTGCGCACACACATGCCCTTAGAGCATGTGTGTATGCAACATTTGTGCAGAGTGAACATACATGGGTGCAATAGGGTGTCATTTTGACACCCTTGCACCATCGAAATTGCGGGAGCAATTTGCGAGTGCCTACTGGTACTCGCAAATTGCTCCCGCAATCTCTAATTCATTCCTATGGGCCTGGAGGCCCATAGGAATGAATGGAAAGACATTCCTTAATTGCGACTCGCAATTTGCTAGTCGCAATTAAGGAATTTGTGGGAATCGCTATTTCTTTAGCGATTCCTACATGCATAGGGTTTTGCGATTCCTTAATTGCGATTCCTTAATAATCGCTATTAAGGAATCGCAAAACCCTATGATGATGCATGTGCCTGTATATGTGCTGTATACCATAACATACCATAAATGTCAAATCTGCAAATTTGATCTCAAAGAAACCTTTAGTGAGCAACTGGGTCCTAGGAAATCTTGAGAAGACCCGATAGAAAAAGTGGAGAGGCAGGAGTCAAGGAGGTAGGTCTTATGTGTGCTTCTTGACACAAGATCTTTGATAATAAACACATATAAGTTTGCTGTTTTTATGAAGCAATACAATCCAGATCTAGTTTTTCTTACAGAAACTTGGACTGACAACTCCTCTGACCCTGACCTGAATAACGCAATTCCCACTGGCTATAACATCGAACAGATGGACAAAATAGGCAAGAAAGGGGCTGGGATTGCGATTGTGTTTCGCAATTCAATAAAGGCAAATTTTCAGGCAATACTCCATCTGGATTGTGAGGCGCTTGGATTTGCATTAAAACTAGATAACAAAGTGACCTTCTAAGACCTATTGATTTATCGCCCGTGAGGCCCAAAGGAAGATTTTATTCATGGAATACAGGAATTTATGGAATCCTGTATAAATTACCCTAGTTTTACGCTGATAGGAGAAATTAATTTACATTTGGAGTTGCAGAATAATTACCAATGTTATCCTATGGAAGAAAAGTGAGTTATCGGCTTTTGGGTAAGAACTCAACTGGCAGAGTTAAGGTTCTGGGCATAGACTCAGGGGTCTCCCAGGGTCAGGTAAGTACAGTTGTTACACCCTCAGTGGCACTGAGGCAGTCGAGTGCAGAGAGAGTTAGGCCCAATGTTATCCTATGGCGGGCAGGGGGCCTTTGGTTGGTGGTTGCTGGCTAGCAGGCCACGCGGCTGTGGGAACTGGGCTCCTTCTCACTTGCTCTGGGCAAGTTGGGAAGTGAGATAGAATAGAGGTTGCACTCTCAGGGGCACTCGGGTAGCTGGGTGCAGGGTGCTTTTGAGCCGCCGGGCACTCAATGTTATTCAATGGGAAAGCTGGAAGTTGAACAAAGACTGCAGGCTCGGGACGGAGATTCTTCAGGTGTGACCACCACTTCGAGAGGTAAGTTGGGAAGCTGGAGGAGGGGTGGACACCCAGGAGTTGGACACAGGAGGCCATGGGGCGCCGGGTGCAGAAGTGTCCTTTGGCGTCGGGGAATCTTACCCTCAGCTAGTCGCGGTAGGGGGGTCCCTGGTTGTGAGGCTGCAGGCGTCATCCGGGTCATCGCGGTGCGTCCTTGGGCACTGAATTTCAGGTCACAATCGCCGTGGGGATGTCCTCGTGGGGTTTGTCCACTTAGGCACAGGCCAGGCTTTGTGGGTGCAGAGTGTGCAGGGTTCGCGGTTCCGGGCTGGTGCCAGGGACTGCTACTGGTTGTTTGAGCAGGACCACTGCATGTGGGGGTCCTTGTGTCTCTAGAGTCACTAGGCAGTCAGGTCCTCCGGGGTTCTTGAGGTTGCTGACAACTGGATCTACCTGGGCTTAGCAGGAGCAGGTTTGAGGGTTGACAGGCCTGTAGGGCTGAGGCCAAGTCAGTTGGTGTTGTCCTCTTCTTAGCAGCTGCACGGCAGATTTTCTTATTTATTGATCTTCTTGCTGTTTTCGGATCAGGATCTGAGGAAGGAAGGTTCAGGGTGCTCCTAAATACTACATTTAGGGGTGTTACAGGTAGGTAAAGGGCAAGGACCAATGGATCCCTTCCCTGGGGTGGGTACACCCCTTTCCTGCCACTCACCTGTAGGAGGGGAGCAGTAGCCTAGTCCTGATTGGCAGGTCTTCCCATCTTCAAGATGGTGAATGCCCGGAGATGTGCTTCAACTCGCCTCCCCCACCTGAGGGGTGGGTTTGGCAGAGGCTGGCACACCCCCTTTCCTTCCTTGGGGTTTCCCACCAGTCTCCCCACCAGGGGCCATTTGCTGAGTACAGCAAGTGGCCTGGAGAAGCTCACAAAGGCGGCATGCCTTTGAAGCTTCCCTTGCCCATTCTGGGGGGGAGACCTAGCACCTTGCCCAGTATGTGCATTGTTGCAGGCCCAGGAGAGCGGATGGCTCCCTGCCCAGGGGCCCAGCAAAATGTCTGTGGTGTGGCAGCCTAGACAGCCCCTCAGACAAGACGTGGATTGTAGGTTAGGTTCAGGGGAAACTCTAAGTTGTCCTCTGTCGTGCATTTTACAGAAGATCCCACACTGGCATCAGTGTGGGTTTTTTGTGCTGAGAAATTTGATACCAAACATATCAGTCTTCAGTGTAGCCATCATGGTGCTGTGGAGTTCGTGTTGACGACCTCCCAGCACCATCTACTCTTAATGGCAGCACTGCACTTACAGTGCCCAGGAATGGACCTGGGTACTCTAGGGGCAAAGGGCTCATGCACCTGTGCCCACACCACTGGCATAGGGCACCCAGCTAGAGGGGTGACTGAAGTATACCAGGGCACTGTGTGTTGTGGGCATGGCACACAGGGATGTGTGCCATGTCGACTCTTTGTTTAGTTCTGCACCAAGACACTCAGTCTGCAAAGGCAGTGTGTGGGTGTCAGGGTACAGGGCCTCTAAGGGTGGCACAATATGTGCTGCAGCCCTTAGGGGCCTTCTCTGGTCACAAGGCCCTGGGTACCTAGGGTAACATTTACCAGGGGCTGACATGTGGCCAGAGATGCCAATTGGGTTTAGGCTGTCATGCAGTTCTAGGGTAGGAACACAGGCCCTGGGCACCTGATTGGCAGGAGCCCAGGGCACACTCAGTCAAAGTACATCAGCAATTCAGCAAAAAGTGGGGGCATACCATGCAAGAAAGACGGCACTTTCTCATACGATCCCCCCAAAATGAAAGGTGATGAGACTAACCTTGCCCTATGAAGTCGTCATTGTCTAAGTGGAAGAACCTGGAAAGTCCATCTGCATTGGCATGGGTAGTCCCTGGTCGGTGTTCCACTTCGAAGTCCATTCCCTGTAGGGAGATGGACCACCTCAGTAGTTTTGAATATTCCCCTTTCATTTGCATTAGCCATCTGAAAGGTCTGTGGTCAGTTTGAACCAGGAAGTGAGTACCAAACAAGTATGGCCTCAATTTCTTCAGGGACCAAACCACAGCAAAGGCCTCCCTATCAATGGCACTCCAACGCTGCTCTCTGGGGAGAAGCTTCCTGCTTATAAAAGCAACAGGTTGGTCTTGGCCTTCATCATTGGTCTGGGATAGGACCACTCCTATCCCTAGCTCAGAGGCATCAGTCTGCACTATGAACTGCTTGGCATAATCTGGAGCTTTTAGAATTGGTGCTGAGCACATTGCTTCTTTCAGGGTGTCAGAAGCCTTTTGGCAACTAACTGTCCAGTTAACCTTCTTGGGCATCTTTTTGGAGGTAAGCGCTGTGAGGGGAGTCACAATGGACCCATATCCCTTCACAAACCTCCTGTAGTGCCCAGTTAAACCAAGGAATGCCCTGACTTGAGTCTGGGTTGTTGGAGCTGCCAAGTCCAGGATGGCTTGGATCTTGGGCTGTAAGGGTTATACCTGGCCTCCACCAACAAGGTGGCTCAAGTATACCACAGTGCCCTGCCCTATCTGGCATTTGGATGCCTTGATAGTGAGGCTTGCTTTTTGCAGAGCCTCTAGAGACTTCAGAGCCTTCCCAAGGCGGATCAGGTGATCCTGCCAGGTGGAGCTAAAGACAGCAATATCACCAAGATAAGCTGCACTAAAGGACTCCAACCCAGCCAGGACTTGGTCTACCAACCTCTGGAAGGTGGCAGGGGCATTATTTAACCCAAAAGGCATCACAGTGAACTGATAATGCCCATCAGGTGTGGAGAATGCTGTTTTCTCTTTTGCTCCTGGGGCCATGCCAATCTGCCAGTACCCTGCAGTTAAGTCAAAGGTACTGAGAAATATAGTTGCTCCCAATTTGTCTATCAATTCATCTGCTCTTGGAACAGGGTGAGAATCTGTCTTGGTGACAGAGTTGAGCTCTCTATAGTCCACACAACACCTCATTTCTCTCTTTCTACCCTGTGGGTGAGGTTTAGGGACCAGGACCACTGTGCTAGCCCAGGGGCTCTCAGAGGGTTTAATAACCCCTAACTCCAGCTTCTTGCTGACTTCAGCTTTGATGCTTTCCTTCACTTGGTCTGACTGACGATAGATCTTGTTTTTGACAGGTGAACTGTCACCAGTGTCCACATCATGGGTACACCAGTTTGTCAGACCAGGGGTCAGGGAAAAGAGGATAGCTTACTGTTTCAAGACTTGCTTGCATTCAGTCTGGTGTTGGGCAGATAGGGTGTCTGAAAAGACAACCCCATCTACTGACCCATCTTTTGGGCTGCAGGAGAGGAGATCAGGGAGAGGTTCACTCTCTGCCTCCTGTTCCTCATCAGTCTCCATCAGCATGGTGATATCAGCCCTGTCATTGTAGAGCTAAAGGTGGTTCACATGGATAACCCTTTTGGGTTTCCTGCTAGTGCCCAGGTCAACCAAGTAGGTGGCCTCACTCTTTTTTTCTAGGATAGGGTAAGGGCCACTACATCTACCTTGGAGTGCCCTTGGTGCCACTGGCTCCAAAACCCACACCTGTTGTCCAGGTTGAAATTCAACCAGCGCAGCTTTTTGGTAATACCAGTGCTTCTGAAGCTCCTGGCTGGCCTCAAGATTCTTGGAAGCCTTTTCCATGTACTCAGACATTCTGAACCTTAGGCCAAGCACATAGTCCACAATGTCTTGCTTGGGTTCTTGGAGAGGCCTCTCCCAACCCTCTTTCACAAGATAGAGTGGTCCCCTCACAGGATTACCAAACAGAAGTTCAAAGGGGAAAACCCCACTCCTTTCTGTGGCACTTCCCTATAAGCGAATAGCAGGCATGGCAACAGGACATCCCATCTCCTTTGGAGTTTTTCAGGGAGCCCCATGATCATACCTTTCAATGTCTTGTTGAACCTCTCAACAAGGCCATTGGTTTCTGGGTGATATGGTGTAGTAAACTTATACTGCCCTCCCCACTCCTTCCACATGTGTTTCAGGTAAGCAGACATGAAGTTGGAACCTGAAACCACCTCCTTAGGAAACCCCACCCTGGTGAAGACACCCAGGAGCGCCTTGGCTTCTGTAAGAGCTGTAGTAGTCCTAAGTGGAATAGCCTCAGGGTACCTAGTAGCTTGATCCACTACTACTAGAATTAATTTGTTCCCTGAGGCAGTGGGAGGTTCAATTGGACCCACAATGTCCACACCTACCCTTTCAAAAGGCACTCCCACCACAGGCAGTGGTATGAGGGGGGCCTTTGGGTGACCACCTGTCTTGCCACTGGCCTGACAGGTTACACAGGAGCTGACAAACACCTTCACATTTTGGTGCATCTGGGGCCAGTAGAAGTGACTAACTAGCCTTTCCCAGGTTTTAGTTTGCCCCAGATGTCCAGCTAGGGGGATGTCATGAGCCAAAGTTAGGAGGAACTCCCTGTACTTCTGTGACACTACCACCCTCTTGGTGGTTCCAGGAGTGGGGTTTCTTGCCTCAGCATACAGTAATCCCTCTTCCCAATAAGCTCTGTGGGTACCACTGACATCCCTTTGCTCCTGAAACAGCTTGCTGCCTTAGGCTTTCAAGAGTGGGATAGTCTTGCTGACTCTGGCACAGCTCTTGCCTAGTGTGTCCCCCTGGTCTCAAGAGTTCGACCTGGTAAGGGTCAAGCTCCATGGGCTCAGTTCCCTCTGGGGTGTCCAAGTCCTCTCCCTGTGGAGAGGGGTCCTGAGTGGTTTGCTGTACAGAAGCTGGTTCCCCAGTCTTCTTACCTTTTCTCTTGGTTGGTTGGGCCATACTTTCAGGCTCCAAACCTACTTGTTCACCCTTCCTCTAGCTCTGGTTTGCACACACACCAATTCAGGGATACCCAGCATGGCTGCATGGGTATTTAGCTCAACCTCGGTTTCCAGATCATTCCCTAGGAGACATGCAGCTGGTAGCTTTTGAGAGACCACAACCTGTTTCAGGCCAGTAACCCCCCCAGCCTAATGTCACCATAGCCATGTGATGACTAGTGGTAATACTGTCAGCATTGGTGACTGGGTAAGTTTCCCCAATCAAATATTTTTCAGGGGAAACCAGTGTGTCTCTCACCATAGTGACACTGGCACCTGTATCCCTCAGAAGTTCTACCCTAGTCCCATTCACCCAGGGTTATTGCAAATACCGCTTTAAGCTGGGTAGCCACACAGCTATAGTGGCAAACTCAACTTCCCCCATTGAAACTAGACTTGCTGCAGTGTGTGCCCACGTTTGCTCAGGGCACTCTTCTGATCCCAGCTGTAGACTTGCTGCCCCAGAAGTAGCTGTACTGGGTGCCTTAGGAGCCTTGTTGTGGAGGCAAGATTTATCTACAGTTAAGTGTCCCAACTTCTTACAGTTGTTACACCAGGCCTTTAAAGAATCATAGTTCGTCCCCATATAAGGTTGAGGTGAATAGGGAGTAGTTTTGGACCTACCCCCCGAACAGGTTTTTGGGGCCCTTTGGAAGACTCAGACTTTTTATCTTGGGGATTCTCAGCACTTTTCCCCAGGGGGGGGGGTTTGTAACCACCTTCTTCTGGTCACCCCCAGTGGTTGTCCTTGTCACCCTAGTCTTGACCCAGTGGTCTGCCTTCTTTCCCAATTCTTGGGGAGAAATTAGACCTAGGTCTACCAAATGCTGATGCAACATTTCATTTGTGCAATTACTTAATATATGTTCCTTCATACACACATTGTAAAGTCTAGTAAAATCATGCACATTATGTCCAGCTAACCAACCATCCAGTGTCTTTACTGAGTAGTCCACAAAGTCAAGCCAGGACTGCGTCTGGGTCTTGTGAGCCCCCCTGATTCTAATTCTATACTCCCCAGTAGTGAATTCAAATCCCTCAATCAGAGTCTTCCTCATGAGGTCATAGGAACCTGCATCTGGCCCATAGAGGGTCAGAAGCCTGTCTCTGCAGATACCAGAGAACAGTTCCCACAGGAGTGCCCCTAGAGAGGTTTTTTTACTCCTCTTATTTCACAAGCCCTCTCAAAGGCTGTGAACCATTTGGTGATGTCATCCCCTTCCTCAAATTTAGGGGCAATCCCTTTTGGTATTTTAGGTTCAGAAGTTTCCTCCCTATCCTTATTTTTGGTATTGCTGTCACCATTGATGGGTGCTAAACCCATCTCTTTCCTTTCTTTCTCTAGAGCTAGGAGTCTGGACTCTAGATCCAATCTTTTGGCCAGCTTTGCTAGAAAGCTGTCCTCTTCACTGGGGGGTCCCCCAGTGAACTCTCTGGTACCTTGTCCACCTATGTGGTCTCTAGGTTCCCACATGCTGATTCTTGGATTCAAGGGTATGGGGGCCCTTTCCTCCCTAGGGATGACTGGAGGGGGTTCATTATCCTCCTCTTCCTCTTCCCTCTCCTCATCTGACTGGTCATCACCATGTTCAGATGGGTGGCCCTTTGCATAACAGAAAATGAGGGGGGAGGTAGAGGCTAACACAGAAAATCAGGGGGGAGGTAAAGGTTAAAGGGTTATAGGTTCAGTATTGATTAAGGAGGGTGGTTCTTTGCATACTCAGCCAGGAGCTCCTGAAGCCCTTGTTTGGTTGGATGCAGGCCCATTGGTATACTTTTTAGTTTGCAGAGGGACCTCAGTTCCTTGAAAGACAAGTGTAAGTAAGGTGTGAGGTCGAGCTCTTCCCCCAGGTCCTGCATGGTATTACTTTCACTAAGAGCTGGGTTTCTTTGCGTCATGCTAACCTGACAGTTCTAATCCTCTACCCTTGACTATAGTGACTTTTACTTTTCTGAAATACTAATGGGACTTAAGCAAGGCCCTGACAGGACTTATAGTGTTTTGGAAAGACCAATCATAATTCTAAAGGCAATTTTAGGAGTTCTGTCGTGTGATCAGATGGTAAACAAGTAGTCCAACAAATGCAAGTTTGTATCCCACGCTCATCCACTAATGTAAGAAAGTGGCTCTATATATACTGTTCCCAAATAGGTACAGTGTGCACAGTCCCCAGTGGTTTGGCAGAGGCTAAAGTTAGACATAACCTTACTCTCTTAAATTGGTAGCTTGGTCGAGCAGTAAGGTAGTATCAGAGGGCAGTGTAAAGCATTTGTTGTACACACTCAGTCAGCAAATGGTCTCTAACACTCAAGAACTGAACTCTAGGCCAATGGTTTGGCATGAAAATATATAGTTGTTTTATTTTAGAACCAACAATTGATTTCAAAATATATACTTTCTCTGAATGAGATGCTTTGGATAAATAATTTCAATAGGTAATAGGCATTTGGGTATAATAGTTACAGTGGCTGCAATAGGCAACACAATTTCAAACACAATAATACATTGAACTCAAAGGGAATTTCTTGTTATATGCAATAGAATTCTTTTAGCATTTCTTTTCTAACCACAAGACTGGATCCTGGATTCAGTCCTGGGACATCTCCTGTAAACAGTTGAGTATAAACATTTTTGGTTACAGTAGTGATTTTTAAGGAATTTATTGTATTTTAAAGTTGACACTTCGAAACTTTTTCACACAAAATCACCAATGTTATCCTATGGGAGGAAATAAACTTAGCAGGTAAGTGGGGTTATGGTTACTTTTTCTAACTCAGTGTTGGATCCTAGATCCAGCACTGGGGCACCTCCTGTAAACAGTTGAAAGAATGTGTTTTTGTTATACAGGCGATTTTTAATGAATATTTGTAAGTTTGCAAAATCGACACAGAAACTTTTTCAGCAAAAACCAGGCAATGTTATCCTAGGGAAGGAAATTCAAGTTACCGGTAAGGACAGGTATGATTACTTTTTAGGGTCAGTGCTGGGCACCAAGATCCAGCACTGGGATCTCTCCTGATAACAGGTGAGTAAATTTGTTTTCGAAGTTTGGCTGATTTTAGATGAATATTTTAAAGTTTAGAAACTCCATACTTAGAAGAATTTCCAAGTGAACCCAGTCAATGTTACCCTAAGGTAGAAAAGTGAGTTATTGGCTTTTGGGTAAGTACTCGACTGGCAGAGTTAAGGTTCTGGGCATAGACTCAGGGGTCTCCCAGGGTCAGGTAAGTACAGTTGTTACACCCTCAACGGCACAGGGGCAGCCGGGTGCAGAGAGAGTTAGGCCGAATGTTATCCTATGGCGGGCATGGGGCCTTGGGTTGGTGGCTCCTGGCTAGCAGGCCACGTGGCTGTGGGAACTGGGCTCCTGGTCACTAGCTCAGGGCAAGTGGGAAAGTGAGATAGGATAGAGGATGCACTCCCAGGGGCACTAGGGCGGCTGGGTGCAGGGTGCTTTTGAGCCGTCTGGCGCTCAATGGGAAAGCTGGAAGTTGAACAAAGACTGCAGGCTCGGGGACGGAGATTCTTCAGGTGCGACTACCACTTCGAGAGGTAATTTGGGAAGCTGGAGGAGGGGTAGATCCCCAGGAGTTGGGCACAGGAGGCCGTGGGGTGCGGGGTGCAGGGGTGTCTTGTGGCGTCTGGGAATCTTACCCTCAGCTGGTCGCAGTAGGGGGGTCCCTGGTTGTGAGGCTGCAGGCATCGTCTGGGTCATTGAGGAGGGTCCTTGGGCACTGGATTTCAGGTCACAATTGCCGGGGGGAAGTCTTTGTGCAGTTTGTCCACTTAGGCACAGGCCAGGCTTGGGGGAGCAGAGTATGCAGGGTTCACGGTTCTGGGCTGGTGCCAGGGACTGCTACTGGTTGTTTGAGCAGGACCACTGCTTGTGGGACTCCCTGTGTCACTAGAGTCACCAGGCAATCAGGTCCTCTGGGGTTCTTGAGGTTGCTGACTCCTGAAGTCGCCGGGGTTTAGCAGGAGCAGGTTTTAGGGTCGACAGGCCTGTAGGGCTGGGGCCAAGTCAGTTGGTGTTTTCCTCTTACTAGCAGCTGCGCGGCAGGTTTTCTTATTTCTTGATCTTCTTGCTGTTTTCGGACTGCGATCTGAGGAAGGAAGGTTCAGGGTGCCCCTAAATACTAAATTTAGGGGCATTACAGGTAGGTAAAGGACAGGAACCAATGGGTCCCTTCCCTGGGGTGGGTACACCCCCTTTCCTGCCACTCTCCTGAGGGAGGGGGGCAGTAGCCTAGTCCTGATTGGGCAGGGCTTCCCATCTTCAAGATGGCGAATGCCCGGAGATGTGCTTCACCTCGCCTCCCCCACCTGAGGGGTGGGGTTGGCAGAGGCTGGCACACCCCATTTCCTTCCTTGGGGTTTCCCGCCAGTCTTCCCACCAGGGTGGGGGTCAGAACCGGTAAGGGCCAGTTGCTGAGTACAGCAAGTGGCCTGGAGAAGCTCACAAAGGCGGCATGCCTTTGAAGCTTCCCCTGCCCATCCTGGGGGAGGAGACCTAGCACCTCGCCCAGAATGTGCATTGTTATAGGCCCGGGAGAGCGAATGGCTCACTCTCCAGGGGCCCATCAACATGTCTGTGGTGTGGCAGCCTAGGCAGCCCTTCAGACAAGATGTGAATTGTAGGTTAGGTTCAGGGGGCAACTCAAAGTTGCTCTCTGTGGTGCATTGTACAGTAAATCCCACACTGGCATCAGTGTGGGTTTTTTGTGCTGAGAAGTTTGATACCAAACTATTCAGTCTTCAGTGTAGCCATCATGGTGCTGTGGAGTTTGTGTTGACGACCTCCCAGCACCATATACTCTTAATGGCAGCACTGCACTTACAGTGTCCAGGAATGGACCTGGGTTCTGTAGGGGCACAGGGTTCATGCACCTGTGCCCACACCACTGGCATAGGGCACCCAGCTAGAGGGGTGACTTAAGTATGCCAGGGCACTGTGTGTTGTGGGCATGGCACACAGGGATGTGTGCCATGTCGACTCTATGTTTAGTTCTGCACCAAGACACTCAGCCTGCAAAGGCAGTGTGTGGGTGTCAGGGTACAGGGCTTCTAAGGGTGGCACAATAAGTGCTGTAGCCCTTAGCGGCCTTCTCTGGTCACAATGCACTGGGTACCTTGGGTACCATTTACCAGGGGCTGACATGTGGCCAGAGATGCCAATTGGTTGTCATGCAGTTCTAGGGAAGGAACACAGGCCCTGGGCACCTGATGGGCAGTAGCCCAGGGCACACTCAGTCAAAGTACATCAGCAATTCAGCAAAAAGTGGGGGCATACCATGCAAGAAAGATGGCACTTTCTCACAGATAGGTACCAATTTTCACTGATACCTCTTCTGTCAAAGGGTTTGTCATTCTTTTGTTGGAGACTCCTACAACTTGGATCAATTTTCCTGAAAGGGGCAGGATTGGGACTACTGCAGATCTCACAGTAGAACGGGTGGCACCAGTATCAACCAAGAATGTAATGGGATGACCATTTACGTCTGCTTCTACATATGGTCCATTCTGGTCTACCTCTAAGACTGCACCATGTGTACAGTCTCCCCCCCCCCCCCTTCAGGCATTCTCATTAGACAAGTCCTGCTCAAAGCCATCCAGAGCTTCCATTAAGGGCATCTGATTTTAGGTTTGATTACCCTGTGAGATTCTCGGAGGTTGAGACACTTGCACTTACTGGTTCTGATTCCCTCCAGCGTTAAGCGATCTCAGCCTAGTCACCTTCTGTAACTGATATGTTCCATTCTCTACCTGCACGAGTTCTCCTTCCTGGACTTGATTTGCAGGATTAAGACAACACTCATGCTTCTAATGTCTGATATTGTGTCAAAAATGACAGGCAGTGGTCTTTTTCAGGGTGTCAACATTTACCCCTGTACAAGAATCTATTGGGGCACTTCTTCCTCTTCACTGTCTGCTCAACCCAGCGACTATTGTCACTTGGACACCTCCTGTAACATTCCCTTGACCCTGAGCTACAGTTCCCATTCTTGCCTGCACTTGCTCTCCTTTCAGTGCATTTCACATTTGAACCAGCATCAATTTCTCCCTTATCCTCCTATGCTTAGAATGAACCTCATCACTGCAGTACCTGCATACCATAAGATCTCATCTACGGATTTGTTTTGCCAGATTAGTGCTGTTGGATCAAGAGGCTGATCTCTGTCCTCAATCCAGTAACACATTTGAATACAAATTGCCTGATGTCTTAGGGTTGAGCGTATTTAACCCATTGTACTGTTTAAAGGCTTGTAAAGGCCTCTCCTAGTTAACATGTACTGACTCTTTAGGTACCTGGATTTTTCGATCTATCTTAACCCAATCAATGTCTTGAGGGGCTATTTTATACTAAACCATGTGATGATCAACTGATTGTACTTCTTCATCACCAAATTCGAAGGACCATGAGTTATTGTTTCCTTCTCTGGTTTAGGCCACCCAATAGAGATTTTGCAAGTAGACCATAGGTCACTATGAACCTCAATTTCAAACAAGGTATTTAAATCAACCCACAACACTTTTGAGATTTTAACAAAGTGATCGACCACTCAGCTGGCTTCTTCCTCAACCTGGGAAAATCATTTGCGAAGACAGCTAGGTCACCTCTACTCCAGGGAACATGCACATACCCTCCACTGGGTACTTCCTGTAATGGATATGCCTCACTCCCTGTGTTCCCACTCCTAGAGGTGGTGTCTCTCCTGTTGCTATTCTTACACTCTTGTTTGACAATCCCTCTTCCCACTTATCCGGCATACTCCAAGCCTTTATTACTATGACCAACTCTTAGATATGGATTTTCCTCCAGCTCGTGATTACTGTAGACAAGCCTATGATTTCCCTGTAATATTTTAGTTCAAGACAGGTCTACTCCATGCCTCTTAGCTAACTCTGACAACTTCTCATGTGCTCGTCTTGCTCTACGGGTCAATCAATCAATCAGTCAATCAATCAATCAATCAATCAGGAGATTGTATAGTGTGGCTACTCACCCGTGAGGTTCTTGAATTAGGTCAGCAACACTGATTGACTGAGGTGGAGGGGCAGGGTGCTTCAGGTTTGAGCTGTGAGGTAGGAATACGAACTTCCTCCGGTTCTGGTCTTGTGGATCCTGGGGACGGAGGCTAGGGCAAATTGGGAAGAGCTGAGTTTTTCACACGGTACGTGGAATGCAAATTAGTGGTTCAGGTATGCTGGTCCTTCATCATGTAGTGCTTTGTAGGCGTGAGTGAGGAGCTTGAAGGTGATCCCCTTGTTGGCTGGGAGCCAGTGGAGTTGTCAAAGGTATAAAGTGATCTGGCTGCAGCAGGGGATGTCGAGGACCAGTCTGACTGCAGCATTTTGAATGTCCTACTGTTTCTTGAGCTGTTTGTGAGTGGCGCTGGCATAGAGTGTGTTTCTGTAGTCGAGTCTGTTGGTGATGAGTGCATGGGTAAACATCTTTCTGGATTCTGTGGGGATCCTTCTGAATGTCTTTCAAAGCAGGTGGAGCATGAGGAAGCAGGCTGAGGAAACTGTGTTGATTTGGCAGTTCATTGTGAGCAATGAATCCAGTATGATGCCAAGGTTACATGCGTGGTCCGTCGGGGTGGGGGATCCCAGAGCAGCTGGCCGCCAAGAGTTGTCCCAGGCTGAAGGGGTGAGTCCCAGGATGAGTACTTCGGTCTTGTTGAGTTGAGCTGGAGGCAGCTGTCTTTCATCCAGGGAGCAACGACCTACATTTCATTATAGAAGTTGGTTCTGGCAGTTGTGGGTTCATTTGTAAAGGAGAAGATCAGCTGGGTGTTGTCAGCATAGGAGACAATGTTGAGTCTGTGCCCTCTGACGATGGCTGTGAGGGGGATATGTAGATGTTGACTAGGGTGGGGCTCAGGGAGGAACCCTGGGTGACTCCACATCTGATCTCTGTGGATTCTGAGAGGAACTGTGATAGTCTAACTCACTGAGTCTGGCCGGTGAGGAAGGAGTGGATCCAGTCCAGTGCCTTGTCGTGAACGTCGGCGTCATGGAGTCTCGTAATTAGGATGCGATGGGAGACTGTGTCAAAGCAGCTGAGAGGTCTAATAGAATGAGGGCTGCCGTCTCGCCCTGGTCGAGGAAGGTGCAGCTGTTATTGGTGATGGTGAGGAGTGCAGTCTCCATGCTGTGGTTGCTTAGGATGCCAGATTGAGAGATGTCCAGGAGTTGGGCATTGATGGCCTTCTCGATGAACTTGGTTGGGAAGCGGAGGAGGGAGATGGGTCTGAAGTTCTTGAGGTCCGTCGGGTCTGGGAACGATTGCTTCAGCAGGGGCATTATCTTGGCGTATTTCCAGTCGTCAAGGAAAGTGGCGGTTTCGATAGAGCAGTTGATGGTGCGGCAAAGCTGGCGGGTGATGAAGGTGGCTGCTCTGTGGAAGATGTGGTACGGGCAAGGATCCGTTGGGGATCCTGAGTTGATGTTCTTCATGGACTTGAGTATGTTCTCTGTTGTGAGCATGGTCCAGCAGAGCACGGTCTGCTGGGGTGTGGTGTGGTTGTGTGCGATGGTGGCAGGCATAGTAGCCAGGTCTTGGGTGTTGAAGCTGTTGTAGATCTTCCTGATCTTGTGGTTGATGAAGGTGCTATCCTTCACTACAAACAACAGGTCATCCGGCTCATAGGTCTCCATTCTGTCCAATGGTAAATTCCCACTAATTATCTTGTCTACCTCAGACTTCAGCCTCACCACATCCAATAGTTTTGCCTTCACCACAGCCTTGATGGTACCCTGACTCGATGTACCACTCGGACACTCCTTGCTGTTTTTATGGTCTCTCAACCAGGAATCCAATTCCGCAACATCCAAGACATTTCGGTTTCCAGAGTCTCTCTGACTTGTGCTTGCTTCTAAAACCATACCAATTGGTTTTCCCACCAGAGTTTCCCACATCTGTAGGTTTGAAGTAGTGCTTGCTATGGGTATAGACAGTACAGTGCTAGAACCAATACGTACTCCAGAAGGATCAGCAATAGATGCTAAAGGGGTACTAGATTCCATAGGCACTAAAGACAGACAATTCCCACTCATGCTCTCTTTCCTTCTTAATCCTTTTCCTTCAGCCGTACAGCCTGTCTCTGACCAAGACTTCCCACTGAGCTTGGGTCATACACAGGAACAACAGGACCAGTAGTGACCAGTACTGTAAGTGCTTCTGGCTATCATGAAGCAATGTTAACCCTAGTCTGTTCCATGCCTTTCCGAGGTGGACGCTCCTCTCTCTCTTACTCCTGCTGATATCCTTTCCATGAGCCCCAAATCAGGGCCCACCTGAGCTGTTACAGTTCCAACATTCTCTGCATCTCCCGAGACTCACCCCCGTCCCCTGTCTGCAGACTGCAAGGTGGAGGATGCTCAGATAACAATCCATCCAACAAGCTATCTTCATTGTCACTACTGTCACTCCCATTTGTCTTTTTACTCCTATCCTGGGATCCTCCCTCTCCTACCAACACTGGGTACAATCTTTGTCCCTCAATAGTATCCACACTCCATCTCTTAAGCTATCCCCTTGTGTATCCTGATATGCCCTCACAGCTTTCCGCAATCTCACTTGATATTTCTCCCTCTGCTTAGCATGAGCTGCACGCACCCATTCATCTAACACTTCAAACTGTGTTTTTCTTGGCAAAGGTCGCAATGCAAACATCGCTCCTCTGAGCTGATGCAGTACATCCAACCAAAATGAACCAAAGCGTAGAAATTACACCTCACCCTCCTTTTCAGTGATGGTATGCCAATTTTGAAGCCAAAATAAAGTATTTTTTGTTTTGTGAAATATTTTTATTGGTTTTTGTATAATTTAAAAACACAATAACATCGCATTCATAATGGACAGCAACATTATGATCATTTCAGCCTTTTGCTGTAGATGAACACTGATTAATTATCTTCCTTTGGGATACCACTTTGAGTGTGAGTGATTCTTGTAGCAAACAACCTTCTAAGGGAGCATATTCCGGAAGTGTGGACTTGTGAAGCTAAAAGTCAGTGCACAGGTCGGATAAGGTTTTGAGGTAGCCCTGATTCATGATGTCCCACACTGTCCAAATTCCCGTCAAAATTCCCCGGGTGTCCCACGGGACAAATCCCCTCAGTTTGCTCAGCTCCTTTAGCCAGTTCTCAACCCAGAGCGGGGTCACTCTGGTAATCTTGCTTTCCCAGCCTAATGTTCTGGATGCCCTTTCCCAGGCCAGTAGAGTAGTGCAAGTGGCCGAGATTAGCCTATGTTTCTCTTTTCTCCCATAGAGGTAGTGCGTAAATGTGTGAGGTACCAGTGTTTCTTATTCTAATCTATATGTGGGATGGTCTCCTGCCACATGTATCCAGTCATTAATGGGCATATGGTGTTCTTCCCAATAATACACTACAATGTCCGGTACCACCAACCCCCCATTGTATGGGTTTCTTTGCAGTGTGCGTAGCGCAATCCACAGGTGTTTCCACAGCCACAACAGTGTGCGTAGTTCGGCATCCATCTCTCTGAATATAGTGCATGGAAGGGGGTAGTAGGTATTCTGCAGTACTCAGAGAAACTGGGGCAAGGTAATCATTTTAAACTTTGCAGCTCAGCCCATAATCGTAAATGGTAGGGTTTTCCATCTCTCCACCTGTTCTTTAAACTGGCTTAGTATTCATTGTACATTGTGTTTATAGGACAATCCCTCATCAGTCGTAAGGAATATACCCAAATATTTAAACCCTGCTTCTACTACCTTTAGGTCTCATGGCAGGGGCGGCCAGGTTCTTATGGGTCTGGGGCTGTAAGCAAGTGACTTGTGCCAATTTATCTTGCAGCATGAGTGTCATCCATAGTCTTCTATAGTCTGAAAGAGTTGGGGGATCATGTTGTCAGGTTCCGTTATATACAGTAGGATGTCGTCTGCATAGAGGGCTATCTTTTCCCCTTATTCGTATCCCTCTGAGTGATCCTGAAACCCGGTGTTGCCTAACACGGCATGCTAGTGTCTCTATCGTCAGTGCAAACAGCAATGGGGACAGGGGGCAGCCCTGCCTGGTCAGCCCTGCCTGGTCCCACGTCTGATAGGAAGTCCTGTGATGTTCTACCATTATCCCTTACTGTAGTCCTGGGGGAGCTGTACAGCAGTGCCACCCACTTTCTGAACTTCGGACCGAAACCAAACTTAGACAAGGTGGTTTCCAAGAAGGGCTAGTGTACCACATCAAATGCTTTCTCTGCGTCAAGGGACAGGAATATGTGGGGAGTGTCTCGATCTTTAGTCTGCTTTAACCAATTGTGGGTTCTGCAAAGATTCCATTGGGTTGCCCCACCAGGCATGAATCCCGACTGGTCACAGTGTACCAATGTTGTTATGACCTCCAATAGATTTGTGGCCAGGATGGTCGCGAGGACCTTTACCTCCAATTCAGGAGGGATAACTGGCAGTAGACTTGCGCCAGTCCTTTGGCTTGCCCTCCTTGTGGATTGTGACTATTGTGGCCATATGTAAATCCGGTGGGAGAGCCAATTCATTGTATGCAACAAGGAAAAGGTTCAGCAGATGGGGGCTGAGGAGGTCTGCACACATTTTGTAAAACTCTGCTGGCAGGTCGTTTGGGCCAGGGGTCTTACCTGAGTAATTGTTTCGTAATTGCTGCCTTCCTTTCATCCAATGTCAGGTCGGCATCCAATGCCTGTGTGTCAGTCTCATCTAGGATATGAGTTTGTATTTCAGTCAAGTAATCCTCTATCTCTGGGGTATCACTAAGGGGTTTGGCCATATCGAAGCCTCTAAAATGTGTAGCGAACGTCGTCGCTATTTATTCGTCCGTGGACTGTACCAGTTCTTGGGCATCTACTATAGACCATACCCATTGCTCTCTATTTCCTTTTTACTTAGCCAGCCTAATACCTTTCCAGCCTTGTCAACAACATCATATAGATGGTGGAGGGCGGCTGCATTTTGCTCCATTGCTGCGTCTCATGCCAAGTCCCTGTATTCCTGTGTTATATTTTCCAGAGAAATTCAGAATTATATGTTTGAATTTAGCGATTTCAGATGCAGAAACAGTTGTAATGCCGACCGGAATCATGACACGATCCTATGTATCTAATTGTAGCCATACATGCAATAGAAGCACCGCTTTAAAGACTTCTCATCAACTAAGTAATTGCAACTACTTGTATGTAGTTGTAAATAATTGTTAACACAATATTGTGGTAAAAAACATCTTTAACAAAAATATAAATAAAATTGAAAGCAGTGAATGCTAAATATATTAATATATGCATACTATATAATGCAATGAAAAAAATGCGTAATACTATGTATAAATATATATTATAAACTCTCATTCCAGTCTGTCCAACAGTAGGGAAGGCATAGAATATCGGATGGGTATACATTTATTATCCCCACTCCAAACAGCACAACACTATAGAAGGTGTTAGACTTTGAAGGTGTAAAATATACAATTTTCACTCCAGTCTGTGCAACTGAGCTAGCTGGGAGGAGACTTCATGTTTGATCTCACTTAATGGGAGCTTTGAAATTGCTGCTGGCAAGCAAGAGAAAGCACAGGTTTGCCTACATGTGCCATTGTGGACAGGGGGTGGGACCCCAGGACATGGCAGGAGCTGTCCCTGGGGGATGGGATCCCCAGATTAATAAATGTCTCCAGGAGGGGGGGGGGGGGGGTCACGTGGCACTCATCCCCTTTATTATTGCGACCAGGCCCTGGGGGATGGAGTCCACAAGGCTGAAATCAACCGGGGTAGGGGGGCTGTACATTCCTCTTACCCATTACAAACACAGCATGGCCCCAGGGGATTGGGGACCCGGGGCTTAAATCGGTCCGGGAGTGGGCTGGATGGCCTACCAGGCCCCAGGGGATGGAGTCTTCGAGGCCAAAATTGGCCCAGGGAGGGGGGCCTTGTGCATCCCCCTCCCCCATAATAATATAAGGAATTCCCTCTGGGACCTGGCTCACCTGGGAGGCTAATTAAAAACAAGCACTTGTTCTTAAAAAAAAATATTACAGATCCTCCACAAATTTGTGGCAACATTTTTAATAAAGAAAACATTTTTGGCCTCCAGCGGGTTGAGTCTCTATATTGCTGCCACCATTTCCTGAATGAAGTGGTGGCAGTCAATCTCTCAACATGAGATCTGTTGGATCCACGGACCTTCCACATCCATGCATATATATAAATACATCTTTTTTTAATGAGTTCAAAACTACTGAATGGCTTTAAACTAAATTACAAAAAGAGATTTTTCTGGACCCAATTTCAAGTAATTTTCCGCTCATCTGTTCAGGCTGCAGTTGTGTCTAAAACCCAGATGGGACATTGCTTGGGGAAAATGCATTTTGGGACCTGCCCTTTTTCTGGGCCCCCACTTGACGAATCACCCCAACACTTTCCAGACAGCAGCTGAAGTGAGTGGTAAACTAGTTTTGACAATTTCATGAAGATTCATGAAACAGTACCAAAGTTATTAGCAAAAAAAAAAGCATTTCCTATGGAAACTAGGTCCTAACTGTAAATACCTACCAATACATTTATTACCTTCTGGTGGTCACCAGTAGGTAGTTCGATTTAGGACCTATTTTCAATAGAAAAAGCATTTTTTGATTTCCCTTTGATGAATCCGTGTGAAATTTTTCCCAAAATGTCTCATAGTGAGTCTTGTTGTGCATTGGAAAGTTCTGGTGTGAGCAGTTAGGCAGGGGCCGAGAAAAAGACACGGTTCAAAAAATATGATATCACATGTTCATTTCCATAGTATCTTTGAACATGACTACAGCCTGAACCACTGGACGGAATTACACCAAATTTGTCAGGAATGTAGATTTTGGTTCATTGATCACACTTTCAGTTATTTGATGTAAATATGTTCAGTAGTTGTTGAGGAATTTAAGGGAAAGCAATTAAGGAGTTCTCATGGTCATCACTTAAACCAGAAAGTGATAGCAGCTATCTTGGGACCAATATACATGATAGCACAGCAGGTTTTGAGGATCACTAAAAGGAGGACATATAAACTATGATAACAGATTTTAGTTACAATATAAATTGCTTGTTGCTTAGGTAATTAAAGTAATCTGCTAACCTGCTTGCATTAACTGT
Organism: Triturus cristatus; assembly: GCF_964204655.1. Lineage (NCBI taxonomy): Eukaryota > Metazoa > Chordata > Amphibia > Caudata > Salamandridae > Triturus > Triturus cristatus. Next base: position 73,179,663 of record NC_140581.1, on the reverse strand, counting down.
GATGTCATCTTACCAGCTGTGGACTTTTGTGGATTGAAATCCAAGGTCTGCTGTCACAGTTCCATGGAGGCTGTGGAGATGAACGATCAGTCATTAAACCTAGTGGTTGTACACTTTCCTGACTATGTGTACTTATTTCAAATATGGCGACAAGTTGGTCTGACCGTTCAAGATCTCCATCCATGCGTGCAGCAGCCCTGTCTGGTTCCAGTGGGGCAGCAGCCCTATCTGGTTCTAGTGGTGTAAAGATCACAGTTTCAGAAGTTTCCTCGTTATTCTCATTGAGGTGTCTACAAAGGGTCATTTTTGTTTTGTTATCAGTGGGATGTCGGTCCTGGTGTCTTGAAGATGAACCCCTTAACGGTTGTAGAACTGTGGATTTGTGCTGCGCGCCTATGAAAGCCTCGTAAGACCCCGTTCCTCTTGTGTGTTAAAAGAGTCTTGTATCCTGCTGTACAGCCCTTCTCTGATTTTGTTGGGCGTTGTTTTCATGCAGAGCAGGGAAGCAAACCTGGAACATTACTGATGTACTCTTATTTGTTGTGTCTGAAGTGTTTCTGCCTTTTGCTGTCGTCCCTCGATCTTTCCTCATCGGCACCCAGCTCCATTTGATGACGTATTGGAATGTTGTTCTGCGTGCCTAACGTGTGACGTGTAGTCAGCGTCCTCCCGGCAGAGCGTGGTTTGTTTCCCTGACAACCAGTGACTTTAACTGGCACGTTTGATGTCCGGCGTTGTCTGAGTTTTCTCTCAAGGTCTTCGCCTCTCCGGTGCACCGGTAGAGTGAGTGTGTGAACACAAACTGCTGTGGGGTGACTGATACAATGTAAGAAGGTTTACAAGAGCGGCAAATTCACTAAAGGACCTGTTCACAAGTACTTTTGCTTCTCATTTGCTGTACAATGTATTTGGTTTCGAATGTGAGATCAGCTTTTGGTTCAAGGCATTTGTTTCCTTGTGGAAATACGCGGCGTGTGACTATTTTTAGTCAGAGTATTTTTATTATTATACTTAATGTTTACCATCTACATTTATTAACAAACAGTGACATTGCAATTTGTTTGGACATTTTCTTTCATGTTGTGCATTTTTTTTACAGGGTAACACTGGTGCTCGCTTATTCCGCCTCATTGATGGTTTTACTTAGGACAGTTACATGTTGTGTGATTTATAATTTATAGTACAGTCTTATTTAACATGCTTAGTGTCCAAGCTCCTCCTCCATTTTTACAGCTTCCAGAAGACCCTCCGGTGAGATGGAAAGTTTGGTATAGAGCATTCACAAAGTATTTAGGAGCTATTGGGGCTTTAGGTTCAGAGCAGAACGAAGGAGGTTTATTCTAGAACACAACCTAGGTTTAGAGGGACAAGCTGTTTTAGAACACTTACCTCCTTTGGAAGTTCCTGAAGGAGAGGAACCACTCTATTGTTAGAAGTATAGCATTGTCTCAGTTAGCTTCTAAAGAATTGAAACCTGATAAAATGAGTGTGGGGTGGTAAAAGAACACAAAGAGCAAACGGGAAAACAGGTTAATGTAATGCATGGTAACAAGAACACTTCTTACAGACCAGAGAAGAGGTTTAACTTACAAAAGAATGCGTGCATGAAATGTGGTTGTCCTTCACACTATCCTAATTCTTGTATTTGCCCAGCTAAAAATGCTTTGTGTCAGGAAAAGTAGCGATAACCCCTGTTATCGCTACTTTCCTTACGCCTGCTTCAGGACTGACTTAGCCATGATATCCTATGGAGGGTGGATATCATGGCTAAGTTTGTGAATCCCTATCAGCAAACTAACGCCTCATTGCGTGCGAATATCGCTGGGTTTCCAGCGATAATCTCACGTTAGGCAGTTAGCGTGAGGATATTTATCGCTGAGGAGATAAGCGTTGCTAATAGCACGCTATCTCAGCGACAAAAATCCACGTTACCCGGCGATAATTATACTCACCGTAAGAGCGCTGAGCGATAATTATCGCCGGGTGTTGCTGATATGCCCCTAACAGTCTTACCTATGACATAAGTGTGGCACACCTGAAGCCATCTTGATTGTATCAAACTTGTAAAACTTAAATATAGCAGTTAGGAAATGGAATTAAAATAAACCTTTGAAATTCACTAAAAACACCAAATGTTACCAGGACTTTATAGTTAGATTCCTATTTCACACACACAAAACCATGGAAATCCAGCTGTTCGAATTAGAGCTATTTTTATACCTATATTTTATATATTTATAGTAACTATAAATTGTGCCCTGAGGTAACTATAACTCTTGCCCTCGCCATGCTCTGCTTATTACCCCAAATACTACATCACTCATGACAAGTTCTATGACATCTTCTATGTCATCATTGATAAAATCACTATCACATTTGCAGTAAAATTATTGATGAGATAACTGTGCATACCAAATCCTAAACCTTAAAAAATACAAACGCATCCAAAAATCAATACCCACCCTAAAAAATTCCCTTACCTCGCAAAACATATACCCACTCTGAACCCTAAAAAAACCCTTGCGACACAAAAACCCATAATCAACCCAAAACCCTAAAAATTCTAGGCCCAGTCGTCACACTCTGCTCAACTCGCGGAATTTGTAGAATTCAGGCATTCCATGCTCCATGGAGGAGCACAGCGTTCATGAACTCTGCATTCCAGGGTGCAAAGCAGAGTTTTTTTGTGTGTTCAGGATTTGTTTTGGTGCTGGCTCTCGAGCACCACGATAATATTGGTGCCTCTAGCGAGCTCATGCGATTCTTCTCACTCGCTTGCATCCCTTCTGGCCGTGGCGGCACCAACGTAGTGGCGATCGCCGTCACGTAATGCCCCGCTCAAGCAGGTTTTGTGCTCAAGAAGCATCAGCAAGACTTTTCAAGTAGATTTTCTTTTCCAACTGGCCTTTTCTTTTTTTATTCTTTTTTCCAACAGAAAGGAAATGCCCCAGAGACTCCAACTGCCGGTTCTCTATGTTTTTAATACGTTTGTAATATTCATTTAATTCACTATGTGTCCTAGTCTGCCAATGGCTTTCCAGCCAGTAGGCCCGGTTCTAGTCATGGGTACATAAACCAATATTTATGTGTAGTCTGTTGAATTGTAACATCACATAGGCCATGGATGACATTGGGTTAATTTGCTAAATGTCTTTTTTGGGATATTTCACATTTTTGTTCTGCAAACAGTGTATAGATGGGAAAATATATTTGATGCCTTTGGAGGATGTGTGTTGTTGTAAATTTATTTAGCCCAGTTAATTTTCATGTTTGATGTTGCTGAATTAATGCTGTTTTCTCCTCTGTTACCATGCCTCCTTTGTCTGGCCAGTGTGTATTTGCCATATGCCATTTGTCTTTGTTCCCCATGCCATGTGTCCAGGACCCCTTTTTTTATATAGTCAGTGTGCTTTTGCCATAGGCCTGCATGTCTTCTTTGTTGTGGCCAATCCTTCTTGCTGGTTGTTGGTCTGACCAAGTGGCTGGAGGCCATTTTGTGTAGCCAGCTAGTGTGAGTTAGCCATAGACCTGCATGTCTTGTTTGATGGGGTCATGGCTTCTTGCTGGTTGTTGTTGTGACCATGTGGCTGATAGCCATTTTGTGTAGCCAGCCAATTTGATTTTGCCATAGGCCTACATGTCTTGTTTATTCCACATGCCTCCTTGCTCAGTGTTATTGTTTGACCATGTTGCATGGGCTGGCAGCCATTATTTGTGTCCAGGCAGTGTGCCTTTGCCATAGGCTTGCATGGATGGATGAGATATCATTTTAATAGTATGCTTGAGGATAATTATAGCATAAATATTAAGAATAAGAATTTGATGAGACCCTTACCAGTGAATAGTCGCTCTTAATTGGTCACTGATTGATTGATTGATTAATAGATTGATTCGTGAACAGTGGACACTAGAACTCCTGAGGCACAGCCGGGAGCACGTTTGCACTTTGTACTTATTCGTTTTTAACTTTTTAAGACTATTGTTGTGATTTTGCTGATTGTAAACCTCCTCTCTGCGCTCCCTTACCTAACACGATCAGGGCATCCCCGCGCAGCTGATTTGAGCGCTGCTGCGGGCTTCGAACTTGCCGCCATTTCGGCAGACCAGGTGACGCCCACTGCATCTGGCCACGCCCCCCGCCGACGTTACATGAGAGCGCTGACTACTAGCGCGAACTAGATAGTGGACACTAGAACTCCTGAGGCACAGCCGGGAGCACGTTTGCACTTTGTACTTATACGTTTTTAACTTTTTAAGATTATTGTTGTGATTTTGCTGATTGTAAACCTCCTCTCTGCGCTCCCTTACCTCACACGATCAGGGCATCCCCGCGCAGCTGATTTGAGCGCTGCTACGGGCTTCGAACTTGCCGCCATTTCGGCAGACCAGGCGACGCCCACTGCATCTGGCCACGCCCCCCCGCCTCCTCGCCTGATATAACATGTGCACTTCCCGGCCGCGCAGCGGACGAGCGCAGCGGGCGCGCCTAAGGCAAGCCCGTCTGCGCCCGTCCGCGCCTGGACCGAGCCTAGGGCCGCCCCCCCCCTGCCAGTTTCTCGAATGTTGGCCCAGAGAAAACACTAACGTATGACTCCAACTTACTACACTCATTAAATATCTCATCTCATCACTGCCAGCGTCTTGAACTTGCCAATCAGCCATACTCTCTTCCTTATACTTGTCCTAGTTGCTCCTTTGTCACTAATAATTACCGTCGCCTACCAACAAGTACCATTCGTAGGAATAAGATAATATCTAAATCATGTGTGGCAGCATTAATAAACGCACGATCCCTGCCCAAACACAAATATGAAATCTCTCATTTTATTGCGGACCGCAATCTCGATCTTCTGTTTATTACTGAAACTTGGGGTGATCCTTCTTGTGGACCTGACTTTGTCACTGCAACCCCCGAAGGATTTTCGAACATTAGATTAGACAGACCACATCCTAAAAAAGGAGGTGGATTAGCCATTATATATCGTAGCAATCTAATAGTGCGAATGGAGGCCGTCCCCATCACAAGTTGTGAATCCATTTCTTTCACAATTTCCATTCCTCATGCCCCCCCTTTCAAAGGTACACTTATTTACCGTCCCCCGGGACCTCGCAATCTATTTCTCGCTAATCTACCCATTCTATTAGAACCACTGGCAGGTGAAAACCAGTACACCATTCTGGGCGATTTTAACTTTCACCTTGAGTTGCTAAATAATCCTGACACCGTAGCTCTTCTATTCGAACTGGATTCAATAGGACTCCCTCAATTAGTCACTTAAGATGAAGGATGTTTTCCCCCTCACTTGGACTGATCACTCGGCCATTATTTTTGATTTTCTTCTAAAATCTACTCCCCCCTTGGCTAAAAACCCCCCACCCACTAATCAATTTAGAGCGTGGAAAAGCATTGACATTTCTGCTTCTCAGTCTTCATTATTAACGTCTCTGCCATCCACTGTGACTGATCCTGAACTAGGAGCTAATAATTACACCAATTGGATACAAAACACAGTTAATATGACAGTTCCTTTAAAGAAACAATCTATTAACAGGGCCTCTAAACCTGCACCTTGGTACAATGACGTTCTTAGAGAAGAAATGCAAAAATGTAGACGTCAGGAACGTAGATGGAGACGAGATTACGACCCTCATCAAAAATCCTGTTACAAAGTCATGATGCTTAATTACAAGCAACTTATCATTACGGAAAAAAGCAAATTTTATAGTACCCAAATCAATCTTGCACACGACTCTACTAAACAACTGTTTCAGGTAGTAACTCGTCTCTCTGGTCAAGCGACAACCACCCCCATCATAGCTACGCAAGAGCTTTGTGACTCCTTGGCGAATCACTTTCAAAAGAAAGTGACAGATATCTTTACTCAATTCAAGGCTCACACAACCAATACTGGACTTTCGTGTTCCACTCTTAATGATTATAAGTCCCTTGCCCGGACATGTTCTAATCTGCCTCACTCAGTTCCCCTTCGTTCCTTCCAGGAATTTACTCAGGTTCTGCCTGAAATGGTATCTCATCTTATCTGCACCACAAACTCTGGCTCACCGGAAGATCCTTGCCCCCCTTCTATTCTCAAACATTTTCCACATATCATAGGTCCAAAACTTACAGAAATTTTTGATGCCATGTTTTCATCTAATATCTTTCCATCCATCTGGAAGAAAGCGACTATCAAACCTCTCATTAAGAAGAGTTCCTTAGACCCTTCTATAGGCGCTAATTACCGCCCTATAGCTTGCCTTCCTTTCCCCGCCAAAATTGTGGAAAAGATTATGAACATCCAAATCTCAGATTTCATAGAACAGAACAACTGTCTGGATAATTCACAATTTGGTTTTCGGAAGGGACATGGAACAGAAACTGCGCTTATTAAGGCCACGGATGAAATCAGGATGACACTTAATGGTGGAGGATCAGCAGTGCTCATTTTGTTGGACCTGTCGGCAGCTTTTGACACGGTCGATCACTCTATTCTGATCAACCGTGTCACAGCGGCAGGGATCACGGAAGGTGCTAAGGATCTTATCTCCTCTTTTCTCTCTGATCGAGTACAATCAGTCGCCTTCGGCAATTTCAATTCACCTCCCTTCACTCTCCCCTGTGGTGTCCCCCAGGGATCCTCGCTAAGTCCGACACTATTTAACATCTATGTGTCGGACTTGGCGAGGGTCATAAAAATCTACCACCTGGCGGTGACATCCTATGCTGACGACACCCAGATTGTCTTAGCCATTAATAAAAATGGAGATGAAGTGGCTTCTAATTTTAATCAGGGAATGCTAGCAATAAGTGACTGGATGTCTACAAATTGCTTGAAGCTCAACTCAGACAAAACGGAGGTGATGGTGTTTGGCAACCTTTCCCCAGCCTGGTCACCCACTTGGTGGCCTGCCGTCCTCCGACCTCCTCCTTCCCCAGTGACCAAGGCAAGAAATCTGGGAGTTTTACTAGACACTAAACTTACTCTTATGCACCATGTTAATGCAGTAGTATCATCCTCATTTTACACTATGAGAATGATTAAAAAACTCCTACCCTATCTTCCCATGAGCATGGCCAGATCCCTGGTCAGTGCATTAGTTATATCTCGCATTGACTACTGTAATGCGCTTTTAGTCAATGCTCAGGAAGGAGTTTTAAAAAAGCTACAGTTGGTGCAGAATGCTGCGGCCAGATTGATCACAGCCACCCCCAAGTATACTCCCATCTCTGGCACCATTGAACAGCTTCATTGGTTGCCAGTGAAGAAAAGAACTAAATTCAAAGCTCTTTGTATTGCGTATAAGGCAATTCACCTCCAAGGCCCTGCCTTTTTAAAGGACGCACTTTGCCCCTACAATCCTGTCAGATCCCTCCGATCTTCTACTGCTGGTCTTATGCAGATCCCTAGGACTAAGAAGGTCTCACGGGGCGACAGGTCCTTTATAGTGACCACTATCAAGCTATGGAACAGTCTTCCACGTTACATCAAAACCTGTACCTCCCTTTCCGCAAACAGATAAAGACTTGGCTGTTCAAACAATTACTACTCATGGACATGTATAGTGGACACTTAGCGCCGAGACACCCTTGGGTATTTGTGCGCTTAACACATTTTCTAAAAATAAAAATAAGTAAATATATATATATATATATTACATGCATTTTTTTATTCTGCACCTCCAATAGGTTTCTTCACACCCTCCCATATAAACATTAGCATTTATTGATGTTTTTATTATATATATATATTGTATTTAACATTATTTAATTACATTTTAATTTCACTTATATTACATTATTTAAATTTATATTGTAAATTTCTTTTTAGTCTAATGTTTTTTTTAGATTTTTACATTTCAATTGTTTTGAATTGTTTCTAATTTTACATTTTTGCATTTGTATTTATTTTTTTAAATTTCATTTCTAAACATTTCTTTCCCTTTTTGTCTCAGTCAATCCACCATCCATCCATCTATCCACTGGCTGCTGTGCACTTTAGACACAACAGTATCATTCATTTGTGTAATGATGATTATTCCATTTTCATCTAGACCACATTGCCTGCAATAGGCTCACATTTTTAAAAAGATCACTATTCCATTTACCTATGCAGTTCCCTGAGTGCCAAAGGTGTTTCCTTTTGAATACATGGATATAAAGGAAGAGCTCTGTCATTCTGCATATTGTGTGTTATTCTGATGGGAAAATACATTTATGGTATGGTGGTGTGGTCTTGCTTGTTTGCTTTTAGGTACACAAGAGAACATACATCACCTGCAGTACTGCCAAAAAGAAGGCCTGTGCAGTCACACATCAGTCCTCCAATCTCTTCCGCTTTTGCAGCTTAGTGCAACTGCCAACTCAGAGCTTCAGATGTCCCCAAGAAAGATACTTCCAAGAAAGTGGTCAGTGAAAAGAAGCAGCTTCCCACCAGTGGCATGTTAGCCCAAACTGTTTTTGGACCACCACATTGTGTGCCTGCTACACCGTCCTCTGGGGAGCATGTGGAGAGCAGCAATACCACATCAACAGCTGCACCCCAACCTAAGCACTGGACCATGTCTGTCACTCCAATCCTGATGACGCCGATGAACAATGACAATGAATTTGATTTGTCCCACTCGTAAAGTAGTACCCAATCATTTCAGGAAACAAAGCAACGTGGACAGCAGCCACTGCCAGCAATAATACATTTTCCTGATGTTGGAGCAGAACAGGAGGTTGAGCTTCCTTCCGAACAAGAACTTCCTCTGTTAGAATCATTGGCTCCCAGATCTCCAGCAAGAAAAAGGAAGACTACTACTACACCATATTCTTCAAGCACCAATTCAGATGATGGTGATAGGGACATGGAGGGTATCTCGGCAGAGACCAGGAGACAACAGGAGAGGCAAGGGAAAAGAAGAGTTCCACAAATCCTTAAACTTATGGAATGGGATGATGAGGAGGATGACACAGTCACATTGGAAGGTTACACGGAGAAGACTAACATTGCTATTCAATCCTGCTCATTCCTGGGAGCAAAGCAGTGTTTATTTTCGTGTGTATGCTCGAGATTTGTTTTGGCGCTCACTCTCAAGTGCCACAATAATGTCTGGCTGCTAGCAAGCTTGCGTGATGCTTCTCACTCACTTGCATGGCTTCCAGCGTTACAGCACCAATGTAGTGCAAATTGTGATCACAAACGCACTGCTCGAGCAGATTTTGTGCTCGAGAAGCAGCTGCAAGGCTTTTCAAGGCGATATTCTGTTCCAACTGGCCTTTTCTTTTTTTATTCTTTTTTCCAACAGAAAGGAAATGCCCCAGTGTTGTGTAGTTCCTATAAATCTATATAGGATCTGCGCATGTAGACAACATAAACTAGGGGATTGGTGTCCAGACTGATTCAAGACACCTCCACAGGATATGTTAGTCTGTGAACCATATAGCTCACAGTGCCACCATAAGCCCCTCACCCTTACCAGGGAGTGAATAGTTTCTGGCATTTATTGAACATGACAACCCTGACCCCTCGGGGATCATGGAAACAGTACAGTACTTTTTGCTCAGTCGCTCATACTCATTTGATCTCAGAGAAATATACAGAATTTACGGTGGGGACATTTTTAATAAGTATTCACTGAAACATGTGCTACAACAACCACTAGACACAAACAGATGTATACAGTTATAAGCACCAACAGAGTAAAGAAAAGGTAGAATTATACCATGGTGCTAGAACAATGAATATATGCAGACATATAGATACATAGCAATAACCATGAGTACTCCTAAGATGCAAATCCTAATTAGATGTACATAAGTGTACCTAGCATTTAGGTAGGTGTATAGCCAAAAATCCCATGTAGGTGGGTGTATAGCCAATAATCCACCTAGGAAAGAGCCAACCTCATTACCTCTTGGCCATGAGTTGGACACTCCACGAGGGATGTCAGACCACTGCTTGCTGGTTTGCCCAGTCAAGAGGTGATGTTGATATACCCAAAAGGTACCCTCAAGGGATTTACATAAATGTGTCATTGTACTGTGGGCATTATGGCTAAGCATAACATTAGTGATGACTATTATACAGAGTTACTATGCAGAATATGGTAATCCTGCTGTGATACTAAGAATCCTCATGCATAATGAATGAGACTAGTTTTGGGGAGAAAACCACACACCATTTATTTATCACTTAACTAGGTAAAAGGTCAGAGCCAGAACCGTTTGCAGCACAATGTTGGACAAATGTAGGTAAAAGGTTGTGCAAATACCTAGGCCTATATTGGGGTACATTGGACTAATAACAGCCACTCCTCATCCAACTGGATGACAAATTACCAAATGCTAAGACATGCCTGTTAAAAATCATAAAAGACTTTGTTAGAAATATGCGTATGAAAACTTCTAAAAACATGTTATGTGTTAAAAATTATGTGAAAGCAAAAAAGCTCTGAAAGTCTTCTAAATAGTCAATATACTGTTAGACTAAACAAGCACTCAGAAAGCCATAGTGCTCAGTGAGAGACACATAAAAACAAAATGATGTTGTCATATTCCAATTTGGGTTGTTTTGGAAAAAGGCCAAATTGGTCCCAGCACACGGATAGCCGAAATGTTTATATTTCCTGTGTGGGAGACGCAACATAACTGTTGCTTGCTTTAACGGATGATGGTCCCTGTAACACCTCTTGGATCAGGTCAATAGAGCAAAGGTAATCTTCTCCAGTCCCCACAGCCGTTGCTGAGTAAGTACTTGTAGCCTGTGAGAGAACCAGTGTCCATTCCGACAGGAGCTAAAGCATCCTGGGGTGACTCTAAGAATGCTGACATCAACATTTGAATACGCAGAGAACATTGCAATACGTGGGCCTTTAACGGGTCCAGTAGTACATCCACGTCCTGTTGCTCAACCGATGGAAGTGTTAGACATATATCCAACATGCATTTGTATTCACAGAAGAGGCAGCGGAGCACAGGAAAGATGCAGTCAACCCCAACTGATCTGAACAATAGGAACCAATGCTCACTTAGCTCCTGAAGAAGAGGTGTGGCCAGCTGGAGTACCATGCGTCCACGGCCAGCATCTCACAAGGAGTGCATTTTCCATCTCTTTGGAAACTGGGACATCCATTGCGTAGCAGGAAATTTAAAACCACGATACTCACTGTAAGTAGTAGGACCAGCTGAAGCCCTCCAAAACCTCTTCCTAATAAGGACTGTATAAATGCTGGAATAATTTCGAAGATCATCTGAAAGGTACTTAATAGTCCAGAAAATATGCTCTTAAGTAGGTGTAATATCCTACTCGTATGAGACGTGTTAAAGTTACGATGTACCATTTCTCCAAAATGGAGTGGGAAATTTGTTCTGACTAATGCCTGTATCTCAGCCAAAGACCTTGCAACCTGGAGATCAAACGTCGCTCAGGCTGAGGTTAAGACCACATCCTTCTGTAAAAGTATGGCTTTCAGTATACTCAGAGAATCAAACCATATAAGGGAGACATTTAATGAAGGCCATTGCAGTGCCTTTCTATGTGTGTGGGTCAGTGGAAACCATACTTGCATACAATAATTAACCATGAAACTTACTGAGACAAGATATGTGATGCCTGAAAGCATCCCACAACAACCTTAATCATTCAGCATCAAATAACTCCCATTCGAGAGCAGTTTTAACACCGGATGAATCACGTCATCTGGTGATCCTTTTAAGTGACATGGTAAGTTTGCAACCAAAGCATTACAAGCTTCATGAAGCATAATATCCTGGCAAAATAGAGACCCACTTAACAAATTCTCACAGTCTAAACCGCTGAAAAATACTTGTGTCCCTATTCCTGCATCTAAATCTCTACGTTAATTCCCAAGATTCATGGATGTATCACCTACCCAACCCTTCATACCTGCCTACTTGGGGTACTGTAGATAATATTGAAATTGGAATGTTGTTACTGGCAATGTTGAAAGGTAATGGTTCCAATTTTTCAATGTGCAGCATTGTATACTTTGCATCTCTTTGTGCAATAGTTGTCTGCCTTTCTGTTAGATTATAGGCAGAAAACAGAGACGTACTGTTGATATATCATCAGGGCTCATGACCAGAGAGCAATGATTGTAGAGTCCAGCCTAATAATAGAATGGATCGTAACTGTGATTGCCCATGATGAAGAAAGGACAGGTCCTGTTCTACTATATCTATTGCAGAGGATACAATGTTGCCCAGTGAATAAATCCTAGATGATAATGTGTTCATGCCATTGTCGACCACAGCCAAAGGATTTTCTAAGTTAACCCTATCAATTTCACACAATCTCTCCGCAGCTTCCTGTTGAGAGATCTTCCATACTTTGTTGTAAATAACATATAAGAAGCAATTACTACGTGGTTTCCTGGGACCTAGCAAAAAATCCCTTAGATCCATTGTGTCTGAAAGTAAGGACAAGTGTTTTTTCCCCTGGGACAGTGTTGAGGTTTTCAGTGAATCTAGGCATAACTTTCCAACACCCCCAGATGTTCTTATTGTACATAGCGTTGGTCCGGCGTATGGACACTAAACCCTTCCGTGATATCCTTGAATCTCGATTGACACCCATTTGTGTTGATAGGTCAAACTAACCATCCATTCCAATTGGGGTTTCATGAATTATATGAACCATCAGGTACAATGTCATTTAGTGTATCTTCACTATGTTGTGTATAGTTATGCCACCCCTCAAAGTGTGTAAGTATGGGAATCCAAGGTGTGTTTAAGTACTTAATCTTGGCTGTTGTTCAGAAAATTAATTTGCTGTTACTTTTTAATAGTGAACCCTTTTTAATATTTCCATGCTGGTACCGCTTTATGGGACTGTAGAGTAGCCAACCGCCACTCATCTATTCTTAAGCATATTTTACCTTATTTTATCTCACTAAGGGCCTTCTGACTCTGCGGTCCGCCGCAGTGTTTCCTGCCCCATTTGTGCAGAGAGAGTGTGGGGTGTGGCTCTTTCTCCTTTCCAGGTTAGACTGCCGTAATTTTCCTGCAGTTAGAGGTCTAGTTGCTCTGAGGTCCTGGAAGGATTTCTGGGCAACTTAGGGATGTATTGAGTATGGGAACTCAGGCACGCAGCGGACACGCATATTGGGAGCGCCGCTGGTGCACCGAAGGCGTGAAAAAGGCAAGCCTGTCTGTGCCCTTCCATGCCTGGACGGCACCAGGTCCCAGTATAACTGTTCAATGGATTAAATATAGGAGGGATGACCTTTTAGCAATTCAGAAAAAGAGTAAGTTACCCCTTTTTTTCATCCTCTCTCTCTTTCTCAAAATGTAGGCGCGCCTAAGGCAAGCCCGTCTGCACCTGTCAGTGTCCCTGAAGCGGCCAGCGCCAGCCATGCTGTCCGTTTCCCGCTGGAATTGTCAGACGCTCGCATGAACTTTAGACGTGCTGAACTCCTGACTATTGGCTCTCAGGTGGGTAAGTGTGGGAGACACTGAATGGTTCTCTACAACCTTCACAGAATGTGCAATCAGTGCAACTTCAGTTTCGGCACTGACCTGGTAGCTAGCGTCCCTCCTAATCCCGCCCCCATAGCTTCTCAGAATGCCCAGTACATACGAGCTGCACTAATTAATGCCTGCTCCATGGTAAAACATTCCCCGGACATCTTTGAGCTCCTATCGGACATTCAGTTGGATTTATTATTCAAAACCGAGACATGGCTCAATGAGTTCTTGGCCACAGTTATTGCTTTGGCCATCCCAGTGGGATATAAAATAGCAAGGGCAGACCGTGAAGTAGGAAGAGGAGGAGGGGTAGAAGTAGTGTTAGGGATACTTGGGTTTTCACGCAAGATGAGACTCAGGGCATCGATGAGGGGAGGCTCTCGACTTCTCCTTCACCATATCCCCTCACTTTATGTTCGGGTCTCCCTGGTTTATTGTCCCCCTGGTCCCTTTGGCACCTTCTTGAAGGCTTTAGATGAAGTTATTGTGCCGAGGGCCCTGCCCTTCTCAAATTTTTTACTGCTTGGGGACTTTAACATTCATTTGGACTGTGTTGAGGCCAACGACACGAGGGAATTATGCGACTCGTTGAATCTGACTCAACAGTCCCAATGGATCAGTTCCCCATCTCATACAAGGGGGGGGCATACTTTAGACGCAGTCTGCTCTAATTTCCCTCTATGTGTTCAGAAACCTCTTCCAGTCTCTTGGTCTGATCATTTTTTAATTCACTTTTCGTGGACCATTCAGGTGGCTTATCCTTATCCTATCTCTTCAAGACAGATCATCTCCAAGAAAAGAGCCTGCTTCATTATGCAGAGTCCTGTCCAAGGATTTGGCGGGCTCTGTAGGGAGCTTTAATAACTAGATCTCACAGGCTTTGGAACATCTTTCCCCACCTCTCACCTATAAGCGAGTGAGAAACACACCTTCCAAACCTCGGTTCTCCAGACAACTCAAGGAGCTAAAACAATCCTGTAAAAAACTGGTGCGCAGCTGGAGACAGGCCTACTGCCCTTTGGCTAAAATAGTGCGCAGGAAATCCCTGAGTACTATGCTGCTATGAAGAAGGCTAAAGGCAACTTCTATACACAGCACATTGTTCAGTCCAAAAATAACTCAAAAGAAATCTTTTCTATCCTACAGAGTTTTCTGAATCCTTGTGCCGAACATTTTGCCTTCCCTGCCTCCAACTCTTGGTGTGAGAAGCTATCTGGTTTCTTTGTAGATAAGATCCAAATGATCTAGGACAGTTTCGGGCCGATTATTCAAGGGCAGGCGGAGCATGTTACTCAGATTGCCCTGGTCTCTGATTCAGCCCTCACCTCTTTGACGGGTTTCTCTCCCATAGCCCTGTTGGATTCTCTGTCCATTCTCAAATCCCTGAAATCGGGTTTACCAGCCGATCCTTGTTCGGCCAGGCAGTTAGCAGCAGCTGCTGAGGTGGTCAACTTCGAAGTTAATAATATTATTAATATATCGCTTCAGACCGCCACAGTGCCATTCGAGTGGAAACAGGCTAAATTGCTTCCACTGTTGAAAAAGCCCTCTTTAAATCCTGCTATGTTAGCTAGCTACCGACCCATCTCGGATGTATGATGTTACAACGCATGCTTTTACAACGCATGCTGTTACAACACATTTTTTACAACGCAAATGCTGTGACAACGCAAGTCTTTATAACGCAAGTCTTTACATCGACTTGCAGTAGATGGCGTGCTAACATTAAAAAAGGGTAATTTACTATTCTAACTCCAGTCCACGTTGCAGTAGGGAAGGTGTTTGGATAGTAAACTACACTATTTTTAATGTTAGCACGCCATCTAGTGCAAGTCGATGTAAAGACTTGCGTTGTAATGGCGTGCGTTGTCACAGCATTTGCGTTGTAACAGTTTCGTTGTAATGGCAGTGCGTTGTAAAAGTTGCGTTGTAATGGTTGTTCACCACCCATCTCACTCCTCCCGTCAGTGGCGAAGGTGTGTGAAAAGGCAGTCTATAACAACTTTCCAAATTTGTTGAGACTTCCGGTGTCCTCCACCCAGCCAAGTCAGGATTTAGGGCCACATATAGCACTGAGACGGCCCTTGTTGAGATGTCGGAGGCTATCAGAGAATGCTTGGATGCAGGCGGCAAAGCGGCCCTGATTTTGTTGGATCTCTTTGCCGCCTTCGATACAGTGCATCATCGTCATCTCTTGGCCCATCTCTTTAATATTGGAATCTCGGGCTCAGCATGGGATTGGATTAAATTGTTTTTAGAGGACAGAACACAGTAGGTTTGGCTGCCCCCGTTTTCCTCAGCCCCTAGAAAGGTGATTACGGGAGAGCAGCAAGGCTCCACTCAGAGCCCCCTTTTCAACGTATACATCACGCCTCTAATCTACCTGTCGGAGGAGCTGGGAGCTAAGATCATAGCTTTCACTGATGATACTCAGCTCCTCTTTACGTGGAAGGAAAAAGATTTGTCCCCGGACTTAGCCAAAAATTGTCTTTCTGGCATATTTAGCTGGCTTGCTAGGGCTCGGCTTAAATGCAATGAGGACAAGTCTGAGGTCCTTCTACATGGGCCTTTTCCTTCCCATTTCTGGGAAGACCTTTGGCCTGCAGGCTATCCTAGGCCAAACTCATCGGGCAGTCCGGTGAAGAATCCCGGGGTCTGGTTTAATGAGGACCTCAGATTCTCACAGCAGATAAAAAAACTGGCAGGAGTGTGCTTTGGCAGGAATCACTTAGAAAATTTCTGCCACTGCTGCCCAGATCGGCTAAGGAAATGATGCCTCATGCCCTCATTTTTTGGCGTATTGATTACACCAATGCATTATGTATTGGTCTTCCCGGATACCAGCTAAAAAAGCTGCAAACTATTCAAAACGTGGCAGCAAGAGTGCTGCTAGGCATCCCGGGCAGATCAAGTACAAAGCAAAATCTCCGGGATTTTCATTGGCTCCCTGTGGCGCAACGCATTTTGTTCAAAGCCCTCACCCTGGCCCACGGGGCCCTATGCAAATCTGGGCCACCATATCTTAGGAGACGCTTTGACTTCTATGCGCCCCGAAGACATCTGCGATCAGCAGCACAATGCCTTGCAGTCATCCCGCGTTTTCGCCTTGCTCGAAAGGGGGGGGTAGGTCTCTCTCTTTCAAGGCGGCCAAAGCTTAGAATACCCTCCCATATGAACTGCAAAACACTCAGGATCTCAGGCTGTTTAAGAAGCAGTTAAAGACCTTGCTTTTTAACTAACGTAGAGCTTTTCCTAACGCCTTTTTCTCCAGTCTCCTGTAGTTGGCTCTCGCGCCGGGACACTCTTGAGTATCCATGCGCACTATAAGTGCTGTATACAATAACATACCATAAATGTCAAATCTGCAAATTTGATCTCAAAGAAACCTTTAGTGAGCAACTGGGTCCTAGGAAATCTTGAGAAGACCCGATAGAAACAGTGGAGAGGCAGGAGTCAAGGAGGAAGGTCTTATGTGTGCTTCTTGACACAAGATCTTTGATAATAAACACATATAAGTTTGCTGTTTTTATGAAGCAATACAATCCAGATCTAGTTTTTCTTACAGAAACTTGGACTGACAACTCCTCTGACCCTGACCTGAATAATGCAATTCCCACTGGCTATAACATCGAACAGATGGACAAAATAGGCAAGAAAGGGGCTGGGATTGTGATTGTGTTTCGCAATTCAATAAAGCCAAATTTTCAGGCAATACTCCATCTGGATTGTGAGGCGCTTGGATTTGCATTAAAACTAGATAACAAAGTGACCTTCTAAGGCCTATTGATTTATCGCCCGTGAGGCCCAAAGGCAGATTGTATTCATGGAATACAGGATTTTATGGAATCCTGTATAAATTACCCTAGTTTTACGCTGGTAGGAGAAATTAATTTACATTTGGAGTTGCAGAATAATTACCAATGTTACCCTATGGAAGAAAAGTGAGTTATCGGCTTTTGGGTAAGAACTCGACTGGCAGAGTTAAGGTTCTGGGCATAGACTCAGGGGTCTCCCAGGGTCAGGTAAGTACAGTTGCTACACCGTCAGCGGCACTGGGGCAGCCGGGTGCATAGAGAGTTAGGCCCAATGTTATCCTATGGCGGGCAGGGGGCCTTTGGTTGGTGGTTGCTGGCTAGCAGGCCACGCGGCTGTGGGAACTGGGCTCCTGCTCACTTGCTATGGGCAAGTGGGGAAGTGAGATAGAATAGAGGTTGCACTCTCAGGGGCACTCGGGCAGCTGGGTGCAGGGTGCTGTTGAGCAGCCGGGCGCTCAATGTTATTCAATGAGAAAGCTGGAAGTTGAACAAAGATTGCAGGCTCGGGACGGAGATTCTTCAGGTGCGACCACCACTTCGAGAGGTAAGTTGGGAAGCTGGAGGAGGGGTGGACACCCAGGAGTTGGACACAGGAGGCCGTGGGGTGCCGGGTGCAGGGGTGTCCTTTGGTGTCGGGGAATCATACCCTCAGCTAGTCGCGGTAGGGGGGTCCCTGGTTGTGAGGCTGCAGGCGTCATCCAGGTCATCGCAGTGGGTCCTTTGGCACTGAATTTCAGGTCCCAATCGCCGTGGGGATGTCCTCGTGGGGTGTGTCCACTTAGGCACAGGCCAGGCTTGGTGGGTGCAGAGTGTGCAGGGTTCGCGGTTCCGGGCTGGTGCCAGGGACTGCTACTGGTTGTTTGAGCCGGACCACTGCACGTGGGGGTCCCTGTGTCGTTAGAGTCTCTAGGCAGTCAGGTCCTCCGGGGTTCTTGAGGTTGCTGACTACTGGATCTACCGGGGCTTAGCAGGAGCAGGTTTGATGATTGACAGGCCTGGAGGGCTGAGGCCAAGTCAGTTGGTGTTGTCCTCTTCTTAGCAGCTGCACCGCAGATTTTCTTATTTCTTGATCTTCTTGCTGTTTTCGGATCAGGATCTGAGGAAGGAAGGTTCAGGGTGCTCCTAAATACTACATTTAGGGGTGTTACAGGTAGGTAAAGGGCAGGGACCAATGGATCCCTTCCCTGGAGTGGGTACACCCCTTTCCTGCCACTCACCTGTGGGAGGGGGGCAGTAGCCTAGTCCTGATTGGCAGGTCTTCCCATCTTCAAGATGGCGAATACCCGGAGATGTGCTTCAGCTCGCCTCCCCCACCTGAGGGGTGGGTTTGGCAGAGGCTGGCACACCCCCTTTCCTTCCTTGGGGTTTCCCACCAGTCTCCCCACCAGGGTCCATTTGCTGAGTACAGCAAGTGGCCTGGAGAGGCTCACAAAGGTGGCATGCCTTTGAAGCTTCCCTTGCCCATTCTTGGGGGGAGACCTAGCACCTTGCCCAGGATGTGCATTGTTGCAGGCCCAGGAGAGCGGATGGCTCCCTGCCCAGGGGCCCAGCAAAATGTCTGTGGTGTGGCAGCCTAGACAGCCCCTCAGACAAGACGTGGATTGTAGGTTAGGTTCAGGGGCAACTCTAAGTTGTCCTCTGTCGTGCATTTTACAGTAGATCCCACACTGGCATCATTGTGGGTTTTTTGTGCTGAGAAATTCGATACCAAACATGTCAGTCTTCAGTGTAGCCATCATGGTGCCTTGGAGTTCGTGTTGACGACCTCCCAGCACCATATAATCTTAATGGCAGCACTGCACTTACAGTGCCCAGGAATTGACCTGGGTACTGTAGGGGCAAAGGGCTCATGCACCTGTGCCCACACCACTGGCATAGGGCACCCAGCTAGAGGGGTCACTGAAGTATACCAGGGCAGTGTGTGTTGTTGGCATGGCACACAGGGATGTGTGCCATGTCGACTCTTTGTTTAGTTCTGCACCAAGACACTCAGTTTGCAAAGGCAGTGTGTGGGTGTCAGGGTACAGGGCCTCTAAGGGTGGCACAATATGTGCTGCAGCCCTTAGGGGCCTTCTCTGGTCACAAGGCCCTGGGTACCTAGGGTAACATTTACCAGGGGCTGACATGTGGCCAGAGATGCCAATTGGGTTTAGGCTGTCATGCAGTTCTAGGGTAGGAACACAGGCCCTGGGCACCTGATTGGCAGGAGCCCAGGGCACAAACAGTCAAAGTACATCAGCAATTCAGCAAAAAGTGGGGGCATACCATGCAAGAAAGATGGCACTTTCTCATACGATCCCCCCGAAATGAAAGGTGATGAGACTAACCTTGCCCTATGAAGTCTTCATTGTCTAAGTGGAAGAACCTGGAAAGTCCATCTGCATTGTAATGGGCAGTCCCTGGTCGGTGTTCCACTTTTAAGTCCATTCCCTGTAGGGAGATGGACCACCTCAGTAGTTTTGGATTTTCCCCTTTCATTTGCATTAGCCATCTGAGAGGTCTGTGGTCAGTTTGAACCAGGAAGTGAGTACCAAACAAGTATGGCCTCAATTTCTTCAGGGACCAAACCACAGCAAAGGCCTCCCTATCAATGGCACTCCAACGCTGCTCTCTGGGTAGAAGCTTCCTGCTTATCAAAGCAACAGGTTGGTCTTGGCCTTCATCATTGGTCTGGAATAGGACCGCTCCTATCCCTAGCTCAGAGGCATCAGTCTGCACTATGAACTGTTTGGCATAATCTGGAGCTTTTAGAATTGGTGCTGAGCACATTGCTTCTTTCAGGGTGTCAGAAGCCTTTTGGAAACTAACTGTCCAGTTAACCTTCTTGGGCATCTTTTTGGAGGTAAGCTCTGTGAGGGGAGTCACAATGGACCCATATCCCTTCACAAACCTCCTGTAGTACCCAGTTAAACCAAGGAATGCCCTGACTTGAGTCTGGGTTATTGGAGCTGCCAAGTCCAGGATGGCTTCGTCTTGGGCTGTAAGGGTTATACTTGGCCTCCACCAACAAGGTGGCCCAAGTATACCACAGTGCCCTGCCCTATCTGGCATTTGGATGCCTTGATAGTGAGGCCTGCTTTTTGCAGAGCCTCTAGAGCCTTCAGAGCCTTCCCAAGGCGGATCAGGTGATCCTGCCAGGTGGAGCTAAAGACAGCAATATCACCAAGATAAGCTGCACTAAAGGACTCCAACCCAGCCATGACCTGGTCCACCAACCTATGGAAGGTGGCAGGGGCAATATTTAACCCAAAAGGCATCACAGTGAACTGATAATTCCCATCATTTGTGGAGAATGCTGTTTTCTCTTTTGCTCCTGGGGCCCTGCCAATCTGCCAGTACCCTGCAGTTAAGTCAAAGGTACTGAGAAATATGGTTGCTCCCAATTTGTCAATCAATTCATCTGCTCTTGGAATAGGGTGAACATCTGTCTTGGTGACAGAGTTGAGCTCTCTATAGTCCACACAACACCTCGTTTCTCTCTTTCTACCCTGTGGGTGAGGTTTAGGGACCAGAACCACTGGGCTAGCCCAGGGTCTCTCAGAGGGTTTAATAACCCCTAACTCCAGCTTCTTGCTGACTTCAGCTTTGATGCTTTCCTTGACTTGGTCTGACTGACAATAGATCTTGTTTTTGACAGGTGCACAGTCACCAGTGTCCACATCATGGGTACACCAGTTTGTCAGACCAGGGGTCAGGGAAAAGAGGATAGCATACTGTTTCAAGACTTGCTTGCAGTCAGTCTGCTGTTGGGCAGATAGGGTGTCTGAAAAGACAACCCCATCTACTGACCCATCTTTTGGGCTGCAGCAGAGGAGATCAGGGAGAGGTTCACTCTCTGCTTCCTGTTCCTCATCCATCTCCATCAGCATGGTGATGTCAGCCCTGTCATTGTAGAGCTTAAGGCGGTTCACATGGATAACCCTTTTGGGTATCCTGCTAGTGCCCAGGTCAACCAAGTATGTGGCCTCACTCTTTTTTTTCTAGGATAGGGTAAGGGCCACTACATCTACCTTGGAGTGCCCTTGGTGCCACTGGCTCCAAAACCCACACCTTTTGTCCAAGTTGAAATTCAACCAGTGCAGCTTTTTGGTCATACCAGTGCTTCTGAAGCTCCTGGCTGGCCTCAAGATTCTTGGAAGCCTTTTCCATGTACTCAGACATTCTGAACCTTAGGCCAAGCACATAGTCCACAATGTCTTGCGTGGGTTCTTGGAGAGGCCTCTCCCAACCCTCTTTCACAAGATAGAGTGGTCCCCTCACAGGATTACCAAACAGAGGTTCAAAGGGGGAAAACCCCACTCCTTTCTGTGGCACTTCCCTGTAAGCGAATAGCAGGCATGGCAACAGGACATCCCATCTCCTTTTGAGTTTTTCAGGGAGCCCCATGATCATACCTTTCAATGTCTTGTTGAACCTCTCAACAGGGCCATTGGTTTGTGGGTGATATGGTGTAGTAAACTTGTACTGCACTCCACACTCCTTCCACATGTGTTTCAGGTAAGCAGACATGAAGTTGGAACCTGAAACCACCTCCTTAGGAAACCCCACCCTGGTGAAGACACCCAGGAGGGCCTTGGCTTCTGCAAGAGCTGTAGTAGTCCTAAGTGGAATAGCCTCAGGGTACCTAGTAGCATGATCCACTACTACTAGAATTAATTTGTTCCCTGAGAAAGTGGGAGGTTCAATTGGACCCACAATGTCCACACCTACCCTTTCAAAAGGCACTCCCACCACAGGCAGTGGTATGAGGGGGGCCTTTGGGTGACCACCTGTCTTGCCACTGGCCTGACAGGTTACACAGGAGCTGACAAACGCCTTCACCTTTTGGTGCATCTGGGGCCAGTAGAAGTGACTAACTAGCCTTTCCCAGGTTTAAGTTTGCCCCAGATGTCCAGCTAGGGGGATGTCATGAGCCAAAGTTAGGAGGAACTCCCTGTACTTCTGTGGCACTACCACACTCTTGGTGGTTCCAGGAGTGGGGTTTCTTGCCTCAGCATACAGTAATCCCCCTTCCCAATAAGCTCTGTGGGTACCACTGACATCTCCCTTTGCTCCTGAAACCGCTTGCTGCCTTAGGCTTTCAAGAGTGGGACAGTCTTGCTGACTCTGGCACAGCTCTTTCCTAGTGGGTCCCCCTGGGCCCAAGAGTTCGACCTGTTAAGGGTCAAGCTCCATGGGCTCTGTTCCCTCTGGGGTATCCAAGTCCTCTCCCTGTGGAGAGGTATCCTGAGTGGTTTGATGTACAGAAGCTGGTTCCCCAGTCTTCTTACCTTTTCTCTTGGTTGGTTGGGCCATACTTTCAGGCTCCAAACCTACTTGTTCACTGTTCCTCTTGCTCTGGTTTGCACACACACCAATTCAGGGATAACCAGCATGGCTGCATGGGTATTTAGCTCAACCTCGGTTTCCAGATCATTCCCTAGGAGACATGCTGCTGGTAGCTTTTGAGAGACCACTACCGGTTTCAGGCCAGTAACCCCCCCAGCCTAATGTCACAGTAGCCATGGGATGACTAGTGGTAATACTGTCAGCATTGGTGACTGGGTAAGTTTTCCCAATCAAATATTGCTCAGGGGAAACCAGTCTGTCTCTCACCATAGTGACACTGGCACCTGTATCCCTCAGAAGTTGTACCCTAGTCCCATTCACCCAGGGTTATTGCAAATACCGCTTAAAGCTGGGTGGCCACACAGCTATAGTGGCAAACTCAACTTCCCCCATTGAAACTAGACTTGCTGCAGTGTGTGCCCAGATATGCTCAGGGCACTCTTCTGATCCCAGCTGTAGACTTGCTGCCCCAGAAGTAGCTGCACTGGGTGCCTTAGGAGCCTTGTTGTGGAGGCAAGATTTATCTACAGTTAAGTGTCCCAACTTCTTACAGTTGTTACACCAGGCCTTTAAAGAATCATAGTTCGTCCCCCTATAAGGTTGAGGTGAATAGGGAGTAGTTTTGGACCTACCCCCCTGAACAGGTTTTTGGGGCCCTTTGGAAAGCTCAGACTTTTTATCTTGTGGATTCTCACCACTTTTCCCCAGGGGAGGTTTTGTAACCACCTTCTTCTGGTCTGCCTTCTTTCCCAATTCTTCGGTAGAAATTAGACCTAGGTCTACCAAATGCTGATGCAACTTTTCATTTGTGCAATTACTTAATATATGTTCCTTCATACACACATTGTAAAGTCTAGTAAAATCATGCACATTATGTCCAGCTAACCAACCATCCAGTGTCTTTACTGACTAGTCCACGAAGTCAATCCAGGACTGCGTCTGGGTCTTGTGAGCCCCCCTGATTCTAATTCTATACTCCCCAGTAGTGAATTCAAATCCCTCAATCAGAGTCTTCCTCATGAGGTCATAGGAACCTGCATCTGGCCCAGAGAGGGTCAGAAGCCTGTCTCTGCAGTTACCAGAGAACAGTTCCCACAGGAGTGCCCCAGAGAGGTTTTTTTACTCTTCTTATTTCACAAGCCCTCTCAAAGGCTGTGAACCATTTGGTGATGTCATCACCTTCTTCAAATTTAGGGACAATACCTTTTGGGATTTTAGGTTCAGAAATTTCCTCCCTATCCTTATTTTTGGTATTGCTGCCACCATTGATGGGTGCTAAACCCATCTCTTTCCTTTCTTTCTCTAGAGCTAGGAGTCTGGACTCTAGATCCAATCTTTTGGCAAGCTTTGCTAGAAAGCTGTCCTCTTCACTGGGGGGTCCCCCAGTGAACTCTCTGGTACCTTGTCCACCTATGTGGTCTCTAGGTTCCCACATGCTGATTCTTGGATTCAAGGGTATGGGGCCTTTCCTCCCTAGGGATGACTGGAGGGGGTTCATTATCCTCCTCTTCCTCTTCCCTCTCCTCATCTGACTGGTCATCACCATGTTCACATGGGTGGCCCTTTGCATAACAGAAAATGAGGTGGGAGGTAGAGGCTAACACATAAAATGAGGGGGGAGGTAAAGGTTAAAGGGTTATAGGTTCAGTATTGATTAAGGAGGGTGGCCATTTGCATACTCAGCCAGAAGCTCCTGAAGCCCTTGTTTTGGTTGGATGCAGGCCCATTGGTATACTTTTTAGTTTGCAGAGGGACCTCAGTTCCTTGAAAGACAAGTGTAAGTAAGGTGTGAGGTCGAGCTCCTCCACCAGGCCCTTCATGGTATTACTTTCACTAATAGCTGGGTTTATTTGCGTCATTCTAACCTGACAGTTCTAATCCTCTACCCTTGACTATAGTGACTTTTACTTTTCTGAAATTCTAATGGGACTTAAGCAAGGCCCTGACAGGACTTATAGTGTTTTGGAAAGACCAATCAGAATTCTAAAGGCAATTTTAGGAGTTCTGTCGTGTGATCAGATGGTAAACAAGTAGTCCAACAAATGCAAGTTTGTATCCCACGCTCATCCACTAATGTAAGAAAGTGGCTCTGTATATACTGTTCCCAAATAGGTACAGTGTGCACAGTCCCCAGTGGTTTGGCAGAGGCTAAAGTTAGACATAACCTTACTCTCTTAAATTGGTAGCTTGGTCGAGCAGTAAGGTAGTATCAGAGGGCAGTGTAAAGCATTTGTTGAACACACTCAGTCAGCAAATGGTCTTACACACTCAAGAACTGAACTCTAGGCCAATGGTTTGGCATCAAAATATATAGTTGTTTTATTTTAGAACCAACAATTGATTTCAAAATATATACTTTCTCAGAATGAGATGCTTTGGATAAATACTTTCAATAGGTAATAGGCTTTTGGGTATAATAGTTACAGTGGTTGCAATAGGCAAAACAATTTCAAACACAATATTACATTGAACTCAAAGGGAATTTCTTGTTATATGCAATAGAATTCTTTTAGGATTTCTTTTGTAACCACAAGACTGGATCCTGGATTCAGTCCTGGGACATCTCCTGCAAACAGTTGAGTATAAACATTTTTGGTTACAGTGGTGATTTTTAAGGAATTTATTGTATTTTAAAGGTTGACACTTAGAAACTTTTTCACACAAAATCACCAATGTTATCCTATGGTAGGAAATTCACTCAGCAGGTAAGTGGGGTTATGGTTATTTTTTCTAACTCAGTGTTGGATCCTAGATACAGCACTGGGGCACCTCCTGTAAACAGTTGAAAGAATGTGTTTTTGTTATACATGCGATTTTTATTGAATATTTGTAAGTTTGCAAAATCAACACAGAAACTTTTTCAGCAAAAACCAGGCAATGTTATCCTATGGAAGGAAATTCAAGTTACCGGTAAGTACAGTTATGATTACTTTTTAGGGTCAGTGCTGGGCACCAAGATCCAGCACTGGGATCTCTCCTGATAACAGGTGAGTAAATTCGTTTTCTAAGTTTGGCTGATTTTAGATGAATATTTTAAAGTTTAGAAACTCCATACTTAGAAGAATTTTCAAGGGAACCCAGTCTATGTTACCCTAAGGTAGAAAAGTGAGTTATTGGCTTTTGTGTAAATACTCGACTGGCAGAGTTAAGGTTCTGGGCATAGACTCAGGGGTCTCCCAGGGTCAGGTAAGTACATTTGTTACACCCTCAGCGGCACAGGGGCAGCCGGGTGCAGAGAGAGTTAGGCCGAATGTTATCTTATGGCGGGCATGGGGCCTTTGGTTGGTGGCTGCTGGCTAGCAGGCCACGTGGCTGTGGGAACTGGGCTCCTGGTCACTAGCTCAGGGCAAGTGGGAAAGTGAGATAGGATAGAGGATGCACTCCCAGGGGCACTCGGGCGGCTGGGTGAAGGGTGTTTTTGAGCAGTCGGGCACTCAATGGGAAAGCTGGAAGTTGAACAAAGACTGCAGGCTCGGGGACGGAGATTCTTCAGGTGCGACCTCCACTTCGAGAGGTAATTTGGGAAGCCGGAGGAGGGGTAGAGACCCAGGAGTTGGGCACAGGAGGCCGTGGGGTGCGGGGTGCAGGGGTGTCTTGTGGCATCTGGGAATCTTACCCTCAGCTGGTCTCGGTAGGGGCATGCCTTTGAAGCTTCCCCTGCCCATTCTGGGGGGGGGGGGAGACCTAGCACCTTGCCCAGGATGTGCATTGTTGCAGGCCCAGGAGAGCGGATGGCTCCCTGCCCAGGGGCCCAGCAAAATGTCTGTGGTGTGGTAGCCTAGACAGCCCCTCAGACAAGACGTGGATTGTAGGTTAGGTTCAGGGGCAACTCTAAGTTGTCCTCCGTCGTGCATTTTACAGTAGATCCCACACTGGCATCAGTGTGGGTTTTTTGTGCTGTGAAGTTTGATACCAAACTTGTCAGTCTTCAGTGTAGCCATCATGGTGCTGTGGAGTTTGTGTTGACGACCTCCCAGCACCATATACTCTTAATGGCAGCACTGCACTTACAGTGCCCAGGAATGTACCTGGGTACTGTAGGGGCACAGGGCACATGCACCTGTGCCCACACGACTGGCATAGGGCACCCAGCTAGAGGGGTGACTTAAGTATGCCAGGGCACTGTGTGTTGTGGGCATGGCACACAGGGATTTAAATCAATCCACAGCAATTTTGAGATTTTAACAAAGTGATCGACCAGTCAGCTGGCTTCTTCCTCAACCTGAGAAAATCATTTGTGAAGACAGCTAGGTCACCTCTACTCCAGGGAACATGCACAAACCCTCCACTGGGTACTTCCTGTAATGGATATGCCTCACTCCCTGTGTTCCCACTCCTAGAGGTGGTGTCTCTCCTGTTGCTATTCTTACACTCTTCTTTGACAATCCCTCTTCCCACTTATCCGGCATACTCCAAGCCTTTATTACTATGACCAACTCTTATGGA
Organism: Triturus cristatus; assembly: GCF_964204655.1. NCBI lineage: Eukaryota > Metazoa > Chordata > Amphibia > Caudata > Salamandridae > Triturus > Triturus cristatus. The sequence continues at coordinate 73,152,603 of NC_140581.1, read as the reverse complement.
TATGGATTTTCCTTCAGCTCATGATTACTGTAGATAAGCCTATGATTTCCCTGTAACATTTTAGTTCAAGACAGGTCTACTCCATGCCTCTTAGCTAACTCTGACAACTTCTCATGTGCTCGTCTTGCTCTACGGGTCAATCAATCAATCAGTCAATCAATCAATCAATCAATCAATCAATCAATCAATCAAGAGATTGTATAGTGTGGCTTCTCACCCGTGAGGTTCTCAAGGAGCTGGAGGTGGGGGGCGGCTGGTCACACTGGTTGGAGGATCATCCAAAGAGCCAAGTCTTGAGATCCTTCTTGAATTAGGTCAGCAACACTGATTGACTGAGGTGGAGGGGCAGGGTGCTCCAGGTTTGAGCTGTGAGGTAGGAATACGAACTCCCTCCGGCTCTGGACTTGTGGATCGTGGGGACGGAGGCTAGGGCAAGTTGGGAAGAGCTGAGTTTTTCACACAAGTACGTGGAATGCAAATTAGTGGTTCAGGTATGCTGGTCCTTCGTCATGTAGTGCTTTGTAGGCGTGAGTGAGGAGCTTGAAGGTGATCCCCTTGTTGGCTGGGAGCCAGTGGAGTTGTCAAAGGTATAAAGTGATCTAGCTGCAGCAGGGGATGTCGAGGACCAGTCTAGCTGCAGCATTTTGAATGTCGTACAGTTTCTTGAGCAGTTTGTGAGTGGTGCTGGCATAGAGTGCGTTTCTGTAGTCGAGTCTGTTGGTGATGATGAGTGCATGGGTAAACATCTTTCTGGATTCTGTGGGGATTCTTCTGAATGTCTTTCAAAGCAGGTGGAGCATGAGGAAGCAGGCTGAGGAAACTGTGTTGATATGGCAGTTCATTGTGAGCAATGAATCCAGTATGATGCCAAGGTTACATGCGTGGTCCGTCGGGGTGGGGGATCCCAGAGCAGCTGGCCACCAAGAGTTGTCCCAGGCTGAAGGGGTGAGTCCCAGGATGAGTACTTCGGTCTTGTTGAGTTGAGCTGGAGGCAGCTGTCTTTCATCCAGGGAGCAACGACCCACATTCCATTGTAGAAGTTGGTTCTGGTAGTTGAGGGTTCATTTGTAAAGGAGAAGATCAGCTGGGTGTTGTCAGCATAGGAGACAATGCTGAGTCTGTGCCCTCTGACGATGGCTGTGAGGGGGGATATGTAGATGTTATAGAGGGTGGGGCTCAGGGAGGAACCCTGGGTGACTCCACAGCTGATCTCTGTGGATTCTGAGAGGAACTGTGATAGTTTAACTCACTGAGTCTGGCCGGTGAGGAAGGAGTGGACCCAGTCCAGTGCCTTGTCGTGAACGTCGGCGTCATGGAGTCTCGTAATTAGGGTGCGATGGGAGACTGTGTCAAAGCAGCTGAGAGGTCTAGTAGAATGAGGGCTGCCGTCTCGCCCTGGTTGAGGAAGGAGCAGATGTTATTGGTCATGGTGAGGAGTGCAGTCTCCATGCTGTGGTTGTTTAGGATGCCAGATTGAGAGATGTCCAGGAGTTGGGCATTGATGGCCTTCTCGATGAGCTTGGTTGGGAAGCGGAGGAGGGAGATGGGTCCGAAGTTCTTGAGGTCCGTCGGGTCTGGGAACGGTTGCTTCAGCAGGGGGATTATCTTGGCGTATTTCCAGTCGTCGAGGAAAGTGGCGGATTCGATAGAGCAGTTGATGGTGCGGCAAAGCTGGCGAGTGATGAAGGTGGCTGCTCTGTGGAAGATGTGGTACGGGCAAGGATCCGTTGGGGATCCTGAGTTGATGTTCTTCATGGTCTTGAGTATGTTCTCTGTTGTGAGCATGGTCCAGCAGAGCAAGGTCTGCTGGGGTTCGCTGTGGCTGTGTGCGATGATGGCAGGCATAGTAGCCAGGTCTAGGGTGTTGAAGCTGTTGTATATCTTCCTGATCTTGTGGTTGATGAAGGTTCTATCCTTCACTACAAACAACAGGTCATCTGGCTAATAGGTCTCCATTCTGTCCAATGGTAAATTCCCACTAATGATCTTGTCTACCTTAGACTTCAGCCTCACCACATCCAATAGTTTTGCCTTCACCACAGCCTTGATGGTACCCTGACTCGATGTACCACTCTGACACTCCTTGCTGTTATTATGGTCTCTCAACCAGGAATCCAAGTCCGCAACATCCAAGACATTTCGGTTTCCAGAGACTCCCTGACTTGTGCTTGCTTCTAAAATCATACCAATTGGTTTTCCCACCAGAGTTTCCCACATCTGTAGGTTTGAAGTAGAGATGTTATGGGTATAGACAGTAAAGTGCTAGAACCAATACATACTCCAGAAGGATCAGCAATAGCTGCTAAAGGGGTACTAGATTCCATAGGCACTAGAGACAGACAATTCCCACTCATGCTCTCTGTCCTTCTCAATCCTTTTCCTTCAGCCGTACAGCCTGTCTCTGACCAAGACTTCCCACTGAGCTCGGGTCATACACAGGAACAACAGGACCAGTAGTGACCAGTACTGTAAGTGCTTCTGGCTATCATGAAGCAATGTTAACCCCATTCTGTTCCATGCCTTTCCGAGGCGGACGCTACTGTCTCTCTTACTCCTGATAATATCCTTTCCATGAGCCCCAAATCAGGGCCCACCTGAGCTGTTACAGTTCCAACATTCTCTGCATCTCCCGAGACTCACCCCCGTCCCCTGTCTGCAGACTGCAAGGTGGAGGATGCTCAGATAACAATCCATCCAACAAGCTATCTTCATTGTCACTACTGTCACTCCCATTTGTCTTTTTACTCCTATCCTGGGATCCTCCCTCTCCTTCCAACACTGGGTACAACCTTTGTCTCTCAATAGTATCCACACTCCATCTCTTAAGCTATGTGTCCCCTTGTGTATCCTGATATGCCCTCACAGCTTTCCGTAATCTCACTTGATATTTCTCCCTCTGCCTAGCATGAGCTGCACGCACCCATTCATCTAACACTTCAAACTGTGTTTTTCTTGGCAAAGGTCGCAATGCAAACATCGATCCTCTGAGCTGATGCAGTACATCAAACCAAAATGAACCAAAGCATAGAAATTATAACTCACCCTCCTTATCAGTGTTGGTATGCCAATTTTGAATCCAAAATAAAGTATTTTTTGTCTTGTGAAATATTTTTATTGGTTTTTGTATAATTTAAAAACACAATAACATCGCATTCATAATGGACAGCAACATTATGATCATTTCAGCCTTTTGCTGTAGATGAAAACTGATTAATTTTCTCCCTTTAGGATACCACTTTGAGTGTTAGTGATTCTTGTAGCAAACAACCTTCTAAGGGAGCATATTCCGGAAGTGTGGACTTGTGAAGCTGAAAGTCAGTGCACAGGTCGGATAAGGTTTTGAGGTAGCCCTGATTCATGATGTCCCACCCTGTCCAAATTCCCGTCAAAATTCCCAGGGTGTCCCACGGGACAAATCCCCTCAGTTTGCTAAGCTCCTTTAGCCAGTTCTCATCCCAGAGCGGGGTCACTCTGGTAATCTTTCTTTCCCAGCCTAATGTTCTGGATGCCCTTTCCCAGGCCAGTAGAGTAGTGCAAGTGGCCGAGATTAGCCTATGTTTCTCTTTTCTCCCATAGAGGTAGTGCGTAAATGTGTGAGGTACCAGTGTTTCCCATTCTAATCTATATGTGGGATGGTCTCCTGCCACATGTATCCAGTCATTAATGGGCATATGGTGTTCTTCCCAATAATACACTACAATGTCCGGTACCACCAACCCCCCCATTGTATGGGTTTCTTTGCAGTGTGCATAGCGCAATCCACAGGTGTTTCCACAGCCACACTAGTGTGCGTAGTTCGGCATCCATCTCTCTGAATATAGTGCATGGAAGGGGGTAGTAGATATTCTGCAGTACTTAGAGAAACTGGGGCAAGGTATTCATTTTAAACCTTGCAGCTCAGCCCATAATCGTAAATGGTAGGGTTTTCCATCTCTCCACCTGTTCTTTAAACTGGCTTAGTATTCATTGTACATTGTGCTTATAGGACAATCCCTCGTCAGTCGTAAGGAATATACCCAAATATTTAAACCCTGCCTCTACTATCTTTTGGTCTCATGGCAGGGGTGGCCAGGTTCTTATGGGTCTGGGGCTGTAAGCAAGTGACTTGTGCCAATTTATCTTGCAGCATGAGTGTCATCCATGGTCTTCTATAGTCTGAAAGAGTAGGGGGATCATTTTGTCAGATTCCGTTATATACAGTAGGATGTCGTCTGCATAGAGGGCTATCTTTTCCCCTTATTCGTATCTCTCTGAGTGATCCTGAAACCCGGTGTTGCCTAACACGGCATGCTAGTGTCTCTATCGTCAGTGCAAAAAGCAATGGGGACAGGGGGCAGCCCTGCCTGGTCCCACGTCTGATAGGAAGTCCTGTGATGTTCTACCATTTTCCCTTACTGTCGCCCTTGGGGAGCTGTACAGCAGTGCCACCCACTTTCTGAACTTCGGACCGAAACCAAACTTAGAGAAGGTGGTTTCCAAGAAGGGCTAGTGTACCACATCAAATGCTTTCACTGCGTCAAGGGACAGGAATATGTGGGGAGTGTCTCGATCTTTAGTCTGCATTAACCAATTGTGGGTTCTGCGAAGATTCCATTGGGTTGCCCCACCAGGCATGAATCCCGACTGGTCACAGTGTACCAATGTTGTTATGACCTCCAATAGACTTGTGGCCAGGATGGCCGCGAGGACCTTTACCTCCAATTCAGGAGGGATAACTGGCAGTAGACTCGCACCAGTCCTTTGGCTTGCCCTCCTTGTGGATTGTGACTATTGTGGCCATATGTAAATCTGGTGGGAGAGCCAATTCATTGTATGCAACAAGGAAAAGGTTCAGCAGATGGGGGCTGAGGAGGTCTGCACACTTTTTGTATAACTCTGCTGGCAGGTCATTTGGGCCAGGGGTCTTACCTGAGTAATTGTTTCGTAATTGCTGCCTTCCCTTCATCCAATGTCAGGTCGGCATCCAATGCCTGTGTGTCAGTCTCATCTAGGATATGAGTTTGTATTTCAGTCAAGTAATCCTCTATCTCTGGGGTATCACTAAGGGGTTTGGCCATATCGAAGCCTCTAAAATGTGTAGCGAACGTCGTCGCTATTTATTCGTCCGTGGACTGTACGAGTTCTTGGGCATCTACTATAGACCAGACCCATTGCTCTCTATTTCCTTTTTACTTAGCCAGCCTAATACCTTTCCAGCCTTCTCACCAACATCATATTGATGGTGGAGGGCGGCTGCATTTTGCTCCCTTGCTGAGTCTCATGCCAAGTCCCTGTATGCCTGTGTTATATTTTCCAGCTGTTGAGTGGTTTGTGGGTCTGGCCTCACAACATTCTTTTTCTCCAACATTTGGATTTGTTTTTCCAGATTCACTATCTGTTCAGAGTCTTTTTTCTTTGCTCACGTCAGTTGATCGTGCGCCCTGTCTCTCAAAATCGTTATCTACGCCTCCCAGAGTGTTGGTCCAGATTTCACTGTTCCCCCATTTTCTCTAAAGAAGATATCTGTGTCTGCCCATATTCCCTTGATAAAGTCTCCCTTCTGCAGATCCCATGCCGTGAGTCTCCATTGGGGTTGGGGTTTCCTGGCCCTGCCTCCTATTTGTGTCCATAATGGTGAGTGGTCAGATAATCCCCTTGTTACTTATTTTGCCTCAACTATCTCTCCTAGTTCTTCTGCTGGGATGAATATGTAGTCTAGACATGAATGGACTCTATGTGCACTGGAAAAGTAGGAGTATTGGTTGGTGTGTGGGTTTCATTTCCTCCACACATCGGTCAGGCCCAGTGTGTCCGTGAATTGTGCCAATGGGGTGGTAGTGACTGAATGGCAGTGGTCTCCGGTAGAGTCTCTTGACATGTCCATTACATCATTAAAGTCACCTCCCATGACATGAAGAAAGTTTGGGGATTCTAACAGAATTTCTGTTATTTTGGTCAGTGTGTGTGCCTGTATCCTTGGTGGTGTGTATACACACATCAGGGCCTGGTTCATTCTACCCCACATTCCTGACACCTTGGCATATGTACCATTTGAATCCACCCACATGTGCGATATCTCAAAGGGATGTGTCTTTTTTATCATGACCACTACTCCTCTGGCTGCGTCAGCCAAGACCCTTTATACCCCACTCCCTAGAAACCCACATCTAGTTCCTTGTAGGTGTGTCTCTTGAAGCATCACAAAGGTCCAGGTATAATCGTTTAATGAAACGCAAGACCAGTCCTCTTTTAATCCTGTCTCTCAGGCCATTCACGTGCCATGTTAGGCACGTGAGAGCCATAGTGTCTAAGAGGGTCGACATGGTTATGATATTTTCCCCACATGCTAAGAGTGTGTGTGTCATGTACCTAGGTTTCCCTTTCAGGTTGTAATGCCAGTGCCCGTCGAGTCTGGTGCGATATATCTGCATCTGTAGTTGCAGAACAACATTTTCAGGGCCCTCCTGACCAGGCCCCCACCACCCCATCCCCCAAATCCTTCTCACATCACTCAACCTCCTCAACATTCGGTTTACGTGCATAAAAGAGAAGAAAGGGTCTGTCGACCCTCTCAAACTAATAGAATGTTATGCTATGAGTTCAAATTTTTTCTGCATGCAAACAAATAAAAATAGAAGGAAAAAGAAAAAACAACAACTGCAATAGTTCAGTCTTTTAAGGTCCTTCTCTGGTGCAATCTCTTGTTATTCGGGTTTTCAGCATCAGGGGGGGTGGCCAGTGTGCTATTCCTTCCATAGCCACAGCATCAGTTATAGTTTGTTTCCATGATTAGGTTGTTTCTACAGTTTCTTCTTTCTACGATGGATGTTCTGGTTCCGTGGTGCATTCCATTGTTAAGATTTCAGTGAATAATGGGTGCGGGGCTTAATTTTCCGAGGACATCTATCTCGGGGTTGTCAGAATCAGAGATGGAGTCTCTCAAGCTAGAGTCATCAGTTGTTTTTGGTTTCCTCTTGGGGGGGAGGGTTCTCCGTTAATTTGTTATCTTTTCCACTCCTTCCAGATCCCCGTAGCATGTATGGGGTGTTTCCTATGTTTTGCCTTATTCGGTGTTCCAATGTGCATCGTCTTTGATGCTTCCCACTGGGCCCAATAATAAGCCTATCGGATGGGCATGTTTGAGCACATCGTTTCTCTGGTGGGCATAGGGACGGCCTCTCCTCCTCCCATGCTCATGCCTCCTCTGGAGATTGAAAAAAGGACATTTTCCCCATGAAGATGACTTCAAGCTTTGCTCTGAAAAGGAGCATGTATTGTATTTCATGAGCCCTGAGTTTAGCCTTCACTGAGTCAAAAGTGATCCATAGGTGCTGCACCTCACGGCTGTAGATCGGAAAGATACATTTTTTAGAGTTTTCGTGTCTTATCTCTACCCAATTTCCTAGCTTCTCTGAGAATGATGTCTCTGTCTATAAAGATCAAGATTCTTGCTATTATGGGCACCTGGTGGGGGTCTCGCCGTCAATGTCCGGTGTGCTCTTTCAATCACAAAGCATACGGAGAATTTTTCCTGAGAGATTATGTTTTTTAGTCATTTGGTCAGAAAGTCTGCTGTATTTCTGTCCTCGACTTCTTCCGGGAAGCCCACGAAATGCAGGTTATTATGCCGTGACCTTTTTCCTGCATCGCCAATACGCCAGAGAGCATCTTTACCGGATTCCCGCAGCTCCAGCCATCCTGGTGCATAGATCTTTTAGTGCCTCCTCAGCTTTAGTGATGTGGATTTCGCCCGTAGTGACTCTTTGCGCAACATTTCACAGGCCTTGACGCAGTAGGGTCACCTGTGAGTGGACTTCCCCGATTCTGTCTTCCAGTACCGTCCTCAAGGATTGTATTGCCTGCAGCAGTGTGGCCATATCAGGCATTGGGGGTTGTGTAACTTCCAGTGGTGAAACCGGTTTTGTATAGAGACAACAGGGGGCAGACGGTAAGAGGCAAGGACAACAAGCTGACCATACCGTACAGAAAGGAGGGACAATTGCAGCATAACAGACAATGAAGGTCAGGAGGGAGGGGCAGGGGCACAACAATGTACCAGGCAAGGCAGGAGGGATGAGATAGGGGCCTGCACATGGAAATGGTAGGGCAGGTGACAAGGGGCCAGGGCTGAGCACTGGAACCACAGCACACCATGGAGGGCAACTGTAAGACTATAATGGCAACACAGAGACAAAAGGAGGAAGGTGGGAGGGGGTCAGGGAAGAAAGCTGACCACAAAAGGTAGGTGGGAGGGGCTATGGCAGCACAGAAGGCCATGCATGGCAAGCAGGAGGGTCACTGGCAGCACCATAGCCATGGTGGACAAGAGGGAGGGGTAGGGGTAGGGGCATGCACAAAGGACCATAGATGACTGAATGGCTGAATAGGGGCTAGACAAAGACAAGGCAGGGGAAGGGGCTTCACAACAGACCCCATGGCGTAGGCAGTAGAAGAAGTTGCAGCTCAAAAGAGCATGGAGGGTAGAAGGGAGTTGCACTAAAGTGAACAGTGGAGGACCACCCAAAAACCCATACACACTCTAAACCGTAAAACCTTTTTAGAAACATCAACATATGACTGTCATCTCCGCACTATTCCTGGGTTCATATGTCTGCAATGAAAATGTGTCAACATTTAGAAACATTTACAACCTTTTTTTTATAAATGATACAAATGTCATGGTTTGCTAAAAATATATAAAGTTTCTTAACATAATTTCACAGAACATGTAACATTGACATCCTTTATTAACAAGCAACATTTTGAAGTGTTTATTATTTTAACTACAAGAATGTGTATATAGTACACTTTAAATGTATTATTTACACATTTATTTTTTTGTATTTTTTTAACCATAATTCCATCAACGGAAGTGTGCACAACACCAAACAACTATTGCATTTCACCACAGTTATACATAAATATATATCTTTTTTAATAAATGAACAAATTACTTGAGTATTATGCAAATATAAACAAAGTAGTCAACATTTTGAGTGGTGGTGACACACTACACATTGACTAACACACTGTTTGACCATCTAAAATAGCAAGCACCTGACCTCGCCATCAGGACATTTGGAAGTAGGCAGCCATGGCATAAGTTGACCACCTAGTGGTTGTGAAACTCCACAATGGACACTGTCATAGGCTAACATGTGTGAAAGCAACATATATGTGTCCATGACTGTTGTCGATCACGTCAATTTGTATGTCTGCAACATTGCAAAGAAAGCTCACTTGCCTTCCAACACTGCAGCCACCAAGGTCTCCCCAATGCTTGCTGCTGTTTCTGAACTCTGGGAGTCACGGTGCCAGGCAGAGCAGGTGACAGGTCCCCAGACTTCTTGCCAGAGGAGCTGGATTTGCTTTCAACCGAGGGCAGGCTCTCTGCAAGCAACTCTATGGCTCACCGGAGGAACAGGTACCACGTTTAAAGTTTCTTTGTGAATCTATGTAAGTGTTTATTTAAAAAAGCACATGCCAGAATGATCCTTTGATTTCCTGAGTGAAGTGTAGTGATTGAAGTGGTGTCAATGAACTGGAATGGCATGGAGAGCAAAATACGATGGATTTAGGCCCAGATTTCTGTACTGTGGTGAAAGTTGTTCAACATTCTGTCCATCAAGTGCTCTTTTTGCATATTTCACCCCCAGTGGGGTGGGTATGCCCAGACATGGGTCCCGTACTCTCCATGCCACTGGAGTCAAGCTAGCCTGGCTAAAGAGGGATGAAACCCCGATACCGATCCCAAGATCTTGGTTTCCGGTCCAGTGAGAACCGGGACTGACAGTTCAGCTGGACTGCTCCCATGGGTAACATCGTCAAAACTGATTTGCATATGTTGGGTTTAAACTGGAATGGCATGGGGAGCAAAACATGGATTTAGTCCCAGATCTCTGTACTGGGGTGAATGTTTGACATTGTTCAACATTCTGTCCATCGATCGTTCTTTTTGCATTTATTTTTTACATGACATTAAACAATGATGGTGTGAATTTGTAAGCTCATTATGATTTGAGAAAACTACATTAGTATGTGCTGTGTGTTTTGAGCCCTACATTTTATTTCGTGGGAATTTGAGATTTATCCATGGATATGTATGATTTGCATGTGAAATGTGAAATGTAGAAATTTCACATCATGTAAAAATAGGAAACACATTATATCTTATTTACAACTGTACAAATATAACTTTTCACATGCCAAATGAAAATGATGTTTGCTATGTGCGTTATCCCACATATCACTCTCCAACAAGATGTTCAGTAACCCCCAGTAACTCCCAAACACATTCAGAGTAGCTCACTCCCTTGAGTAATTGTTAAAATGAGAACAAGGTATTATTTTTGCATCAAAGTTGAGGGAAGGATGTGTTCATGTGACATCCTAATCACCAGGTTGCAGATAGCAGGGTCTGACAATGAGCAATGCTCAGTCAGATATTTCGGCCAGGCTGGGGCTGAGTCACAGAGGTGAATGACTGAAGCACTGAGGTACTGTACTCTAACAAAATATTCCATGTTCACTCAAAATTGGAGCACTTAACAGAATGATGCTTCTGAATACTTTTAAATGGAAAAATATAGAAATGAAGAGTTATTAGCGGGCAGGCACATCTTGATTTCCCCGGCAGACAACATGGCTGTACTCCCTCTGACAGCCGCTTTTGACTACAACTCGTCAACGCATGACAACATATATGGAAGAGTCGGTGGCACTCCGACGGTCTTTCATCCATGGACCCGTCAGCATCTATATAGAGTGGGCAGGGAGTTGACCAAAAAGTGATGGTGGGACAATTACCGTCAAGATCTAAATCAGGCCCTATATCTTCACATTGGATTTAGCGTTCCAGTTTGTAGCACGAGGGAGAGTATGTCCTTACAACATACTATGACGCGGAGGCTCAAAGCCATCAAGGGTCCCTCACGGTAGATTTATGAGATCTTTGGAATGTAGCCCACACTATATCATCAACACAGTGAGCTTATTATCTGGTTGCATCATGTTACATATAAGACTGAGAGACTTGCTTAGAGCCTGGAGGCTCTCTGATGCCCCCCAAAGAGACGTGCTCAAGAGAAAGAACCGCGCCCAATCTCCTCAGCTCATTTTTTGTTTCAATTGTTGGATTGGCTGGATTTTGACTCCTAACTTTTGATGATTTTCATTTTCTTTATACTTTCTGTTGTCTGAGTATTCCCCTTAGCCCAAGTGCTGTTAATTCCTTATTTGTATCCTGATCAGAATCATTGACTTGACATATAATAAAATCTATCACTGAGCCCAAACTACTCCTTTTCTTAAACCTCATGCCCAATATTACCAGTGGATTTATGCCTGTTTAAAAACCCCACTGCTATTAATGTATGTCTCCCAGTAAGTTCCTAATGCATCCCTACCTCTCTCATCCATGGAGCAGGGTACCATGAGTGCTCTTTCCTTTAGTTTTTTTCTATTCCAACATAGTAGGTATCAGATTTTTCCTAATATCCATACCCCATATACAACATGTTCAAAGAAAGGCCAACAACGATCTGCTTTTGTTTGCCAATAGCTTACAAAAATGGACTGATGCCTTAAGATGAAGTGTGTCCTGCATTCCTCTGCCCCACCATTCCCCTAGATGTCAGTATGAAGTCACAGGGCTATATGCTTGCTTGTTACATGCTGCTTTAAGTTGCCCAGATCATGAATAGATAACAGTCCTTATCCCACAATAGCACTGCATGTGATAAATTAATCTGAAAAAGAACCACCAGCTTCATGTGTTCCTATTTACATGTCCTTCATAATCAATCTCTACCTTCTGTAAAAGCTTAAGTATCTTGATACTCTTTGGAGTTGAACCTGAAACAAAGATGCAGGGTCAATAGACAGAGCTGCGAGAGTGTTAGTGTCAGGAGGTTTAAAGAGATTTAAAGGGGGTATAACCAAATCTCGTAGGTATGCAGATGTTGTGTGAAAACTAGTCGATGTATGTAAGAGAAGGGAAATTCCAGTAACATGGTAGGTGTAGGAAAGGAAGCTGTTGTAGGATCACAAAGTAGAGGTGTTCAAGACTTTTCAGAGAAGCTAATGAACTGAAAAGATAAATTGGTCTGAAAAAGATCGACCCCAGATGTACTAATCCTCTGTATTGGCCTTTAGTCACATAAGTTGATGGAAGGCAATGCAAAGGTGTAAGTAAGACTTACTGAGACATGCAAGGGGCAATTTGCACTGCCTTGCGCAACTTTGGAAATAAATGAAATGCAATGGAGCAACGTGTGCCGATTTGTGTTATATTTCATATGTGTACTTGATACAAACCCAGATTTAATAAAATCAGTAAACCTGAGCTAATTAGTAAACCTTGGCTCCATAATTGTACGCCACCTCAGCCATGGTGTATCAATGAGAAATATGTTTATTTCTCCCTGTTATGTCCTCTTTCTATGCATGATGCATTTCAAAGGGTGAGGGGAGGATGGTAAGAACATTTCTGCAGATGGAGAATTGCATGTCAAGCGATAAGCAGAGTGGAAACTTGACCATGATATAACCTATTGACTCCTATGAGACACAGTGGAATGTCTATGAACCCACCACCTTTGGCTTTGCTTAGGTGCTATTCAGCTATTTTAACTGGAAGGAGAGGAACAGCTGCATTGGTATTTGCTTAAGGCTGTTTCTTTGTTCAAATTTGCATTAATTAAATACTTATACCCAGAGGGGATCTCCACCTGTCACTTATTTAGCTGGAAACATTCCATTCAAAGAACATGTTGCGAATTGTGAGCAGCTGTGACAAAACTGTGATTCCACTTGTAAAAGGTAAGAGATGCATGAATCTGCCCTGTCATTTTTCTCACTGTGTTGCTCCATGACACTTGTCCCAGCACATAAAGTCCCCAGAAAGTGACCCTTCATCAGTCTTCTGCTGCTCATTCACTATTGAGTCTCACCTTCAGCATGTAATTCAAAACACGTCTGAGTTAAAGCAAGGGCTACAAACAGCAGAGATTAGAAGCATAGGACAATAACTGCCTCTTTGTGTTTCTAAGCTCTACTCTCAGCATAACATGAATTAACTTAACCCCTTCTATGCTCATGACGGAACGGTTCCGTCATGAGCATCGGTTGGGCTGTGCTCATGACGGAACCGTTCCGTCATGAGGACAGCCCCCGGGGGAAGCGCTGGCGCTCCCCCCCTTGTGCAGCGATCTTCACCCCCTTTACGGGGGTGGCAGCGGAAGAGCTTCCGCTGCCACCCCCGAGCCCCCCCGAGCCCCCCCACGCTTTCTGATGACGTCAGCGCGCACAGCGCGCGCCGGCGTCACCAGGAAGCGTTGGACGCGCTGGAATCCATTTCTTCCAGCGCCTCCAAGGGAGCAGAGGTAGGTTTTGTAGTCCGGTGGGGGCCGCGGCGGTGAAATTTGTAGTATTTAGGCATCGGGGGAGAGGAAAGAGTATTTCCTCTCCCCCGATGTCTCAATACAGGGCATTCCTGCTCCACGATCGCGCACAGCGTCGCGATCGTGGAGCAGGGATGCCCCACTAGACACCAGGGATGTGTTTTATTTTATTTTGGAAGCGACCCCTTGGGTAAGGGTCGCTTCCTGGGGGCCATATATTATTATAAGACTTTTCTGCCCCCTCTGGGGGCAGATCGGTGTTTTTTTTTCGCCGTTTCTGCTCCCAGGGGGGGCAGAAAAGCCCACTAGACACCAGGGATATCATTATTTATGTAGGAAGCGACCCCTTGAGCAAGGGTCGCTTCCTTGGGGCCCTAAATTGTTTGAAGACTTTTCTGCCCCCTCTGGGTACAGATCGGTGTCGTTTGTTTTGCCGTTTCTGCTCCCAGGGGGGGCAGAAAAGCCCACTAGACACCAGGGATCTTATTATTATTGTAGGAAGCGACCCCTTGGGCAAGGGTCGCTTCCTTGGGCCCACAAATTTTTGAAAGACTTTTCTGCCCCCTCTGGGGGCAGATCGGTGTCATTATTTTGCCGTTTCTGCTCCTAGGGGGGGGGGCAGAAAAGCCCACTAGACACCAGGGATCTTATTATTATTGTAGGAAGCGACCCCTTGGGCAAGGGTCGCTTCCTTGGCCCCCTAAATTTTTTGAAGACTTTTCTGCCTGGGGGCAGATCGGTGTTATTTTTTTGCCGTTTCTGCTCCCAGGGGGGGGGGCAGAAAAGCCCACTAGACACCAGGGATCTAATTTTTGTTGTAGGAAGCGACCCCTTGGGCAAGGGTCGCTTCCTTGGGCCCCTAATTATTTTGTAGATTTTTCTGCCCCCTCTGGGGGCAGATAGGTTTTATTTTTTCGCCGTGTCTGCTCCCAGGGGGGGGCAGAAAAGGCCACTAGACACCAGGGAATTAGTTCAAATAAAAATAGAAGTGACCCCTCGCTTCCAGGGTGTAATTTGTTTTCTGGCACACAACCCGATTGACCATTTGGGTAGTGACATAGCATGTTATAATGTTTATTGTTATATTTTTTGTGAATTCCAATTGTAATGTTTTTTTTTTGTTTACTTTTTTGTTCTAGGTGAAGGCTTTTCTTCATTTCACGTTGCAGTGTTGTGACTGGTGGTTCTGCTGTTTGTGTAGTTTGGTAAGAGACTTATTTTTGTACAATGTAAATGTGTTTGATTTCTCTGCCTGTTTTGCAAATGGTGTAATAATAGCAGTATGTTTGGTTTTTGAGTGTCAAAAACTTTTTGCATTGGTGCTCGATGTGTATTTTGTTGTCTTGTGAGTAATTTGTTTTTTTTTCTTCTTTCTAGTTTGATATCGTTGGTTTTTGCTGTGTCACTGCAGAGTTGGTTTCTGGTGAGTGCAGCTGTCTCTTGTAATTGGATTGTATAGTTTTTGAGTACATTGATCTTTGTGATAAAGGTACACATTTCTTTACTTACTTTGTTTGCACATTGTTGGTTGTTGTTGACTTGTTTGTGCAGTCTTCTATCTTAGTAAGTATAATGGCTAGCCGCAGGATGACTGCTCAGCAGGTTGTTGGTTTGCTGTTTGAGTCTTCCTCTGATATTGGTTCAGAGACTGACTCTGCATCTGAGGGAGAGGAGGCAGGGGACGATTCTGGCAGTGAGTTGTCTCTCCGTATGGAGTCATCGGATGATGAAGATACTCTTAGTGCGGATGAAGTGCCTGTGTTAGAGGAGGAGATTGATGTGCCGATAGTGCGGCAAGAGGCATCTGGGCTGCAGCCTGGGGCTGCAAGACTTCCCGTTGGTGTAGTGCGGCAAGAGGCATCTGGGCTGCAGGCTGGGGCTGCAAGTCTTCCCGTTGAAAGTGATGACCTCTGGGTTGCCCCTGGCATGGTGCAGCCGGAATTTCCAGAGTTTACTGGTGTTCCAGGGTCTAGAGTGAATACTGAGAACTTTTTGCCTGTAAATTTTTTTCAGTTGTTTATGGACGATGTGTTTTTGGCAGAGATTGTTGAGCAGACTAATTTGTATGCCGAACAGTTTTTGAGGGACAACAGTGCCAGTCTTAAGCCACACTCTAGAGCTACCCGGTGGACTCCCACAAATGTTGAAGAGATGAAGAAGTTCTTGGGTTTAACTTTTTTGATGGGCTTGCTAAGGAAGCCATCATTGGCTTCATATTGGTCTAGCAGTCCCTTGATGGCAACGTCTATTTTTCCGGCAGTCATGACTCGTGACAGGTATTTGCTTCTGCTTCGGATGATGCACTTTGTTGATAATGGTTTAGCGTTGCCACGAGATCACCCTGATTGTGACCGTATTTTTAAGATTAGGCCTGTCCTTGATCACTTTGTTGATCGATTTTCTGAGATTTATGCCCCTGGTAGAGAAATTGCAGTGGATGAGTCTTTGGTGTTGTTCAAGGGCCGCTTGGTTTTTAGGCAATACATTCCTAGTAAGAGGGCACGCTATGGAATAAAGCTGTATATGCTGTGTGACAGTAGGACTGGATATGTCTCTAATTTCAGGGTGTAAATAAAATATATCTATCCATTACCGATCCATTACCGATCTGAATTTCATGCGAGAACTTTAAACAAATAGCTCAGAATAATGAGAGGCAGAATCCGTGGTATAAGAGGTTTCTGAATGGGCTTTATTCCAATATGGCCGACTCGAGTGGCGGACCTCAGGTTCCGTCACCAAGAAGGTTCAGGAAGTGAAGTACGATTCTTTATTGATATACATACATTTTTATAGTTATTACATTATAATGGAAACGAATGTAGGAGGCGTAACATTTGATAAGAAAAGTGACATATTAATGACGTAAACGAAACTAGGCGTAATAAGGAGTAAAAAGAAACATAATTGGTTAAAGTTATCAAATATAAGTGTTTCTATAAGATAATGCTTGACATAGATGCGCGCGCAGCAGCATGACGTGCATTTGACGTGTAACTAGGGGGGGTGAAGGGACCTCGTCACTAACTCTACGTGTGGAGACGAAAAGTCTAAGAGGTCAAGTCAACCTAATCCTAAATCATATCTAACATCCTATGTTTAAAGAACTATGTTATCCACAAGGAAGGACTGAAGGACTTTCGAACAGAATCTATTCTATACTGACTGTGTGCGTGCACGAACGCCTAAGTGTCTATGTGAAATACAAGAGGCAGAAAACTTTCCATGGCAACTGGGCTATGAATTACTTGCAGGAGGACAGCCCTTTGCACGAGAGCTAAAGGAAATGTTTACCTAAATCACTAGACAGGAATGCATCGGCTGAAGAGCAAAGTAGATAATTCGAAGGTGAAATACAGCTTCTTGGCAGACCGGCTAAACTGGCCGAGGCAGGCACCGTTAGCTGCACAGGAAATAGGACAAAGTTCATGGATACAGATGCAAGCTCAAGCTGACGCTGGTCAGAGACAGAGAGCAGGGAAAGGCTTTGAGGACAGAATCGGGCCTACTTCATCTGAACTGTAAAAATGGAGTAACTGAGCCATATAAAGTCGGTGGCCTTTCCTACTTAGGAATTGACTATCCAGCCCATTGATGGCGGATCTGACAGAGAACATATTGACGGTGGACGCACATGTATTTGCGTCTTCAAAACTGGAACTGGAGAGAACATACATGTACTTGTAACATGCATATAGAACCGTTGGGGTCCAAGATAGGGGACATAACTGATCAGGGAAATCCACTTTTCCACATTCCCTCCTTGTTCCCCTACTTGCCCGTCAAGAAACATCAATCTTCATTAATCCATCGATTTGCTCATGGAGCATCATTTCTTCTTCTTTCTTCTTCCGAGATTTTGAACGAAAACCTTGATGTGGAATACACGATGTGGCACACAGACCACAGATCGCTGGTCCACATTGCAGGCATAAGCAACAACTGAATAGTATAAGAAGGCCAATACCTAGGAAGGATAGAACTCTCCATCCCCAGGCTGATATCAGACTCCAAAACCACCCGGACCAAGTCCAAGTGCCTGGGTCTTCGTGTATCTGGCTCACAATCTTATGAAGGCGGGTTATAGCTTTATATACAGATGGCGAATTTTCTGGTATGAATATGCAGCAGCTGGATCCGATGACCCTACAAGCTCCGCCCCTATCGGCCAGGATGACGTCAAGGACAAGTCGATTTTGAAGGACAACGATCCTCATCACTGATTGTTCCTCTGTCAGATTGCCTAGGGCAGCTATAGTCTCATTCACTACGGCTTCAAGAGTCTTGGTTAGTCTACGTATTAGCTTACTATTTGTAATTGTACCTATATATGGGAAGATACCTTTATTGAAATCTACATACTTATCCCACGCCGTCTCAGTATAATCGACAACTGGGAGATCTCTTCGCTCTCTATTGTGTGCTAAACGAGTATTTCGATAATAATCAGGGGGAGCTAAGAAAACAGGTGGCAAAAGGAATGCAATGTAACAGGTACCATCCCAATCTAGGGGTAGACGCATGTATGCCGTCTGACCACATATAAAGTAGGAATGGCGAGAAGCTCTAAATGTAGATTTTCCTTCATCACTATATTCTACTGTAGTAACACATTTGCTATGGCCCATAGGTATGGAACCAACTTTTCTTACACATAATTCACCTTTAACTGGGAATACTGACATGGTGGGCAAAATTAACTCAACTTCGGAATTGACAATCAGAATCATGAGATTAGGTGTAAAATTACCCAATCTATATACTTCATTTTCTAAATCAGTTCCCGTTCTACTAGGGTGACCCTCCTTGTCAGGATGACAGACTTTGTATAACACTATATTCAGATTTCCCCATATCCACTGGTGTTGATAAACTGCTGTGTTTGAATCTATAGAATTCAATAAACTAAACCATGCTCCACAGGTGCCATTATATGTGAACGGATGTGGAAAGAAAGGCAGAACTCCTTTGTTATTCTGATAGGGAGGGAGTCGACCACACACCCAACAATTAGTGGCATTACTAGTCTGGTGAGAATGATGTAACATACTAATGAAAGTGTTATTACGCAGCGCAAGTCTGTAGGATAACTCATGAGGGGGTAGGTCACTAAAAGAATGTTCATCAGTTATATTAATAGCACGCCTAGAAACAGGATAATACATATGCAATAATATACTTGCAGTAACTATTATAAAACTTAAGACAAACAAAATTAATAAAGTCACAATACAGTGGCTACGCAGTAATTTACAGTATGTATGTCTTTTCATTATGATTCGGGACTCTTCATGATTCAGGCCTAAAGAAGACATGTCGGGACAGATTCAACCGCTTCACCTTGGAGAGGACTTAAACAATCAAATCGTCCGACAGTGTAGGCCTGGGCCTAAGTTTTTGTTTATAAAGTTCGGAGCTACTGGCCTCAGCCAAAGGTAGCTTTGAGTCAATGGAGTCAATGGGAGAAGATGCACGGGAAGTATTGTTCATATCAGGAGGAAGTCCATGAAATTTCTTAATATGGCTGGAATGGAGCCAGCCCTTCCTCCCTTCGATCTTCACGGCTGTTCTTGTTGTCAACAGGACCTGTCTAGGCAACTTCCACCTGGGCTCCAGTTGGCTTTTCCTATCGAAATTCCGAACGAGTACGAAATCCCCGGGAACCACGTCATGGGGTTTCACCTCAGTGTTGTCAGGAAAAGCTGCGACCACCTGGGAACGAGAAGATTGTAGTGCAGACATCAAGGAAGCCAGGTAATCCGTCAGCATATTACAATCAACATCAGTTATTTTACGCGGTATAGGCGTCCCCCACATATTCGGTGGTCTGCCAAAGATCACCTCATACGGGGATAGCCCTGTTCGAGAGTGTGGTACCATTCTCATGTAAAACAGTGCAACTGGTAAGGCTACTATCCAGTCAACACCTTTTTCCTGACATATTTTTGACAGTCTGATTTTCAAAAGTTGATTATGTCGTTCCACGAGACCTGCTGCCTCGGGGTGTCGGACACAGTGGAATTTCCACTGATATCCCAGCAGAAGCGAAACATGTTTCATTAATTCGGATGAGAAGGGTTGGCCGTTATCTGAATATACCACACGTGGTAAACCGTACCGTGGGAAGAATTCTCGAACTAGCTGTTTGGCAGTAGTTGGGGCAGTGTAATCTGATACAGGATACGCCTCTGTCCAACGGGAGAGAGCGCAAACAACTACGAGAACATATTTGAATCCTCGACAACGTTCCATCTGAATATAATCCATCTGGAGGACCTCAAAAGGATGATCAGGAGGCTGAAATCCACCCTGTTCTACGGGGACACTCTTCCCTGGATTAAACTGACAACATATCATACAGGTACGGACTTTTTGTTTAGCAGCAGCTCGTAAATGTTTGTTAAACCAAATGTGCTGAATGCTGTCTAACATGGCCTTTTCTCCTAAATGTGCGGGACTGTGAACTGTAGCTATAATGACTTGAACCATGGAATCAGGGAGAAACCATACAGATTTTCCCTTCGTCATCCATCCTTGATCTGTCTGAATCCCTCCTAGTTCAGTCCACTTCTGTATTTCTTTCTCTGTGGCATGTGTCTGTATGTCAATTACGTCAAGTGCGGGATCCTTAATTGTCATACACTGTGTTGGTGTCTGAACTATAGGCTTTGTCATGTCGGATGTACGAGTCTGAGCAGTCTGTTTGGCTGTTCTGTCAGCTAAATCATTGCCTTGGGAAATGATATCAGTAACCTTCGTGTGTGCTTTACATTTCATAATTGATATTGCAGTCGGTAAATGAATTGAGTCTAACAAAGCATGAATGAGGGACCCGTGCTGAATATGGGTTCCATGAGAAGTCAAATAACCTCTCTCTCTCCAAAGCACCCCGAAGTCATGTACGACTCCAAATGCATAACGTGAATCAGTATATATGTTGACTTTCTTGTCTGTGGCTTGAATACAGGCTTGTGTTAGAGCAACAAGTTCTGCTGCTTGGGCTGACAAAGTATCTATACAGTTTGTTTCAATAACTTCGGTGTCTGTAGTGACTGCGTATGCGGCAACTAAATTTCCTGTATTTGTCCTCATACACGAACCATCTACATACAACGTCAGGTCTGGATCTAACAATGGAACGTCTGTTAAGTCTTGTCTGGGTTTTGTCTTTATTTCAATAACTTCGACACAATCATGGGCTAGTGGGTCGGTTCCAATTACTGGCAAAAGTGTAGCAGGATTCAGTGTATTACAACGTCTGATTTCTATATGTGGCTGAAACAGTGTCAATTCGTAACCAGTAAGTCTTGCTATGGTCAAGTGTTGTGTTTGCGTTCGGTTCACAAGAACCTCCACTGCATGTGGTACTTGTACTGTCAATGGATGTCCTAACACTATGGCATCGCTTTGTCTGATTGCTAAAGCTGTTGCTGCTACTGATTTCAGACACGCAGGCAAAGCCTGAGCTACGGGGTCTAATGTACTGGAAAAATAAGCACATGGCTTACATGCTCCTGCTTGTTCCTGAGTGAGTACTGACAAGGCAGTACCTGCACGTTCTGTAACAAAGAGTGTAAAATGTTTACTGTAACATGGTGTCGCTAGAACTGGTGCTTGACATAGAGCTTTCTTTAAGCTCTCAAAAGCTAGTGTGTGTTCCTGAGTCCAAGGGAGGACAGTCGATGTGGCTGCCTCCTGTGTTGTCAACTGAATGAGTGGCTTTGCTAGAAATGCATATTGGGGAATCCACTGTCTACAGTATGAAGTGAGGCCTATGAAAGCCCGCACTTCCTTTTGCGTCTGCGGTATTGGCATGTTTGCAATTAACTGAATGCGGTCAGGTGTAAGCTGCCTTCCCTCCTTGGACAGCGAGTGACCAAGATAAATAACTCGCTGAACACAGAATTGCAGCTTAGAAGGGGACACCTTGTGCCCCTTGTCCGCTAGAAAATGTAAAACCGTCAGTGATGCTTTTTCACATTCGGGTTCGCTTCGTGCGGTGATCAGCAGATCATCAACGTATTGAAGCAATGCGGTGTTAACGGGCATGTGTATACTGTCAAGTTCTCGTTTCAATGCTTGGCTATAGATGCTGGGGCTTTCTGTAAATCCTTGGGGAGCGCGTGTGAATTTAAAGCTTCGTCCATTTAAGCTAAATCCGAATAGGTATTGGCTTTCCGGATCTATTGGGACGCTGAAAAAGGCATTCTTGAGATCAATCACGGTAAAGAATGTAGCTTGAGAATCAATGGCTGTCAGTAATGATGAAATATCGGGGACCACGGGGAATTGTGGCACAATGCATTTGTTTAATTCACGCAAATCAATAACTAATCGATATACTGGTGGGGCCATAGGATCAGTTCGTTTAAGAATCGGAATTATCGGTGAATTACACACATTGGAGTTGGTTTCTACAACCACTCCTTGCGCAACTAGCTCATCAATGATTTTCAGTAAAGCCGCTACAGCATCCGGAGGTAACTTGTATTGTCGCATTCGTGGCAATACTACTCCTGCCTTCAGTGTGACTCGATATGGTGTAATGTTCATGCAACCAACATCAGTAGGGCCTTGTGCCCATAGATGCGTTGGTAAGTTCTGTAGTCGGGAATCCATGTCTCTGGATACATAATGACCTTTAAAATCACGTAAAAACAATCTTACTCCTTCCGGAGAACAACAGATAATAGCCCCTAGAGCTTTCAATGTCTTTATACCTAACAAGTTTTCTGGACATGATTTGGTAAGCAATAAGTCAGTAGTTTGTGTCAAGGGACCAATCGTAAGCGGAAGTGGCTGTGTTACTTCATTAACAATAGGCTTTCCTGAAAAACCAAGGGAAACATTTTTAGAGCCTGAGAGGGGTGCCCCTGGAACTTCACTACTTTTTATTGTCGTTCGACTTGCCCCTGTATCGAGTAAAAATTTTCTGTCATGACCTAGTAATTCACTATGGACGTAAGGTCCTTCTTGATCTACTGGAATCTCGATAAGGGGTAGGTCAACTTCCCTCTCTAGGCTGCTTCATGCGTAACGTTGATACTCAGGGTATTCGTACTGTGCGGTCTGATACATTTGTCGTGAAGTTACTTGTGTGGCAGCAGCAGGCAACGGTGGTGCGGCTGGCACGAACTGTATGGACTGTTGTGCGGCTGGCATAGACTGTCCATGCTGCATAGTTCCTTGTTCACTCGGATCTTGTCTAACTAATCGTGGTCTCTCTTTTGCAATACCTGAGGCTATATTACGTTTCAGGACTTGACAATCGTGTACATGATGGCCTGGTTGTTTACAGTAATTGCAGGTTCCTTTTACAGGAACTGCAGAGTCTCCAGAATGTGTCGCACCCTTTTTGTGACCATCCGCTGGTACTGTCTGAGAAACTAGCATTTTCATTTTAGTATCCTTCATGCGTCTATGCTCGTGTTCTTGTTCATCCCTAATTCTATTGTGGTGATACTGTAACATTTGTAGCATTTGTGACGGAGTATTACTTTGCCAGGTACTCTCGAATTTCAATATTCTATTCTTCACTGGAGGTAACGCATTTTCCACCAATTTAGTCACAAATAAATGTGGATATGAATCACTGCTTGCCTTTATACCACTATTTATACCAAAACATTTTTCAAATCGGGCATAATAATCACTTGTGTCTTCATCTTGCTTTTGTTTACAGGCTGAGATTGCACCCCAATCTTCCTTTTTCGTCGCTAGTAAACGTGGCAGTACCTGTACTAGTAAACCTGGTAACAGTTTAACTTTATCCCCGAGCCCTGACCCTGCAGTTCGGTCCCTTTCCTCCGCTGCTAATGCTGTCCAATCTATCTTTTGGTCTCCCACTTCCCACTCTTTTTCTTTCAATTTTTCATAAATGCCAGCAGGTAAAAGCACCTTTAATATTGTCATAATATCAGGAAAGGTATACTCTCCCATCAGTAACATGTCTTTAATTTCTCGGTGGAAACCCGCTGGGTCTTTATCATGACTGGGCACTACTTTCTTCATTTCTAATAATTCCATTTTTGATATGGGTGTATAAACAAATACACGATGAAACTGATTGTCATCACCCTTTATTGGGTGGACTTCTCGTAAAGGATTCTGTCTATCCATATAGTACGGTGTTCCTTCTTTGTTGGGAATCGAGAAAGGATCCGCATTTCCTAAAAGGATGTACTGTTTACGTGACATTAGTATTTCTTTGATTAACTTGTTACTGGATCCTCTCCATCTATTCGTGAGAAGTTCGGTTAACATATCAGGTAAGGGACCAGGATCAGCATGTTGGCTCTTATATTGTATAAGAAGTTGCTGGATCATATAAATCCCAGCTAAACATTGTTCGTCTGGACTGAGGTTCAAAAACGCGTGTGCGACTGTCACGTCACCATATTTACCGGGACTGTCCATCCAATGAACAGCTGCCCTTGCTAATTCTTGTTCGTCCATAGAATCGAGGAGGTGGTAACCCCTTCGTTCCCGGAGTATTTTATCTGCGGCTTGAAACAAACGCTCGGGAGATTTCATATTTATTATTGTTGGACGCGTAGAGTGTATCGGATCAGAAAAACCTCCGGTATTATTACAGGACCTTCCTCTGCCTACATAGGCTATGGTGTCTGCCTGTCTTTCTGACTCTCCTGATTCGAACTCTTCATCCTGCTCGAACTCGTCTGTTTCCAATCTCTCTGCATGTATGTGTTCTACTTCTTTCCTAATTTTTCGGCACATGGCTACTATACCTCCCTGTTTATCATGTTTTCCCTCGGATATATTCTGACTCCATCTAGTAAGAGTTTGCATTACTTCCGGGTCTACCCCCGGTCGGTCTTGATTTCTGATCACACAATTTATAAGAAAACGTAACAATTCTCCCTGTATCTCGACTTTCTGGTATTCCATAGCTCTGTTAATACATTCAGGATCTTTCCCTGTTTGCACAAAATGATATATATTATCTAGATGTGCGGCCATTCCTGGCAGCCTTCCTAAAAATGTCGCAGCTCGTCTAATACGTAATGATGTTATAATCATTTCATCCTCTTTACCAGGCACCGGATCATATCTACAATCTACCATAAGCTCCTTAAGCGTACGGTTATTTATAAGTTTGGGCGTACGTGCATGTGCTGATTCCAGGAAAGAAAATTTACTCCCTTTGGGTGGCGTAAAATGGAGGCTAGCAGCACCTCCAGTAGCCCCCTCTGAGGTGTCAGACGTGAAAGGGTTCGTTGAACGTGCTACAGCCACTACAGGTGTAGACACGGCTGTGGAAACAGTTGCGGGGACAGACGCGGCAGCAGATGTGCTTGCCGAAGCTTGTGTCGTGACTTGTGTCGGAGCTTGCTGTGGTACAGGGACAAGAACTTGATCTTGATGTTGAACCCCCCCAGCAGCCGGTCTGTGCGGTGCGGGGTTAGCATATTCGGGAACTGTATCATCTAAATATGAGGAAAGAAAAATATCTTCTGCGGTTCTAGGATGTCCTTTAGGATGTACCTTTATTGGAAACAATGGGGGTGGCAAGTCTTTTGGTATGGCCGTAATGGCTTGAGGCAATCCTTCGGCCATAAGGGGATACATCCCTTTCATAAGGGCATTTCTTTGTCTCTCTGTTTGTTCTGTTTGTACTCTTGTACCTTCTTCAATCAACTGCTTATCTCGAACCTTATTTGCACTTTCTTTACTTCTCTCTTCTTGTCTCAGCGCCTTTTCAGTGCGCCTATGCGACTCTTTACGCCATAATTCAATAGCGTCTTTCTGTGACTGTCTAGCTTTCCTCTTCCACAACTCTTCTTCTACTTTCATGATACAGTCTGCATCCCAGGTCCCAGCTACGGGCCATCTCTGATTCTCTGGTAACTCTTTGGTGTAGTCCACCCATAGATCTAGAAATAATATGGCATCTAAGCCATGTTTATGGTACATGAAATGGCCTGGAGTGTCCCTAGGAGGGATAGGGACTGCCTCTTCAAGCACCCCTTTTCGAGTAGTAATTTGTCTTAACTTTGAAAAGAGTGGCATATTGACAACAGCTAATCTGGTACTTACTCTTGAACGGAACTGATCTGATACTTAAACTTAAACACACTTAGGACAAAAACACAATAATGAGCAAAGCACAGTAAAACAATCATTCATACCACAATATGCAGGACATTTTAGCACGTTAAAAAATAAAATACTAAACATTTGTTAAAAATAACCAACAATGATGACAGTCTGCATAACTAATCACCAAGCAGAATTCTTGATAATCACTAGATACTTCGGAATACTTGATATACGGCTAAACCGTACATATACACTGCTAAACAGTGCAGACCGGATTTGTGTACCCAAATCCGTCTTGACCGGCACAACCTATGTGCACGTCAACACGCCTCCCCGGCGATGGTACTCACCGAGTAGCTCACAACGAAAGGCCTCGGACACTGGACTTGATTTCGGACATCGGAACTTCTGGACATCGGGACTTCGGAAACCTGGTGGGCCTCTGTATACCTCGGATCTTGCTCTCTCAGCTAGGCTCTGGTCGGGATACTTTGCGCTTCTCACCGCCTCGTCTGGGTTGATCGCAGCCTCAGTCGCCCCCGCTTGACCGGAGGGAGCTACAGGAAATCCTGCTGGTACGCGTTATGGTCCGTCCAGCTGTGGCAGGAGACCGGGCCTGCAACGCACCGCCGGCGCGTGAGATGAGAAAGTGTCCCTGTTCGGGCGCCATTATGTGGTAAATAAAATATATCTATCCATTACCGATCTGAATTTCATGCGAGAACTTTAAACAAATAGCTCAGAATAATGAGAGGCAGAATCCGTGGTATAAGAGGTTTCTGAATGGGCTTTATTCCAATATGGCCGACTCGAGTGGCGGACCTCAGGTTCCGTCACCAAGAAGGTTCAGGAAGTGAAGTACGATTCTTTATTGATATACATACATTTTTATAGTTATTACATTATAATGGAAACGAATGTAGGAGGCGTAACATTTGATAAGAAAAGTGACATATTAATGACGTAAACGAAACTAGGCGTAATAAGGAGTAAAAAGAAACATAATTGGTTAAAGTTATCAAATATAAGTGTTTCTATAAGATAATGCTTGACATAGATGCGCGCGCAGCAGCATGACGTGCATTTGACGTGTAACTAGGGGGGGTGAAGGGACCTCGTCACTAACTCTACGTGTGGAGACGAAAAGTCTAAGAGGTCAAGTCAACCTAATCCTAAATCATATCTAACATCCTATGTTTAAAGAACTATGTTATCCACAAGGAAGGACTGAAGGACTTTCGAACAGAATCTATTCTATACTGACTGTGTGCGTGCACGAACGCCTAAGTGTCTATGTGAAATACAAGAGGCAGAAAACTTTCCATGGCAACTGGGCTATGAATTACTTGCAGGAGGACAGCCCTTTGCACGAGAGCTAAAGGAAATGTTTACCTAAATCACTAGACAGGAATGCATCGGCTGAAGAGCAAAGTAGATAATTCGAAGGTGAAATACAGCTTCTTGGCAGACCGGCTAAACTGGCCGAGGCAGGCACCGTTAGCTGCACAGGAAATAGGACAAAGTTCATGGATACAGATGCAAGCTCAAGCTGACGCTGGTCAGAGACAGAGAGCAGGGAAAGGCTTTGAGGACAGAATCGGGCCTACTTCATCTGAACTGTAAAAATGGAGTAACTGAGCCATATAAAGTCGGTGGCCTTTCCTACTTAGGAATTGACTATCCAGCCCATTGATGGCGGATCTGACAGAGAACATATTGACGGTGGACGCACATGTATTTGCGTCTTCAAAACTGGAACTGGAGAGAACATACATGTACTTGTAACATGCATATAGAACCGTTGGGGTCCAAGATAGGGGACATAACTGATCAGGGAAATCCACTTTTCCACAGGGTGTACACCGGTAAGGAATCTAGGTTTAACCTCCCTGGTTGTCCGTCCACTTTTGGAGTGACTGAGAAAATTGTTTGGGAACTTGGTAGAGGATTTTTTAACAAAGGCCACCATTTATATGTAGATAACTTCTACACTGGTGTGCGGTTGTTCAGGGAATTGGCCAAAGTGGACACTCTTGCTTGTGGCACAATCCGCTCTAACCGTAAAGGTTTCCCGAAAGAACTTGTGTGTCAAAAGCTTGTGCGGGGACAGTGCAGTGCATTGCGTTGCCAGGAGCTTCTTGCTGTGAAGTTTACAGACAGGAGAGATGTATACATGCTGACTTCCATCCATGATGAAAGCACTGCACCTGTGACTGTTTGGGGTCAGGTCGCTGAAGCGCGCAAACCTGTGTGCATTTTAGACTATAATAGGCACATGGGTGGTGTTGACAGAGTAGATCAGAGGTTGGAACCTTACACTGCTCTTCGTAAGGCTTACATTTGGTACAAGAAGTTGGCTATCCATCTTTTCCACATGGCAATGTTTAATGCTTTTGTTGTGTTCCAGGATTCTTGCCCTGAGTCAAAGATGACTTTTGCTAAGTTTCAGGAGTCTGTAATAGGCAGCCTTGTTGTAGTGGAACAGGCAAGTGTTCCTAGAGTTGGACTGGTGGAGGATGTTGCTAGATTGAAAGAACGCCACTTTCCAGATCACATTCCTCCCACACCCGCAAAAGATTTTCCCAGTAGGAGATGTAGAGTCTGTTGGCGAAGAGGTTTGCGGAAGGAGAGTCGTATGTACTGCCCCGATTGTCCCTCTCATCCTGCACTGTGTCTCTCTGCTTGTTTCAGAGCGTACCACACGCGTAAAAATTTCTGGGAACATTCATGAGTGGTAAAGTGAACTGCCTGGTCTGTATTCTTTGGAAAATATGATTCTGTTTCAAGGTTGGTGTTAGTGCAATGTATTTAGTTGCTGATTTTCTGTTAGAAGATTTGTATCTATTTGCAATTTGTTTGTGTTTTTATTTTTTTCTAAAAAAATCCAAAATGTGATGGCGGTGTGTGTAGGCTTGCGCTTGGCTGTTGGTGTGTGTGGACTGGCACTTGGTTGGTGGTGTGCGTGGAATGGTGCTTGGCTGACGGTGTGCGTGGACTGGCGGTGTGCATGGACTGGCGGTGTGCGTGGACTGGTGCGTGGCTGGTGGTGTGCGTGGAATGGTGCTTGGCTGGCGGTGTGCGTGGAATGGTGCTTGGCTGGCGGTGTGCGTGGAATGGTGCTTAGCTGGTGGTGTGCGTGGACTGTTACTTGGCTGGCGGTGTGTGTGGACTGGTGGTGTGTGCGGACTGGTGTTTGGCTGGTGGTGTCCGTGGACTGGAGCTTGGCTGGTGGTGTCCGTGGACTGGAGCTTGGCTGGTGGTGTGCGTGGACTGGAGCTTGGCTGGCGGTGTGCGTGGAATGGTGCTTGGCTGGCGGTGTGCGTGGACTGGTACTTGGCTGGCGGTGTGCGTGGACTGGTGGTGTGTGCGGACTGGAGCTTGGCTGGCGGTGTAGGTGGATTGGCGATTGGCTGCCGGTGTGCCTGGACTGGCGATTGGATGGCGGTGTGCCTGGACTGGCGCTTGGCTAGCGGTGTGCGTGGACTGGCGTTTGGCTAGCGGTGTGTGTCGACTGGTGCTTGGCTGGCTGTGTGTGAGTAGTGACTTTCTGCTGGTCACTACACACACTGCTAGCTGAGTGCCACTCCACGCAATCCTTCAGCCTGTGTAGTTGCTGTGTCTGGATTGTGGGCGTGTGAAAGTGATGGGCCCTTGAATGGCGCTGTGTGCTGGTGTGAGTTTTGTTATGTGATGGGCCCGCGGCTGGCGGTGTGAATGGTTTTGTATGTCTCACACGTATGAAAGGTGTATGAATGGCCTGTAAAGAGGTTGGTGCCTTGTCGTGGCTTTACAGCTCACGAGCTG
Organism: Triturus cristatus; assembly: GCF_964204655.1. Taxonomy (NCBI): domain Eukaryota; kingdom Metazoa; phylum Chordata; class Amphibia; order Caudata; family Salamandridae; genus Triturus; species Triturus cristatus. The sequence goes on along the minus strand of NC_140581.1, from coordinate 73,123,360 downwards.
TGAGTCAATGGTTCAGTTTCTTGCCCTTTCAATTATTACCAGTGCATTTCATGTTTTGTGAAATCACTTGGTAATACAATTTTATCTACTGAACCATCACTCACCCTCGTGCCAAATCCAACCAGTATGTATGTGTGCTTGCGGGTTAGATGACTGTGCAGTAATATTTGTCTTTCTGAAGCAGGGTGTACCTTGTCCCTTTTTGGTGATTTTTGTACTGTGTTGCTTTTGTACCTGGTGGTGCGAATGGTCTTGTTTGTATCACGTATGAAAGGTGTGTGAATGGCCTGTAAAGCGGTTGGTGCCTTGACGTGGCTTTACAGCTCACGAGCTGCAAGTCATTGGTTTGGTTTTTTGTGAATTTAATTATTGACAGTGCATTTCATTTTTGTGAAATCTCTTGTTAATAAAATTTAATACACTGAACCATGACTTGCCCTCGTGCCAAATCCAACCAGTATGTGTGTGTGTTTGAGGAATAGATGGTTGTGCAGGAATCTTTGTCTTTTGTTTCTCTGCCAAGGTACACTTTCCATGTAAGAATAACCCACCAACTGTAGATATTGTCGAAAACCCTTGGGAGTTCATGGTGATGTCTCTCTAGTGATTTGAAAAATATTTTTTATCCCCATTGTCCTGTAAACCTCAAATTGTCTGCCACATTTTCTTTGCAGTATTATTCCTAAATTCTCACGCTGTAGTAACAATAGGTAATCTGGTTTTGCAAGGGGGGTTACTTTGGTTTTTTGCCCAGGGCTCGGCGGCCATCTAGGGAAACCTTTCCAACCCACGCATTTCTGAAAACTAGACACCCGGCGGCTTCCAGGGAGGTATGGCTTGCGTGGATCCCCCAACGTTTCCTTACCCAGAATCCCCTGCAATCCTCATTTTTTGCCCAAAAAATCACTTTTTTCACACATTTTGGGGTGGGAAAGTAGTGGCATCACCGGGCTCACACAAATTTACCACCACCCAGCGTTCCCCCAGGTCTCCCGGTAAAAATGGTGCCTCACTTGTGTGGGAGGCCCAAGTACCCGCGGCAGGCAAGGGCCCCAAACGTAGTGAGGCGACATCAAGATGGCCTATCGCCAAACCACCTGGTTTTGCAAGGGGGGTCACTTTGGTTTTTGGCCCGGTGCGCGGCGGCCATCTAGGGAAACCTACCAAACCCAGGCATTTTTGAAAACTAGACACCCGGCGGCTTCCAGGGAGGTATGGCTTGCGTGGATCCCCCAACGTTTCCTTACCCAGAATCCCCTGCAAACCTCAAATTTTGCTCAAAAAATCACTTTTTTCACACATTTTGGGGTGGGAAAGTAGTGGCATCACCGGGCTCACACAAATTTACCACCACCCAGCGTTCCCCCAGGTCTCCCGGTAAAAATGGTGCCTCACTTGTGTGTGAGGCCCAAGTACCCGCGGCAGGCAAGGGCCCCAAACGTAGTGAGGCGACATCAAGATGGCCTATCGCCAAACCACCTGGTTTTGCAAGGGGGGTCACTTTGGTTTTTGGCCCGGTGCGCTGCGGCCATCTAGGGAAACCTACCAAACCCAGGCATTTTTGAAAACTAGACACCCGGCGGCTTCCAGGGAGGTATGGCTTGCGTGGATCCCCCAACGTTTCCTTACCCAGAATCCCCTGCAAACCTCAAATTTTGCTCAAAAAATCACTTTTTTCACACATTTTGGGGTGGGAAAGTAGTGGCATCACCGGGCTCACACAAATTTACCACCACCCAGCGTTCCCCCAGGTCTCCCGGTAAAAATGGAGCCTCACTTGTGTGGGAGGCCCAAGTACCCGCGGCAGGCAAGGGCCCCAAACGTAGTGAGGCGACATCAAGATGGCCTATCGCCAAACCACCTGGTTTTGCAAGGGGGGTCACTTTGGTTTTTGGCCCGGTGCGCGGCGGCCATCTAGGGAAACCTAGCAAACCCAGGCATTTTTGAAAACTAGACACCCGGCGGCTTCCAGGGAGGTATGGCTTGCGTGGATCCCCCAACGTTTCCTTACCCATAATCCCCTGCAAACCTCAAATTTTGCTCAAAAAATCACTTTTTTCACACATTTTGGGGTGGGAAAGTAGTGGCATCACCGGGCTCACACAAATTTACCACCACCCAGCGTTCCCCCAGGTCTCCCGGTAAAAATGGTGCCTCACTTGTGTGGAGGCCCAAGTACCCGCGGCAGGCAAGGGCCCCAAACGTAGTGAGGCGACATCAAGATGGCCTATCGCCAAACCACCTGGTTTTGCAAGGGGGGTCACTTTGGTTTTTGGCCCGGTGCGCGGCGGCCATCTAGGGAAACCTAGCAAACCCAGGCATTTTTGAAAACTAGACACCCGGTGGCTTCCAGGGAGGTATGGCTTGCATGGATCCCCCAACGTTTCCTTACCCAGAATCCCCTGCAAACCTCAAATTTTGCTCAAAAAATCACTTTTTTCACACATTTTGGGGTGGGAAAGTAGTGGCATCACCGGGCTCACACAAATTTACCACCACCCAGCGTTCCCCCAGGTCTCCCGGTAAAAATGGTGCCTCACTTGTGTTGGTTGGCCCAAGTTCCCGCGGCAGGCAAGGGCCCCAAACGTAGTGAGGCGACATCAAGATGGCCTATCGCCAAACCACCTGGTTTTGCAAGGGGGGTCACTTTGGTTTTTGGCCCGGTGCGCGGCGGCCATCTAGGGAAACCTAGCAAACCCAGGCATTTTTGAAAACTAGACACCCGGCGGCTTCCAGGGAGGTATGGCTTGCGTGGATCCCCCAACGTTTCCTTACCCAGAATCCCCTGCAAACCTCAAATTTTGCTCAAAAAATCACTTTTTTCACACATTTTGGGGTGGGAAAGTAGTGGCATCACCGGGCTCACACAAATTTACCACCACCCAGCGTTCCCCCAGGTCTCCCGGTAAAAATGGAGCCTCACTTGTGTGGGAGGCCCAAGTACCCGCGGCAGGCAAGGGCCCCAAACGTAGTGAGGCGACATCAAGATGGCCTATCGCCAAACCACCTGGTTTTGCAAGGGGGGCCACTTTGGTTTTTGGCCCGGTGCACGGCGGCCATCTGGGGAAACCTACCAAACCCAGGCATTTTTGAAAACTAGACACCCGGCGGCTTCCAGGGAGGTATGGCTTGCGTGGATCCCCCAACGTTTCCTTACCCAGAATCCCCTGCAAACCTCATTTTTTGCTCAAAAAATCACTTTTTTCACACATTTTGGGGTGGGAAAGTAGTGGCATCACCGGGCTCACACAAATTTACCACCACCCAGCGTTCCCCCAGGTCTCCCGGTAAAAATGGTGCCTCACTTGTGTGGGAGGCCCAAGTACCCGCGGCAGGCAAGGACAACAAACGTAGTGAGGCGACATTTGGGATAGGCAATGTTGATGTTGCCTCACTACGTTTGTTGTCCTTGCCTGCCGCGGGTACTTGGGCCTCCCACACAAGTGAGGCACCATTTTTACCGGGAGACCTGGGGGAACGCTGGGTGGTGGTAAATTTGTGTGAGCCCGGGGATGCCACTACTTTCCCACCCCAAAATGTGTGAAAAAAGTGATTTTTTGAGCAAAAATTGAGGTTTGCAGGGGATTCTGGGTAAGGAAACGTTGGGGGATCCACGCAAGCCATACCTCCCTGGAAGCCGCCGGGTGTCTAGTTTTCAAAAATGCCTGGGTTTGCTAGGTTTCCCTAGATGGCCGCCGCGCACCGGGCCACAAACCAAAGTGACCCCCCTTGCAAAACCTGGTGGTTTGGCGATAGGCCATCTTGATGTCGCCTCACTACGTTTGGGGCCCTTGCCTGCCGCGGGTACTTGGGCCTCCCACACAAGTGAGGCACCATTTTTACCGGGAGACCTGGGGGAACGCTGGGTGGTGGTAAATTTGTGTGAGCCCGGTGATGCCACTACTTTCCCACCCCAAAATGTGTGAAAAAAGTGATTTTTTGAGCAAAAAATGAGGTTTGCAGGGGATTCTGGGTAAGGAAACGTTGGGGGATCCACGCAAGCCATACCTCCCTGGAAGCCGCCGGGTGTCTAGTTTTCAAAAATGCCTGGGTTTGGTAGGTTTCCCTAGATGGCCGCCGCGCACCGGGCCAAAAACCAAAGTGACCCCCCTTGCAAAACCAGGTGGTTTGGCGATAGGCCATCTTGATGTCGCCTCACTACGTTTGGGGCCCTTGCCTGCCGCGGGTACTTGGGCCTCCCACACAAGTGAGGCACCATTTTTACCGGGAGACCTGGGGGAATGCTGGGTGGTGGTAAATTTGTGTGAGCCCGGTGATGCCACTACTTTCCCACCCCAAAATGTGTGAAAAAAGTGATTTTTTGAGCAGAATTTGAGGTTTGCAGGGGATTCTGGGTAAGGAAACGTTGGGGGATCCACGCAAGCCATACCTCCCTGGAAGCCGCCGGGTGTCTAGTTTTCAAAAATGCCTGGGTTTGGTAGGTTTCCCTAGATGGCCGCCGCGCACCGGGCCAAAAACCAAAGTGACCCCCCTTGCAAAACCTGGTGGTTTGGCGATAGGCCATCTTGATGTCGACTCACTACGTTTGGGGCCCTTGCCTGCCGCGGGTACTTGGGCCTCCCACACAAGTGAGGCCCCATTTTTACCGGGAGACCTGGGGGAACGCTGGGTGGTGGTAAATTTGTGTGAGCCCGGTGATGCCACTACTTTCCCACCCCAAAATGTGTGAAAAAAGTGATTTTTTGGGCAAAAATTGAGGTTTGCAGGGGATTCTGGGTAAGGAAACGTTGGGGGATCCACGCAAGCCATACCTCCCTGGAAGCCGCCGGGTGTCTAGTTTTCAGAAATGTATAGGTTTGCTAGGTTTCCCTAGGTGCCGGCAGGGCTAGGGTACAAAATCTACAGCTAGTCACTTTGCCAAAAAAAGGGTCATTTTTCACTCCAAAACCACTTTGCGTTTTGCGCCATTTCCTGTTGCGGGCACTAGGCCGACCCGCACAAGTGAGGTACCATTTTTCTCGTAGGACTTTGGGGAACGCGGGGTGGGTGGAAATTTGTGGATCCACGCAGGTTCCAGAACTTTCCATCACAGAAATGTGGGGAAAATGTGTTTTTTTTGTCAATTTTTCACGTTTGCAAGGGATTCTGGGTAACAGACCATGGTGGGAGGCAGTCAAGTCACCCCATCCTGGATTCCCCTGGGTGTCTAGTTTTCAAAAATGTATAGGTTTGCTAGGTTTCCCTAGTTGCCGGCAGGGCTAGGGTACAAAATCTACAGCTAGTCACTTTGCCAAAAAAAGGGTCATTTTTCACTCCAAAACCACGTTGCGTTTTGCGCCGTTTCCTGTCGCAGGCACTAGGCCGACCCGCACAAGTGAGGTACCATTTTTCTCGTAGGACTTTGGGGAACGCGGGGTGGGTGGAAATTTGTGGATCCACGCAGATTCCAGAACTTTCCATCACAGAAATGTGGGGAAAATGTGTTTTTTTTGTCAATTTTTTACGTTTGCAAGGGATTCTGGGTAACAGACCCTGGTGGGAGGCAGTCAAGTCACCCCATCCTGGATTCCCCTGGGTGTCTAGTTTTCAGAAATGTATAGGTTTGCTAGGTTTCCCTAGGTGCCGGCAGGGCTAGGGTACAAAATCTACAGCTAGTCACTTTGCCAAAAAAAGGGTCATTTTTCACTCCAAAACCACGTTGCGTTTTGCGCCGTTTCCTGTTGCGGGCACCAGGCCGACCCGCACAAGTGAGGTACCATTTTTCTCGTAGGACTTTGGGGAACGCGGAGTGGGTGGAAATTTGTGGATCCACGCAGGTTCCAGAACTTTCCATCACAGAAATGTGGGGAAAATGTGTTTTTTTTTGTCAATTTTTTACGTTTGCAAGGGATTCTGGGTAACAGACCATGGTGGGAGGCAGTCAAGTCACCCCATCCTGGATTCCCCTGGGTATCTAGTTTTCAAAAATGTATAGGTTTGCTAGGTTTCCCTAGGTGCCGGCAGGGCTAGGGTACAAAATCTACAGCTAGTCACTTTGCCAAAAAAAGGGTCATTTTTCACTCCAAAACCACGTTGCGTTTTGCGCCGTTTCCTGTCGCGGGCACCAGGCCGACCCGCACAAGTGAGGTACCATTTTTCTCGTAGGACTTTGGGGAACGCGGGGTGGGTGGAAATTTGTGGATCCACGCAGATTCCAGTACTTTCCATCACAGAAATGTGGGGAAAATGTGTTTTTTTTGTCAATTTTTTACGTTTGCAAGGGATTCTGGGTAACAGACCATGGTGGGAGGCAGTCAAGTCACCCCATCCTGGATTCCCCTGGGTGTCTAGTTTTCAAAAATGTATAGGTTTGCTAGGTTTCCCTAGGTGCCGGCAGGGCTAGGGTACAAAATCTACAGCTAGTCACTTTGCCAAAAAAAGGGTCATTTTTCACTCCAAAACCACGTTGCGTTTTGCGCCGTTTCCTGTCGCGGGCACTAGGCCGACCCGCACAAGTGAGGTACCATTTTTCTCGTAGGACTTTGGGGAACGCGGGGTGGGTGGAAATTTGTGGATCCACGCAGATTACAGAACTTTCCATCACAGAAATGTGGGGAAAATGTGTTTTTTTTGTCAATTTTTTACGTTTGCAAGGGATTCTGGGTAACAGACCATGGTGGGAGGCAGTCAAGTCACCACATCCTGGATTCCCCTGGGTGTCTAGTTTTCAAAAATGTATAGGTTTGCTAGGTTTCCCTAGGTGCCGGCAGGGCTAGGGTACAAAATCTACAGCTAGTCACTTTGCCAAAAAAAGGGTCATTTTTCACTCCAAAACCACGTTGCGTTTTGCGCCGTTTCCTGTCGCGGGCACTAGGCCGACCCGCACAAGTGAGGTACCATTTTTCTCGTAGGACTTTGGGGAACGCGGGGTGGGTGGAAATTTGTGGATCCACGCAGATTCCAGAACTTTCCATCACAGAAATGTGGGGAAAATGTGTTTTTTTTGTCAATTTTTTACGTTTGCAAGGGATTCTGGGTAACAGACCATGGTGGGAGGCAGTCAAGTCACCCCATCCTGGATTCCCCTGGGTGTCTAGTTTTCAAAAATGTATAGGTTTGCTAGGTTTCCCTAGGTGCCGGCAGGGCTAGGGTACAAAATCTACAGCTAGTCACTTTGCCAAAAAAAGGGTCATTTTTCACTCCAAAACCACGTTGCGTTTTGCGCCGTTTCCTGTCGCGGGCACTAGGCCGACCCGCACAAGTGAGGTACCATTTTTCTCGTAGGACTTTGGGGAACGCGGGGTGGGTGGAAATTTGTGGATCCACGCAGATTCCAGAACTTTCCATCACAGAAATGTGGGGAAAATGTGTTTTTTTTGTCAATTTTTTACGTTTGCAAGGGATTCTGGGTAACAGACCATGGTGGGAGGCAGTCAAGTCACCCCATCCTGGATTCCCCTGGGTGTCTAGTTTTCAGAAATGTATAGTTTTGCTAGGTTTCCCTAGGTGCCGGCAGGGCTAGGGTACAAAATCTACAGCTAGTCACTTTGCCAAAAAAAGGGTCATTTTTCACTCCAAAACCACGTTGCGTTTTGCGCCGTTTCCTGTCGCGGGCACTAGGCCGACCCGCACAAGTGAGGTACCATTTTTCTCGTAGGACTTTGGGGAACGCGGGGTGGGTGGAAATTTGTGGATCCACGCAGATTCCAGAACTTTCCATCACAGAAATGTGGGGAAAATGTGTTTTTTTTGTCAATTTTTTACGTTTGCAAGGGATTCTGGGTAACAGACCATGGTGGGAGGCAGTCAAGTCACCCCATCCTGGATTCCCCTGGGTGTCTAGTTTTCAAAAATGTATAGGTTTGCTAGGTTTCCCTAGGTGCCGCCAGGGCTAGGGTACAAAATCTACAGTTAGTCACTTTTCAAAAAAAAGGGTCATTTTTCACTCCAAAACCACGTTGCGTTTTGCGCCGTTTCCTGTCGCGGGCACTAGGCCGACCCGCACAAGTGAGGTACCATTTTTCTCGTAGGACTTTGGGGAACGCGGGGTGGGTGGAAATTTATGGATCCACGCAGATTCCAGAACTTTCCATCACAGAAATGTGGGGAAAATGTGTTTTTTTTGTCAATTTTTTACGTTTGCAAGGGATTCTGGGTAACAGACCATGGTGGGAGGCAGTCAAGTCACCCCATCCTGGATTCCCCTGGGTGTCTAGTTTTCAAAAATGTATAGGTTTGCTAGGTTTCCCTAGGTGCCGCCAGGGCTAGGGTACAAAATCTACAGCTAGTCACTTTGCCAAAAAAAGGGTCATTTTTCACTCCAAAACCACGTTGCGTTTTGCGCCGTTTCCTGTCGCGGGCACTAGGCCGACCCGCACAAGTGAGGTACCATTTTTCTCGTAGGACTTTGGGGAACGCGGGGTGGGTGGAAATTTGTGGATCCACGCAGGTTCCAGAACTTTCCATCACAGAAATGTGGGGAAAATGTGTTTTTTTGTCAATTTTTTACGTTTGCAAGGGATTCTGGGTAACAGACCATGGTGGGAGGCAGTCAAGTCACCCCATCCTGGATTCCCCTGGGTGTCTAGTTTTCAAAAATGTATAGGTTTGCTAGGTTTCCCTAGGTGCCGGCAGGGCTAGGGTACAAAATCTACAGCTAGTCACTTTGCCAAAAAAAGGGTCATTTTTCACTCCAAAACCACGTTGCGTTTTGCGCTGTTTCCTGTCGCGGGCACTAGGCCGACCCGCACAAGTGAGGTACCATTTTTCTCGTAGGACTTTGGGGATCGCGGGGTGGGTGGAAATTTGTGGATCCACGCAGGTTCCAGAACTTTCCATCACAGAAATGTGGGGAAAATGTGTTTTTTTTGTCAATTTTTTACGTTTGCAAGGGATTCTGGGTAACAGACCATGGTGGGAGGCAGTCAAGTCACCCCATCCTGGATTCCCCTGGGTGTCTAGTTTTCAAAAATGTATAGGTTTGCTAGGTTTCCCTAGGTGCCGGCAGGGCTAGGGTACAAAATCTACAGCTAGTCACTTTGCCAAAAAAAGGGTCATTTTTCACTCCAAAACCACGTTGCGTTTTGCGCCGTTTCCTGTCGCGGGCACTAGGCCGACCCGCACAAGTGAGGTACCATTTTTCTCGTAGGACTTTGGGGAACGCGGGGTGGGTGGAAATTTGTGGATCCACGCAGATTCCAGAACTTTCCATCACAGAAATGTGGGGAAAATGTGTTTTTTTTGTCAATTTTTTACGTTTGCAAGGGATTCTGGGTAACAGACCATGGTGGGAGGCAGTCAAGTCACCCCATCCTGGATTCCCCTGGGTGTCTAGTTTTCAGAAATGTATAGGTTTGCTAGGTTTCCCTAGGTGCCGGCAGGGCTAGGGTACAAAATCTACAGCTAGTCACTTTGCCAAAAAAAGGGTCATTTTTCACTCCAAAACCACGTTGCGTTTTGCGCCGTTTCCTGTCGCGGGCACTAGGCCGACCCGCACAAGTGAGGTACCATTTTTCTCGTAGGACTTTGGGGAACGCGGGGTGGGTGAAAATTTGTGGATCCACGCAGATTCCAGAACTTTCCATCACAGAAATGTGGGGAAAATGTGTTTTTTTTGTCAATTTTTTACGTTTGCAAGGGATTCTGGGTAACAGACCATGGTGGGAGGCAGTCAAGTCACCCCATCCTGGATTCCCCTGGGTGTCTAGTTTTCAGAAATGTATAGGTTTGCTAGGTTTCCCTAGGTGCCGGCAGGGCTAGGGTACAAAATCTACAGCTAGTCACTTTGCCAAAAAAAGGGTCATTTTTCACTGCAAAACCACGTTGCGTTTTGCGCCGTTTCCTGCCGCGGGCACTAGGCCGACCCGCACAAGTGAGGTACCATTTTTCTCGTAGGACTTTGGGGAACGCGGGGTGGGTGGAAATTTGTGGATCCACGCAGATTCCAGAACTTTCCATCACAGAAATGTGGGGAAAATGTGTTTTTTTTGTCAATTTTTTACGTTTGCAAGGGATTCTGGGTAACAGACCATGGTGGGAGGCAGTCAAGTCACCCCATCCTGGATTCCCCTGGGTGTCTAGTTTTCAAAAATGTATAGGTTTGCTAGGTTTCCCTAGGTGCCGGCAGGGCTAGGGTTCAAAAACTACAGCTAGACTCTTTGCAAAAAAAGTGTAAATTTTCAGTGTGAAAATGTGGTGTGTTCACCTTAGGTTTTGAGCCACTTCCTGTCGTGGGCACTATGCCTACCCACACAAGTGAGGTACCATTTTTCTCGGGAGACTTAGGGTAGTTCAAATTTGTAAAGCAACTGTTATTACCTATTGATTTTTGATGCATTTCTCCCTTCCAAATGAAAGACATTGTGTAAAAAAAAAGTCATTTTGAAAAATGACCAATAATTGTCATGCAAATATGAGTATTCCCAATTTCGAAAATGTGCAAATATGCACTGTTTCTGAACGCTGTAATTTGTTCCCATTTCAGAAATACATAGGTGACTTTCATACCGATTTTTCCAAGTATACATTTTCCCACAATAATTGCTATATACCCGGACAAAAAAAAAAAACATTACAAAATGCTGCTCATTTTTCTACTCTGGGTTCGTTGGGCTCTTGGTGAACCTACAAGTCCTATATGTCCCCACAACCAGGAAGGTCTACCGGATGTAACGGTACATTGCTTTCAAAGAGATGTCATAATTCGAAGAAGTTACAGGTAAAAACGTTGACTCAAGAGGCTGCTTTTTTCAACAAATTTTTAATTTTTCCTATATTTGCCTGTAAATTTCTATAAAGAAACCTTGATGGATCTACGCAAATGACCCCTTGCTGAATTCAGAATTTTGTCTACTTTTCAAAAATGTATAGCTTTCCAGGATCCATTATTGTTTTGTTACCCTTTTCTACCGTTAACTGGAAGGAGGTTAAAAGCACAAAAAATAGCAAAAATAGGGTATGTCCCAGAAAAATGCCAAAACTGTGTAAAAAAAGTTGGTTTTCTAACAAAAGTCTGTCATTCCCTAAAAGCTGGAGAAATTGTGATTTCAGCCCCACAAACCCTTTTTTGATACCATTTGCAGAGAAAAACCCAGAAGCTTTCATTTGCAGCCCGTTTTTCACATTTTTCACAAAAAAAAAAAAAAAATTGCTGTATTTTGACTAATTTCTGGGAACCCTCTAGGAGAATCCACAAACCCTGGGTACCTTTAGAATCCCCAAGATGTTGGAAGAAAAGGACGCAAATTTGGCGTGGATACCTAATGTGGTCAAAAAGTTACAGGGGCCTAAGCGCGCACTACCTCAAATAGCCCAAAAAGGGCTTAGCACAGGAGGGGAAAAGGCCTAGCAGCGAAGGGGTTAAAGATATTTTGAGTTAATAGATGCACTCAAGATGAGTTAAAGAAACAAAACAAAAACAGCACCAATCTCTGGTCACTGTTTCCGACTTGTTCTGTTTAAATTTCATACATTAACTCAGAGAAATTCAGAATTATATGTTTGAATTTAGCGATTTCAGATGCAGAAACAGTTGTAATGCGGACTGGAATCATGACACGATCCTATGTATCGAAGTGTAGCCATACATGCAATAGAAGCACCTCTTTAAAGACTCCTCATCAACTAAGTAATTGCAACTACTTGTATGTAGTTGTAAATAATTGTTAACACAATATTGTGGTAAAAAATATCTTTAACAAAAATCTTGTGTCAAAAATATTTTTATGACAAAATATCGGGAAAAAATATAGTTGACACTAATATCATCCAAAAATATACAGAAATATAGAATTTTTAAAATATAAATACAATTGAAATCAGTGAATGCTAAATATATTAATATATTCGTACTATATAATGTAATTTTTAAAATGCGTAATACTATGTATGAATATATATTATAAACTCTCATTCCAGTCTGTCCAACAGTCGGGAAGGCATAGAATATCGGATGGGTATACATTTATTATCCCCACTCCAAACAGCACAACAATATGGAAGGTGTTAGACTTTGGAGGTGTAAAATATACTAGTCTGTGCAACTGAGCTAGCTGGGAGGAGACTTCATGTTTGATCTCACTTAATGGGAGCTTTGAAATTGCTTCTGGCAAGCAAGGGGAAGCACAGGTTTCCCTACATGTGCCATTATGGACAGGGGGTGGGACCCCAGGACATGGCAGGAGCTGTCCCTGGGGTATGGGATCCCCAGATTAATAAATGTCTCCAGGAGGGGGGGGGGTCACGTGGCACTCATCCCCTTTATTATTGCAACCAGGCCTTGAGGGATGGAGTCCACAAGGCTGAAATCAACCGGGGTAGGGGGGCTGTACATCCCTCTTACCCATTACAAACACAGCATGGCCCCAGGGGATTGGGGACCCGGGGCTTAAATCGGTACGGGAGTGGGCTGGGAGGCCTACCAGGCCCCAGGGGATGGAGTCTTCGCGGCCAAAATTGGCCCAGGGAGGGGGGCCTTATGCATCCCCCTCCCCATAATAATATAAGGAATTCCCTCTGGGACCTGGCTCACCTGGGAGGCTAATTAAAACAAGCACTTGTTTTAAAAAAAAATATTACAGATCCTCCACAAATTTGTGGCAACATTTTTAATGAAGAAAACATTGTTGGCCTCCAGTGGGTTGAGTCTCTATATTGCTGCCACCATTTCCTGGATGAAGTGGTGGCAGTCAATCTCTCAACATGAGATCTGTTGGATCCACGGACCTTCCACATCCCTGCATATATATAAATACATCTTTTTTTAATGAGTTAAAAACTACTGACCACTTGACGAATCACCCCAACACTTTCCAGACAGCAGCTGAAGTGAGTGGTAAACTAGTTTTGACAATTTTATGAAGATTCATGTAACAGTACCAAAGTTATTAGCAAAAAAAAAAGCATTTCCTATGGAAACCAGTAGGTAGTTCGATTTAGGACCTAGTTTCAATAGAAAAAGCATTTTTTGATTTTTCCCAAAATGTCTTATAGTGAGTCTTTCTGTGCATTGGAAAGTTCTGGTGTGAGCAGTTAGGCAGGGGCCGAGAAAAAGACACGGTTCAAAAAATATGAAATCACATGTTCATTTCCATAGGACCTTTGAACATGACTACAGCCTTAACCGCTGGACGGAATTACACCAAATTTGTCAGGAATGTAGATTTTGGTTCACTGATCACACTTTCAGTTATTCGATGTAAATATGTTCAGTAGTTGTTGAGGAATTTAAGGGAAAGCATGGTCATCACTTCAACCAGAAAGTGATAGCAGCTATCTTGGGACCAATATACATGATAGCACAGCAGGTTTTGAGGATCACTAAAAGGAGGACATATAAACTAGGATAACAGATTTTCATTACAATATAAATTGCTTGTTGCTTAGGTAATTATAGTAATCTGCTAACCTGCTTGCATTAACTGTGATGTCATCTAACCAGCTATGGACTTTTGTGGATTGAAATCCAGGGTCTGCTGTCACAGTCCCATGGAGGCTGTGGAGATGAACGGTCAGTCATTAAACCTAGTGGTTGTACACTTTCCTGACTATGTGTACTTATTTCAAATATGGCGACAAGTTGGTCTGACCGTTCAAGATCTCCATCCATGCGTGCAGCTGCCCTGTCTGGTTCCAGTGGGGCAGCAGCCCTATCTGGTTCTAGTGGTGTAAAGATCACAGTTTCAGAAGTTTCCTCGTTATACTCATTGAGGTGTCTACAAAGGGTCATTTTTGTTTTGTTATCAGTGGGATGTCGGTCCTGGTGTCTTGAAGATGAACCCCTTAACGGTTGTAGAACTGTGGATTTGTGCTGCGCACCTATGAAAGCCTCGTAAGACTCCGTTCCTCTTGTGTGTTAAAAGAGTCTTGTATCCTGCTGTACAGCCCTTCTCTGATTTTGTTGGGCGTTGTTTTCATGCAGAGGAGGGAAGCAAACCTGGAACATTTCTGACGTACTCTTATTTGTTGTGTCTGAAGTGTTTCTGCCTTTTGCTGTCGTCCCTCGATCTCTCCTCATCGGCACCCAGCTCCGTTTGATGACGTATTGGAATGTTGATCTGCGTGCCTAACATGTGACGTGCAGTCAGCGTCCTCCCGGCAGAGCGTGGTGTGTTTCCCTAAAAACCAGTGACTTTAACTGGCACGTTTGATGTCCGGCGTTGTCTGAGTTTTCTGTCAAGGTCTTCGCCTCTCCGGTGCACCGGTAGAGTGAGTGTGTGAACACAAATTGCTGTGGGGTGACTGATACCATGTAAGAAGGTTTACAAGAGCGGCAAATTCACTAAAGGACCTGTTCACAAGTACTTTTGCTTATCATTTGCTGCACAATGTATTTGGTTTCGAATGTGAGATCAGCTTTTGGTTCAAGGCATTTGTTTCCTTGTGGAAATACGCGGCGTGTGACTATTTTTAGTCAGAGTATTTTTATTATTATACTTAATGTTTACCATCAACATTTATTAACAAACAATGACATTGCAATTTTGTTGGACATATTCTTTCATGTTGTGCATTATTTTTAAAGGGTAACACTGGTGCTCGCTTATTCCGCCTCATTGATGGTTTTTACTTAGGACAGTTACATGTTGTGTGATTTATAATTTATAGTACAGTCTTATTTAACATGTTTAGTGTCCAAGCTCCTCCTCCATTTTTACAGCTTCCAGAAGACCCTCCGGTGAGATGGAAAGTTTGGTATAGAGCATTCACAAAGTATTTAGGAGCTATTGGGGCTTTAGGTTCAGAGCAGAACGAAGGAGGTTTATTCTAGAACACAACCTAGGTTTAGAGGAACAAGCTGTTTTAGAACACTTACCTCCTTTGGAAGTTCCTGAAGGAGAGGAACCACTCTATTGTTAGAAGTATAGCATTGTCTCAGTTAGCTTCTAAAGAATTGAAACCTGATAAAATGAGTGTTGGGGTGGTAAAAGAACACAAAGAGCAAACGGAAAAACAGGTTAATGTAATGCATGGTAACAAGAACACTTCTTACAGACCAGAGAAGAGGTTTAACTTACAAAAGAATGTGTGCATGAAATGTGGTCGTCCTTCACACTATCCTAATTCTTGTATTTGCCCAGTTAAAAATGCTTTGTGTTGCAAATGCGGGAGGATTCGGCATTTTGCCAAGATGTGCAGGTGTAAGGGTAATATTGTCAATCAGTTCCTGATGATGAAGACAAAGGTGAACAGAGTGAAATGGTGAGTTCCTTGAGGGATCCTATTGTTGCTAAAGATGATGTTGATGAGTGTGTCGATCCGGTCGTGGAGGTAATTGTTGATGGAATGTCCATTCAACTCTTGGTCGATTCAGGGGCGTGCATGACCATGATCACAGAAGAATTATTCGAAAGTGTTTGGCAAGAAAAACCTTTGGAAGCTCCTGATAGGAATCTTAGATCATATGAAGGCAGGAAAATTGAGCTTAAAGGGTTTTTTAGAAACTAGTTTGATGTTCAAAGGGAGGTGTATTTCTGGGTTGGTGTATGTGGCAAAGAAAGGACTCAACATTTTAGAGTTGGATCACCAGGGACTATTTGGTATGACGCTTAGACCAGGTACAAAGGAACAAGTGTTGGTTGTGGATGAACCTGTACAGGATGAGTGTATGGTGGAGTGGTGTGACAAGTTCTGTGGAAAAGTGGATTTCCCTGATCAGTTATGTCCCCTATCTTGGACCCCAACGGTTCTATATGCATGTTACAAGTACATGTATGT
The DNA here is from genome assembly GCF_964204655.1 of Triturus cristatus. Taxonomy (NCBI): domain Eukaryota; kingdom Metazoa; phylum Chordata; class Amphibia; order Caudata; family Salamandridae; genus Triturus; species Triturus cristatus. The sequence continues at coordinate 73,107,706 of NC_140581.1, read as the reverse complement.
TCTCTCCAGTTCCAGTTTTGAAGACGCAAATACATGTGCGTCCACCGTCAATATGTTCTCTGTCAGATCCGCCATCAATGGGCTGGATAGTCAATTCCTAAGTAGGAAAGGCCACCGACTTTATATGGCTCAGTTACTCCATTTTTACAGTTCAGATGAAGTAGGCCCGATTCTGTCCTCAAAGCCTTTCCCTGCTCTCTGTCTCTGACAAGCGTCAGCTTGAGCTTGCATCTGTATCCATGAACTTTGTCCTATTTCCTGTGCAGCTAACGGTGCCTGCCTCGGCCAGTTTAGCCGGTCTGCCAAGAAGCTGTATTTCACCTTCGAATTATCTACTTTGCTCTTCAGCCGATGCATTCCTGTCTAGTGATTTAGGTAAACATTTCCTTTAGCTCTCGTGCAAAGGGCTGTCCTCCTGCAAGTAATTCATAGCCCAGTTGCCATGGAAAGTTTTCTGCCTCTTGTATTTCACATAGACACTTAGGCGTTCGTGCACGCACACAGTCAGTATAGAATAGATTCTGTTCGAAAGTCCTTCAGTCCTTCCTTGTGGATAACATAGTTCTTTAAACATAGGATGTTAGATATGATTTAGGATTAGGTTGACTTGACCTCTTAGACTTTTCGTCTCCACACGTAGAGTTAGTGACGAGGTCCCTTCACCCCCCCTAGTTACACGTCAAATGCACGTCATGCTGCTGCGCGCGCATCTATGTCAAGCATTATCTTATAGAAACACTTATATTTGATAACTTTAACCAATTATGTTTCTTTTTACTCCTTATTACGCCTAGTTTCGTTTACGTCATTAATATGTCACTTTTCTTATCAAATGTTACGCCTCCTACATTCGTTTCTATTATAATGTAATAACTATAAAAATGTATGTATATCAATAAAGAATCGTACTTCACTTCCTGAACCTTCTTGGTGACGGAACCTGAGGTCCGCCACTCGAGTCGGCCATATTGGAATAAAGCCCATTCAGAAACCTCTTATACCACGGATTCTGCCTCTCATTATTCTGAGCTATTTGTTTAAAGTTCTCGCATGAAATTCAGATCGGTAATGGATAGATATATTTTATTTACCACAGTTCAAGAGTGTATTTGATGACAAATCGGGGTGCATTAAAGGATTTAAACACTGTATTAAGGTGAAGGATCAGGCTATCTCAGTCAAGCACAAACTGCATAATGTGCCGTACAGTGTGAGAGATGATTTGTCGGATCAACTTAAAAGGTTATGTGAGTCAGGTGTTATCGAACCTGTGGAGTCTTCCTTAATGTTATCTCCATTGGTCGTGGCCCGAAAGAAGAATGGAAGTCTGAGGGTGTGCATTGATTTGTGCAGTCTTAATAAAGAGATTTGGGTTGACTCCCATCCTCTTCCTCAAATTGATAACATTCTTGCCAAATTCGCTAGATGCAATTTTTTTTAAAAAATAGATCTTTCATCCGCCTATCATCTGGTGGAGTTGGACCCAAATTGTAGGCATGTGACTGCGTTTGTTTCACCTATTGGAACTTTTCGGTTTAGGAGAATGAATGTTGGGCTTGCTTCCGCTGCATCAGCCTTTCAGCGCATTATGGAAAGTGTTCTTGAGGGTTTGCAGGATACTGTCGTCTTCCAAGATGACATTCTGGTTTCTGGCAGGTGTAAATATTCTCATGAGAAACAGGTTTATCAAGTGCTATGTAGGTTACAGGAAAGAGGTATTGTAGCCAACAAACTTATATGTGCATTCAGTCAAGAGTCCATAGAGTACCTGGGGCCTTGGATTGTAGGTGAAGGTATTCAACCTAGAGAGGGGTTGATTGAGGCCATTCGGAATGCTCCTTGTTCTAAATCAAAAGAACAAGTTTCTTCATTCTTGGGTGTATGTGAGTTCTATTCCAAATGTATTCCCAATTTTGCAGCTAAAACGGTTCATCTGCATGAGCTTCTGAAGAGAAAGGTTATTTTTGTGTGGGACCAGGTGTGCCAGGATGAGTTTATCTGCATCAAGGAAGAACTAGGTATGTGTAAGATTCTCACACCTTTTGATCCACTATTACAGAGTGTTGTGTCAGTGGATGTGAGCTTGGATGGTTTGGGTGGCATGATTACCCAAGTAAGACAAGGTAAGGAACATACTATTGGGTTTGCTTCTCCAGCTTTGCGGCCAAGTGAAAGGAACTATTCGGTGATAGAAAGGGAGTTGTTGGCTTGCTGCTGGGCCATTGAAAGGTTTAAGTGTTCTCTTTGGGGAAAGTCTTTCAAATTATTAACGGACCACAAGCCACTTATTCCTATTCTTAATGGTCACATTGTCAAGGAACATACACCAAGGATAGCAAGAGTGAGTTCCAAGTTATTACCATACAATTTCGATGTAGAGCACATCCCAGGAGGGAAAAATACTAGGGTGGATTTCCTTTCCAGATCACCTATTCCTCTGACAGTAGAGGAGTCGTCTGTCTGTGATGATGATGAGGAGGGTTTGATTGCTGCAGTTGATGCTTGTGGTGTGGGAGGCTTCTCCGAGAAGGAGTGGTTTGATGCCATGCAATGTGAATTGATTCTCAAGAGTAAATGAACACATTGTTTTAGTTTGGCCTAAAGAGATGCATCTAGATGCTGAACTTCAACACTTTTCCAAGATTTCTGTTGAACTCACTTTGGAGGGGTAGAGTTTTTTTTGCGTGGTGACAAATTTGTACCACCTGAATCCTTGAGGTCACGCATAATTACATTTGGTCACAAAGGTCACTTTGGGCAAACCAGCACTAAGAGAAGAATTTGCTCTGTCTATTGGTGGCCTTCGATGGACCAGCAGATTGATGATGTTGTCAAGGGGCGTGTGATTTGCTGCTTGGGTAATAAGGTTATTAAGATTGTTACACCTCCTGTTCAAGTTGTGGTACCACCTACCGAGCCGTGAAAGAAGCTTGCTGTAGATTTTGTAGTGCCTTTTAATGCTCTCTCCCACAGATACAAATTTGTGTAAGTTGTGGCTGATTATCATAGTAAGTAGTGAGATGTCTATTTTATGGTTGATCCCAATACAAGAGAGGTCTTCATTTTTTTCAAAGCCTGTTTGCCAGGGAAGGCTTTTCCAGAGTGATTGTCTTGGATAATGGTGTGCAATTCACATCGAATGAAATGTCTGAGTTTTTATTCCAGTCTGGCATAGGGCACTGCCGTGTGGCCTTATATCATCCCCAAAAAGTTGGGGGGTATACCCATCAATCACCCTCCTATACCTGGGTAAGGCAAACACAATGTAGACAAAACGGTATGGAGGAACAAATAGGCCAAAAATTATTTGGAAAGGGATACTTTTAATTATCCTTTCGTGTGTATATAAATTCACATCTCATTCTTCATTTTTTTGCTGAGCATGTATAACAAACATATATTTACAAAACACAACCTATATACATAAAACGCAAGTATGCTACTATCCAAAAATAGATATTCAATTAAGGATCCACCTTTCAATAGTGTGGACATCCATGAGAGCATATACATTGACAAGGAAAGCAGCAGCAATCTATATGAAAAAGAAGCACACTACAATAACATATACATTATGCAAACCCTTCTAAGCTCGCCTTATACTGTACAGGTCCTTCACCTATAACGTGAAACGCAGACATAAAAGTCCCACCACAAATGAGAAAAAGAGATAAAGTGAGAAAAGGAAAAACAGGCCGATTTCTTGTTGCACGAATTATCAATGATAACCAAAATATTTTGGTTACGTTTGACATCGAAAGTCTGTGACCAGAAGAGGCCAAAAGGAATAGATTGGCTGAAACGTGACCGCGTCGACATTTTGGTTTCACAGAGGGCTCCTAAAAAATTGGAATGTGTTGGGACTTATGAGTTTCACATTGCTTTTGAACTTTTGGAGATAATGTTTTTCCTATGCAATGTATATGCTCTCTTGGATGTCCACACTATTGAAAGGTGGATCCTTAATTGAATACCTATTTTTGGATAGTAGCGTACTTGCGTTTTATGTATATAGGTTGTGTTTTGTAAATATATGTTTGTTATACATGCTCAGCAAAAAAATGAAGAATGAGATGTGAATTTATATACACACGAAAGGATAATAATTTTTGGCCTATTTGTTCCTCCATACTGTTTTGTCTACATTGTCTTATATCATCCCCAGGCCAATGGTTTCATTGAGCGCATGAATTGCATTCTGGTTGAGTGTGTGCTATGGGCTTTATCTAATGGTGTTGACATCAAGGAAGCCGTCCATAGTAGGTTGTGGGCTTATCGCACAACTCCTAACCAAGCTCTGGAAAAGAGTTTGTTTGATTTGTTGCTTGGAAGAATTGCAACGTTTGACATGTGTCCAGCGAGGATGAGAAAGTGGGGTTTCCATTCAAGGGTTGGTGGATCTGGCAGTGCTATGTTTGCTACTCCTGATTCGGGTTTGGGTGCTAACAGTAGCACATCTGGTGCAGCTAGTAATTTGATCAAGAATGTTTTTGATTACACATCTGGTACATCTAGCAATTTGATCAAGATTGCCTTTGATTCCAAGATTTCTGTTGGTGATTGGGTTAAAATCAAGCTTCCAATTAACATGCCCAAAGGGTTGTCCTCCTGTTAAGGTGGATGCCATTTCACGTTTTGCTGTAAGAGTCAATGGAAAGAAGTGGTGGAATTGGTCCAGGATTTACAAGATTCCCCAAAAATTGGTTCTCAAACTGGGACTTGAGAGTGGTGTTGGGAAAGATGGTGAAGTGGGTCAAACTCAATCGAATTCTCCTCTGTTAAGCAGGAGTTTTAGGAGAAGTGTTCCTCCTAAACGCATAGATTTGTAGATGTTTTCAGTTTTGCTGATGATTTGGAAATTCACTTTTTCATACCAATTCGTGTTTAGTCTGATATGTTTTTTTTCTTGTTTTTCTCATTTTATTATTGATTTTTGCATAGTTATCTTTATTGTTCTCTTTCTTCTGCTTTCTCTAATACTTTTGCAATTCTTTATGAAAGAAGGGACATGTTGTAGTAATCTGCTAACCTGCTTGTCTTAACTGTGATGTCATCTTAACAGCTATGGAATGTTGTGGTTTGAAATCCAGGGTCTGCTGTGACAGTTCCGTGGAGGCTGTGGAGACGAACGGTAAGTCATTAAACCTAGTGGTTGTACACTTTCCTGACTACGTGTACTTACTTTAGTAATTTTACACATCTTCCTGTTGTACTTTAATGAGAGCAGCCTGTCAGTTAATTACTTTGTGCTTTACTGCAGTCTCCCAGGGTGTTCTCAAGAACAATTAGAGCACTAAGGGGCATATTTACAAGCAGGCGATAAAAAATTATCGCCGCTTTTGCGGCAGTTTTCCCCCGAAAAGCGGTGATAATTTTATCGCCTAATTAGCAAGGCCACGCTAACGCGTGAAACCTTGCTTTAGCGTTGGGATTCTTTACGCCCAGCTTTGCATCTCTAATGAGTTGCAAAGTGGGCGTTCCTGACCTAACATGACAGGAGAAATGTCGCTAATCGACATTTCTCCTATCATCAAGCCCCATGCTATGAAGCATAACCCCTGTTATCGCTACTTTCCCTACGCCTGCTTCAGGACTGACTTAGCCATGATATCCTATGGAGGGTGGATATCATGGCTAAGTTTATGAATACCTATCAGCAAGCTAACGCCTCATTGCGTGAGATTATCGCTGGGTTTCCAGTGATAATCTCACGTTAGGCAGTTAGCAGTTAGCGTGAGGATATTTATCGCTGAGGAGATAAGCGTTGCTAATAGCACGCTATCTCAGCGATAAAAATCCACGTTACCCGGCGATAATTATCCTCACGCTAAGAACGCTGAGCGATAATTATCGCCGGGTGTTGCTGATATGCCCCTAACAGTCTTACCTATGACATAAGTGTGGCACACCTGAAGCCATCTTGATTGCATCAAACTTGTAAAACTTAAATATAGCATTTAATTTATGAAGGAACACAACAAGCGGTTTAGGTTAGTCATATAAATTATGGTTAGTGCTGTAGAAAGAAAATATAGGACACTGTTAAGTGAGTTCTCAAATATTTTCCTCTTCTATTTCTTTAAAACATTTTGACATGCAGACTGAAACATGCACTTTCAACACCAGCAGCAGATTGCCAGTTAACTCCCTGTTGATCAGCAGTTTACTACAGTGTTCTGATGAGCAACTAGAGTGCTAAAATTCTGAATTTATGTCAAAAGTGTGCCACACCTGACTGCCATCTTGATGGAATCAAAGTGGAAAATTGAAAGCATTTTCTATAGAAGATACTGCAGTTAATGAGGAGATTAGGAAATAGATATGCCTCCCAATATGGCCAAAAGAGAGTAAAGAGCCCAAATGTAGCACAGATATCACCCAAATGTAGCTCAAGTATAGCCCAATGTCAGATGTGTATAAAACACTTAATTAAATTGTTTGTTTGCAGTTTTATATAGCACAGACTTGACCCAAAGGTATTGGAGTAATTTAAATGAGTATAAGTTACATTACACAAGGACACATTTCTATTGGCCTTAAGGCATTGAGAGACTGAGTGATTTTCCCAGAATCACAGGATGTCGAGCTGAGGCTGAAACTCAAACCTGGTTCTCAAGTTGCAATGTCTGCAGCTTTCGCCATAACACCACACTTTTTCACCCAAGTGCAACATATCCACTGGATAAAAACATCAAGACAGCAAATAATTTAAAAGTGCTTTGTTGCTATTTGACAACTCAGAAAATATGTTCCCATTTTAGTTATTTAGAACACTAACCATAATTTCTATGGGAATAAGATCCTCTCCTTGTTACAATTTCTAAAAGAAATGCCTTAGGTATTACAGATTTGGTCACATTAAAATGACGTCAAGCGTGCCACAAATTTGTAAGAAATATAGAATGTTAGCAATCTGTTTGTTGATTAGAACACTGTGGGGAGGCAGTTGTCAGAGGCACAGACTCAGATAATTGAGGGCAGGGAGTAGGGAGAAGAGGCAAAAAGTTGACTACACTGGACAGGTGGGAGGGGCAGTCGCAGCATAGTGGACCATTGAGGGGGAAAGAAAGGGGGCAGGGGCAAAAAACCAACCAAGCAGCACAGGCAAGGGAGGCTGTGGGATGATGACAGAATAGTGAGGGCAGAAGGTTGAGGCAGTGGCTTTACAACAATACATGCCAACAGATTCGATTTAGGGAGGAGACTCCTGATGTTTTTAAACCAAAAGGGATTTATTTTTTCTGTCTCCTGTCTAAAATCTTCTCTTTTTCAATGTGAGTCAAGGGAAAAATCAATTTCCCCGTTTTCTGTTCAAAATCTCCCTCTTACCAAGTTCAAAATGTTGGCAAGCATGGTACATTGGATCACTGAGGGCAGGAGGAATGGGGTAGGGACATGGACTTTGATAACAGAGGGCAAGAGGGAGATGGGCTGGGGCACCAAACTGAACTTACAGGGCAGGCGTCAGGGGTTGCAGCAGCACAATACACCACACAGAGCAGACAGGATGACAGTGCAGCCCAAGGGAGTATGTGAGACTATAATGAGACTATAATGACATAAACACAGACAACAGAGGGAAGGTGGTTGGGTGAGAGTAGATCAAAGCAAGCTGACCAATAGAGGGTGGGTGGGAGCAGCACAGAAGGCCATGTGTGGCAAGCAAGAGGGTTGGTGCAGCACATTTTCCATGGTGGGCAGGAGGGAGGGACAGGGGCTTGCCCAAAGGATGGAGGACAGGAGAGATGGGTTGGGTCTGGACACAGGCAAGAAATGGCAGGAAAAGAGGCTTCACAAAAGACAGCATCCATTAGGCAGGAGGAGAAGTTGCAGCAGAGCATGGAAGACAGAAGTGTGTGGCAGCAAAATTAACCATGATGGAGAGGAGGGACGGGATAGGGGCATGGAACTCGGACAGGCAGAGTGGAGGTAGCAGGGACTGACAGTGGTCATCTGACCATGCAAGGCGGATGGGAGGAACAGTGGCAGCTCACCAGAACACTCAGATTACATAGGAGGAGCAGTGACAGGTCCATGGAACATGGTTAGTAAAAAGCAGGGAGCATGGGTAAGCAAACAGACATTGGAGGGTGGGGAATGGAGGGTAGGGGCAGCAAGCTAAGCACAGAGGCTAAGCAGGAGGGCAATGATGGGACATAGAATTGGGCAATGGAGGGTGGAAGGAGTGGGCAGGGAAATAAAGCTAAATGGAGGGAACAGATGGTAGGAAGGAAGTGGATGGGACATCAAGCTGACTGTTCATGGCAAGTGGGAAGGGGAGTAAAGGAACAACAACAACATAAGACTGTGATGAGTGAGCAGGTGCATGGACTTGCACAATGGATGGCAAGAAGGAGGGGACATAGGAGCAGCAAGCTTGGGTAGGGAATCACAATGCCAGGCCAGGGCTTGCGTACAATGCCACCCCCCACCATGCTTTGCGATGGGCATTTTACTTAACGTTAGAAAATTCACAGAATAAACCAAAGGTTACATGGACGTTATAGTTAGGAAATGGAATTAAAATAAACCTTTGAAATTCACTAAAAACATCAAATGTTACAAGGACTTTATAGTTAGGTTCCTATTTCACACGAACAAAACCATGGAAATCCAGCTGTTCGAATTAGAGCTATTTTTATACCTATATTTTATATATGTATAGTAACAATAAATTGTGCCCTGAGGTAACTATAACTCTCGCCCTCGCCATGCTCTGCTAATTACCCCAAATATTACATCACTCATGACAAGTTCTATGACATCTTCTATGTCATCATTGATAAAATCACTGTCACATTTGCAGTAAATTTATTGATGAGAAAACTGTGCATACCAAATCCTAAACCTTAAAAAATACAAACGCATCCAAAAATCAATACCCACCCTAAAAAATTCCCTTACCTCGCAAAACCTATACCCACTCTGAACCCTAAAAAATCCCTTGCGACACAAAAACCCATATTCAACCTAAAACCCTAAAAATTCTAGGCCCAGTCGTTAAACTCTGCTCAACTCGCGGAATTTGTAGAATTCAGGCATTCCATGCTCCATGGAGGAGCACAGCGTTCATGAACTCTGCATTCCAGGGTGCAAAGCAGAGTTTTTTTGTGTGTTCAGGATTTGTTTTGGTGCTGGCTCTCGAGCACCACGATAATGCTGGGCCACTAGCGAGCTCATGCAATTCTTCTCACTCGCTTGCATGCCTTCTGGCCGTGCCGGCACCAACGTAGTGGCGATCGCCGTCACGTAATGCCCCGCTCAAGCAGGTTTTGTGCTCAAGAAGCATCAGCAAGACTTTTCAAGTAGATTTTCTTTTCCAACTGGCCTTTTCTTTTTTTATTCTTTTTTCCAACAGAAAGGAAATGCCCCAGAGACTCCAACTGCCGGTTCTCTATGTTTTTTAATACGTTTGTAATATTCATTTAATTCACTATGTGTCCTAGTCTGCCAATGGCTTTCCAGCCCGTAGGCCCGGTTCTAGTCATGGGTACATAAACCAATATTTATGTGGAGTCTGTTGAATTGTAACATCACATAGGCCATGGATGACATTGGGTTAATTTGCTAAATGTCTTTTTTGGGGTATTTCACATTTTTGTTCTGCAAACAGTGTATTGATGGGAAAATATATTTGATGCCTTTGGAGGATGTGTGTTGTTGTAAATGTATTTAGCCCAGTTAATTTTCATATTTGGCATTGCTAAATTAATGCTGTTTTATCCTCTGTTACCATGCCTCCTTTGTCTGGCCAGTGTGTGAGTGTATTTGCCATATGCCATTTGTCTTTGTTCCCCATGCCATGTGTCCAGGACCCCTTTTTGATATAGTCAGTGTGCTTTTCCCATAGGCCTGCATGTCTTCTTTGTTGTGGCCAATCCTTCTTGCTGGTTGTTGTTGTGACCAAGTGGCTGGAGGCCATTTTGTGTAGCCAGCTAGTGTGAGTTAGCCATAGACCTGCATGTCTTGTTTGATGGGGTCATGGCTTCTTGCTGGTTGTTGTTGTGACCATGTGGCTGCCAATTTGATTTTGCCATAGGCCTACATGTCTTGTTTATTCCACATGCCTCCTTGCTCAGTGTTATTGTTTGACCATGTTGCATGGGCTGGCAGACATTTTGTGTGTCCAGGCAGTGTGCCTTTGCCATAGGCTAGAATGGATGGATGAGATATCATTTTAATAGTATGCTTGAGGATAATTATAGCATAAATATTAAGAATAAGAATTTGATGAGACCCTTACCAGTGAAAAGTTGCTCTTAATTAGTCAATGATTGATTGATTGATTAATAGATTGATTTGTGAACAGTGCTAGTGCTTATATATATATATATATATATTACATGCATTTTTTTATTCTGCACCTCCAATAGGTTTCTTCTCACCCTCCCATATAAACATTAGCATTTATTGATGTTTTTATTATATATATATATTTTATTTAAAATTATTTAATTACATTTTAATTTCAATTATATTAAATTATTTAAATTTATATTGTAAATTTCTTTTTAGTCTAATGTTTTTTTTAGATTTTTACATTTCAATTGTTTTGAATTGTTTCTAATTTAAAAATTTTGCATCTGTATTTATTTTTTAAAATTTCATTTCTAAACATTTCTTTCCCTTTTTTTCTCAGTCGATCCACCATCCATCCATCCATCCATCCATCCATCCCCTGGCTGCTGTGCACTTTAGACACATCAGTATCATTCATTTGTGTAATGATGATTATTCCATTTTCATCTTGACCACATTGCCTGCAATAGGCTCACATTTTTAAAAAGATGACTATTCCATTTACCTATGCAGTTCTCGGAGTGCCACAGATGTTTCCTTTTAAATATATGGATATAAAGGAAGAGCTCTGTCATTCTGCATATTGTGTGTTATTCTGATGGGAAAATACATTTATGGTATGGTGGTGTGGTCTTGCTTGTTTGCTTTTAGGTACACAAGGGAACATACATCACCTGCAGTACTGCCAAAAAGAAGGCCTGTGCAGTCACACATCAGTCCTCCATTCTCTTCCACTTTTGAAGCTTAGTGCAACTGCCAACTCAGAGCTTCAGATGTCCCCAAGAAAGATACTTCCAAGAAAGTGGTCAGTGAAAAGAAGCAGCTTCCCACCAGTGGCATGTCAGCCCAAACTGTTTTTGGACCACCACATTGTGTGCCTGCTGCACCGTCCTCTGGGGAGCATGTGGAGAGCAGCAATCCCACATCAACAGCTGCACCCCAACCTAAGCACTGGACCATGTCTGTCACTCCAATCCTGATGACGCCGATGAACAATGACAATGACAATGAATTTGATTTGTCCCACTCGTAAAGTAGTACCCAATCATTTCAGGAAACAGAGCAACGTGGACAGCAGCCACTGCCAGCAATAATACATTTTCCTGATGTTGAAGCAGAACAGGAGGTTGAGCTTCCTTCTGAACAAGAACTTCCTCTGTTAGAATCATTGGCTCCCAGATCTCCAGCAAGAAAAAGGAAGACTACTACTCCACCATATTCTTCATGCACCACTTCAGATGATGGTGATAGGGACATGGAGGGTATCTCGGCAGAGACCAGGAGACAACAGGAGAGGCAAGGGAAAAGAAGAGTCCCAGAAAGCCTTAAACTTATGGAATGGGATGAAGAGGAGGATGACACAGTCACATTGAAAGGTTACACGGAGAAGACTGACATTGCTATTCAATCCTGCTCATTCCTGGGAGCAAAGCAGTGTTTATTTCCATGTGTATGCTCTAGATTTGTTTTGGCGCTCACTCTCAAGTGCCACAATAATGTCTGGCTGCTAGCAAGCTAGTGTGATGCTTCTCACTCACTTGCATGGCTTCCAGCGTTTACAGCACCAATGTAGTGCCAATTGTGATCACAAACGCACTGCTCGAGCAGATTTTGTGCTCGAGAAGCAGCTGCAAGGCTTTTCAAGGTGATAATTCTGTTCCAACTGGTCTTTTCTTTTTTTATTCTTTTTTCCAACAGGAAGGAAATGCCCCAGTGTTGTGTAGTTCCTATAAATCTATATAGGATCTGCACATGTAGACAACATAAACTAGGGGATTGGTGTCCAGACTGATTCAAGACACCTCGACAGGATATGTTAGTCTGTGAACCATATAGCTCACAGTGCCACCATAAGCCCCTCAACCTTACCAGGGAGTGAATAGTTTCTGGCATTTATTGAACATGACAACCCTGACCCCTCGGGGATCATGGAAACAGTACAGTACTTTTAGCTCAGTCGCTCATACTCATTTGATCTCAGAGAAATATACATAATTTACAGTGGGGACATTTTTAATAAGTATTCACTGAAACATGTGCTACAATACCCACTAGACATAAACAGATGTATACAGTTATAAGCACCAACAGAGTAAAGAAAAGGCAGAATTCTACCATGGTGCTAGAACAATGAATATATGCAGACATATAGATACATAGCAATAACCATGAGTACTCCTAAGATGCAAATCCTAATTAGATGTACATAAGTGTACCTAGCATTTAGGTAGATGTATAGCAAAAAATCCCATGTAGGTGGGTGTATAGCTAATAATCCACCTAGGAAAGAGCCAACCCCATTACCTCTTGGCCATGAGTTGGACACTCCACGAGGGATGTCAGACCGCTGCTTGCTGGAGTGTCTGCGTGCAGGGACTTCAGCATCTTGCGTCAGTGTGTCAACATGGAAGCTTGTTCTCCTCTGGTTTGCCCAGTGAAGAGGTGATGTTGATATACCCAAAAGATTTCCCTCAAGGGCTTTACATAAATGTGTCATTGTACTGTGGGCATTTTGGCTAAGGATGACATTAGTGATGACTCTTATACAGAGTTACTATGCAGAAGATGGTAATCCTGCTGTGATACTAAGAATCCTCATGCATAATAAATGAGACTCGTTTTTGGGAGAAAACCACACACCATTTATTCAGCACTTAACTAGGTAAAAGGTCAGAGCCAAAACCGTTTGCAGCACAATGTAGGACAAATGTAGGTAAAATGTTGTGCAACTACCTAGGCCTATATTGGGGTACTTTGGACTAATAACAGCCACTCCTCATCCAACTGGATGACAAATTACCAAATGCTAATACATGCCTGTTAAAAATCATAAAAGAATTTGTTAGAAATATGAGTATGAAAACATCTAAAAACATGTTATGTGTTAAAAATGATGTGAAAGCAAAAAAGCTCTGAAAGTCTTCTAAATTGTCAATATACTGTTGGACTAAACAAGCACTCAGAAAGCCATAGTGCTTAGTGAGAAACACATTAAAAAAAAATGATGTTGTCCTATTCCAATTTGGGTTGTTTTGGAAAAAGGCCAAATTGGTCCCAGCACACGGATAGCCGAAATGTTATATTTCCTGTGTGGGAGACGCGACATAACTGTTGCTTGCTTTAACGGATGATGGTCCCTGTAACACCTCTTGGATCAGGTCAATAGAGCAAAGGTAATCTTCTCCAGTTCCCACCGCCGTTGCTGAGTAATTACTTGTAGCCTGTGAGAGAACCAGTGTCCATTCCGACAGGAGCTAAAGCATCCTGGGGTGACTCTAAGAATGCTGACATCAACATTAGAATACGCAGAGAACATTACAATACGTGGACCTTTAATGGGTCCAGTAGTACATCCACGTCCTGTTGCTCAACCGATGGAAGTGTTAGACATATATCCAACATGCATTTGTATTCACAGAAGAGGCAGCGGAGCACAGGAAAGACGCAGTCAACCCAAACTGATCTGAACAATAGGAACCAATGCTCACTTAGCTCCTGAAGCCGAGGTGTGGCCCGCTGGAGTACCATGCGTCCACTGCCAGCATCTCACAAGGAGTGCATTTGCCATCTCTTTGGAAACTGGGACATCCATTGCATAGCAGGAAATTTAAAACCAGGATACTCACTGCAAGTAGTAGAACCAGCGGAAGCCCTCCAAAAACACTTCCTAATAAGGAGTGTGTAAATGCTGGAATAATTCCGAGGATCGTCTGAAAGGTACTTAATAGTGCAGAAAATATGCTCTTAAGTAGGTGTAATATCCTACTCGTATGAGACGTGTTAAAGTTACGATGTACCATTTCTCCAAAATGGAGTGGGAAATTCGTTCTGACTAATGCCTGTATCTCAGCCGAAGACCTTGCAACCTGGAGATCAAACGTCGCTCAGGCTGAGGTTAAGACCACATCCTTCTGTAAAATGATGGCTTTCAGTATGCTCAGAGAATCAAACCATATAAGGGAAACATTTAATGAAGGCCATTGCAGTGCCTCTCTGTGTGTGTGGGTCAGTGGAACCCATACTTGCATACAACAATTAACCCTGAAACTTACTGAGACAAGATATGTGATGCCTGAAAGCATCCCACAACAACCTTAATCATTCAGCATCAAATAACTCCCATTCGAGAGCAGTTTGAACACCGGATAAATCACGTCATCTGGTGATCCTTTTAAGTGACATGGTAAGTTTGCAACCAAAGCATTACAAGCTTCATGAAGCATAATATCCTGGAAAAATAGAGACCCACTTAACAAATTCTCACAGTCTAAACCGCTGAAAAATACTTGTGTCCCTATTCCTGCATCTAAATCTGTACGTTAATTCCCAAGATTCATGGATGTATCACCTACCCAACACTTCATACCTGCCTACTTGGGGTACTGTAGATAATATTGAAATTGGAATGTTGTTACTGGCAATGTTGAAAGGTAATGGTTCCAATTTTTCAATGTGCAGCATTGTATACTTTGCATCTCTTTGCGCAATAGTTGTCTGCCTTTCTGTTAGATTATAGGCAGAAAACAGAGACGTACTGTTGATATATCATCAGGGCACATGACCAGAGAGCAATGTTTGTAGAGTCCAGCCTAACAATAGAATGGATCGTAACTGTGATTGCCCATGATGAAGAAAGGACAGGTCCTGTTCTACTATATCTATTGCAGAGGATACAATGTTGCCCAGTGAATAAATCCTGGATGTTAATGTGGACATGCCATTGTTGACAACAGCCAAAGCATTTTCTAAGTTAACCCTATCAATATCACACAATTTCTCCGCAGCTTCCTGTTGAGAGATCTTCCATACTTTGTTGTAAATAACATATAAGAAGCAATTACTACGTGGTTTCCTGGGACCTAGCAAAAAATCCCTTAGATCCATTGCGTCTGAAAGTAAGGACAAGTGTTGTTTCCCCTGGGACAGTGTTGAGGTTTTCAGCGAATCTAGGCATAACTCTCCAACACTGTAGGATGTCACCACCCCCAAATGTTCTTATTGTACATAGCGTTGGCCTGGCCTATGGATACTAAACCCTTCGGTGATACCCTTGAATCTCGATTGACACCCATTTGTGTTGATAGGTCAAACTAACCATCCCTTCCAATTGGGGTTCCATGAATTATATGAACCATCAGGTACAATGTCATTTAGTGTATCTTCACGATGTTGTGTATAGTTATGCCACCCCTCAAAGTGTGTAAGTAAGGGAATCCAAGGTGTGTTCAAGTCCTTAATCTTGGCTGTCGTTCAGAAAATTAATTTGCTGTAACTTATTAATAGTGAACCCTTTTTAATATTTCCATGCTGGTACCGCTTTATGGGAGTGTAGAGTAGCCAACCGCCACTCATCTATTCTTAGGCATATTTTACCTTATTTTATCTCACTAAGGGCCTTCTGACTCTCCGGTCCGCCGCAGTGTTTCCTGCCCCATTTGTGCAGAGAGAGTGTGGGGTGTGGCTCTTTCTCCTTTCCAGGTTAGACTGCCGTAATTTTCCAGCAGTTAGAGGTCTAGTTGCTCTGGGGTCCTTAGGCATAAATTGAGTATGGGAACTCAGGCACGCAGCGGACACGTGCATTGGGAGTGCCGCTGGTGCACCGAAGGCGCGACAAAGGCAAGCCTGTCTGTGCCCTTCCATGCCTGGACGGCACCAGGTGCCAGTATAACTGCTCAATGGATTAAATATAGGAGGGATGACCTTTTAGCAATTCAGAAAAAGAGTAAGTTACCCCTTTTTTTCATCCTCTCTCTCTTTCCCCTGAGTCTAAACGTAGGCACGCCTAAGGCAAGCCCGTCTGCACCTGTCAGTGTCCCTGAAGCGGCCAGCGCCAGCCATGCTGTCCGTTTCCCGCTGGAATTGTCAGACGCTCGCATGACCTTTAGACGTGATGAACTCCTGACTATTGGCTCTCAGGTGGGTAAGTGTGGGAGACACTGAATGGTTCTCTACAACCTTCACAGAATGTGCAATCAGTGAAACTTCAGTTTCGGCACTGACCTGGTAGCTAGCGTCCCTCCTAATCCCGCGCCCATAGCTTCTCAGAATGCCCAGTACATACGAGCTGCCCTAATTAATGCCTGCTCCATGGTAAAACATGCCCCGGACATCTTTGATCTCCTATTGGACATACAATTGGATTTATTATTCAAAACCGAGACATGGCTCAATGAGTTCTTGGCCCCAGTTATTGCTTTGGCCATCCCAGTGGGATATACAATAGCAAGGGCAGACCGTGAAGTAGGAAGAGGAGGAGGGGTAGAAGTTGTGTTTAGGGATACTTGGGTTTTCACGCAAGGTGAGACTCAGGGCATCGATGAGGGGGAAGCTCTCGACTTCTCCTTCACCATATCCCCTCACTTTATGTTGGGGTCTCTCTGGTTTATTGTCCCCCTGGTCCCTTTGGCGCCTTCTTGAAGGCTTTAGATGAAGTTATTGTGCCCAGGGCCCTGCCCTTCTCAAATTTTTTACTGCTAGGGGACTTTAACACTCATTTGGACTGTGTTGAGGCCAACGACACGAGGGAATTATGCAACTCGTTAAATCTGACTCAACTGTCCCAATGGATCAGTTCCCCATCTCATACAGGGGGGGCATACTTTAGACGCAGTCTGCTCTAATTTCCCTCTATGTGTTCAGAAACCTCTTCCAGTCTCTTGGTCTGATCATTTTTTAATTCACTTTTCCTGGACCATTCAGGTGCCTTATCCTTATCCTATCTCTTCAGGACAGACCATCTCCAAGAATAGAGCCTGCTTCATTATGCAGAGTCCTGTCCAAGGATTTGGCGGGCGCTGTAGGGAGCTTTAATAACTAGATCTCACAGGCTTTGGAACATCTTTCCCCACCTCTCACCTATAAGCAAGTGAGAAACACACCTTCCAAACCTCAGTTCACCAGACAGCTCAAGGAGCTAAAACAACCCTGTAAAAAACTGGAGCGCAGCTGGAGACAGGCCTACTGCCCTTTGGCTAAAATAGTGCTAAGGAAATCCCAGAGTACTATGCTGCTATGAAGAAGGCTAAAGGCAACTTCTATACACAGCACATTGTTCAGTCCAAAAATAACTCAAAAGAAATCTTTTCTATCGTACAGAGTTTTCTGAATCCTTGTGCCGAACATTTTGCCTTTCCTGCCTCCAACTCTTGGTGTGAGAAGCTATCTGGTTTCTTTATAGATAAGATCCAAACGATCTAGGACAGTTTCGGGACGATTATTCAAGGGCAGGCAGAGCATGTTACTCAGATTGCCCTGGTCTCTGATTCAGCCCTCACCTCTTTGACGGGTTTCTCTCCCATAGCCCTGTTGGATTCTCTGTCCATTCTCAAATCCCTGAAATCGGGTTTACCAGCCGATCCTTGTTCGGCCAGGCAGTTAGCAGCAGCTGCTGAGGTGGTCAACTTCGAAGTTAATAATATTATTAATATATCGCTTCAGACCGCCACAGTGCCATTCGAGTGGAAACAGGCTAAATTGCTTCCGCTGTTGAAAAAGCCCTCTTTAAATCCTGCTATGTTAGCTAGCTACCGACCCATCTCACTCCTCACGTCTGTGGCGAAAGTGTGTGAAAAGGCATTCTATAACAACTTTCCAAATTTGTTGAGACTTTCGGTGTCCTCCACCCAGCCCAGTCGGGATTTAGGGCCATATATAGCACTGAGACGGCCCTTGTTGAGATGTCGGAGGCTATCAGAGAATCATTGGATGCAGGCGGCAAAGCGGCCCTGATTTTATTGGATCTCTTTGCCGCCTTCGATACAGTGCATCATCGTCATCTCTTGGCCCGTCTCTTTAATATTGGAATCTCGGGCTCAGCATGGGATTGGATTAAATAGTTTTTAGAGGACAGAACACAGTAGGTTTGTCTGCTCCGTTTTCCTCAGCCCCTAGAAAGGTGATTACGGGAGACCAGCAAGGCTCCACTCAGAGCCCCCTTTTCAACGTATACATCACGCCTCTAATCTACCTGTCGGAGGAGCTGGGAGCTAAGATCCGGGATTTCCATTGCCTCCCTGTGGCGCAACGCATTTTGTTCAAGGCCCTCACCCTGGCCCACGGGGCCCCATATGGGCCACCATATCTTAGGAGACGCTTTGACTTCTATGCGCCCCGAAGACATCTGCGATCAGCAGCACAATGCCTTGCAGTCATCCCCCATTTTTGCCTTGCTCGAAAGGGGGGGTAGGTCTCTCTCTTTCAAGGCGGCCAAAGCTTAGAATACCCTCCCATATGAACTGCGAAACACTCAGGATCTCAGGCTGTTTAATAAGCAGTTAAAGGCCTTGCTTTTTAACTAAAGTAGAGCTTTTCCTAACGCCTTTTTCTCCAGTCTCCTGTAGTTGGCTTTCGCGCCGGGACACTCTCGAGTATTCATGCGCACTATAAGTGCTGTATACCATAACATACCATAAATGTCAAATCTGCAAATTTGATCTCAAAGAAACCTTTAGTGAGCAACTGGGTCCTAGGAAATCCTGAGAAGACCCGATAGAAAAAGTGGAGAGGCAGGAGTCAAGGAGGTAGGTCTTATGTGTGCTTCTTGACACAAGATCTTTGATAATAAACACATATAAGTTTGCTGTTTTTATGAAGCAATACAATCCAGATCTAGTCAGTTGGTGTTGTCCTCTTCTTAGCAGCTGCACGGCAGATTTTCTTATTTCTTGATCTTCTTGCTGTTTTCGGATCAGGATCTGAGGAAGGAAGGTTCAGGGTGCTCCTAAATACTACATATACGGGTTTTACAGGTAGGTAAAGGGCAGGGACCAATGGATCCCTTCCCTGGGGTGAGTACACCCCTTTCCTGCCACTCACCTGTGGGAGGGGGGCAGTAGCCTAGTGCTGATTGGCAGATCTTCCCATCTTCAAGATGGCGAATGCCCGGAGATGTGCTTCACCTCGCTTCCCCCACCTGAGGGGTGGGTTTGGCAGAGGCTGGCACACCCCCTTTCCTTCCTTGGGGTTTCCCACCAGTCTCCCCACCAGGGTCCATTTGCTGAGTACAGCAAGTGGCCTGGAGAAGCTCACAAAGGCGGCATGCCTTTACAGCTTCCCTTGCCCATTCTGGGGGGGAGACCTAGCACCTTGCCCAGGATGTGCATTGTTGCAGGCCCAGGAAAGCGGATGGCTCCCTGCCCAGGGGCCCAGCAAAATGTCTGTGGTGTGGCTGACTTGACAGCCCCTCAGACAAGACGTGGATTGTAGGTTAGGTTCAGGGGCAAGTCTAAGTTGTCCTCTGTCGTTTATTTTACAGTAGATCCCACACTGGCATCAGTGTGGGTGTTTTGTGCTGTGAAATTTGATACCAAACATGTCAGTCTTCAGTGTAGCCATCATGGTGCTGTGGAGTTCGTGTTGACGACCTCCCAGCACCATATACTCTTAATGGCAGCACTGCACTTACAGTGCCCAGGAATGGAACTGGGTACTGTAGGGGCAAAGGGCTCATACACCTGTGCCCACACCACTGGCATAGGGCACCCAGGTAGAGGGGTGACTGAAGTATACCAGGGCAGTGTGTGTTGTGGGCATGGCACACAGGGTTGTGTGCCATGTCGATTCTTTGTTTAGTTCTGCACCAAGACACTCAGTCTACAAAGGCAGTGTGTGGGTGTCAGGGTACAGGGCCTCTAAGGGTGGCAAAATATTTGCTGCAGCCCTTAGGGGCCTTCTCTGGTCACAAGGCCCTGGGTACCTAGGGTAACATTTACCAGGGGCTGACATGTGGCCAGAGATGCCAATTGGGTTTAGGCTGTCATGCAGTTCTAGGGTAGGAAGACAGGCCCTGGGCACCTGATTGGCAGGAGCCCAGGGCACACTCAGTCAAAGTACATCAGCAATTCAGCAAAACGTGGGGGCATACCATGCAAGAAAGATGGCACTTTCTCATGCGATCCCCCCGAAATAAAAGGTGATGAGACTAACCTTGCCCTATGAAGTCTTCATTGTCTAAGTGGAAGAACCCGGAAAGTCCATCTCCATTGGCATGGGCAGTCCCTGTTCGGTGTTCCACTTCGAAGTACATTCCCTGTAGGGAGATGGACTACCTCAGTAGTTTTGGATTTTCCCCTTTCATTTGCATTAGCCATCTGAGAGGTCTGTGGTCAGTTTGAACCAGGAAGTGAGTACCAAACAAGTATGGCCTCAATTTCTTCAGGGACCAAACCACAGCAAAGGCCTCCCTATCAATGGCACTCCAACGCTGCTCTCTGGGGAGAAGCTTACTGCTTATCAAAGCAACAGGTTGGTCTTGGCCTTCATCTTGGTCTGGGATAGGACCTCTCCTATCCCTAGCTTAGAGGCATCAGTATGCACTATGAACTGCTTGGCATAATCTGGAGCTTTTAGAATTGGTGCTGAGCACTTTGCTTCTTTCAAGGTGTCAGAAGCCTTTTGGCAACTAACTGTCCAGTTAACCTTCTTGGGCATCTTTTTGGAGGTAAGCTCTGTGAGGGGAGTCACAATGGACCCATATCCCTTCACAAACCTCCTGTAGTACCCAGTTAAACCAAGGAATGCCCTGACTTGAGTCTGGGTTGTTGGAGCTGCCAAGTCCAGGATGGCTTGGATCTTGGGCTGTAAGGGTTATACCTGGCCTCCACCAACAAGGTGGCCCAAGTATACCACAGTGCCCTGCCCTATCTGGCATTGTGATGCCTTGATAGTGAGGCTTGCTTTTTGCAGAGCCTCTAGAGCCTTCAGAGCCTTCCCAAGGCGGATCAGGTGATCCTGCCAGGTGGAGGTAAAGACAGCAATATCACCAAGATAAGCTGCACTAAAGGACTCCAACCCAGCCATGACTTGGTCCACCAACCTATGGAAGGTGGCAGGGGCATTATTTAACCCAAAAGGCATCACAGTGAACTGATAATGCCCATCAGGTGTGGAGAATGCTGTTTTCTCTTTTGCTCCTGGGGCCATGCCAATCTGCCAGTACCCTGCAGTTAAGTCAAAGGTACTGAGAAATATGGTTGCTCCCAATTTGTCTATCAATTCATCTGCTCTTGGAATAGGGTGAGCATCTGTCTTGGTGACAGAGTTGAGCTCTCTTTAGTCCACACCACACCTCGTTTCTCTCTTTCTACCCTGTGGGTGAGGTTTAGGGACCAGGACCACTGTGCTAGCCAAGGGGCTCTCAGAGGGTTTAATAACCCCTAACTCCAGCTTCTTGCTGACTTCAGCTTTGATGCTTTCCTTGACTTGGTCTGACTGACGATAGATCTTGTTTTTGACAGGTGCACTGTCACCAGTGTCCACATCATGGGTACACCACTTTGTCAGACCAGGGGTCAGGGAAAAGAGGATAGCATACTGTTTCAAGGCTTGCTTTCAGTCAGTCTGCTGTTGGGCAGATAGGGTGTCTGAAAAGACAACCCCATCTACTGACCCATCTTTTGGGCTGCAGGAGAGGAGATCAGGGAGAGGTGCACTCTCTGCTTCCTGTTCCTCATCCGTCTCCATCAGCATGGTGATGTCAGTCCTGTCATTGTAGAGCTTAAGGCGGTTCACATGGATAACCCTTTTGGGTGTCCTGCTAGTGCCCAGGTCAACCAAGTATGTGGCCTCACTCTTTTTTTCTAGGATAGGGTAAGGGCCACTACATCCATCTTGGAGTGCCCTTGGTGCCACTGGCTCCAAAACCCACACCTGTTGTCCAGGTTGAAATTCAACCAGTGCAGCTTTTTGGTCATACCAGTGCTTCTGAAGCTCCTGGCTGGCCTTAAGATTCTTGGAAACCTTTTCCATGTACTCAGACATTCTGAACCTTAGGCCAAGCACATAGTCCACAATGTCTTGCTTGGGTTCTTGGAGAGGCCTCTCCCAACCCTCTTTTACAAGATAGAGTGGTCCCCTCACAGGATTACCAAACAGAAGTTCAAAGGGGGAAAACCCCACTCCTTTCTGTGGCACTTCCCTGTAAGCGAATAGCAGGCATGGCAACAGGACATCCCATCTCCTTTTGAGTTTTTCAGGGAGCCCCATGATCATACCTTTCAATGTCTTGTTGAACCTCTCAACAAGACCATTGGTTTGTGGGTGATATGGTGTAGTAATCTTGTACTGCACTCCACACTCCTTCCACATGTGTTTCAGGTAAGCAGACATGAAGTTGGAACCTGAAACCACCTCCTTAGGAAACCCCACCCTGGTGAAGACACCCAGGAGGGCCTTGGCTTCTGCAAGAGCTGTAGTAGTCCTAAGTGGAATAGCCTCAGGCTACCAAGTAGCATGATCCACTACTACTAGAATCAATTTGTTCCCTGAGGCAGTGGGAGGTTCAATTGGACCCACAATGTCCACACCTACCCTTTCAAAAGGCACTCCCACCACAGGCAGTGGTATGAGGGGGGCCTTTGGGTGACCACCTGTCTTGCCACTGGCCTGACAGGTTACACAGGAGCTGACAAACGCCTTCACCTTTTGGTGCATCTGGGGCCAGTAGAAGTGACTAACTAGCCTTTCCCAGGTTTAAGTTTGCCCCAGATGTACAGCTAGGGGGATGTCATGAGACAAAGTTAGGAGGAACTCCCAGTACTTCTGTGGCACTACCACACTCTTGGTGGTTCCAGGAGTGGGGTTTCTTGCCTCAGCATACAGTAATCCCCCTTCCCAATAAGCTCTGTGGGTACCACTGACATCTCCCTTTGCTCCTGAAACCGCTTGCTGCCTTAGGCTTTCAAGAGTGGGACAGTCTTGCTGACTCTGGCACAGCTCTTTCCTAGTGGGTCCCCCTGGGCCCAAGAGTTCGACCTGTTAAGGGTCAAGCTCCATGGGCTCTGTTCCCTCTGGGGTATCCAAGTCCTCTCCCTGTGGAGAGGTATCCTGAGTGGTTTGATGTACAGAAGCTGGTTCCCCAGTCTTCTTACCTTTTCTCTTGGTTGGTTGGGCCATACTTTCAGGCTCCAAACCTACTTGTTCACCGTTCCTCTTGCTCTGGTTTGCACACACACCAATTCAGGGATACCCAGCATGGCTGCATGGGTATTTAGCTCAACCTCGGTTTCCAGATCATTCCCTAGGAGACATGCAGCTGGTAGCTTTTGAGAGACCACTACCTGTTTCAGGCCAGTAACCTCCCCAGCCTAATGTCACCATAGCCATGGGATGACTAGTGGTAATACTGTCAGCATTGGTGACTGGGTAAGTTTTCCCAATCAAATATTGCTCAGGGGAAACCAGTGTGTCTCTCACCATAGTGACACTGGCACCTGTATCCCTCAGAAGTTCTACCATAGTCCCATTCACCCACGGTTATTGCAAATACCGCTTTAAGCTGGGTGGCCACACAGCTATAGTGGCAAACTCAACTTCCCCCATTGAAACTAGACTTGCTGCAGTGTGTGCCCAGATTTGCTCAGGGCACTCTTCTGATCCCAGCTGTAGACTTGCTGCCCCAGAAGTAGCTGTACTGGGTGCCTTAGGAGCCTTGTTGTGGAGGCAAGATTTATCTACAGTTAAGTGTCCCAACTTCTTACAGTTGTTACACCAGGCCTTTAAAGAATCATAGTTCGCCCCCTTATAAGGTTGAGGTGAATAGGGAGTAGTTTTGGACCTACCCCCCTGAACAGGTTTTTGGGGCTCTTTGGAAGACTCAGACTTTTTATCTTGGGGATTCTCACCACTTTTCCCCAGGGGAAGTTTTGTAACCACCTTCTTCTGGTCACCCCCAGTGGTTGTCCTTGCCACCCTAGTCTTGACCCAGTGGTCTGCCTTATTTCCCAATTCTTGGAGAGAAATTAGACCTAGGTCTACCAAATGCTGATGCAACTTTTCATTTGTGCAATTACTTAATATATGTTCCTTCATACACACATTGTAAAGTCTAGTAAAATCATGCACATTATGTCCAACTAACTAACCATCCAGTGTCTTTACTGACTAGTCCACAAAGTCAATCCAGGACTGCGTCTGGGTCTTGTGAGCCCCCCTGATTCTAATTCTATACTCCCCAGTAGTGAATTCAAATCCCTCAATCAGAGTCTTCCTCATGAGGTCATAGGAACCTGCATCTGGCCCAGAGAGGGTCAGAAGCCTGTCTCTGCAGTTACCAGAGAACAGTTCCCACAGGAGTGCCCCCAGAGAGGTTTTTTTACTCTTCTTATTTCACAAGCCCTCTCAAAGGCTGTGAACCATTTGGTGATGTCATCACCTTCCTCAAATCTAGGGACAATCCCTTTTGGGATTTTAGGTTCAGAAGTTTCCTCCCTATCCTTATTTTTGGTATTGCTGCCACCATTGATGGGTGCTAAACACATCTCTTTCCTTTCTTTCTCTAGAGCTAGGAGTCTGGACTCTAGATCCAATCTTTTGGCCAGCTTTGCTAGAAAGCTCTCCTCTTCACTGGGGGGTCCCCCAGGGAACTCTCTGGTACCTTGTCCACCTATGTGGTCTCTAGGTTCCCATATGCTGATTCTTGGATTCAAGGGTATGGGGGCCCTTTCCTCCCTAGGGATGACTGGAGGGGGTTCATTATCCTCCTCTTCCTCTTCCCTCTCCTCATCTGACTGGTCATCACCATGTTCAGATGGGTGGCCCTTTGCATAACAGAAAATGAGGGGGGAGGTAGAGGCTAACACAGAAAATGAGGGGGGAGGTAAAGGTTAAAGGGTTATAGGTTCAGTATTGATTAAGGAGGGTGGCCCTTTGCATACTCAGCCAGGAGCTCCTGAAGCCCTTGTTTGGTTGGATGCAGGCCCATTGGTATACTTTTTAGTTTGCAGAGGGACCTCAGTTCCTTGAAAGACAAGTGTAAGTAAGGTGTGAGGTCGAGCTCCTCCCCCAGGTCCTGCATGGTATTACTTTCACTAATAGCTGGGTTTCTTTGCGTCATTCTAACCTGACAGTTCTAATTATCTACCCTTGACTATAGTGACTTTTACTTTTCTGAAATTCTAATGGGACTTAAGCAAGGCCCTGACAGGACTTATAGTGTTTTGGAAAGACCAATCAGAATTCTAAAGGCAATTTTAGGAGTTCTGTCGTGTGATCAGATGGTAAACAAGTAGTCCAACAAATGCAAGTTCGTATCCTACGCTCATCCACTAATGTAAGAAAGTGGCTTTGTATATACTGTTCCAAAATAGGTACAGTGTGCACAGTCCCCAGTGGTTTGGCAGAGGCTAAAGTTAGACATAACCTTACTCTCTTAAATTGGTAGCTTGGTCGAGCAGTAAGGTAGTATCAGAGGGCAGTGTAAAGCATTTGTTGTACACACTCAGTCAGCAAATGGTCTCACACACTCAAGAACTGAACTCTAGGCCAATGGTTTGGCATCAAAATATATAGTTGTTTTATTTTAGAACCAACAATTGATTTCAAAATATATACTTTCTCAGAATGAGATGCTTTGGATAAATACTTTCAATAGGTAATAGGCTTTTGGGTATAATAGTTACAGTGGTTGCAATAGGCAACACAATTTCAAACACAATAATACATTGAACTCAAAGGGAATTTCTTGTTATAAGAAATAGAATTCTTTTGGGATTTGTTTTGTAACCACAAGACTGGATCCTGGATTCATTCCTGGGACATCTCCTGCAAACAGTTGAGTATAAACATTTTTGGTTACAGTAGTGATTTTTAAGGAATTTATTGTATTTTAAAGGTTGACACTTAGAAACTTTTTCACACAAAATCACCAATGTTATCCTAAGGAAGGAAATTCACTTAGCAGGTAAGTGGGGTTATTTACTTTTTCTAACTCAGTGTGGGATCCTAGATCCAGCACTGGGGCACCTCCTGTAAACAGTTGAAAGAATGTGTTTTTGTTATACAGGTGATTTTTAATGAATATTTGTAAGTTTGCAAAATCAACACAGAAACTTTTTCAGCAAAAACCAGGCAATGTTATCCTATGGAAGGAAATTCAAGTTACCGGTAAGTAAAAAAATAAAATTGTAAATTGATACTTGTATAGCGCACTACTCACCCACAAGGGTCTCAAGGCGCTTGTACGAATACTGCTGTGGAACCCATCCTGGCTTTCCCTGTGAGGTGTCCACTCCTGGGCACCCCCAAGGTGGAGGCCAGGCATCCTTAGCGTTGTGGGGGCCGTTGTGGAGATTAAGCAAGCTATTGCCCAGAGTTGCAGAGTGGGACTCCATGATTGGAATAGGCACCGAGGCGAGAATTGTCAGGTCCGTGGAATTTTGAGCCCAAGACCCGCCGAGGCGGGGAATTGAACCCTGGTCCCGGGCCAGACCTCTGCATCAGGGTCTGCCGATTACTTTTTAGGGTCAGTGCTGGGCACCAAGATCCAGCACTGGGATCTCTCGTGATAACAGGTGAGTAAATTCGTTTTCGAAGTTTGGCTGATTTTAGATGAACATTTAGTTTAGAAACTCCATACTTAGAAGAATGTCCAAGTGAACCCATTCAATGTTACCCTAAGGTAGAAAAGTGAGTTATTGGCTCTTGTGTAAGTACTCGACTGGCAGAGTTAAGGTTCTGGGCATAGACTCAGGGGTCTCCCAGGGTCAGGTAAGTACAGTTGTTAAACCCTCAGCGGCACAGGGGCAGCTGGGTGCAGAGAGAGTTAGGCCGAATGTTATCCTATGGCGGGCATGGGGCCTTTGGTTGGTGGCTGCTGGCTAGCAGGCCACGTGGCTGTGGGAACTGGGCTCCTGGTCACTAGCTCAGGGCAAGTGGGAAAGTGAGATAGGATAGAGGATGCACTCCCAGGGGCACTCGGGCGGCTGGGTGAAGGGTGTTTTTGAGCAGTCGGGCACTCAATGGGAAAGCTGGAAGTTGAACAAAGACTGCAGGCTCGGGGACGGAGATTCTTCAGGTGCGACCTCCACTTCGAGAGGTAATTTGGGAAGCCGGAGGAGGGGTAGATACCCAGGAGTTGGGCACAGGAGGCCGTGGGGTGCGGGGTGCAGGGGTGTCTTGTGGCGTATGGGAATCTTACCCTCAGCTGGTCGCGGTAGGGGGGTCCCTGGTTGTGATGCTGCAGGCATCGTCTGGGTCATTGAGGAGGGTCCTTGGGCACTGGATTTCAGGTCACAATTGCCGGGGGGAAGTCTTTGTGCAGTTTGTCCACTTAGGCACAGGCCAGGCTTGGGGGTGCAGAGTATGCAGGGTTCACGGTTCGGGGCTGGTGCCAGGGCATGCTACTGGTTGTTTGAGCAGGACCACTGCTTGTGGGAGTCCCTGTTTCGCTAGAGTCACCAGGCAATCAGGTCCTCTTGGGTTCTTGAGGTTGCTGACTACTGAAGTTGCCGGGGTTTAGCAGGAGCAGGTTTGAGGGTCGACAGGCCTGTAGGGCTGGGGCCAAGTCAGTTGGTGTTGTCCTCTTTCTAGCAGCTGCGCGGCAGGTTTTCTTATTTCTTGTTCTTCTTGCTGTTTTCGGACCGGGATCTGAGGAAGGAAGGTTCAGGGTGCCCCTAAATACTAAATTTAGGGGCATTACAGGTAGGTAAAGGGCAGGAACCAATGGGTCCCTTCCCTGGGGTGGGTACACCCCCTTTCCTGCCACTCTCCTGTGGGAGGGGGGCAGTAGCCTAGTCCTGATTGGGCAGGGCTTCCCATCTTCAAGATGGCGAATGCCCGGAGATGTGCTTCACCTCGCCTCCCCCACCTGAGGGGTGGGGTTGGCAGAGGCTGGCACACCCCATTTCCTTCCTTGGGGTTTCCCGCCAGTGAAGTACTGGGTTTTTAAAACCCAGCGGTGCAGGGGAACACACCCTAAGACTTCGAGTTCTTCCTATTTCAGAACCACAGAAACACAGAGTCTTCTATGTGAAGTCAAAGATCTTGTTTATTGGCTGCAGACCAATTACAGGTGTCCGAGAAGTACAACACAATGTATGTTCTCAGGAGACTGCTTAAAACTTACAGAAACGGGCTTCTCCTTATATACAAAATATCATGCTTCAGGCACACATTCCTCGTTTTACGATATGGTCATTCATATGTATTCATTACAAACGAAAATGCAGAGTCGTGATGACCAACCCACATTCCAGTTAAGCCAGCCCACAATTATTTAGCCAGCGAGGCTCAGATCCCACATCAGATATCAGCAGACCCCAATAAACACGGGCACCTCCTGTTTGTAAAACAAGCCATAAAGCAGGAAGAGTCAGGTGTGAAAGAGATTAGCCGGAGGCTTGTGTGGGATGAAAAGGCTTTATGGTGTGTCAAACCCTGATGCTAATCACAGGTGGCCGTAGGACGGGGAGCTCGTGGGACCGGACTGACCTGGGGCGGTGGAGCCAAGTCGCACAGGTCACAGAGAAGTCAAAGGAAGGCACATGTGTTCTAAAGGCCGGTGTTTGTCCTTGATGTGTAGCCTATGTGAGGGCAACCATAAGATGGCCACCGCTCCAAGATGGAACCCACAAAGTCAATGTGTAATATCGTATACACAGTGCATTTATCGATGGAACGTTATGCAAAGTACTTGTACATACCGCATTGGCCATTCGCAGTTCACTAATACCGGAATAGACAGGGGTAGGGCCCTGCCTCCTACGCGGTCCCAAATTTTAAAGTACCACACCAGTCTTCCCACCAGGGTGGGGGTCAGAACCGGTAAGGGCCAGTTGCTGAGTACAGCAAGTGGCCTGGAGAAGCTCACAAAGGCAGCATGCCTTTGAAGCTTCCCCTGCCCATCCTGGGGGAGAAGACCTAGCACCTCGCCCAGGATGTGCATTGTTATAGGTCCGGGAGTGCGAATGGCTCTCTGTCCAGGGGCCCATCAACATGTCTGTGGTGTGGCAGCCTAGGTAGCCCCTCATACAAGACGTGAATTGTAGGTTAGGTTCAGGGGCAACTCAAAGTTGCTCTCTGTTGTGCATTTTACAGTAAATCCCACACTGGCATCAGTGTGGGTTTTTTGTGCTGAGAAGTTTGATACCAAACTTGTCAGTCTTCAGTGTAGCCATCATGGTGCTGTGGAGTTTGTGTTGACGACCTCCCAGCACCATATACTCTTAATGGCACCACTGCACTTACAGTGCCCAGGAATGGACCTGGGTACTGTAGGGGCACAGGGCACATGCACCTGTGCCCACACCACTGGCATAGGGCACCCAGCTAGAGGGGTGACTTAAGTATGCTAGGGCACTGTGTTTTGTGGGCATGGCACACATGGATGTGTGCCATGTCGACTCTTTGTTTAGTTCTGCACCAAGACACTCAGCCTGCAAAGGCAGTGTGTGGGTGTCAGGGTACAGGGCTTCTAAGGGTGGCACAATAAGTGCTGCAGCCCTTAGCGGCCTTCTCTGGTCACAATGCCCTGGGTACCTAGGGTACCATTTACCAGGGGCTGACATGTGGCCAGAGATGCCAATTGGTTGTCATGCAGTTCTAGGGAAGGAACATAGGCCCTGGGCACCTGATTGGCAGTAGCCCAGGGCACACTCAGTCAAAGTACATCAGCAATTCAGCAAAAAGTGGGAGCACACCATGCAAGAAAGATGGCACTTTCTCACAGATAGGTACCAATGTTCACTGATACCTCTTCTGTCAAAGGGTTTGTCATTCTTTTGTTGGAGACTCCTACAACTTGGATCAATTTTCCTGAAAGGGGCAGGATTGGGACTACTGCAGATCTCACAGTAGAACGGGTGGCACCAGTATCAACCAAGAATGTAATGGGATGACCATTTACGTCTGCTTCTACATATGGTCCATTCTCGTCTACCTCTAAGACTGCACCATGTGTACAATCTTCCCCCTCCTTCAGGCATTGTCATTAGACAAGTCCTGCTCAAAGCCATCCAGAGCTTCCATTAAGGGCATCTGATTTTAGGTTTGATTACCCTGCGAGATTCTTGGAGGTTGAGGCACTTGAAATGAATGAAATGAAATGAATGAAATGAAATTAAATGAAATTATATTTATATAGCGCGTAGCTACCCGGAGGCCTCCTAGCGCTTAAAGACGGCGATTGGAGCAGAAAAAGAAAGAGTTACTGAAAAGCTGAAGGAAAGAGGTAGGTTTTAAGGTGTTTGCGGAAGAGACCAATGTTGGGTTCGCTGCGGAGCGTGAGTGGGAGAGCGTTCCACAGATTGGAAGCATTCAGAATGTAGGACGGTCCGCCCCATTTTGCTCTACGGACTTTTGGGGGTCCGGTAAGGAAGGTATTACTGGACCGAAGAGCCCTAGTCGGTTGGTAAGGTACGATCAAGGATTGAAGAATTTGAGGGCCATGTTTCCAGAAAGCTTTGTGTGCCAGACACATGGCCTTGAACTGGATCCTAGCACGGATGGGCAGCCAGTGTAGGGACCTCAGGGCAGGTTTGGCTGACTGTCTACGAGGGATCTGTGCCAAGTGACGTGCCGCACAGTTTTGGATCACCTGTAATTTATTTAAGGTAGATTGGGGAGCGCCAAGATAGAGTGCGTTCCCGTAGTCTAGGCGGGATAAGATTAATGCTTGGACCATGATTCTCCTGGCTTGAAAGGGAAGTAAGGGGAGAGTTTTTCTGATCAGGCGTAACAGACCGAAACATGTGGCTGAGAGCTTCGTGGTCTGATAGTTGAAGCTGAGAGTATTATCAAGCCAAATGCCTAGACTTTTGATTTGGTGCTTTGGAGGTGGCAAAGGTCCAATGCAAGGGGGCCAAGTGATGGGGGAAGAGGGAGAGGGTGACTTTCCCAGGAACATGAGTTCAGATTTTTCCCCATTTAATTTGAGGTGTGAACGGTGCATCCAATGTGCAACTGCCTCTAGGCAGAGGCCAAGAGTGTCCGATGAGCCATCCGGATGGTTAAGAGCCACCACTAGCTGGGTATCATCGGCATAGGTGATTATTTTGATGCCGAAGGGAAGTACTACCTCAGCTAGAGGGGCCATATCAGAATTAAAGAGGGTGGGACTAAGAGAGGACCCCTGGGAGACCCCGCACTTAAGAGGCCATTGCTTGGAGGTGGTTGTCCCTTCAAATACCTGATAACAGCGGTCCTCTAAGAAGGATTGAAACCAGGTATGAGCATTTTTCCCAATCCCCAGATTGGATAGCCTATCGAGCAAAATGTTGTGGTTAACAGTGTCAAAGGCGGCACTGAGGTCGAGCAGAATGATAGCTGCTGATCCGCCCTGGTCAAGAAGTTTCCTGGCTTCTTCAGTAACAGCCAGTAGCGCAGTTTCTGTACCTAGCTGAGGACAGAAGCCTGTTTGGGAGATATGCAGTAAGTTTTTAGATTCAAGGTAGTTAACTAAAGTGGAGTTGATGTGGCGTTCGATCAATTTGCTCAGCCAAGGAAGAAGGGAAATGGGCCGATAATTGGCCAGGTTTGAGGGATCCAGATTAGGTTTTTTTATAAGCGCTCTGACCTGGGCGCATTTCCACGCGCGGGGAACTCTACCAGAAATGATAGAAGAGTTCAGTATATTCAAGATGACCGGGCCAACCATGTGTAAGACCAGGGATAATTGCTGAGGGGGGGCAGGGTCAATAGGAGAGCCAGAAGTAACACTGGAACAAAGAGTGTCCAGAGTTTTAGCGTCAAGCAAGGGAAAATTCTCCAGGGTTTTTGACGACTTTAAACTAGGGCTGGGGTCTGAAAAGTCAGGCACATAGGGCGAGAAAGACTGGCGAATGATCTGAATTTTTTGGTTAAAATATTCTGCCAGCTTGTTGCAGTGGAGGGAGTGGTCCTTGATTTTAAGAGGTTCCGTGGGAACGGATGAGAGGGATTTGGCAATTTTGAAAATTTCCCTGGGAGCAGAGGCGGCGGCATTGATCTTCTCCGCATAGAAGCGTGTTTGGGTGGATTTGATCTCTGATTTATAATGTTTTATTGCTTCTTTATAATCATGTTTCCTGTCAGCCTCATAGTTCTGTCTCCAGCTTCTTTCTAGGCGTCTACAGGGTTGCTTTATTTTCCTCAGACTAGGGGTGTACCAAGGCGCAGATTTCTCCCTGACTTTTTTTTGGGCTGGAACCTTAGGCAGGAATGAATCTAGCGAGTTACAGATCCAAAAATTAAATTTATCATTCGCTAGCTCAGGGTTGGGGTCATGGGTGGGTTTGCTGATGGCTAGTTTAGTGGACCAAGTAGTGGTCGAGAGCTTAGCCCATTGTCTCTGCAATGTGTTTATCGGTGGCTGGGGGGGGTTGGAGTTCGCGGGCTCCCAGACCATAGGCACTAAGAAGTGGTCAGATCACGGGAGTGGGATGGGAGTAGCCACATACAGATTATGTACATTGCTCAAAACAGGGTCAAGTAGGTGGCCTTTATCGTGGGTTGGACACAGACTCTTTTGAATAATTTGTAAGGCAGAGAGGCCAGTAGCCAACTCTATAGTAGTCGAGTTAGAGACATCGTCCAGATGAATGTTTAGGTCACCGAGCACGGTAAAATTTGAGATATTTATAGCCCGTTCTGCCACAAATGATGGGAGGGACGAGAGAAATTGACCCAAAGGGCCGGGGGGTCGGTAGATCAAAAGGCCGGAAAAGGTGCATATAGGGGAGAATTCCAAGGCGAACTGCATACTTTCGCAGTCGGGAAGGCCGTCTGAGGGGAAGTTGCGGCAGCTTATATATGCTTTATATATTATAGCTAAGCCTCCGCCTTTGGCAGTTTTCCGGTCCAACCTGCAAATACGATAGTCCGGGGGAAGAGTCTGGACAATATCCGGTGCAGAGTTGTTGTGGAGCCAGGTTTCGGTTAAAAATAAGACGTCAGGTTGACGGTCTTCTAGAAGAAGGTGGAGTTCTGTGGAATGTCTGGGCAAGGAGCGGCAATTTAGCAAAAGTAACGTAAGAGGTGGGGTGGGCATGTGTGATTTTTTGAGGAGGGATAGCAGTGAAAAGTGACAAGAGGAACAGGTGTACTGTGTGGCACTTGCACTTACTGGTTCTGATTCCCTTTAGCGTTAAGCGATCTCAGCCTAGTCACCTTCTGTAACTGATTTGTTCCATTCTCTACCAGCACGAGTTCTCCTCCCTGGACTTGATTTGCAGGATTAAGACAACACTCATGCTTCCAATGTCTGATATTGTGTCAAAAATGAAAGGCAGTGGTCTTTTTCAGGGTTTCAACATCTACCCCTGTATAAGAATCTATTGGGGCACTTCTTCCTCTTCCCTGTCCGCTCGACCCAGCGACTATTGTCACTTGGACACCTCCTGTAACATTCCCTTCGGAGCAACAGTTCCCATTCTTGCCTGCACTTGCTCTCCTTTCAGTGCATTTTTTACATTTGAACCAGCATCAATTTCTCCCTTATCCTCCTATGCTTAGAATGAACCTCATCACTGCAGTCCCTGAATACCATAAGATCTCATCTACGGATTTGTTTTGCCAGATTAGTGCTGTTGGATCATGAGGCTGATCTCTGTCCTCAATCCAGTAACAAATTTGAATACAAATTGCTTCATGTCTTAGGGTTGAGCGTATTTAACCCACTGTACTGTTTAAAGGCTTGTAAAGGCCTCTCCTAGTTAACATGTACTGACTCTTTAGGTTCTTGGATTTTTCGATCTATCTTAACCCAATCAATGTCTTGAGGGGCTATTTTGTACTGAACCATGTGATGATCACCTGATTGTACTTCTTCATCACCAATTTCGAAGGACCATGAGTTACTGTTTCCTTCTCTGGTTTAGGCCACCCAATAGAGATTTTGCAAGTAGACCATAGGTCACTATGAACCTCAATTTCAAACAAGGTATTTAAATCAATCCACAGCAATTTTGAGATTTTATCAAAGTGATCGACCACTCAGCTGGCTTCTTCCTCAACCTGGGAAAATCATTTGTGAAGACAGCTAGGTCCCCTCTACTCCAGGGAACATGCACAAACCCTCCACTGGGTACTTCCTGTAATGGATATGCCTCACTCCCTGTGTTCTCACTCCTAGAGGTGGTGTCTCTCCTGTTGCTATTCTTACACTCTTCTTTGACAATCCCTCTTCCCACTTATCCGGCATACTCCAAGCCTTTATTACTATGACCAACTCTTAGATATGGATTTTCCTTCAGCTCATGATTACTGTAGATAAGCCTATGATTTCCCTGTAACATTTTAGTTCAAGACAGGTCTACTCCATGCCTCTTAGCTAACTGTGAGAAGTTGGCCTGGTATATGATGCTCACTAGTTAAAGTGATCACCTTGTACCATGCCAAGCAACCCTTATGGTGTGGTTGTAAGTCAACCTTTTCGGACTAGCTGCCCTAGTGGTAGCGTAGGCTAAGCAGTCTTTGAGGCTAAACTCGTGAAGCGTGTTAAGCCAGCTGTTTTACCAAATGGAACCCCCTTTTATACCAATGAAAGGACACCACACAGATATATATTCAAAATATATATGTATTTATTTCTCAAAGTAACCCCTAGTCTCTTTATGAGCACAGGAGCACAAATCGTCAAACAAGATTACAGTAGAATACACAGAAGTTGCACTTTATATGGATAGGCCCTGGTGGCCACTCGAACCATATACTAAAATAGTGGTATAAGTACCACGAACAGAAAAGGGAAAAGGCCTAGGGCCTCTAGAATCGCTGGGCCTACAAGGAGCTAACTTCAGTTAGTGACCAGGAGGTCCACGGGTGGCGTGTGCAGAGCAAATAGTCACACGCGTGCTCCCATAGGTTTCAATGGGTGCGTAAAAAGTACAAAGTTACTGCAAAGAGGATCTTCCGGATGGACTAGGAACTCAAGATTTGGAACACAGGCACTAGAGATGTAATACTACACTTGGGCACAGGTGTGCCATCTTTACCTCACCCACAGGAAGCGGGTGCATAGGCCTCGAAGTGCGTCGGGTTTCTTCTATCTGTTCCGTGGAGCCTGAAGACAAAGATGCTGCAGGCGGTTGGTCAGGGAGAGATGCGGTGGATCCAAGAGTGGATCGGAGATGTTGAAGACCTGTAAGGAGAGGGGACAGTGTTCACAGTCACTAGCCAGTGACCAGCGTGGCACCAGGTGGGTACCAGGCAATGTCGGGTGCAAACAAGAAGAAAGGTGTAGCTTGTCTCTGCAGCCACGTGGTCCCTGGAGGTCGACGACGTCCAGGAGTCGGTTCACGAGCTGTCCCACGCAGGCTCTCGCTGTCGGCGGTGTCGGCGACTTGATCGAAGCAAACAAGCCTTGGCAAAAGCAATTGTTGTAGGCGATGAAATAAGCTGATGGTTCTGACCAGCAAGGTCAGAAGGACTGCTCCTTTGGAGGGGAGCAAGGGCCAGTCTGGAGCAACCAGACCAGCAGTGTATTTCATAAAGTTCGTCGCCAAGATGGCTACTAGCCAGCGGGCCAGCAACCGGTTAGGCGCGTCGAGTGGCAAAATGCAGAAGGGCCCCACGCAGATCGTGGAGATGCTGGAGGGCTCACCTTTGGTGCAGATGCTGCTCGAGGGTTGGGCTTCTCAGATCCCAAAGCACAACTTGGAGGGAGCCTCGGTTGTTGCACTTGTCAGCTTGTCGTGGTCGTTCCAAGATGGCTGGCTCCACGTGTCTCGGTGCCTCCACGGGTCTCCTCTTTTCAGGGACTGTGGATCGGGCGGTGAGAGGTCTGGAGGTCCAGGTCTTGTCAGTCTCTGGGCTCGGGCTCTGGCGGGAGGCGGCGGCAAAGCAGACGTTGATTCGCTGGATGGTGCTTGCGTTAGCAAGGTGGTCACTCCCTGACCACAGGGGAGATTGGCTTCAGTCCTCTGTGCGGCAGAGCGTCGAAGTTCCCGTCTTCTTCTTAGTGTTAAGTTGATTCCAGGATGTCTGAAGTCTTAGGACACAGCTCCTACCTTTAAGCGGATTCTAGGGGCCGGACTACCTGCTAGGTCCCTCCCTATGGGTGGGACCAGGAAGGGGGGTGGTTACACCCCCAATCCTTTGTCCAGCTCGCCCCAGGCCCGGGACTGGTGTGCCCCAGGACCGGTTTGATCTGGCATATGCACCGAGGCTCCTTGTGAGCCACAGGCATGTCTGGTTTCTTTCAAGCCCTACCTGACCAATACACAAAATCCTGTCTGGGGTGGTGCACGCACCTCCCCTGGCAGGAAACCCTTTGTCCACACCTCCCAAGCTGGAAGGACTCCCAGCAGCAGGAGGGCAGTCTTGTGTCTGTGGTGGCAGCATCCATTTTGTGGAGCTGAGGCTATGTCTGATTTTACCCGGGTTTCAGGTACTGTACATGTCGTGTCCCTCTAGAAGGGTGGAATGCTAACCCCGTCGCCAGAATTGGCGAGGGGTTAGTATTCCAATTCGTATGACACCTTACTCGACATGTTTTGATAAAGCCAAACCAAAGATAGCATTTAACCGCGAGGTTCATAATGCACTTACGAGTATATGGTATGACGATATCTGGAAACAGTAGAAGGAAGTTGTTCTGACCACTGCAGACAGGCTCAGCTCATGCCAGAGCACCATCTCACATGGAACCAAGCACTCTGCCTTCAGGAGTGTTAAGGCCTGCCATAGGAGTGACTTATAGGTTACCAGGTGTCCCATTTAAGGTTAGGTATAGGTATACTACACCTAAGTAAGAGGTGATTACACCAACTTACCCCAGCTGAGTGATCAGCCAGTTGTGTCAGATTGTTAGGCCAAGCCTGGGGTGGCATAATACATGCTTCAGCCCCGGGCAGGCCTTGGGTACACCAATGCCCTGGGTACCTAGTGTACACTGGTACAGGGGCTGACAGGGTGATCCACTTCCAATTGGTTATGCACCTAGGGTGCATAGTTTTAATTTAGTAGAGAGAACAGCAGGCTGGGGGTCTGATTGGCAGGCCCACAGCCTCAATATGTCAAAAACCAGTGAAGCAAAAAGCAAAAATTTGGGGTGACCATAGGATAGCAGACCCTACTCTCCTACACAACCCCCCCCCCCCAAACGCTGGGACATTAAACTAGCCTTGACCAGTCTCGTCTTCATGTCCTAAGTGGAAGTACCTGGAGAGACCATCTGCATTCCCATGGTCAGTACCTGGCCGGTGCTCCACTGTAAAGTCCATCCCCTGTAGGGAAATGGACCACCTAAGCAGTTTGGGGTTTTCACCCTTCATCTGATTTAGCCACAAGAGGGGCTTATGGTCGGTCTGAATCTTGAAGTGAGTGCCAAACAAGTATGGCCTCAGCTTCTTCAGGGCCCACACCACAGCAAAGGCCTCCCTCTCAATAGCTGACCAATTCTTCTCTCTGGGGGTCAACCTTCTGCTAATAAAAGCAATGGGTTGGTCTTGACCATCTACATTAAGTTGTGACAGCACAGCTCCCACACCCAACTCAGAAGCATCTGTTTGGACAATAAACTCTTTGGAGTAGTCAGGACTTTTCAGGATAGGTGCAGAGCACATGGCCTCCTTCAGGTCATCAAATGCCTTTTGACAGCTTACTGTCCACTGAACCTTTTTGGGCATCTTCTTGGATGTCAGATCATCAAGAGGAGTCACAATGGACCCATAGTTCTTAACAAACTTCCTGTAGTACCCAGTCAAGCCCAAGAAAGCTCGAACTTGAGTCTGGGTGGTTGGAGGAGACCAGTCCTTGATGGATTGTATCTTACTCTCCAGTGGTTGAACTTGGCCTCCACCTACAAGGTGGCCCAAATACACAACCTTACTCTGCCCTATCTGGCACTTAGTAGCCTTGATAGTGAGGCCTGCCCTTTGCAGAGCCTCAAGAGCCTTCTTCAGGTGGATCAGGTGATCCTCCCAGGTGGAGCTAAAGATAGCAATGTCATCAAGATATGCTGCGCAAAAGTCATCCAACCCAGTAAGGACTTGGTTCACCAGCCTTTGGAAGGTGGCAGGTGCATTCTTCAGACCAATGGGCATCACCACAAACTGGTAGTGCCCACCTGGGGTTGAGAATGCTGTTTTGGCCTTAGACTCCTCAGCTAATCTGATTTGCCAATAGCCAGCTGTTAAGTCAAATGTGCTCAAAAACTTTTCAGAAGCTAGTTTGTCTATGAGCTCATCTGCCCTTGGAATAGGGTGTGCATCTGTCCTGGTGACAGCATTGAGACCCCTGTAGTCCACACAGAACCTCATTTCTCTCTTGCCATCTTTGGTGTGAGGTTTGGGGACCAGAACCACTGGGCTAGCCCAGGGGCTCTCTGAGGGTTCAATGACACCTAATTCCAGCATTTTATGTACCTCAGCCTTTATACAGTCCCTGACGGGGTCAGGCTGTCTGTAAAGCTTGTTCTTTACAGGCAGACTGTC
This sequence comes from Triturus cristatus, assembly GCF_964204655.1. Classification (NCBI taxonomy): domain Eukaryota; kingdom Metazoa; phylum Chordata; class Amphibia; order Caudata; family Salamandridae; genus Triturus; species Triturus cristatus. The sequence goes on along the minus strand of NC_140581.1, from coordinate 73,069,283 downwards.
ACCAGTGTCCACCACATGGGTACACCAGTCAGTTTGACTAGGTATCAAGGAAAACATATGTGAAAATGATTGTAGAACCTGTCTACATTCAATCTGCTGATGGGCAGTGAGGTTGCCTCCAAGGGTCACTCCTTCAACTGAGCCATCTTCAGGGTTCTGAGACAACAGGTCTGGGAGAGGGTCACTCTCTTCCTCCTGTCCCTCATCTGTAGCCATGAGCAAGCCCATGTCTGCCCTGTCAACATATGCTTTAAGCCTGTTAACATGGAGTACCCTGTGGGGACTCCTGGGAGTTCCTAGGTCTACCAAGTAGGTGACCTCTCCCTTCTTTTCCAGGATTGTATGGGGTCCAGACCATTTGTCTTGGAGTGCTGCTGGGGCCACTGGCTCCAACACCCATTCCTTCTGTCCTGGCTGAAACTCAACCAAGACAGCCTTTTGGTCATGCCAAGCTTTCTGTAAGGCATGGCTTGCCTCAAGGTTTTTGGATGCCTTCTCCATATACTCAGCCATCCTGGAGCGGAGACCAAGTACATAGTCCACTATGTATAGCTTAGGCTTTTTGAGAGGTAACTCCCATCCTTCCTTCACCAAACACAGTGGGCCTCTTACAGTGTGCCCAAACAACAATTCAAAGGGGCTGTAGCCAACTCCTTTTTGTGGGACCTCTCTGTAAGCAAACAGAAGGCAGGGTAGAAGGAAGTCCCATCTTCGCCTGAGCTTTTCAGGTAATCCTTTGATCATACCCTTTAGGGTCTTGTTGAATCTCTCAACAAGCCCATTGCATTGTGGGTGATAAGGGGTGGTGAACTTGTAGTTGACACCACATTCCTTCCACATAGCTATCAAGTATCCTGACATAAAGTTGATACCTCTGTCAGATACTACCTCCTTAGGAAACCCCACTCTGGAGAATACTCCCAGCAGGGCCCTGGCCACAACAGGTGCTGTAGTGGTCCTAAGGGGAATTGCCTCTGGATACCTGGTGGCATGATCCACTACCACCAGTATAAATCTGTGCCCAGATGCAGTGGGAGGATCCATGAGACCCACTATGTCTATTCCCACTCTTTCAAAGGGGACCCCCACCACAGGTAGTGGTATTAGGGGGGCCTTTGTTGTGCCACCTGATTTGCCACTGGCTTGGCAGGTCACACAGGAGCAACAAAACTCCTTTGTATCTTCATTCATATGAGGCCAGTGAAAGTGAGGGACAAGCCTGTCCCAAGTCTTATTCTGGCCTAAGTGTCCTGCTAAAGGAATATCATGGGCCAAGGTAAGAAGGAAGCCCCTAAATTGCAGAGGTATAACCAACCTCCTGGTAGCACCAGGCTTGGGGTCTCTAGCCTCTGAATAAAGGAGCCCTTCATCCCAATACACTTTATGGGTACCTTGAGCATTCCCAGCAGCCTCAGCAGCAGCCAGCTGTCTGAGGGGTTCAAGAGAGGGACAGGATAACTGAGCCTGCCTCAAGTCAGCCCTTGAAGGTCCCCCTGTCCCCAGAAACTCAACCTGATCAGGTTCAAGCTCTTCAGGGACAGTTCCTTCAGGGTCCTCTAGATCAGCTTCCTGGGAAGGCTGATCATCACTCTGAGGCAGTGGGGAAGGCACAGCCTTGACCCTCCTGTTCTTCTTCTTGGTAGGTGCTTGGTCCATTGTTCCAGGATCCAAGACCTGAGGTTCAGTGAGGCACTTTTTGGCCTGTAACCTGGTCACAGCAAGGACATGTGATGATATACCTAACATCTCTGCATGAGTCCTGTACTCCACTTCTGACCATAGAGAACTCTCTAGGTCATTGCCCAACAAACATTCTACTGGGAGGTCTGCACTAACCACAACCCTTTTGAGGCCAGTTACCCCTCCCCAGGAGAAGTTACCAACTGCCACACTATGTGAAGTAGTGGCATTGCTGGCATTGGTCACCAGGTAGTTCTCACCTGGTATGTACTGTCCAGGGTCCACAAAGCCTGGTGTCACCATAGTGACACTGGCACATGTGTCCCTGTAGGCTTGAGCCACTTTTTCATTTATTAAAGGAGTCTGTCTGTACTTGCCCAGGTTACTGGGGCTCACAGTCAGGGACAAATCAATGTCCCCATCACAGACCAAGACTGCCTGTGTCAGGGTTCTGTCTAAGTCAGAATCTCCTTCAGTTCCCATAGTGATTCCCACTACACCCTTTGTCTGGGGACCAACACTGCTAACAGTAGTGCTGGGAGCAGGTGCCTTAGGGGCAACAGTGTTGGGGGCTCCACCCTTTTTGCAATCACTAGTCCAGTGAGTTGTATTTTTGCAATGATTGCACCAGGGTTTCTTTTGACCTTCTTTCTTCTTTTTGGACTGTTGTTGGGACCCACCCTCCTTAGCAGTAGTTTGGGGCCCTGTTGAAGACTTCTGGTCTTTAGGTTTCTGATCTCCACCCTTTTGGTCTGTTTTCTTCTGATCACCCCCTTGGCCCTGGTTCTGGTTCTTTTGCTTAACCCTGGTTCTGACCCATTTGTCTGCCTTCTTTCCCAATTCGTGGGGAGAGGTCAGATCAGAGTCAACCAAGTGTTGATGCAGTTGCTGGTTTTGACAGTTATTTAAAATCTGTTCTCTCATCATCAAATTATACAATCCTGTAAAATCAGATACCTTACTTCCCAGCAACCAACCCTCCAAAGCCTTAGTGGCACATTCAACATATTCAGACCAGTCCTGAGTCTGTGTCTTTTGGGTGTCTCTGAACATTAACCTGTACTGTTCAGTGGTTAAGCCTAACCCATCTACCAGAACACTCTTCAGGACTCTGTAATTTCTGACATCCTCTTCTCTAACAGTGAGGAGTCTGTCTCTGCCTCTTCCTTCAAAGGAGAGCCAGAGGATTGCTGCCCACTGGTCTTTAGGAACCTGCTGTACCTTGCAGGCTCTCTCAAGAGCAGTTATCCATTTGTGGATGTCATCCCCACTTTTGTAGGGGGGCACAACCTTAGACAGGTTCCTATTGTCAAAGACCCTATCTTTGTCCTTAGGGACAATGCTGCCACCAGTGGGTATAGACCCACTCTCTCTAGGTTGCCTAGCCTTGTTCAGTTTTTCTTCCATCAGGGCTACTTCTAGCTCCTGCTTCCTGATCCTCAGCTGGGCTTCCTGCATTCTGGCCTCATGTTCCCTCCTCTGAGGGGTGGTCATCCTTTTCCTGGAGTGACCTTGAGAGCCTCTAGAGCCATGAGAAGCATTGGAGTCACCTGAGCGATTCCTTTGCCTCCCAAGCCCTGGGTTAAGTCCACTGGGGAGATCCAATGGGGTAAACCCATTGTCAGTCCCCAATAGCCTTAGTTTAGCTGGGCCAAGTATAACACTTGGCACTGGGCTAATTCTCCCTTCATCCTCACTACTTTCTGTATCCTCACCACTTTCCTCCCCTGTAGTATGATTCTCATCTAAGGGATGGCTATTGGAACTGGGTACCTCTGTAGCATCTTCAGAAGGGGGGCCTCCTGTTCCTGACCCTAAGGGGGCTAACTGGGAAGCTTTCTTGAGTTCTCTCTGATTCTCATCATTTTGCAAGAGTTCTCTGAGCTCAGCAGAGGTAGGGTTCTTGGGCTGTTTAAGGCCTCTAAGAGTTGCCAAATGCCTGAGCTCATTCTGGTTAAGGGTAGCAAAGCTGGATGGTGCCCTCTGGGGGTCACTCTCAACAGAGATGGGTACAGTGGACCCCTCTGCCCCGGCCATTGCTCTTAAGTGTGGGTGGATTTGTTGCAATCTACCTACACTTGGGTTTACCTACTAAACCTATCTAGTAGTTGTAGTCAGGGTGTGCTACTCCCTTTGCTCTACAACAACTAAGTTCAGTAGAACTTATGTATATCTAATCTTGTTTTATATGTACCTACAGGTACCTATGTGATCTTTCAATTGGTAACCAAGAGATTACAATGGTAAAACACAGCAAGCTCAAATCCAACCGCTGCTCACCAATGTGAGAAGTTGGCCTGGTATATGATGCTCACTAGTTAAAGTGATCACCTTGTACCATGCCAAGCAACCCTTATGGTGTGGTTGTAAGTCAACCTTTTCAGACTAGCTGCCCTAGTGGTAGCGTAGGCTAAGCAGTCTTTGAGGCTAAACTCGTGAAGCGTGTTAAGCCAGCTGTTTTACCAAATGGAACCCCCTTTTATACCAATGAAAGGACACCACACAGATATATATTCAAAATATATATGTATTTATTTCTCAAAGTAACCCCTAGTCTCTTTATGAGCACAGGAGCACAAATCGTCAAACAAGATTACAGTAGAATACACAGAAGTTGCACTTTATATGGATAGGCCCTGGTGGTCACTCGAACCATATACTAAAATAGTGGTATAAGTACCACGAACAGAAAAGGGAAAAGGCCTAGGGCCTCTAGAATCGCTGGGCCTACAAGGAGCTAACTTCAGTTAGTGACCAGGAGGTCCACGGGTGGCGTGTGCAGAGCAAATAGTCACACGCGTGCTCCCATAGGTTTCAATGGGTGCGTAAAAAGTACAAAGTTACTGCAAAGAGGATCTTCCGGATGGACTAGGAACGCAAGATTTGGAACACAGGCACTAGAGATGTAATACTACACTTGGGCACAGGTGTGCCAGCTTTACCTCACCCACAGGAAGCGGGTGCATAGGCCTCGAAGTGCGTCGGGTTTCTTCTATCTGTTCCGTGGAGCCTGAAGACAAAGATGCTGCAGGCGGTTGGTCCGGGAGAGATGCGGTGGATCCAAGAGTGGATCGGAGATGTTGAAGACCTGTAAGCAGAGGGGACAGTGTTCACAGTCACTAGCCAGTGACCAGCGTGGCACCAGGTGGGTACCAGGCAATGTCGGGTGCAAACAGGAAGAAAGGTGTAGCTTGTCTCTGCAGCCACGTGGTCCGTGGAGGTCGACGACGTTCAGGAGTCGGTTCACAAGCTGTCCCACACAGGCTCTCGCTGTCGGCAGTGTTGGCGACTTGATCGAAGCAAACAAGCCTTGGCAAAAGCAATTGTTGTAGGAGATGAAATAAGCTGATGGTTCTGACCAGCAAGGTCAGAAGGACTGCTCCTTTGGAGGGGAGCAAGGGCCAGTCTGGAGCAACCAGACCAGCGGTGTATTTTGTAAAGTTCGTCGCCAAGATGGCTACTAGCCAGCGGGCCAGCAACCGGTTAGGCGCGTTGAGTGGCAAAATGCAGAAGGGCCCCACGCAGATCGTGGAGATGCTGGAGGGCTCACCTTTGGTGCAGATGCTGCTCGAGGGTTGGGCTTCTCAGATCCCAAAGCACAACTTGGAGGGAGCCTTGGTTGTTGCACTTGTCAGCTTGTCGTGGTCGTTCCAAGATGGCTGGCTCCACGTGTCTCGGTGCCTCCACGGGTCTCCTCTTTTCAGGGACTGTGGATCGGGCGGTGAGAGGTCTGGAGGTCCAGGTCTTGTCAGTCTCTGGGCTCGGGCTCCGGCGGGAGGCGGCGGCAAAGCAGATGTTGATTCGCTGGATGGTGCTTGCGTTAGCAAGGTGGTCACTCCCTGACCACAGGGGAGATTGGCTTCAGTCCTCTGTGCGGCAGAGCGTCGAAGTTCCCGTCTTCTTCTTAGTGTTAAGTTGATTCCAGGATGTCTGAAGTCTTAGGACACAGCTCCTACCTTTAAGCGGATTCTAGGGGCCGGACTACCTGCTAGGTCCCTCCCTATGGGTGGGACCAGGAAGGGGGGTGGTTACACCCCCAATCCTTTGTCCAGCTCGCCCCAGGCCCGGGACTGGTGTGCCCCAGGACCGGTATGAACTGGCATATGCACCGAGGCTCCTTGTGAGCCACAGGCATGTCTGGTTTCTTTCAAGCCCTACCTGACCAATACACAAAATCCTGTCTGGGGTGGTGCACGCACCTCCCCTGGCAGGAAACCCTTTGTCCACACCTCCCAAGCTGGAAGGACTCCCAGCAGCAGGAGGGCAGACTTGTGTCTGTGGTGGCAGCATCCATTTTGTGGAGCTGAGGCTATGTCTGATTTTACCCGGGTTTCAGGTACTGTACATGTCGTGTCCCTCTAGAAGGGTGGAATGCTAACCCCGTCGCCAGAATTGGCGAGGGGTTAGTATTCCAATTCGTATGACACCTTACTCGACATGTTTTGATAAAGCCAAACCAAAGATAGCATTTAACCGCGAGGTTCATAATGCACTTACGAGTATATGGTATGACGATATCTGGAAACAGTAGAAGGAAGTTGTTCCGACCACTGCAGACAGGCTCAGCTCATGCCAGAGCACCATCTCACATGGAACCAAGCACTCTGCCTTCAGGAGTGTTAAGGCCTGCCATAGGAGTGACTTATAGGTTACCAGGTGTCCCATTTAAGGTTAGGTATAGGTATACTACACCTAAGTAAGAGGTGATTACACCAACTTACCCCAGCTGAGTGATCAGCCAGTTGTGTCAGATTGTTAGGCCAAGCCTGGGGTGGCATAATACATGTACACTGGTACAGGGGCTGACAGGGTGATCCACTTCCAATTGGTTATGCACCTAGGGTATAATTTTAATTTACATAGTTTTAATTTAGTAGAGAGAACAGCAGGCTGGGGGTCTGATTGGCAGGCCCACAGCCTCAATATGTCAAAAACCAGTGAAGCAAAAAGCAAAGATTTGGGGTGACCATAGGATAGCAGACCCTACTCTCCTACACTAACTCTGACAACTTCTCATGTGCTCGTCTTGCTCTACGGGTCAATCATTTAAAAAGTCAATCAATCAATCAATCAATCAATCAATCAGGAGATTGTATAGTGTGGCTACTCTGCCGTGAGGTTCTCAAGGAGCTGGAGGTGGGGGGCAGGTGGTCACACTGGTTGGAGGATCATTCAAAGAGCCAAGTCTTGAGATCCTTCTTGAATTAGGTCAGCAACACTGATTGACTGAGGTGGAGGGGCAGGGTGCTCCAGGTTTGAGCTGTGAGGTAGGAATACGAACTTCCTCCGGTTCTGGACTTGTGGATCCTGGGGACGGAGGCTAGGGCAAGTTGGGAAGAGCTGAGTTTTTCACACAGGTACGTGGAATGCAAATTAGTGGTTCAGGTATGCTGGTCCTTCGTCATGTAGTGCTTTGTAGGCGTGAGTGAGGAGCTTGAAGGTGATCCCCTTGTTGGCTGGGAGCCAGTGGAGTTGTCAAAGGTATAAAGTGATCTGGCTGCAGAAGGGGATGTCGAGGACCAGTCTGGCTGCAGCATTTTGAATGTCCTACAGTTTCTTGAGCTGTTTGTGAGTGGCGCTGGCATAGAGTGTGTTTCTGTAGTCGAGTCTGTCGGTGATGATGAGTGCATGGGTAAACATCTTTCTGGATTCTGTGGGGATCCTTCTGAATGTCTTTCAAAGCAGGTGGAGCATGAGGAAGCAGGCTGAGGAAACTGTGTTGATTTGGCAGTTCATTGTGAGCAATGAATCCAGTATGATGCCAAGGTTACATGCGTGGTCCGTTGGGGTGGGGGATCCCAGAGCAGCTGGCCACCAAGAGTTGTCCCAGGCTGAAGGGGTGAGTCCCAGGATGAGTACTTCGGTCTTGTTGAGTTGAGCTGGAGGCAGATGTCTTTCATCCAGGGAGCAACGACCTACATTCCATTGTAGAAGTTGGTTCTGGCAGTTGTGGGTTCATTTGTAAAGGAGAAGATCAGCTGGGTGTTGTCAGCATAGGAGACAATGTTGAGTCTGTGCCCTCTGACGATGGCTGTGAGGGGGGATATTTAGAGGTTGAAGAGGGTGGGGCTCAGGGAGGAACCCTGGGTGACTCCACAGCTGATCTCTGTGGATTCTGAGAGGAACTGTGATAGTCTAACTCACTGAGTCTGGCCGGTGAGGAAGGAGTAGACCCAGTCCAGTGCCTTGTCGTGAACGTCGGCGTCATGGAGTCTCGTAATTAGGGTGCGATGGAAGACTGTGTCAAAGCAGCTGAGAGGTCTAGTAGAATGAGGGCTGCCGTCTCATCCTGGTCGAGGAAGGAGCAGATGTTATTGGTGATGGTGAGGAGTGCAGTCTCCATGCTGTGGTTGCTTAGGATGCCAGATTGAGAGATGTCCAGGAGTTGGGCATTGATGGCCTTCTCGATGAACTTGGTTGGTAAGCGGAGGAGGGAGATGGGTCTGAAGTTCTTGAGGTCCGTCGGGTCTGGGAACGGTTGATTCAGCAGGGGGATTATCTTGGTGTATTTCCAGTCGTCGAGGAAAGTGGCGGTTTCGATAGAGCAGTTGATGGTGCGGCAAAGCTGGCGGGTGATGAAGGTGGCTGCTCTGTGGAAGATGTGGTACGGGCAAGGATCCGTTGGGGATCCTGAGTTGATGTTGTTCATGGTCTTGAGTATGTTCTCTGTTGTGAGCATGGTCCAGCAGAGCAAGGTCTGCTGGGGTTCGCTGTGGTTGTGTGCGATGGTGGCAGGCATAGTAGCCAGGTCTAGGGTGTTGAAGTTGTTGTATATCTTCCTGATCTTGTGGTTGATGAAGGTGCTATCCTTCACTACAAACAACAGGTCATCTGGCTCATAGGTCTCCATTCTGTCCAATGGTAAATTCCCACTAATGATCTTGTCTACCTCAGATTTCAGCCTCACCACATCCAATAGTTTTGCCTTCACCACTGCCTTGATGGTACCCTGACTCGATGTACCACTCTGACACTCCTTGCTGTTATTATGGTCTCTCAACCAGGAATCCAAGTCCGCAACATCCAAGACATTTTGGTTTCCAGAGGCTCCCTGACTTGTGCTTGCTTCTAAAACCATACCAATTGGGTTTGCCACCAGAGTTTCCCACATCTGCAGGTTTGAAGTAGTGCTTGCTATGGGTATAGACAGTACAGTGCTAGAACCAATACGTATTCCAGAAGGATCAGCAATAGCTGCTAAAGGGGTACTAGATTCCATAGGCACTAAAGACAGACAATTCCCACTCATGCTCTCTGTCCTTCCCAATCCTTTTCCTTCAGCAGTACAGCCTGTCTCTGACCAAGACTTCCCACTGAGCTCGGGTCATACACAGGAACAACAGGACCAGTAGTGACCAGTACTGTAAGTGCTTCTGGCTATCATGAAGCAATGTTAACCCCATTCTGTTCCATGCCTTTCCGAGGCGGACGCTCCTGTCTCTCTTGTTCCTACTTATATCCTTTCCATGAGCCCCAAATCAGGGCCCACCTGAGCTGTTACAGTTCCAACATTCTCTGCATCTCCAGAGACTCACCCCCGTCCCCTGTCTGCAGACTGCAAGGTGGAGGATGCTCAGATAACAATCCATCCAACAAGCTATCTTCATTGTCACTACTGTCACTCCCATTTGTCTTTTTACTCCTATCCTGGGATCCTCCCTCTCCTACCAACACTGGGTACAACCTTTGTCTCTCAATAGTATCCACACTCCATCTCTTAAGCTATGTGTCCCCTTGTGTATCCTGTTATGCCCTCACAGCTTTCTGCAATCTCACTTGATATTTCTCCCTCTGCCTAGCATGAGCTGCACGCACCCATTCATCTAACACTTCAAACTGTGTTTTTCTTGGCAAAGGTTGCAATGCAAACATCGCTCCTCTGAGCTGATGCAGTACATCCAACCAAAATGAACCAAAGCATAGAAATTACACCTCACCCTCCTTTTCAGTGATGGTATGCCAATTTTGAAGCCAAAATAAAGTATTTTTTGTCTTGTGAAATATTTTTATTGGTTTTTGTATAATTTAAAAACACAATAACATCGCATTCATAATGGACAGCAACATTATGATCATTTCAGCCTTTTGCTGTAGATGAACACTGATTAATTATCTCCCTTTGCGATACCACTTTGAGTGTGAGTGATTCTTGTAGCAAACAACCTTCTAAGGGAGCATATTCCGGAATTGTGGACTTGTGAAGCTGAAAGTCAGTGCACAGGTCGGATAAGGTTTTGAGGTAGCCCTGATGATGATGTCCCACACTGTCCAAATTCCCGTCAAAATTCCCAGGGTGTCCCACGGGACAAATCCCCTCAGTTTGCTAAGCTCCTTTAGCCAGTTCTCATCCCAGAGCGGGGTCACTCTGGTAATCTTGCTTTCCCAGCCTAATGTTCTGGATGCCCTTTTCCAGGCCAGTAGAGAAGTGCAAGTGGCCGAGATTAGCCTATGTTTCTCTTTTCTCCCATAGAGGTAGTGCGTAAATGTGTGAGGTACCAGTGTTTCCCATTCTAATCTATATGTGGGATGGTCTCCTGCCACATGTATCCAGTCATTAATGTGCATATGGTGTACTTCCCAATAATACACTACAATGTCCGGTACCACCAACCCCCCATTGTATGGGTTTCTTTGCAGTGTGCGTAACGCAATCCACAGGTGTTTCCACAGCCACAACAGTGTGCGTAGTTTGGCATCTATCTCACTGGATATAGTGCATGGAAGGGGGTAGTAGGTATTCTGCAGTACTTAAAGAAACTGGGGCAAAGTAATCATTTTAAACTTTGCAGGTCAGCCCATAATCGTAAATGGTAGGGGTTTCCATCTCTCCACCTGCTCTTTAAACTGGCTTAGTATTCATTGTACATTGTGTTTATAGGACTATCCCTCATCAGTCGTAAGGAATATACCCAAATATTTAAACCCTGCCTCTACTACCTTTAGGTCACTTGGCAGGGGCGGCCAGGTTCTTATGGGTCTGGGGCTGTAAGCAAGTGACTTGTGCCAATTTATCTTGCAGCATGAGTGTCATCCATGGTCTTCTATAGTCTGAAAGAGTAGGGGGATCATGTTGTCAGATTCCGTTATATACAGTAGGATGTCGTCTGCATAGAGGGCTATATTTTCCCCTTATTCGTATCTCTCTGAGTGATCCTGTAACCCGGTGTTGCCTAACACGGCATGCTAGTGTCTCTATCGTCAGTGCAAACAGCAATGGGGACAGGGGGCAGCCCTGCCTGGTCCCACGTCTGATAGGAAGTCCTGTGATGTTCTACCATTTACCCTTACTGTCGCCCTGGGGGAGCTGTACAGCAGTGCCACCCACTTTCTGAACTTCGGACCGAAACCAAACTTAGACAAGGTGGTTTTCAAGAAGGGTTGGTGTACCACATCAAATGCTTTCTCTGCGTCAAGGGACAGGAATATGTGGGGAGTGTCTCGATCTTTAGTCTGCATTAACCAATTGTGGGTTCTGCATAGATTCCATTGGCGTTGCCCCACCAGGCATGAATCCCGACTGGTCACAGTGTACCAATGTTGTTATGACCTCCAATAGACTTGTGGCCAGGATGGTCACGAGGATCTTTACCTCCAATTCAGGAGGGATAACTGGCAGTAGACTCGCACCAGTCCTTTGGCTTGCCCTCCTTGTGGATTGTGACTATTGTGGCCATATGTAAATCTGGTGGGAGAGCCAATTCATTGTATGCAACAAGGAAAAGGTTCAGCAGATGGGGGCTGAGGAGGTCTGCACACATTTTGTAAAACTCTGCTGGCAGGTCGTTTGGGCCAGGGGTCTTACCTGAGTAATTGTTTCGTAATTGCTGCCTTCCCTTCATCCAATGTCAGGTCGGCATCCAATGCCTGTGTGTCAGCCTCATCTAGGATATGAGTTTGTATTTCAGTCAAGTAATCCTCTTTCTCTGGGGTATCACTAAGGGGTTTGGCCATATCGAAGCCTCTAAAATGTGTAGCGAAAATCGTCGCTATTTATTCGTCCATGGAGTGTACCAGTTCTTGCGCATCTACTATTGACCAGACCCATCTGCTCTCTATTTCCTTTTTACTTAGCCAGCCTAATACCTTTCCAGCCTTCTCACCAACATCATATAGATGGTGGAGGGCGGCTGCATTTTGCTCCCTTGCTGCGTCTCGTGCCAAGTCCCTGTATTCCTGTGTTATATTTTCCAGCTGTTGAGTGGTTTGTGGGTCTGGCCTCACAACATTCTTTTTCTCCAACATTTGGATTTGTTTTTCCAGATTCACTATCTGTTCAGAGTCTTTTTTCTTTGCCCACGTCAGTTGATCTTGCGCCCTGTCTCTCAACATCGTTTTCTACGCCTCCCAGAGTGTTGGTCCAGATTTCACTGTTCACCCATTTTCTCTAAAGAAGATATCTGTGTCTGCCCATATTCCCTTGATAAAGTCTCCCTTCTGCAGATCCCATGCCGTGAGTCTCCATTGGGGTTAGGGTTTTCTGGCCCTGCCTCCTATTTGTGTCCATAATGGTGAGTGTTGTATTAATCAAAAGGGGGGAGACACTGTTCCAAAAAAAAGGAGGGAATAAAGAAAAACCCAAAAGGGTTTTAGGGAGATAAAGTCCTAGGCTATTATTGGGCCCAATTACGAGAAAGGGGGAAGCAGAGCTTAATTTCTCTTGTTGCCCTCACACACCCCGTAGGATGTCATGCTTCATCATTGGGCGTTTTGCTCCTCGTCGGGCCGGCGCTGCAATGCCCTACGGGTCCCACGTAGGGTCACTTTACCGGAGATCTTTTAAGAGAAAAACGCCGTTTGGTGCATGCGGGTGTGTGAATTGGGTCCTAATGAAAGGCAAAAAGTGATGCAATATGTGACGTGGTGAGTTAAAAATGTCTAAGGGTTGCTTGTAGAATGAGCTTTAATAAGACAAAAAGGGAATGGCACCCTTGACACACTAAAAAAACCCGTGGGTTAGGTGTTACCTTAACGGTAATAATGTTCCATCAGATAACATAAAAAGTGGTCAAAAGAGTTGACATGTTTCGCGCCCTGGCGGTCCAGAACGGATCCGTGGCGCTTCCTCAGGACCAACTGAAGGTTAAGTGAATTGTGAAAATGAACTAGGGGATAGTACCCACAGTATATATCCGGGCGTCCAGGGTATAAGTGGCCCTGCTCTCTGTAATGTCAGAGTGAGGTACGCTCCTGGATATAAGCCTAAGTATGGGGAGAACGATGCTCCATAGACTAGGGGACGAGCGTACACACCTTCTTGTGGGTTTTGCTCCGGTGTGATCTCTCACACACCTACCCCAGCCATCCTCCTGTCTGGTGAGTGGTCAGATAATCCCCTTGTTACTTATTCTGCCTCAACTATCTCTCCTAATTCTTCTGCTGGGATGAATATGTAGTCTAGATATGAATGGACTCAATGTGCACGGGAAAAGTAGGAGTATTGGTTGGTGTGTGGGTTTCATTTCCTCCACACAACGGTCAGGCCCAGTGTGTCCGTGAATTGTGCCAATGGGGTGGTAGTGACTGAATGGCAGTGGTCTCCAGGAAAAGTCTCTTGACATGTCCATTACATCATTAAAGTCACCTCCCATGACATGACGAGAGTTTGGGGATTCTAACAGAATTTCAGTTATTTTGGTCAGTGTGTGTGCCTGTATCCTTGGTGGTGTGTATACACATATCAGGGCCAGTTTCATTCTACCCCACATTCCTGACGCCTTGGCATATGTACCATTTGAATCCACCCACATGTGCGATATCTCAAAGGGATGTGTTTTTGTTTTCATGACCACTACTCCTCTGGCTGCGTCAGCCTATACCCTTTATACCCCTCTCCCTAGAAACCAACATCTAGTTCCTTGTAGGTGTGTCTCTTGAAGCATCACAAAGGTCCAGGTATAATTGTTTAATGAAACGCAAGACCAGCCCTCTTTTAATCCTGTCTCTCAGGCCATTCATGTGCCATGTTAGGCATGTGAGAGCCATAGTGTCTAAGGGGGTCGACATGGTTATGATATTTTCCCCACATGCTAAGAGTGTGTGTGTCATGTACCTAGGTTTCCCTTTCAGGTTGTAATGCCACTGCCCGTCGAGTCTGGTGCGATATATCTGCATCTGAAGTTGCAGAACAACATTTACAGGTCCCTCCTGACCTGGCCCCCACCACCCCACCCCCTCAAATCCTTCTCACATCACTCAACCTCCACAACATTCTGTTTACGGGCATAAGAGGAGAACGAAGGGTCTGTCGACCCTCTCAAACTAATAGAACGTTATGCTATGAGTTCAAACTTTTTCTGCATGCAAACAAATAAAAATAGAAGGAAAAAGAAAAAACAACAACTGCAATAGTTCAGTCTTTTAAGGTCCTTCTCTGGTGCAATCCCTTGTTATTCGGGTTTTCAGCATCAAGGGGGGTGGCCAGTGTGCTATTCCTTCCATGGCCACAGCATCAGTTATAGTTTGTTTCCATGATTAGGTTGTTTCTACAGTTTCTTCTTTCTACGATGGATGTTCTGGTTCCGTGGTGCATTCCATTGTTAAGATTTCAGTGAATAATGGGTGCGGGGCTTAATTTTCCGAGGACATCTATCTCGGGGTTGTCAGAATCAGAGATGGAGTCTCTCAAGCTAGAGTCATCAGTTGTTTTTGGTTTCCTCTTGTGGGGGAGGGTTCTCCGTTAATTTGTTATCTTTTCCACTCCTTCCTCATCCCCGTAGCATGTATGGGGTGTTTCCTATGTTTTGCCTTCTTTGGTGTTTCCTATGTTTTGCCTTATTTGGTGTTCCAATGATGCTTCCCACTGGGCCCAATAATAAGCCTATCGGATGGGCATGTTTGAGCACATCATTTCTCTGGTGGGCATAGGGACGGCCTCTCCTCCTCCCATGCTCATGCCTCCTCTGGAGATTGAAAAAAGGATGTTTTCCCCATGAAGATGACTTCAAGCTTTGCTGGGAAAAGGAGCATGTATTGTATTTCATGAGCCCTGAGTTTAGCCTTCACTGAGTCAAAAGTGCTCCGTAGGTGCTGCACCTCGCGGCTGTAGATCGGAAAGATAATTTTTTAGAGTTTTCGTGTCTTATCTCTACCCAATTTCCTAGCTTCTCTGAGAATCATGTCTCTGTCTATAAAGATCAAGATTCTTGCTATTATGGGCACCTGGTGGGGGTCTCGCCGTCACTGTCCGTTGTGCTCTTTCAATCACAAAGCATACAGAGAATTTGTCCTGAGAGATTATGTTTCTTAGTCATTTGGTCAGAAAGTCTGCTGTATTTCTGTCCTCGACTCCTTCTGGGAAGCCCACGAAATGCAGGTTATTATGCCGTACCCTTTTTTCTGCATCGTCAATACGCCAGAGAGCATCTTTACCGGATTCCCGCAGCTCCAGCCATCCTGGTGCATAGATCTTTTAGTGTCTCCTCAGCTTTAGTGATGTGGATTTCGGCCGTAGTGACTCTTTCCGCAACATTTCACAGGCCTTGACGCAGTAGGGTCACCTGTGAGTGGACTTCCCCGATTCTGTCTTCCAGTACCGTCCTCAAGGATTGTATCGCCTGCAGCAGTGTGGCCATATCAGGCATTGGGGGTTGTGTAACTTCCAGTGGTGAGACCGGTTTTGTATAGAGATCCATTTTTCCTTGTCTGGGAGGTTTGGGATTCTTGTCTTTTCTCATCCTTGGATACCAGTAGGGGATGACAATGAGATCTCTCCCTTGCCTCTGGGTGTGACTCAGATGTTTCCAGTGTCTCCTGCCTCTTTAGCCCACAATGTCATTCCCACCTCTCGATGTCCCCAGTGCAGGTCCTTCAGTCTTCTTATGTACGCTAGTTGGGCCTGACCTGATTGCATCCACTTGGTATGCCTCAACCCGGTCCAGTGGCCGTCGCACCTTTTGACTTGTTTTGTGGTGTCTCTCTCCTCCACCCCTGGGGACCCCTTCCCTTTTGCGAGTGAATTACCACCCTCTTGAAGAGGGTGGTAATTTGTGAGTGTTTTGCGCCCGCAATTATGGACGCAAAACATTCTTACGTTGGGTTGCACTCACTATTAGGAAGGGAACGCTTCTACCTAATAGCAAGACCCAAAACCCTATTTTGCGAGTCGCAAAAAATTGAGGCTTGCAAAATAGGATTTGTACATTCCCCATCCTGTTTTTGCATGCGCAAACAGGTTTGCAAACCCGTTTGTGCATGGAAAAATGGTCGTACATCTGGGCCTAAGATCATCTAATTTTTATAATTTCTAATGAAAATGCTTCAGGTATTACAGTTTTGATTGCATCAAGATGACGTTAGGCATGAACAATGATGTTTCTTAGGCAGATGTCAGGGGCACAGACTCAAGATAATTGAGGGTTAGGAGGAGGGTGCAGGGGCACCAATTTGACCATGCTGAGCAGGTGTTACGGGGAGTGGCAGAACAATAGACCATGGAGAGGAGTGGAAAGGGGGGCAGGGACAACAAACCAATCAAGTAGACCAGAGAGGTTATGGGAAGATAATAGACCATTGAGGGCTGAAGGTAGAGGCAGTGGCAGTTGAACAATACATGGCAACAGTCCCAATTTGGACACGAGACCTCCGTTTTTTTTAAGCCCAAGAGGGATTTATTTTATCTGACTAGTCCCTAAAATCTCCTCTTTTTGAATGTAAGTAAATGGGGAAAATCAATTCCTCATCTTTTTTCAAAATCTCCCTCTTACCACGTTCAAAATGTTGGCAAGTATGGTACATTGGATCACCGAGGGCAGGATGAATGAGGTAGGGACATGGACTTGGATAAGAGAGGGCAGCAGTGAGATGGGCAGGGCCACCAAAATTGACCTTACAGGGCAGGCGTCGCAGCAGCACAACAAACCACACAGGGCAAGTAGGACAGCAGTGCAGCACAATGACAATGGAAAGCAATAGGGAGGGGACAAGGCCATGAATATGGACAACAGGGGGCAGAAGGTAAGAGGCAAGGACAACAAGCTGACCATACCGTACAGAAAGGAGGGACAATTGCAGCATAACAGACAATGAAGGTCAGGAGGGAGGGGCAGGGGCACAACAATGTACCAGGCAAGTCAGGAGGGATGAGATAGGGGCATGCACATGAAAATGGTAGGGCAGGTGACAAGGGGCCAGGGCTGAGCACTGGAACCACAGCACACCATGGAGGGCAACTGTAAGACTATAATGGCAACACAGAGACAAAAGGAGGAAGGTGAGAGGGGGTCCGGGAAGAAAGCTGACCACAAAAGGTAGGTGGGAGGGGCTATGGCAGCACAGAAGGCCATGCATGGCAAGCAGGAGGGTCACTGGCAGCACCATAGCCATTGTGGACAAGAGGGAGGGGTAGGGGCATGCACAAAGGACCATAGATGACAGAATGGCTGAATAGGGGCTAGACAAAGACAAGACAAGGCAGGGGAAGGGGCTTCACAACAGACCACATGGAGTAGGCAGTAGAAGAAGTTGCAGCACAAAAGAGCATGGAGGGTAAAAGGGAGTTGCACTAAAGTGAACAGTGGAGGACCACCCAAAAACCCATACACACTCTAAACCGTAAAACCTTTTTAGAAACATCAACATGTGACTGTCATCTCCGCACTATTCCTGGGTTCATATGTCTGCAATGAAAATGTGTCAACATTTAGAAACATTTACAACCTTTTTTTTAATAAATGATACAAATGTCAGGGTTTGCTAAAAATATATAAAGTTCCTTAACATAATTTCACAGAACATGTAACATTGACATCCTTTATTAACAAGCAACATTTTGAAGTGTTTATTATTTTAACTACAAGAATGTTTAAATAGTACATTTTAAATGTATTATTTACACATTTATTTTTTGGTATTTTTTTAACCATAATTCCATCAACGGAAGTGTGAACAACACCAAACAACTATCGCATTTCACCACAGTTATACATAAATATATATATTTTTTAATAAATGAATAAGTTACTTGAGTATTATGCAAATATAAACAAAGTAGTCCACATTTTGAGTGGTGGTGACACACTACACATTGACTAACACACTATTTGACCATCTAAAATAGCAAGAGCCTGACCGCGCCATCAGGACATTTGGAAGTAGGCAGCTGTGGCATAAGTTGACCACCTAGTGGTTGTGAAACTCCACAATGGACACCGTCATAGGCTAACATGTGTGAAAGCAACATATATGTGTCCATGACTGTTGTCGATCACGTCAATTTGTATGTTTGCAACATTGCAAAGAAAGCTCACTTGCCTTCCAACACTTCAGCCACCAAGGCCTCCCCAATGCTTGTTGCTGTTTCTGAACTCTGGGAGTCACGGTGCCAGGCAGAGCAGGTGACAGGTCCCCAGACTTCTTGCCAGAGGAGCTGGATTTGCTTTCAACGGAGGGCAGGCTCTCTGCAAGCAACTCTATGGCTCACTGGAGGAACAGGTACACAGTTAAAATTTCTTTGTGTATCTATGTAAGTGGTTATTTAAAAAAGCACATGCCAGAATGACCCTTTGATTTCCTGAGTGAAGTGTAGTGATTGAAGTGGTGTCAATGAACTGGAATGGCATGGAGAACAAAATACGATGGATTTAGGCCCAGATTTCTGTACTGGGGTGAAAGTTGTTCAACATTCTGTCCATCAAGTGCTCTTTTTGCATATTTCACCCCCAGTGGGGTGGGTATGCCCAGACGTGGGTTCCGTACTCTCCATGCCACTGGAGTCAAGCTAGCCTGGCTAAAGAGGGATGAAACCCCGATACCGATCCCAGGATCCTGGTTTCCGGTCCAGTGAGAACCTGGACTGACAGTTCAGCTGGACTGCTCCCATGGGTAGCAGCATCAAAACTGATTTGCATATGTTGGGTTTAAACTGGAATGGCATGGGGAGCAAAAAAATGGATTTAGTTCCAGATCTCTGCACTGGGGTGAATGTTTGACATTGTTCAACATTCTGTCCATCGATTGTTCTTTTTGAATTTATTTTTTACATGACATTAAACAATGATGGTGTGAATTTGTAAGCTCATTATTATTTGAGAAAACTACATTAGTATGTGCTGTGTGTTTTGAGCCCTACATTTTATTTCGTGGGAATTTGAGATATATCCATGGATATGTATGATTTGCATGTGAAATGTAGAAATTTCACATCATGTAAAAATAGGAAACACATTCTATCTTATTTACAACTGTACAAATATAACTTTTCACATGCCAAATGAAAATGATGTGTGCTATGTGCGTTATCCCACATATCACTCTCCAACAAGATGTTCAGTAACCCCCAGTAACTCCCAAACACATTCAGAGTAGCTCACTCCCTTGAGTAATTGTTAAAATGAGAACAAGGTATTATTTTTGCATCAGAGTTAAGGGAAGGATGTGTTCATGTGACATCCTAATCACCAGGTTGCAGATAGCAGGGTCTGACAATGAGCAATGCTCAGTCAGATATTTCGGCCAGGCTGGGGCTGAGTCACAGAGGTGAATGACTGAAGCACTGAGGTACTGTACTCTTAGAAAATATTCCATGTTAACTCAAAATTGGAGTACTGAACAAAATGATGCTTCTGAATGCTTCTAAATGGAAAAATATAGAAATGAAGAGTTATTAGCAGGCAGGCACATCTTGATTTCCCCGGCAGACAACATGGCTGTACTCCCTCTGACAGCCGCTTTTGACTACAACTCGTCAACGCATGAAAACATATATGGAAGAGTCGGTGGCACTCCGACGGTCTTTCATCCATGGACCCGTCACCATCTATATAGAGTGGACAGGGAGTTTACCAAAAAGTGATGGTGGGACAATTACCCTATATCTTCACATTGGATTTAGCGTCCCAGTTTGTAGCACGAGGGAGAGTACGTCCTTACAACATACTATGACGCGGAGGTTCAAAGCCATCAAGGGTCTCTCACGGTAGATTAATGAGATCTTTGGAATGTAGCCCACACTATATCATCAACACAGTGAGCTTATTATCTGGTTGCATCATGTTACATATAAGACTGAGAGACTTGCTTAGAGCCTGAAGGCTCCCTGATGCCCAAAGAGACGTGCTCAAGAGAAAGGACAGTGCCTAATCTCCTCAGCTCCTTTTTTGTTTCAATTGTTGGATTAGCTGGATTTTGACTCCTAACTTTTGATGATTTTCATTTTCTTTATACTTTCTGTTGTCTGAGTATTCCCCTTAGCCCAAGTGCTGTTAATTCCTTATTTGTATCCTGATCAGAATCATTGACTTGACATATATTAAAATCTATCACTGAGCCCAAACTACTCCTTTGCTTAAACCTCATGCCCAATATTACCAGTGGATTTATGCCTGTTTAAAAACCCCACTGCTATTAATGTATGTCTCCCAGTAAGTTCCTAATGCATCCCTACCACTCTCATCCATGGAGCAGGGTACCATGAGTGCTCTTTCCTTTAGTTTTTTTCTATTCCAACATAGTAGGTATCAGATTTTTCCTAATATCCATACCCCATATATAACATGTTCAAAGAAAGGCCAACAACGATCTGCTTTTGTTTGCCAATAGCTTACAAAAATGGACTGATGCCTTAAGATGAAGTGTGCCCCACCATTCCCCTAGATGTCAGCATGAGGTCACAGGGCTATATGCTTGCTTGTTACATGCTGCTTTAAGTTGCCCAGATCATGAATAGATAACAGTCCTTATCCCACAATAGCACTGCATGTGATAAATTAATCTGAAAAAGAACCACCAGCTTCATGTGTTCCTATTTACATGTCCTTCATAATCAATCTCTACCTTCTGTAAAAGCTTAAGTATCTTGATACTCTTTGGAGCTGAACCTGAAAACAAAGATGCAGGGTCAATAGACAGAGCTGCGAGAGTGTTAGTGTCAGGAGGTTTAAAGAGATTTAGAGGGGGTATAACCAAATCTCGTAGGTATGCAGATGTTGTGTGAAAACTAGTCGATGTATGTAAGAGAAGGGAAATTCCAGTAACATGGTAGGTGTAGGAAAGGAAGCTGTTGTAGGATCACAAAGCAGAGGTGTTCAAGACATTTCAGGGAAGCTAATGAACTGAAAAGATAAATTGGTCTGAAAAAGATCGACCCCAGATGTACTAATCCTCTGTATTGGCCTTTAGTCACATAAGTTGATGGAAGGCAATGCAAAGGTGTAAGTAAGACTTACTGAGGCATGCACGGGGCAATTTGCACTGCCTTGCGCAACTTTGGAAATAAATGTAATGCAATGGAGCAACGTGTGATGATTTGTGTTATATTTCATATGTGTACTTGATACAAACCCAGATTTAATAAAATCAGTAAACCTGAGCTAATTAGTAAACCTTGGCTCCATAATTGTACGCCACCTCAGCCATGGTGTATCAATGAGAAATATGTTTATTTCTCCCTGTTATGTCCTCTTTCTATGCATGATGCACTTCAAAGGGTAAGGGGAGGATGGTAAGAACATTTCTGCAGATGGAGAAATGCATGTCAAGCGATAAGCAGAGTGGAAACTTGACCATGATATAACCTATTGACTCCTATGAGACACAGTGGAATGTCTATGAAGCCACCACCTTTGGCTTTGCTTAGGTGCTATTCAGCTATTTTAAGTGGAAGGAGAGGAACAGCTGCATTGGTATTTGCTTAAGGGCTGTTTCTTTGTTCAAATTTGCATTAATTAAATACTTATACCCAGAGGGGATCTCCACCTGTCACTAATTTAGCTGGAAACATTCCTTTCAAAGAACATGTTGTGAATTGTGAGCAGCTGTGACAAAACTGTGACTCCACTTGTAAAAGGTAAGAGATGTATGAATCTGCCCTGTCATTTTTCTCACTGTGTTGTTCCATGACACTTGTCCCAGAACATAAAGTCCCCAGAAAATGACCCTTCATCAGTCTTCTGCTGCTCATTCACTATTGAGTCTCACCTTCAGCATGTAATTCAAAACACATCTAAGCTAAAGCAAGGGCTACACACAGCAGAGATTAGAAGCATAGGACAAAAAACTGCCTCTTTGTGTTTCTAAGCTCTACTCTCAGCATAACATGAATTAACTTAAAGATATTTTGAGTTAATAGATGCACTCAAGATGAGTAAAAGAAACAAAACAAAAACAGCACCAATCTCTGGTCACTGTTTCCGACTTGTTCTTTATAAATTTCATACATTAACTCAGAGAAATTCAGAATTATATGTTTGAATTTAGCGATTTCAGATGCAGAAACAGTTGTAATGCTGACCGGAATCATGACACGATCCTATGTATCGAATTGTAGCCATACATGCAATAGAAGCACCTCTTTAAAGACTCCTCATCAACTAAGTAATTGCAACTACTTTTATGTAGTTGTAAATAATTGTTAACACAATATTGTGGTACAAAAACATCTTTAACAAAAATCTTGTGTCAATAATACCGGGAAAAAATATAGTTGACACTAATATCATCCAAAAATATACAGAAATATAGATTTATTAAAATATAAATAAAATTGAAAGCAGTTAATGCTAAATATATTAATATATGCATACTATATAATGTAATTAAAAAAATGTGTAATGCTATGTATAAATATATATTATACACTCTCATTCCAGTCTGTCCAACAGTAGGGAAGGCATAGAATATCGGATAGGTATACATTTATTATCCCCACTCCAAACAGCACAACAATATGGAAGGTGTTAGACTTTGGAGGTGTAAAATATACTATTTTCACTCCAGTCTGTGCAACTGAGCTAGCTGGGAGGAGACTTCATGTTTGATCTCACTTAATGCGAGCTTTGAAATTGCTTCTGGCAAGCAAGGGAAAGCACAGGTTTCCCTACATGTGACATTGTGGACAGGGGGTGGGACCCCAGGACATAGCAGGAGCTGTCCCTGGGGGATGGGATCCCCAGATTAATAAATGTCTCCAGGAGGGGGGGGGTTACGTGGCACTCATGCCCTTTATTATTGCGACGAGGCCCTGGGAGATGGAGTCCACAAGGCTGAAATCAACCGGGGTAGGGGGGCTGTACATCCCTCTTACACATTACAAACACAGCATGGCCCCAGGAGATTGGGGACCCGGGGCTTAAATCGGTCCGGGAGTGGGCTGGATGGCCTACTAGGCCCAAGGGGATGGAGTCTTTGAGGCTAAAATTGGCCCAGGGAGGGGGGCCTTGTGCATCCCCCTCCCCCATAATAATATAAGGAATTCCCTCTGGGACCTGGCTCACCTGAGAGGCTAATTAAAAACAAGCACAAGAGATAGCACTTGTTCTTAAACAAAAATATTACAGATCCTCCACAAACTTGTGGTAACATTTTTAATAAAGAAAACATTTTTGGCCTCCAGCGGGTTGAGTCTCTATATTGCTGCCACCATTTCCTGGATGAAGTGGTGGCAGTCCATCTCTCAACATGAGATCTGTTGGATCCACGGTCCTTCCACATCCCTGCATATATATAAATACATTTTTTTTAATGAGTTAATAACTAGTGAATGGCTTTAAACTAAATTACAAAAAGAGATTTTTCTGGACCCAATTTCAAGTAATTTTCCGCTCATCTGTTCAGGCTGCAGTTGTGTCTAAAACCCAGATGGGAAATTGCTTGGGAAAATGCATTTTGGGACCTGCCCTTTTTCTGGGCCCCCACTTGACGAATCACCCCAACACTTTCAAGACAGCAGCTGAAGTGAGTGGTAAACTAGTTTTGACAATTTCATGAAGATTCATGAAACAGTACCAAAGTTATTAGCAAAAAAAAAAGCATTTCCTATGGAAACTATGTCCTAACTGTAAATACCTACCAATACATTTATTACCTTCTGGTGGTCACCAGTAGGTAGTTCGATTTAGGACCTAGTATCAATAGAAAAAGCATTTTTTGATTTCCCTTTGATGAAACCATGTGAAAATGTTCCCAAAATGTCTCATAGTGAGTCTTGTTGTGCATTGGAAAGTTCTAGTGTGAGCCGTTAGGCAGGGGCCGAGAAAAAGACACCGTTCAAAAAATGTGATATCACATGTTCATTTCCATCTTACCTTTGATAATGACTACAGCCTGAACCGCTGTACGGAATTACACCAAATTTGTCAGGAATGTAGATTTTGGTTCACTGATCACACTTTCAGTTATTCAATGTAAATATGTTCAGTAGTTGTTGAGGAATTTAAAGGAAAGCAATTAAGGAGTTCTCATGGTCATCACTTCAACCAGAAAGTGATAGCAGCTATCTTGGGACCAATATACATGATAGCACAGCAGGTTTTGAGGATCACAAAAAGGAGGACATATAAACTATGATAACAGATTTTAGTTACAATATAAATTGTTTGTTGCTTAGGTAATTATAGTAATCTGCTAACCTGCTTGCATTAACTGTGATGTCATCTTACCAGCTATGTACTTTTGTGGATTGAAATCCAGGGTCTGCTGTCACAGTTCCATGGAGGCTGTGGAGATGAACGGTTAGTCATTAAACCTAGTGGTTGTACACTTTCCTGACTATGTGTACTTATTTCAAATATGGCGACAAGTTGGTCAGACCGTTCAAAATCTCCATCCATGCGAGCAGCAGCCCTGTGTGGTTCCAGTGGGGCAGCAGCCCTATCTGGTTCTAGTGGTGTAAAGATCACAGTTTCAGAAGTTTCCTCGTTATTCCCATTGAGGTGTCTACAAAGGCTCATTTTTGTTTTGTTATCAGTGGGATGTCGGTCCTGGTGTCTTGAAGATGAACCCTTAACGGTTGTAGAACTGTGGATTTGTGCTGCGCACCTATGAAAGCATCGTAAGACTCCATTCCTCTTGTGTGTTAAAAGAGTCTTGTATCCTGCTGTACAGCCCTTCACTGATTTTGTTGGGCGTTGTTTTCATGTAGAGGAGGGAAGCAAACCTGAAACATTACTGACGCACTCTTATTTGTTGTGTCTGAAGTGTTTCTGCCTTTTGCTGTCGTCCCTCGATCTTTCCTCATCGGCACCCAGCTCCATTTGATGACGTATTGGAATGTTGTTATGCGTGCCTAACATGTGACATGTAGTCAGCGTCCTCCCGGCAGAGCGTGGTGTGTTTCCCTGACAACCAGTGACTTTAACTGGCACGTTTGATGTCCGGCGTTGTCTGAGTTTTTTGTCAAGGTCTTCGCCTCTCCGGTGCACCGGTAGAGTGAGTGTGTGAACACAAACTGCTGTGGGGTGACTGATACCATGTAAGAAGGTTTACAAGAGCGGCAAATTCAATAAAGGACCTGTTCACAAGTATTTTTGCTTATCATTTGCTGCACAATGTATTTGGTTTCGAATGTGAGATCAGCTTTTGGTTCAAGGCATTTATTTCCTTGTGGAAATACGCGGCGTGTGACTATTTTTAGTCAGAGTATTTTTATTATTATACTTAATGTTTACCATCCACATTTATTAACAAACAGTGACATTGCAATTTGTTTGAACATTTTCTTTCATGTTGTGCATTTTTTCTACAGGGTAACACTGGTGCTCGCTTATTCCGCCTCATTGATGGTTTTTACTTAGAACAGTTACATGTTGTGTGATTTATAATTTATAGTACAGACTTATTTAACATGCTTAGTGTCCAAGCTCCTCCTCCATTTTTACAGCTTCCAGAAGACCCTCCGGTGAGATGGAAAGTTTGGTATAGAGCATTCACAAAGCATTTAGGAGCTATTGGGGCTTTAGGTTCAGAGCAGAACGAAGGAGGTTTATTCTAGAACACAACCTAGGTTTAGAGGGACAATCTGTTTTAGAACACTTACCTCCTTTGGAAGTTCCTGAAGGAGAGGAACCACTCTATTGTTAGAAGTATAGCATTGTCTCAGTTAGCTTCAAAAGAATTGAAACCTGATGAAATGAGTGTTGGGGTGGTAAAAGAACACAAAGAGCAAACGGAAAGGCAGGTTAATGTAATGCATGGTAACAAGAACACTTCTTACAGACCAGAGAAGAGGTTTAACTTACAAAAGAATGTGTGTATGAAATGTGGTTGACCTTCAAACTATCCTAATTCTTGTATTTGCCCAGATAAAAAGGCTTTGTGTTGCAAATGCGGGAAGATTGGGCATTTTGCCAAGAATTGCATGTGTAAGGGTAATATTGTCAATCAGTTCATGATGATGAAGACAAAGGTGAACAGAGTGAAATGGTGAGTTCCTTGAGGGATCCTATTGTTGTTGCTAGAGATGATGTTGATGAGTGTGTCGCTCCGGTCGTGGAGGTAATTGTTGATGGAATGTCCATTCAACTCTTGGTCGATTCAGGGGCGTGCATGACCATGATCACAGAAGAATTATTCGAAAGTGTTAGGCAAGAAAAACCTTTGGAAGCTCCTGCTAGGAATCTTATATTATATGAAGGCAGGAAAATTGAGCTTAAAGGGTTTTTTAGAAACAAGTTTGATTTTCAAAGGGAGGTGTATTTCTGGGAAGGTGTATGTGGCAAAGAAAGGACTCAACATTTTAGGGTGGTATCACCAGGGACTATTTGGTATGACGCTTAGACCAGGTACAAAGGAACAAGTGTTGGTTGTGGATGAACCTGTACAGGATGAGTGTATGGTGGAGTGGTGTGACAAGTTCAAGAGTGTATTTGATGACAAATTGGGGTGCATTAAAGGATTTAAACACTGTATTAAGGTGAAGGATCAGGCTATCCCAGTCAAGCACAAACTGCATAATGTGCCCTATAGTGTGAGAGATGATTTGTCGGATGAACTTAAAAGGTTATGTGAGTCAGGTGTTATCGAACCTGTGGAGTCTTCCTTCATGTTATCTCCATTGGTCGTGGCCCGAAAGAAAAATGGAAGTCTGAGGGTGTGCATTGATTTGTGCAGTCTTAATAAAGAGATTTGGGTTGACTCCCATCCTCTTCCTCAAATTGATAATATTCTTGCCAAATTCGCTGGATGCAAGTTTTTTTTGAAAATAGATCTTTCATCCGCCTATCATCTGGTGGAGTTGGACCCAAATTGTAGGCATGTGACTGCGTTTGTTTCACCTATTGGCACTTTTCGGTTTAGGAGAATGAATGTTGGGCTTGCTTCCGCTGCATCAGCCTTTTAGCGCATTATGGAAAGTGTTCTTGAGGGTTTGCAGGATATTGTCGTCTTCCAAGATGACATTCTGGTTTCTGGCAGGTGTACATATTCTCATGACAAACAGGTTTATAAAGTGCTACGTAGGTTACAGGAAAGAAGTATTGTAGCCAACAAACTTAAATGTGCATTCAGTCAAGAGTCCATAGAGTACCTGGGGCCTTGGATTTTAGGTGAAGGTATTCAACCAAGAGAGGGGTTGATTGCGGCCATTCGGAATGATCCTTGTTCTAAATCAAAAGAACAAGTTTCTTCATTCTTGGGTGTATGTGAGTTCTATTCCAAATGTATTCCCAATTTTGCAGCTCAAACGGTTCATCTGCATGAGCTTCTGAAGAGAAAGGTTATTTTTGTGTGGGACCAGGTGTGCCAGGATGAGTTTATTCGCATCAAGGAAGAACTAGGTATGTGTAAGATTCTCACACCTTTTGATCCACTATTACAGTGTATTGTATCAATGGATGTGATCTTGGATGGTTTGGGTGGCATGATTACCCAAGTAATACAAGGTAAGGAGCATACTATTGGGTTTGCTTCTCCAGCTTTGCGGCCAAGTGAAAGGAACTACTCGGTCATAGAAAGGGAGTTGTTGGCTTGCTGCTGGGCTGTTGAAAGGTTTAAGTGTTTTCTTTGGGGAAAGTCTTTCAAATTATTAACGGACCACAAGCCACTTATTCTTATTCTTAATGGTCACATTGTCAAGGAACATACAAGATTGAGTTCCAAATTATTACAATACAACTTTGATGTAGAGCACATCCCGGGAGGGAAAAATACTAGGGTGGATTTCCTTTCCAGTTCACCTATTCCTCTGACAGTAGAGGAGTCGTCTGTCTATGATGATGATGAGGAGGGTTTGATTGCTGCAGTTGATGTTTGTGGTGTGGGAGGCTACTCCGAGAAGGAGTGGTTTGATGCCATGCAATGTGAATTGGTTCTCAATAGAGTAAATAAACACATTGTTTTAGTTTGGCCTAAAGAGATGCATCTAGATGCTGAACTTCAACACTTTTCCAAGATTTCTGTTTAACTCACTTTGGAGGGGGTAGAGTTAGTTTTGCGTGGTGACAAATTTGTACCACCTGAATCCTTGAGGTCACGCATAATTACATTAGGTCACAAAGGTCACTTTGGGCAAACCAGCACTAAGAGAAGAATTTGCTCTGTCTATTGGTGGCCTTCGATGGACAAGCAGATTGACGATGTTGTCAAGGGGTGTGTGATTTGCTGCTTGAGTAATAAGGTTATTAAGATTGTTACACCTCCTGTTCAAGATGTGGTACCACCTACTGAGCCGCGAATGAACCTTGCTGTAGATTTTGTAGGGCCTTTTAATTCTCTCCCCCACAGATACAAATTTGTGTAAGTTGTGGCTGATTATCATAGTAAGTGGTGAGATGTCTATTTTATGGTTGATCCCAATACAAGAGAGGTCATTCATTTTTTTTCAAAGCCTGTTTGCCAGGGAAGGCTTTTCCAAAGAGATTGTCTTGGATAATGGTGTGCAATTCACATCGAATGAAATGTCTGAGTTTTTATTCCAGTCTGGCATTGGGCACTGCCGTGTGGCCTTATATCATCCCCAGGCCAATGGTTTCATTGAGCGCATGAATTGCATTCTGGTTGAGTGTGTGCTATGGGCTTTATCTAATGGTGTTGACATCAAGGAAGCCGTCCATAGCAGGTTATGGGCTTATCGCACAACTCCTAACCAAGCTCTGGAAAAGAGTTTGTTTGATTTGTTGCTTGGAAGAATTGCAACGTTTGACATGTGTCCAGCGAGGATGAGAAAGTGGGGTTTCCATTCAAGGGTGGTGGATTGGACAGTGCTATGTTTGCTACTCCTGATTCGGGTTTGGGTGCTAACAGTACCACCTCTGGTACATCTAGCAATTTGATCTAGATTGCCTTTGATTCCAAGATATCTGTTGGTGATTGGGTTAAAATCAAGCTTCCAATTAACATGCCCAAAGGGTTGTCCTCCTGTTAAGGTGGATACCATTTCACGTTTCGCTGTAAGAGTCAATGGAAAGAAGTGGTGGAATTGGTCCAGGATTTACAAGATTCCCAAAAAATTGGTTCTCAAACTGGGACTTGAGAGTGGTGTTGGGAAAGATGGTGAAGTGGGTCAAACTCAATCGAATTCTCCTCTGTTAAGCCAGAGTTTTAGGAGAAGTGTTCCTCCTAAACGCATAGATTTGTAGGTGTTTTCAGTTTTGCTGATGATTTGGAAATTCACTTTTTCATACCAATTTGTGTTTAGTCTGATATGTTTTTTTCTTGTTTTTCTCATTTTATTATTGATTTTTGCAGTTATCTTTATTGTTCTCTTTCTTCTGCTTTCTCTAATACTTTTGCAATTCTTTATGAAAGAAGGGACATGTTGTAGTAATCTGCTAACCTGCTTGTCTTAACTGTGATGTCATCTTAACAGCTATGGAATGTTGTGGTTTGAAATCCAGGGTCTGCTGTGACAGTTCCGTGGAGGCTGTGGAGACGAACGGTAAATCATTAAACCTAGTGGTTGTACACTTTCATGACTACGTGTACTTACTTTAGTAATTTTACCCTGTGAAAAATCCTTCTGCTGTGATTTCAAGAATCATGTTTGAGAGAAAAGAGTTTTAAAATAATTTTCTAATAGACCTTATAGAAGATAGTCTAGAAGCTGAAATGAAAGCGTATTTTTTATAATTTCCCACAATGTTTCTCAGCCATATGAGAATAAAGTCTGACATTCTCAGTAAAAAATGTACTTCCAACAGGATAAGCCTGTCAATTGATTCCCTTGTTTTCTACTGCAGCATCCCAAGGTGTTCTAAAGAACAACTAGAATGCTCACAGTCTTACTTATGACAAATGTGTTGCACACCTAAAGCTATCTTGATTGAGTCAAACTGGTAAAATTTAAAACTTTTAATTTAGAAAGGAGCAAAATAAGCTGTTTCATTTTTTCATAAACATTATGGTTAGTGCTATAGAAAGAAAAATTAGGACATATTTTAAATGGGATCTCACATATCTTCCTGTTGTACTTCAATGGGAGCAGCCTGTCAGTTAATTACTTTGTGCTTTACTGCAGTCTCCCAGGGTGTTCTCAAGAACAATTAGAGCACTAAGGGGCATATTTACAAGCAGGGGATAAAAAATTATCGCCGCTTTTGCGGCCGTTTTCGGCCGAAAAGCGGCGATGATTTTATTGCCTAATTAGCAAGGCCACGCTAACGCGTGAAACCTTGCTTTAGCGTTGGTATTCTTTACGTCCAGCTTTGCATCTCTAATGAGATGCAAAGTGGGCGTTCCTGACCTAACATGACAGGAGAAATGTTGCTAAGCGACATTTCTCCTATCATCAAGCCCCACGCTATGAAGCATAGCGTCAGGAATAGTAGCGATAACCCCTGTTATCGCTACTTTCCTTATGCTTGCTTCAGGACTGACTTAGCCATGATATCCTATGGAGGGTGGATATCATGGCTAAGTTTGTGAATCCCTATCAGCAAGCTAATGCCTCATTGCAATCTCACGTTAGGCAGTTAGCGTGAGGAGATAAGCGTTGCTAATAGCACACGATCTCAGCGATAAAAATCTACGTTACCCGGCGATAATTATCCTCACGCTAAGAGCGCTGAGCGATAATTATCGCCGGGTGTTGCTGATATGCCCCTAACAGTCTTACCTATGACATAAGTGTGGCACACCTGAAGCCATCTTGATTGTATCAAACTTGAAAAACTTAAATATAGCATTTATTTTACGAAGGAACACAATGAGGGGTTTAGGTTAGTCATATAAATTATGGTTAGTGCTGTAGAAAGAAAACAGAGGACACTGTTAAGTGAGTTCTCAAATATTTTCCTCTTCTATTTCTTTAAAACATTTTGACATGCAGACTGAAACATGCACTTTCGACACCAGCAGCAGATTACCAGTTAACTCCCTGTTGATCAGCAGTTTACTACAGTGTTCTGATGAGCAACTAGAGTGCTAAAATTCTGGATTTATGTCAAAAGTGTGGCACATCTGACCGCCATCTTGATGGAATCAAAGTGGAAAATTGAAAGCATTTTCTATAGAAGATACTGCAGTAAATGAGGAGATTAGGAAATAGATATGCCTCCCAATATGGCCAAAAGAGAGTGTAGCCAGCCAGTTTGATTTTGCCATAGGCCTACATGTCTTGTTTATTCCACATGCCTCCTTGCTCAGTGTTATTGTTTGACCATGTTGCATGGGCTGGCAGCCATTTTGTGTGTCCAGGCAATGTGCCTTTGCCATAGGCTTGCATGGATGGATGAGATATCATTTTAATAGTATGCTTGAGGATAATTATAGCGTAAATATTAAGAATAATAATTTGATGAGACCCTTACCAGTGAATAGTCGCTCTTAATTAGTCACTGATTGATTGATTGATTAATAGATTGATTTGTGAACAGTGCTAGTGCTTATATATATATATTCACTGAAAAAACCATAGGTTTCACACATGTTATAGTTAGCTGTACATTTCACTCGTAAAAAACCAATGAATTTACCGCGTTATAGTTAGTGCAGGCAACTATAACTCACGCGACCGCAATCCTCTGCTGATGCTAATACTGTATTTCGACACTTATTTGCCCATGTCTTCTTCCATTAAATTTTAGCTATACATATATTACAAATATTTTTTTTTCATAAAGACACATATGTCATCAGCAGAAGATTGCGGTCGCGTGAGTTATAGTTGCCTGCACTAACTATAACGCGGGAATTTCATTGTTTTTTTACGAGTGAAATGTACAGCTCACTATAACATGTGTGAAACCTATGGTTTTTTCAGTGAATTTGCAAAGTTTTTTTAATGCTAATTCCTAACTATAACGTGTGTGAAACCTATGGTTTTTTCAGTGAATTTGTACGGTTTTTTAAATGCTAAGTTACTTTACGCCATTCGTGGCGTGCGCGCCCAGTTAACGCAGTTCATTCCGTGCGTTCACGGTGCGCTGCGCGCACCGTGCGCGCACAGTGAGCACGCGCGCCCACTTTACGCAGTTAGTGCCGTGCACGCACGGTGGTCACGCGGTGCGCTGCGCGTACCGCGTGCCCATGTTAAGCAGGATGGGCCATGTACACACGATGCGCTTCGCGCACCGTGCGCAAATGGGGGACATATTATGCGCATCTTTGTGAAATGTATTCTTTGTTAAATTCATAGCAGTAATATGCCATGCACAAATGGTGCCCTTCGGGCACCATTTGCACACGGGGTGGGGAGAATGTGGATAATTTTTTTTTTTATACATTTTTACCGTACGCGTACGGTAAGCGTAATCGGCGATTTTCCGAAAAAAAAAAAATTGGGGGGGGCTTGGGGGTGGTTTGGGGACCCCTGTATCAATGCTGGGTGGTTAGGATCTCATGAAACTGCCTCTTTACACATTTTTGGGGTTCGTTTTTGCTGCCCAACTCAGGGAGCGAGAGAGAAAATGGCGGCCGCCGCTTCCTGGTTTCGACCGATTCGAATGTTTACTAAGAGCTAAGAGCCAATCAAAATCGCGCTCGCGCACGCCACCGTACGCGTACGGTAAGCGCACCGTAAGCGCACCGTACGCTGGCTCAGATATATATATTGATTTAAAGGCTATTTTCTCAGAATCTACTGAACATATTTACACCAAACCTACAAAAGGCACTTCCTTGACCTGAGGACTACCTCTCTGCCAAATTTCAAGTAATTCTGTTCAGCCGTTCGGGCTGTAGCTGTGTCTAAAGGTCCTATGGAAAAATGCATGGGAAAAACGCGTTTTGGGACCCCCCTTTTATCTCAGCCCCCGCTTCACGAATCCCCCCGAGACTTTCAGGGTAGGAGCGGAGCGTAGCGCCCCACCTATTTTGAAAGTTATTCAAAATAGAATGTTGCGGATTTCCTATGGAAACGTGGTCCTAACTATAACTACCTACTGGAGACCGCCAGTAGGTAATATATATATATATATATATATATTACATGCATTTTTTTATTCTGCACCTCCGATAGGTTTCTTCTCACTCTCCCATATAAACATTAGCATTTATTGATGTTTTTATTATATATATATATTTTATTTGACATTATGTAATTACATTTTAATTTCACTTATTTTAAATTATTTAAATTTATATTGTAAATTTCTTTTTAGTCTAATGTTTTTTTTAGATATTTTACATTTCAATTGTTTTGAATTGTTTCTAATTTTTAATTTTTGCATTTGTATTTATTTTTTAAAATTTAATTTCTAAACATTTCTTTCCCTTTTTGTCTCAGTCGATCCACCATCCATCCATCCATCCCCTGGGTGCTGTGCACTTTAGACACAACAGTATCATTCATTTGTGTAATGATGATTATTCCATTTTCATCTAGACCACATTGCCTGCAATAGGCTCACATTTTTAAAAAGATGACTATTCCATTTACCTATGCAGTTCCCTGAGTGCCACAGGTGTTTCCTTTTGAATATATGGATATAAAGGCAGAGCTCTGTCATTCTGCATATTGTGTGTTATTCTGATGGGAAAATACTTTTATGGTATGGTGGTGTGGTTTCAGATTAAAGTGGTAATAATTACCTAAGTAAACAACCACACTAATATTGCTTTTGTCTGTACTAATTCAAACTTCAAACTATGCCACATTTCATACTCATTGATTTTCTTGCTTGTTTGCTTTTAGGTACACAAGAGAACAGACATCACCTGCAGTACTGCCAAAAAGATGGCCTGTGCAATCACACATCAGTCCTCCATTCTCTTCCGCTTTTCCAGCTTAGTGCGACTGCCAACTCAGAGCTTCAGATGTCCCCAAGAAAGATACTTCCAAGAAAGTGGTCAGTGAAAAGAAGCAGCTTCCCACCAGTGGCATGTCAGGCTAAATTGCTTCCGCTGTTGAAAAAGCCCTCTTTAAATCCTGCTATGTTAGCTATCTACCAACCCATCTCACTCCTCCCGTCAGTGGCGAAAGTGTGTGAAAAGGCAGTCTATAACAACTTTCCAAATTTGTTGAGACTTCCGGTGTCCTCCACCCAGCCCAGTCGGGATTTAGGGCCACATATAGCACTGAGACGGCCCTTGTTGAGATGTCGGAGGCTATCAGAGAATGCTTGGTGCAGGCGGCAAAGCGGCCCTGATTTTATTGGATCTCTTTGCCGCCTTCGATACAGTGCATCATCGTCATCTCTTGGCCCATCTCTTTAATATTGGAATCTCGGGCTCAGCATGGGATTGGATTAAATTGTTTTTAGAGGACAGAACACAGTAGGTTTGGCTGCCCCCGTTTTCTTCAGCCCCTAGAAAGGTGATTACGGGAGAGCAGCAAGGCTCGACTCAGAGCCCCCTTTTCAACGTATACATCACGCCTCTAATCTACCTGTCGGAGGAGCTGGGAGCTAAGATCATAGCTTTCACTGATGATACTTAGCTCCTCTTTACGTGGAAGGAAAAAGATTTGTCCCCGGACTTAGCCAAAAATTGTCTTTCTTGCATATTTAGCTGGCTTGCTAGGGCTCAGCTTAAATGCAATGAGGACAAGTCTGAGGTCCTTCTACATGGGCCTTTTCCTTCCCATTTCTGGGAAGACCTTTGGCCTGGAGGCTATCCTAGGCCAAACTCATCGGGCAGTCCGGTGAAGAATACCGGGGTCTGGTTTAGTGAGGACCTCAGATTCTCACAGCAGATAAAAAAAATGGCAGGAGTGTGCTTTGGCAGGAATCACTTAGAAAATTCCTGCCACTGCTGCCCAGATCGGCTAAGGAAATGGTGGCTCGTGCCCTCATTTTCTTGCGTATTGATTAGGCCAATGCATTATATATTGGTCTTCCCGGATACCAGCTAAAAAAGCTGAAAACTATTCAAAATGCGGCAGCAAAAGTGCTGCTAGGCATCCCGGGCAGATCAAGTACAAAGCAAAATCTCCGGAATTTTCATTGGCTCCCTGTGGCGCAACGCATTTTGTTCAAGGCCCTCACCCTGGACCACGGGGCCCCATGCAAATCTGGGCCACCATATCTTAGGAGACGCTTTGACTTCTATGCGCCCCGAAGACATCTGCGATCAGCAGCACAATGCCTTGCAGTCACCCCCCCGTTTTCGCCTTGCCCGAAAGGGGGGGTAGGTTTCTCTCTTTCAAGGCGGCAAAAGCTTAGAATACCCTCCCATATGAACTGCAAAACACTCAGGATCTCAGGCTGTTTACGAAGCAGTTAAAGACCTTGCTTTTTAACTAACGTAGAGCTTTTCCTAACGCCTTTTTCTCCAGTCTCCTGTAGTTGGCTCTCGCGCTGGGACACTCTTGAGTATCCATGCGCACTATAATTGCTGTATACCATAACATACCATAAATGTCAAATCTGCAAATTTGATCTCAAAGAAACCTTTAGTGAGCAACTGGGTCCTAGGAAATCTTGAGAAGACCGGATAGAAAAAGTAGAGAGGCAGGAGTCAAGGAGGAAGGTCTTATGTGTGCTTCTTGACACAAGATCTTTGATAATAAACACATATCAGTTTGCTTTTTTTATGAAGCAATACAATCCAGATCTAGTTTTTCTTACAGAAACTTGGACTGACAACTCCTCTGACCCCGACCTGAATAATGCAATTCCCACTGGCTATAACATCGAACAGATGGACAAAATAGGCAAGAAAGGGGCTGGGATTGCGATTGTGTTTCGCAATTCAATAAAGGCAAATTTTCAGGCAATACTCCATCTGGATTGTGAGGCGCTTGGATTTGCATTAAAACTAGATAACAAAGTGACCTTCTAAGGCCTATTGATTTATCGCCCGTGAGGCCCAAAGGCAGATTTTATTCATGGAATACAGGATTTTATGGAATCCTGTATAAATTACCCTAGTTTTACGCTGGTAGGAGAAATTAATTTACATTTGGAGTTGCAGAATAATTACCAATGTTACCCTATGGAAGCAAAGTGAGTTATCGGCTTTTGGGTAAGAACTCGACTGGCAGAGTTAAGGTTCTGGGCATAGACTCTGGGGTCTCCCAGGGTCAGGTAAGTACAGTTGTTACACCCTCAGCGGCACTGGGGCAGCCGGGTGCATAGAGAGTTAGGCCCAATGTTATCCTATGGCGGGCAGGGGGCCTTTGGTTGGTGGTTGCTGGCTAGCAGGTCACGCGGCTGTGGGAACTGGGCTCCTTCTCACTTGCTCTGGGCAAGTGGGGAAGTGAGATAGAATAGAGGTTGCACTCTCAGGGGCACTCGGGCAGCTGGGTGCAGGGTGCTTTTGAGCCTCCGGGCGCTCAATGTTATTCAATGGGAAAGCTGGAAGTTGAACAAAGACTGCAGGCTCGGGACGGAGATTCTTCAGGTACGACCACCACTTCGAGAGGTAAGTTGGGAAGCTGGAGGAGGGGTGTCCTTTGGCGTCGGGGAATCTTACCCTCAGCTAGTTGCGGTAGGGTGGACCCTGGTTGTGAGGCTGCAGGCGTCATCCGGGTCATCGCGGTGGGTCCTTGGGCACTGAATTTCAGGTCACAATCGCCGTGGGGATGTCCTCATGGGGTTTGTCCACTTAGGCACAGGCCAGGCTTGGTGGGTGCAGAGTGTGCAGGGTTCGCGGTTCTGGGCTGGTGACAGGGACTGCTACTGGTTGTTTGAGCAGGACCACTGCACGTGGGGGTCCCGGTGTCGCTAGAGTCTCTAGGCAGTCAGGTCCTCCGGGGTTCTTGAGGTTGCTGACTACTGAATCTACCGGGGCTTAGCAGGAGCAGGTTTGAGGGTTGACAGGCCTGTAGGGCTGAGGCCAAGTCAGTTGGTGTTGTCCTCTTCTTAGCAGCTGCACCACAGATTTTCTTATTTCTTGAACTTCTTGGTGTTTTCGGATCAGGATCTGAGGAAGGAAGGTTCAGGGTGCTCCTAAATACTACATTTAGGGGTGTTACAGGTAGGTAAAGGGCAGGGACCAATGGATCCCTTCCCTGGGGTGGGTACACCCCTTTCCTGCCACTCACCTGTGGGAGGGGGGCAGTAGCCTAGTCCTGATTGGCAGGTCTTCCTATCTTCAAGATGGCGAATGCCCAGAGATGTGCTTCACCTCGCCTCCCCCACCTGAGGGGTGGGTTTGGCAGAGGCTGGAACACCCCCTTTCCTTCCTTGGGGTTTCCCACCAGTCTCCTCACCAGGGTCTATTTGCTGAGTCCAGCAAGTGGCCTGGAGAAGCTCACAAAGGCGGCATGCCTTTGAAGCTTCCCGTGCCCATTCTGGGGGGGAGACCTAGCACCTTTCCCAGGATGTGCATTGTTGCAGGCCCAGGAGAGCGGATGGCTCCCTGCCCAAGGGCCCAGCAAAATGTCTGTGGTGTGGCAGCCTAGACAGCCCCTCAGACAAGACGTGGATTGTAGGTTAGGTTCAGGGGCAACTCTAAGTTGCCCCTGAACCTAACCTAACCTCATGCATTTTACAGTAGATCCCACACTGGCATCAGTGTGGGTTTTTTGTGCTGAGAAATTTGATACCAAACATGTCAGTCTTCAGTGTAGCCATCATGGTGCTGTGGAGTTCGTGTTGACGACCTCCCAGCACCATATACTCTTAATGGCAGCACTGCACTTACAGTGCCCAGGAATGGACCTGGGTACTGTAGGGGCAAAGGGCTCATGCACCTGTGCCCACACCACTGGCATAGGGCACCCAGCTAGAGGGGTGACTGAAGTATAGCAGGGCAGTGTGTGTTGTGGGCATGGCGCACAGGGATGTGTGCCATGTCGACTCTTTGTTTAGTTCTGCACCAATACACTCAGGTGCCGATCACGATCCGGTAAAAACCGGGTACGAACCGTCGGACGGAGCAAAATCTCCGTCCGACGCGTACCCGGTCGTCAAAATTTACAAACAAGGAATTACGATTCGCACGGAACACCATTTCCGTACGATTCGTAAAAAAGCCTGACCGAACAAAATAAACCTACCAATGCGATCCGGGAAAGGGCCTACCTGACGTCGGGACGCTCGCAGCCTGCCATTCACGAACCAGGAATCACGATTCGCACCGACGTCATCCCGCACGGTGAATATTTTCCGGCTGCCAAAAACTGCCGGGAAATCAGGACGACGCGAACAAGGACCACCAGTACGCGACGGACAGTCAGGACGACGCGAACAAGGAGGACCAGTACGCGACAGGACGACGCGAACAAGGACCACCAGTACACGACGGACAGACAGGACCCCGCGATCAAGGAGGACACGTATGCGACGGACAGACATGGACCCGAACCTACGTGTCATCCCGGCCCTCATAGCAGTCCACCTCCTCTACAGGTTCCGACGCAGACGCCGCAGAAGGTCAGAACAACTAAGGGAGACGGGAAAGGGGGGGGGGTGGGGGTGGTAGGACCAGGGCAGGCCACAAAACCCCCACCAAATTCACACACCACACATGCCCAGGACATACCTGACACCCATGCCCTGGTCACTACGAGGGGGTGGGGGCGTGTCCAGCTAAGCCAGCGACCGCCACAACGGAAGTCCGTCACCACGCAAACCGGCAACACAACCAGACCGGTACGTCCCGTACCCACGCCTCAAGAGCGTGGGTACGAGACGTACCATGCCCACACCCACGTCACCCCAACAATGGCGGGACGGATCGTACCCACGTGGCAAAGGCCTGGGTACGGCCCGCACAAGCATCACATAGCGTGGGGATAGAGATGTACGGACCCTACCCCCACCCCCCCTATGCATGGAACGTACACCCACCCCACCAGTGTAAGTACGACCCGTACCCTCACCCTCGTATGCATGGAGCGTACCCCCACCCCAACAGTGTAAGTACGACCCGTACCCTCACCCGCGTATGCATGGAGCGTACCCCCACCCCAACCGCGTATGTACATACCGTACCCCCACCCCAACAGTGTAAGTACGACCCGTACCCTCACCCGCGTATGCATGGAGCGTACCCCCACCCCAACCGCGTATGTACGTACCGTACCCCCACCCCAACAGTGTAAGTACAACCCGTACCCTCACCCTCATATGCATGGAGCGTACCCCCACCCCAACAGTGTAAGTACGACCCGTACCCTCACCCGCGTATGCATGGAGCGTACCCCCACCCCAACCGCGTATGTACGTACCGTACCCCCACCCCAACAGTGTAAGTACGACCCGTACCCTCACCCTCGTATGCATGGAGCGTACCCCCACCCCAACAGTGTAAGTACGACCCGTACCCTCACCCGCGTATGCATGGAGCGTACCCCCACCCCAACCGCGTATGTACGTACCGTACCCCCACCCCAACAGTGTAAGTACGACCCGTACCCTCAACCTCGTATGCATGGAGCGTACCCCCACCCCAACAGTGTAAGTACGACCCGTACCCTCACCCGCGTATGCATGGAGCGTACCCCCACCCCAACCGCGTATGTACGTACCGTACCCCCACCCCAACAGTGTAAGTACGACCCGTACCCTCACCCTCGTATGCATGGAGCGTACCCCCACCCCAACAGTGTAAGTACGACCCGTACCCTCACCCGCGTATGCATGGAGCGTACCCCCACCCCAACCGCGTATGTACGTACCGTACCCCCACCCCAACAGTGTAAGTACGACCCGTACCCTCACCCGCGTATGCATGGAGCGTACCCCCACCCCAACAGTGTAATTACGACTCGTACCCTCACCCGCGCATGCATGGAGCGTACCCCCACCCCAACCGCGTATGTACGTACCGTACCCCCACCCCAACAGTGTAAGTACGACCCGTACCCTCAGCCGCGTATGCATGGAGCGTACCCCCACCCCAACCGCGTATGTACGTACCGTACCCCCACCCCAACAGTGTAAGTACGACCCGTACCCTCACCCGCGTATGCATGGAGCGTACCCCCACCCCAACCGCGTATGTATGTACCGTACCCTCACCCCAACAGTGTAAGTACGACCCGTACCCTCACCCGCGTATGCATGGAGCGTACCCCCACCCCAACAGTGTAAGTACGACCCGTACCCTCACCCTCGTATGCATGGAGCGTACCCCCACCGTGTATGTTCCAAGCGTACATATCCAGAAATAGGAGGTGTGTGTGCAGAGTCCTCCCAGCAGTGCCCTGAGACAGGAGGGGTGGGTGTGGAGTCCTCCCAGCCGTGCCCTGAGACAGAAGGGGTGTGTGCCCATCACTCCCAGCAGTGCCCTGAGACAGGAGGGGTGGGTGCAGAGTCCTCCCAGCAGTGCCCTGAGACAGGAGGGGTGGGTGCCTAACACTCCCAGCAGTGCCCTGAGACAGGAGGGGTGTGTGCCTAACACTCCCAGCAGTGCCCTGAGACAGGAGGGGTGGGTGCTGAGTCCTCCCAGCAGTGCCCTGAGACAGGAGGGGTGGGTGGAGAGTCCTCCCAGCAGTGCCCAGAGACAGGAGGGGTGGGTGCAGAGTCCTCCCAGCAGTGCCCTGAGACAGGAGGGGTGGGTGCCTAACACTCCCAGCAGTGCCCTGAGACAGGAGGGGTGTGTGCCTAACACTCCCAGCAGTGCCCTGAGACAGGAGGGGTGGGTGCTGAGTCCTCCCAGCAGTGCCCTGAGACAGGAGGGGTGGGTGCAGAGTCCTCCCAGCAGTGCCCTGAGACAGGAGGGGTGGGTGCAGAGTCCTCCCAGCAGTGCCCAGAGACAGGAGGGGTGGGTGCAGAGTCCTCCCAGCAGTGCCCTGAGACAGGAGGGGTGGGTGCCTAACACTCCCAGCAGTGCCCTGAGACAGGAGGGGTGTGTGCCTAACACTCCCAGCAGTGCCCTGAGACAGGAGGGGTGGGTGCTGAGTCCTCCCAGCAGTGCCCTGAGACAGGAGGGGTGGGTGCAGAGTCCTCCAAGCAGTGCCCTGAGACAGGAGGGGTGGGTGCAGAGTCCTCCCAGCAGTGCCCAGAGACAGGAGGGTTGGGTGCAGAGTCCTCCCAGCAGTGCCCTGAGACAGGAGGGGTGTGTGCCTAACACTCCCAGCAGTGCCCTGAGACAGGAGGGGTTGTTGTAAATTGAAACAACGATGTGATTAAGCATTTACTAAAGACATTAATTCCTCTGTTATAGATCGTGTTTTCTCTGTTATGTTGACCGAAGCTTGGACTCCATTTTGTATTGTCATGCCTCCACGTGTTCCCCACGAGAAGAGTCCAACCTCTGTGTTAGTTGCTCTTGCAATCTGCCTAGTAACAGTCTATAAATAGCTCCTTTGTCTATCTGGCACATGCCCAGACTTGACCACATCTGTTATTAGTTAGCCTTGCTTGACCATGTTTTCGCGGGCTCAAGGAGTGCGTTAGCTCCGCCCACATATTGATTCAGTATCGAAAATGACCATAAATGGTAATGTTCTTCGTCTTCATGTTGTATCCACCCACTTATGAGCCCCTCTACCTGTGTATAAAAGGGGACCATGTACGAAGGTTCTGTGTGCTACTCTATGCAATACTGAAGAGTGTTGTGTAGATTGTAGGACCACCCTTAAGGGTTAATAAATGCTGTCTTTGTACTTTGCAGTTTCCGTGCCAACTTCCTTATAGATTCCATTACAGGAGAGCGAACCCTTTGTGTCCTGCGGGCCTAGCTGGGGCCTGTATTCATCAATTGGCGCCCGTCACGTGGGGCTCATCGGCGACTCGGATGCTCGAAGGATTGGTCGCGACGAAGGTGAGGAATTGGGCCGGGGACGTGATCACTGCCAGCGGCGTCTTAGCCCTGGCATCCCAAGGTTTTTCTTCCTTCCCTTCCGAGCTGACCGTCTGGGTGGCGCCGGTCCTCGACTGAGACCTCTTCTGTCGGTCATGCCGTGAAAGCCGTTTGGGCGATTGTGGAGCTTGGCAGTTGGAATCTGGACTCTTGATTGGTAAGAACCGGTGTACGGTACTTGCTCCGAGTTTTTGAAGCCTGATCTGGCTATTTGAGTTTGATTTGTGATGACTAGTCATATTTTGGATTTGTCTTTGTGAATATATATGCGTTGCAACACATATAGGCAGGTAATGTGGAGAGATTTCTCCGGAGCTGTGTAACTTTGAACGGCGCAACGATTAAGTGCCATTTTTTTTATAATATTGCATATTTTGCATTATTTCTGAGCATGCCTGCTTTCAGCGCACTCCGTAAGTGGTGTGGCTGTTTTGGGAACCGGTTGAACCTCGAGGAATCTGCTCCAGCTCCCCCAGAGGGGACTCCTAATAGGGATATGTATGTGAAGCATGGTCTTTCCTCCATAATGTACAGCACAGTATGGAGGAAATATACAAAGAAGGATCCTGAGTTGCGATGGCCTTTGTATGGATCGTTTGATATACGTAAGATTGAGTATGTGGAACAGTGTATGTGTAAGCGGCGTGCTCGTCAGGATATGTTTGAGTGTGTGCGGTTGTGGGTGAAGGAGGTGCGTGAGCGAGAGAAGCGTGAGAAAGCGCTGTTTGATAAAGAACAACGGAAGAATGATCATGTGCGAGCACAGGAAGCGAAGCGACGGGAGGATAGAGAGCAGACGGACAGGCAAGAGAAGGAGCGTAGGCTACAAGTTTCGGGTCAATACGTTGTTCGGCAGCCACTTTATCCTGTCCTTAATAATCTTGATGATGATTTTTCTTTACTAGATCGCCCTCCGCCCCCTTATGTCGGCGCATCTGCTCCGAGGCCGCAAGATTCTGGCCCGGGTCCGGGTAAGGTAGATACGCGGTCCATGTTATCAGCCGACCAAATGGCTGAGCTTCGGCAAATTTCCTTCCGTGCACTTAACGGCAAGATATCCATAGAGGAATTATTTCATACTTGGGAGGCGTGGCAGGAGAGAGATAAAGTGTATTTTCTGGGTCATTTCGCGGATGAAGTGATTGATGCTTTCCGGAAACGTTCTGGTGTTTTTGAGCCCGACGAAGTATCATCGGATGCTAAAGCATTGCGTAATGGTGTTTTCTCTTTTTCTAAGGCTCCAGATACGGTTCGGCGGCTGTTCGCCTTGCGGGACGAGGTGCTGGTCTATAAAGAGAAAGCGCGCCAGCGAGCAGGGAAGGAGAAGCAGTCGGATTCGTGCACATCAGAGGGCCACTCATCCACCTCCCAGTCAGATAAGGATGACATAGTGCATGTTAAACCAATGCGAGAGGCGGCGCCTTTGTATGTTCCTCCTAAAGGAGCGGGGACTAGCTCGGACATTACCTCCGCCGATGCTAAGGGATATTTCGTGTATAATTGGGTTTACACTCCGTGGCATAGGGCTGATGTTATGGCTTTAAAGAATGCGCTGCCTGACCCCCGCAAAAATCCAGCGGCCTTCTACGAAGAAGTCGAGGGGGCATTGAATTCTTGCGTCATGACTTTAGCAGACATAGATTTGTTCTTTGGGCTTATTCTACCACCAGACATGTGGCGATCTGTGCGGAAGGTAGATGATGTTGCCACTTTTAAGGCTCGATGGTCTGAACTGGAGGATGAGGATAGGGAGAGGAAGCCTGCGCAGAAACCGCCCCAGAATATTTTAGATCTCCCTGCTGCTATTGTGGCTAAGCTGAAGACAATTATCCCCCCTAAAAAGATTGACTGGAATATGTTAGCTGCATGTAAACAGAAAGTTGACGAGTCAGTTGCGGACTTCTTTACGCGCTTTGAGGAGACGTTTCATGATTTTAGTGGACAGTCGCTTACCGATGATACGGGACGCCACCTTTTTGCGGATAAATATGTAGCTAATCTGCTGCCGGCAGTTGCGGCCCGTTTAAAAGCGAGTGAAAGTTCTTGGTCCTCCGCTACACCGACGGCCCTCCTGACTACAGCCCAGTATTATGAGCGTCAGGAGCAAGAAGCAAAGGGCCAGGAGGAAAAGAAATCGAAAGATTTGAAAACAAAGGTGATGTTGGCGCAAGTCTATGGCCCGCCTCGACGGGGTAGTAGTAGAGGCAGGGGAGGATCTTATGGTCCTCCCCCGGGCCGGTCCGATTTGAATAGGAATCAATGTGCGTATTGTAAGCAAGCGGGTCATTGGGCTAGGGATTGCCCGGTGTTGCATGCATCGCGTCAGGGGCATACCCCCGGTGGCCCGCGAGGTAGAGGGGGTTTCTCCAACTTCCGAGGGAATTCTAACGAACAGGCTCGTTCTGACTCT
The DNA here is from genome assembly GCF_964204655.1 of Triturus cristatus. Lineage (NCBI taxonomy): Eukaryota > Metazoa > Chordata > Amphibia > Caudata > Salamandridae > Triturus > Triturus cristatus. The sequence continues at coordinate 73,025,416 of NC_140581.1, read as the reverse complement.
GCTGGGCAGCACCGAGATAGATCAAATGTTTTCGATCGCCAGCATCAGTATCAAGCGTCAGGGATTGACCGGTCGGGGTACCATGACTCTCAGCATGCATAGGAATGCGTTGGATGGGGGTTAGAATCAGTTGAGGTGCCAGTCGATCAGAAGGGCCCTTATGTATCGGCTGAGGTTCTGGGCTCTACTGATCAGTTCCTAGTGGATACTGGAGCGACACGTAGTGCGCTATCTAAGCAATTGGTTCCGGGGGCTCCCCCATCCGGCTTAATGGTCACATCGGTAGGGTTTGATGGTACGCTCTCCCGAAGCCCTCTTTCACAGCCCCTCATGTTTAAGGTTGATTCTTTTTCTGCACCCTGTCCGTTTCTGCTTGCCCCGTACACACCGGACAATATTATGGGTCTTGATATGTTAAAGCACTTTAGGGCTACTATCCGCTGCTCCCCTGCTGGTGTGCGGGTTATATTGAATGACAATTACCCCCGATCTGAACGGATGTGTACGGTGTCAGAGGATGCGTTGTTAGCTACCCTCCCTCGTTCTTTGTGGGCAACTTCGAATACTGATGTGGGACAAATGGTGATTCCGCCGGTCCACATTAGCGTCCAGGAGGGGGCGGTGCTACCACGCCTCCCGCAGTACCGTATTTCACAGGAGGGTGAGGAGGCTCTCATACAGATAGTGCAGGATTTGATAACGGTTGGGGTAGTCGAGGAAGTCCCCTATAACATTTGTAACAGTCCGATTCTTCCCATACTGAAAAAGGATACGGATGCCAGAGTTTATCGATTTATAATTGACTTGAGAGAAGTGAACAAGATCGTGATACCTCAATACCCAGTGGTTTCTGATATCACGACATTGCTTACCTTGGTCCCGCCTACGGCGACCATGTTTTCAGTGATTGATTTGAAGAATGCCTTCTTTTCCATTCCCATTCACCCTGATAGCCGATATCTTTTTGGGTTTACGTTGAATAATAGATCTTATCGTTTCTGTAGGATCCCCCAGGGCTATACAGAAAGCCCTAGCATTTACAGTCAGGCTTTGAAACGACAATTGGATTCCTTTGTTCTGCTCGAGGGGGTCGCCCTCATTCAATATGTTGATGACATCTTACTGGCGGCTGACACCCTGGAGTTATGTGAAAAAAGTACGTTATCCCTACTTTCCTTTCTAGCGTCCCGCAATCATAAGGTATCTAGGAAGAAATTGCAATTCTGTAGACCAAAGGTGACTTATCTGGGTCACCTTTTGTCTAAGGAGGGACGTGCACTCACACCGGATCGTATCCAAGTAATTTTGGACACACCGAGACCGTCCACACAGAAGGATGTGCGTGCATTTTTGGGCCTTGTTTCTTTTTGTAGACAGTGGATATTGGGGTTTTCGCACACAGCTAAGCCATTGTTAGCCCTCTTGACAAAGGACACGCCTATCCCGATCCCTTGGTCAGATGAGTGTGATACTGCTTTTCAGCAACTACGACAGGCCCTTTGTTCAGCACCAGTGTTAGGGACCCCTGATTATGCAAAACCCTTTTCGTTGTATGTGCATGAGAAAGATGGATGTGCATTGTCAGTTTTAGTGCAGATGCACGGCGATAAGCAGCGCCCATGTGCATATTTTTCGGCTGTACTTGATCCTGTCGCCCGAGCATTACCAGGGTGTTTTCGCTCGGTTGCGGCGACAGCTGTGTCAATACGCCAAAGCGAGGGAATTGTGTTATCTCATAAGCTGTTGGTATTAGTCCCCCATGCTGGCGATGCCCTGCTTAATCAAACAAAGACGCAGCATTTGACCAGTGCCCGTTTAACGGGATATGAGTTGACGCTTTTGGCTCCTCATATTACGTTGAAAAGGTGCGTAACGCTAAACCCGGCAACATTGCTGCCATACCCCGAAACCCAGCCTGAGGCGCGGAAAGCGCATGATTGTATTCTCGTGACTGAGGAACAAACAAAGGGTCGTATTGATCTCCAGGATACGCCCTTTCCAGATGTAGATGGAGAACTGTGGGTGGATGGATCCTGTCTGAAGCTACCAGATGGTACGGCTTCAGCAGCATATGCAATTACCACATTACAAACGATAGTGGAGACAGCACGCATACCACAGAAATCAGCTCAAGCAGCGGAACTGATAGCATTAACACGAGCATGTGAGCTTAGTACAGGATTATGTGTGAATGTTTATACAGATAGCCGCTATGCCTTCGGAGTAGCGCATGACTTCGGCCTACTCTGGAAGGAGAGAGGGTTTTTAACGTCACATGGAGTACAGATAATGCATGGAGAGTTAGTTCATAATCTTTTAACTGCATTGACATACCCAAAGAAAATTGCCATTGTTAAGTGTAGCGCCCATAGGAAAGTGGTTGATAAAGTTGGAGAAGGGAATGCGTTAGCGGATCGAGTAGCACGGGAGACTGCGATGCAGCCCGGTACTACTGCCATGTATGTAATGAAGTCACAGGTGGAGAGATGGCATGATGCGAAGGAGGAAGTGCGAGAAATGCAGAGGACCGCTTCTGATAAAGAGCGGGAACAATGGGCTAACGAGGGAGAACTGGATGACGAGGGTTGCTGGAGAAATAAGCAGATGGATAGATGGAAATTACCCACGGCCTTTGTACAACCTATGGTTCAGATGGCACATGGGCTAGCACATGTTGGAGCTTCCGCAATTGTGAAATTGCTTACCCAAGTCTGGGAGCATCCAGAGATTGCTAGCACAGCAAAGAGGGTGGTGCAGACCTGTATGATCTGCCTGAGGTATAACCCAGGAAAAGGTACTCGAACTCCAGCAGGAGGATTTGTGACACCCACTGCACCCTTTGAGGTTCTGCAGATGGATTACATCCAGCTTGAGCGCTGTAATAATTTGAAGTATGTTCTAGTAGTGGTCTGCGCTTTTAGCAAATGGGTTGAAGCGTACCCTACGAAAGACAATACTGCAATGACTACTGCGAAGCTGCTGCTAAAGGAGTTTTTCCCCCGATATGGCGTTTGTAGACTTCTGTGGAGTGATAATGGCCCTCACTTTGTAGCGGATGTTATAAAGTATGTCTTGAAGGGTCTAGGCATCACTCAGAAGTTCCACGCCGTGTTTCACCCTCAGTCTGCAGGCCTAGTTGAGAAGTATAATGGTACACTGAAGCTTAAGATCGCCAAAATTCAAGCTTCGACGTCTTTGACTTGGCCAGACGCTCTGCCACTGGCGTTATTGTCAATTAGATCAGTACCGCACTCTCGAACTGGCCTTACGCCATATGAGATCGTCTTTGGACGCCCAATGAATATTTGGGGTCCACCAAGACCTAAGGCTGTGTATGATGTACCTTGTGTAATGATGAGCGATTATTTGGCACAGTTAACGGATAACTTGGTTTCTATCCATCAACAGGTCCGAGAGGCGCTCCCTGATCGGTCTACCGGCGAAGGACATGGTCTCCGGCCTGGTGACCATGTCATGGTGAAAGTCTTCGACAGAACGAACAGCTTGGAGCCGAGATGGGTGGGCCCTGAGCAGGTCCTCCTCGCAACGAGGACGGCTGTGCGAGTCTCCAACAGAAAGAATTGGATCCACTCCCTGCATTGTAGGAAGGTGCCGCCCGGATTGGTGGAACCCGCCGTGCTGACCGATCAACGAGAAATCTTGGCTGCAGAGACAGGCCGTGCTGCGGAGCCAAACGCCACTGAGGAGCTCTTTCCGGACCACGCGACTTCTGGAGGAAGGCGATATCATCTTCGACCACGGAAGTGAGTTTTCCAGTACCGGGACATACTGTCAGAACGGCCCTTGGGTTAGTGAAACGGAGAGCCGATTGAGGCAAGGGGGGGGATCAGCCCTGCATTAGTGTAGCGACACCCGTCTTGGCCCGCTGGTGAAGAGATCAACCGCTGCCCAAGGGGAAGAGTTCTGACAGACTTCTAGTTTCAGGAAGATATTGGGTTTTATTTTTGCTTCGATATGGAGAAGAAGAAAATACTTTGCGCATTAGGGTTCATGTTGACAGTAGCCATTGTTGGGATAACCACATGGTTCGTGGAGGATGTAACTCCCGCTCAGAAGATTCTTGTGTTGACAACTCCGGTGCCTGAGGAGCACTATTTTTATACATTACCGTATCAAGAGTTGAAGCATCGACAATCTTACTTGAATAACACTTTCATCCAGATGCTGCATCATACCCACGTTGCTACGAATGCTACGAACTGTTGGATATGTGGGATGATGCCAGCTCATCAGAAGAAAGGAGGAACGCCATTTATACCCCTTCCTTTCTCTCATAATGGCTCTTGTAGAGCATGGTATACTTTGCTTTTTGCCACTCGGAAACCGACAGTGGGACGATTGCTTTTTAGACTCAATAAAGAATGCCATCAAGACAAGAATGGGTATCCACAAGCGAATGGGACAATTTGGGAGTGGGAAGAGTACCGACCAGACAATGAATCCATTCCCTACATCTTTACGAACACAAGAGACACTGTGGGAAAAGATAAATTTGTGATTCAAGTAGCACAAGCTCAAGCGGACCTGTGTGTCCAGAGTGTGGGTTTTATCCCTGTTGGTGTTAGTGATTGCATTACTGTTTTGAATATTGATGGGTTGAACAATAGTACCTTTTTAGCCTCCCATAATACGTACTTTGTGTGTGGAAATAAAGGTTATTACCGTCTGCCGGCTGGGTGGTCTGGGGTATGCTATGTATCATTTCTATTACCTCCAGTATTCCTAGCACCCGCATCTTATCATAAGGATCTGAAATTATTGAATAATGTGACTGTAAATAGGTGTAAACGTACTTTATCAATTGATGATGTGGATCAGACTGATACCAGTCTGCAACAGTATATTGATTTTAACTTAGGACTGTTTTTCTTTGTTGGAGCCGCCCTGAACAGTAGGAAGATCCGAAGATTAACAAGAGTGGTAGAAGCTGTGACAAATCAGACTGCTGCCGCTCTTGGGAATCTTACGGAGGAATTACAGATCACTAGAATTGTTGCATTGCAGAATCGTATGGTACTAGACGTTATGCTAGCTGACAGAGGAGGGGCATGTAAAATTATTGGAAGTAGCTGTTGTGTGTTTATCCCTGATCATACGCCATCAGTTTATAATGCCATCAATAAACTGCATAAAATTGCAGCTGAGATCCATACAGAAAACGGCACTTGGTCCTTTTCTGGATGGTTTTGGGCGTTAATTACTGCCTGGGGATGGAAGGTTCTAACTGGTCTCTGCATTATTGTGGCGGTTCTGTTTTCATGCTGTATTTGTATTCAATGTGGTCCCTTGCTCTGCTCATTATGTGTATCATTCTGTATCCCTGATAAGAAAGCTATTGCTGATGTTGCCCACCAAAAACGTTTAGCTAAAGAAGTTGAAGGAATGATGACAATTGACATATATGATGATTATCCTAACAAGCCGGACGTCTTCAGTAAATGCTGAAAGGGTCGTCTGTTGTAAATTGAAACAACGATGTGATTAAGCATTTACTAAAGACATTAATTCCTCTGTTATAGATCGTGTTTTCTCTGTTATGTTGACCGAAGCTTGGACTCCATTTTGTATTGTCATGCCTCCACGTGTTCCCCACGAGAAGAGTCCAACCTCTGTGTTAGTTGCTCTTGCAATCTGCCTAGTAACAGTCTATAAATAGCTCCTTTGTCTATCTGGCACATGCCCAGACTTGACCACATCTGTTATTAGTTAGCCTTGCTTGACCATGTTTTCGCGGGCTCAAGGAGTGCGTTAGCTCCGCCCACATATTGATTCAGTATCGAAAATGACCATAAATGGTAATGTTCTTCGTCTTCATGTTGTATCCACCCACTTATGAGCCCCTCTACCTGTGTATAAAAGGGGACCATGTACGAAGGTTCTGTGTGCTACTCTATGCAATACTGAAGAGTGTTGTGTAGATTGTAGGACCACCCTTAAGGGTTAATAAATGCTGTCTTTGTACTTTGCAGTTTCCGTGCCAACTTCCTTATAGATTCCATTACAGGAGAGCGAACCCTTTGTGTCCTGCGGGCCTAGCTGGGGCCTGTATTCATCAGGGTGGGTGCTGAGTCCTCCCAGCAGTGCCCTGAGACAGGAGGGGTGGGTGCAGAGTCCTCCCAGCAGTGCCCTGAGACAGGAGGGGTGGGTGCAGAGTCCTCCCAGCAGTGCCCAGAGACAGGAGGGGTGGGTGCAGAGTCCTCCCAGCAGTGCCCTGAGACAGGAGGGGTGGGTGCTGAGTCCTCCGAGCAGTGTCCAGAGACAGGAGGGGTGGGTGCAGAGTCCTCCCAGCAGTGCCCTGAGACAGGAGGGGTGGGTGCAGAGTCCTCCCAGCAGTGCCCAGACACAGGAGGGGTGGGTGCAGAGTCCTCCCAGCAGTGCCCAGAGACAGGAGGGGTGGGTGCAGAGTCCTCCCAGCAGTGCCCTGAGACAGGAGGGGTGGGTGCCTAACACTCCCAGCAGTGCCCTGAGACAGGAGGGGTGTGTGCCTAACACTCCCAGCAGTGCCCTGAGACAGGAGGGGTGTGTGCTGAGTCCTCCCAGCAGTGCCCTGAGACAGGAGGGGTGGGTGCAGAGTCCTCCCAGCAGTGCCCAGAGACAGGAGGGGTGGGTGCAGGGTCCTCCCAGCAGTGCCCTGAGACAGGAGGGGTGGGTGCCTAACACTCCCAGCAGTGCCCTGAGACAGGAGGGGTGCAACACATGTGTGTGAGGCTGGAAGTACCCACATGCATACTGCCTACAAGGGAACATGTCCCCATGAACTCATGTCAACAGACTCCACACACAAGTACAGTGATCACCAAGGATGCCACGAATGTTGCAGGTGGAGACATGGCCCTGCATGCATGGCCAAAGTAGAAGGGCTCCGTCACACACACAGCTCATGTAGACACAGCTCTGCGCTGAAGATTGGGAACACCCTGCAGGGAAGAGATCAGGGTACACAGAGGGAGGAATTCACCCTGGGACAATAGCACCATGCAGTAACTGCTTACATGAACAAAGAAAGTTAGCTAACACCTTGTGATGGCACACAGATCCCAGGGTCCCCCAATGAGCAGCCCACTACTACATTTCCCACACACCCAACACATAAACACCACCCAAAACCATGTAGCAGCGCCACCAACACCAATACCAGCATAGCAGTAGTGTCAGAATGAAAAAAAAAAATAAAGCTTTATTCAGCATGATCACAGTGTCTGTGGATTGCAGGCAATTAAATATTCACAAAGCCCATAGGGCAGTCAATAAGTCTCAGGTGGATGGGGGACACAGTGGGATGCGTGTCCCCTAGCTTGCCTGCACAGTTACATGCCGTCGTCTTCCACAGGGGTGAGGCCATCAGGGGGGGGGGAAGCACCAGGCACCGCAGGGACATCAGGGCAAAGGGGAGGCGTTGTGGGTGCAGGGATGGAGGACTCCACCACAGGGGGGTGGGGCAGGGCCAAAGGCGGATGCCAGGATGGCACTACACACCTTTGCAAGGTCCTCCAGGGAGTCCCTTGCACCCGAAGGATCCACAGGCCCCAAGGAGGGGGGGGGGGTCAGAGGGATGGGTCGCAGCGCCACCGGGGGAGGGCGTAGACAGGGGGGGAGAATCAACCACCGTGACCGAGGACTTCCTTGACCGCTTGCGGGGTGGTGTCACTGTGGGGCTCAGGGACAGAGCGGCCATGAAGGAGTCCTTGGGGGAGATGTGGCCAGGAGAGCTGAGGGGAGGGGATTTGGAGGGAGTGGACTGGGTGGAATGCGGACTCCCACTATGGCTGCGTGTCACACGTTTGCCCCCCGACCCAGTGGGTGTGCCTACCTCACCCTGTGTGTGCGTGTCAGGAGGAGTGCGGTGGACCTTCCCTGCTGGTGTGGTGCCTGTGTCTGTTGATGTGGGTGCATGCCGACGTCTGGGTGTACGTGGGACAGGCATGGGAGTGGGAAGTGTGGATGGGGCAGGGGTAGGTGGGGGTAGGTCGCGCTGCAGGAGACCCACTGCTGCAGTCAGTGTGGAGTCTATGGACCTCAGCAAGTTGCGTTGGTCAGCCTGCGATGAATGAATGCCCTCCAAGTATGCCTCGATGTTGTTGAGGGTTTGCCCGTGTACATGGAGGACATTAAGGATCGCAGCCTGACCAACCTGCAGTTGCCGGTGGATGTCCACAGACTCAGCATTGGCGGCAGCAGTGGAGACAGGGGCAGGGGGTGCGGTGCCTGGCATGAAGGAGACATGCGGTGACCGGGCACGCTGGGAAGGGACACGAGCAAGTGGGAGGCGGCTGATGGGAACGGAGGGGGCGATGCGAGGTGTTGTTCCGCTGTCAGCTGCTGGTGCAGCCTCCGCCCACTCGGAGACATCCTCCTCGGACCTGTCAGCTTCGTATTCTGATGTGCCAGTCGACAGGTCCTCGGCCACACTCTCCTCCGCCTCTGTCCCACTCGATGTGCCAGCCCCGATGTCACGGCTGGCACTGGTGCTCGGTCCCTCCGCCTGGTCTGTGTCCATGTCTCCCTCTGTGTCCCCCGACGATGCTGTGGGCAGGGTGGAGAGACAGAAATTAATCAGACACCTGTACACATCTGTCACATGAGTCCAATCTACATAGGTAACATTGCATAGCCTGAAAAGGAAGATCCCTAACATCTACTAAACAAGGTACCGATGTAGGGCATGAAACACACAGTTGGTTGAGCCACCATGCCACTGAAATACCATGGAGAGCATGAGACAATAGCTAAAGACAGGAAACGGAGTCTGACATAGCACCCAGGCCCTGGGGACAATCCAGCACTGCATCTGCACCACACAGCGTTGGCGAAAATACCGATGACCAGGGACCACATCCATGAACTTGAGACACATGCTGCATAGGTAATGCTGAAAACATGCACAACATGACTCGGTCACTGCACCTTGCGTGTGTGTCCAGACAAACATCACACACTGCCCAGACCCAGCAAGTAGAAATCTGGATTTGACATATAGGATTTGCCCGCCCCAACCACCCCCTACACGAGGCAAATAGTTGAGACACAGGTGGCACCAACATCTCATAGTCTGGGTGATAAACACAGGGGCAGGCAAAATGCAAGATTGGACGCCAAACAGCCAAGGTGCGCCTGTACAAATAATGAGGTACCAGTGCCCATCCTCAGATGAGTATAACAAGACACACAGGCACTAGCAACTGTGAGTATGAAGAAGGACATTCAGGTCAGGCTGCACAGTGGACACCTGTACAATATAGCACGTCTATATACATGGTGCCAGGGGACAATGGCACAGAGCACAACCTACGCTGTAGACACTGAGAGTGTCCACGTTTATGATGACACATACAACACCGATGAAAAGGTGCCCCAGGGGACAGTAGTGGCCACGCAACTCCATGCTCCTGAATGGTAATGACTGCAACCCACGCCACCATCCCTGCACTATGCGTATCGCACACTCATGCACATCATGTCACAGGCCACTACATAGGACATGCGCGCTGTAAGGCATGACACATGAGAGACCAACTCCCATGTCTGGAGTCAGCATCAGTGCCAACTGACATGGAACCCACATGCAGTGAACTTGACAGGGCACAGCCAAGGTCCCAAAACCTGTTACACACCACCCCCACACATGATGCTACAGGCATAGTTCTCGTGGACAAAGCGCCAGCCTACATTACCTTGTGAAGGAGTGACTACACACAGACCAGGGAACACATTGCAAGGAGGGGAAGGGTGGCAGGGGTGCAGCGCTATACTGGGGCAAAATGGATCTGCACAGCACCTTTAAACCCTGGCAGTGAATTCATGCTACTGTGCCCTTACAAATGCCGGTGACACACAACACACACATGTACCTACCCCCTTCCGGCTGCTGCTTCACCTGTAAGCGCCTCTCCAAGTCTGGAAATACCACCGGCAGCACACGCCTGTGGAGGTGGCTCAGACGGCGGCGGCCGCGGTTCTTGTGGCTCTCAGGTGAGTCCTCCAGCAGGACCCGTGCAATCCTCCGCGTCCAGCACCGGATATCCTGCCAGCGTTTCCTCACCTGGGACAGGCTCCGCCTCCGACCATCCACACCCCTCACCGCACTGACGGCGGTCAGCCAGATCTGCTCCTTGGCAGTGGCGCCTACCTGTGAGGAAGAACAAGTGACACCACATCAATACACCACCCACATGTCACAGAGAGACATTTGATAACAAATTAGCTGGTAACAACAAGGCATGTCATGCAGGCAACGCATTGCACCTTTGTCATAGGGACATGATCCTCTGGTGAGGGAAAAAGCAGTACATGCCATAGTGGGTACACAGGTGGAATGTTGGCAATGTCACAATCAATGATCAAGGCTCACACTGTGCATCACACCCACCCCTCCTGTCTCAGGGCACTGCTGTTAGTGATAGGCACACACCCCTCCTGTCTCAGGGCACTGCTGTTAGTGATGGGCACACACCCCTCCTGTCTCAGGGCACTGCTGTTAGTGATAGGCACACACCCCTCCTGTCTCAGGGCACTGCTTGGAGCACACTGTACCCACCCCTCCTGTCTCAGGGCACTGCTGTTAGTGATAGGCACACACCCCTCCTGTCTCAGGGCACTGCTGTTAGTGATTGGCACACACCCCTCCTGTCTCAGGGCACTGCTGTTAGTGATAGGCACACACCCCTCCTGTCTCAGGGCACTGCTTGGAGCACACTGTACCCACCCCTCCTGTCTCAGGGCACTGCTGTTAGTGATAGGCACACACCCCTCCTGTCTCAGGGCACTGCTGTTAGTGATAGGCACACACCCCTCCTGTCTCAGGGCACTGCTGTTAGTGATAGGCACACACCCCTCCTGTCTCAGGGCACTGTTGTTAGTGATAGGCACACACCCCTCCTGTCTCAGGGCACTGCTGGGAGCACTCTGTACCCACCCCTCCTGTCTCAGGGCACTGCTGGGAGCACTCTGTACCCACCCCTCCTGTCTCAGGGCACTGCTGTTAGTGATAGTCACACACCCCTCCTGTCTCAGGGCACTGCTGTTAGTGATAGGCACACACCCCTCCTGTCTCAGGGCACTGCTGGGAGCACTCTGTACCCACCCCTCCTGTCTCAGGGCACTGCTGGGAGCACACTGTACCCACCCCTCCTGTCTCAGGGCACTGCTGGGTGCACTCTGTACCCACCCCTCCTGTCTCAGGGCACTGCTGTTAGTGATAGGCACACACCCCTCCTGTCTCAGGGCACTGCTGTTAGTGATAGGCACACACCCCTCCTGTTTCAGGGCACTGCTGGGAGACATCAGGCATCCCCCCCCCTGGGACCCCCCCAACAGTACATGGCATGTGTGTCACACCAGGACACAATGGCAGAAGTCACAGTCACAACATAGGGACAGTCTGTGCCAGTGGCCTATGCACTCACCTGATACCCTGGTCGCCCATACAGCATGGGGTACTGTGGGAGGATCACATCCAGCAATGCCATGTTCTCCTCCAGGGTGAATGGCTGTGACCTCTCCACAGCCCTTGACATGGTTCCAGGGAATCAGTAGCAGCAGCTGGGTCGACGAATTCAAAGATGTGCAGGCAAGTACTCCCTCATGGGACCTGGCTGCCTTATATGTGCCCTTCTGCCCAGTCTCATGCACAGGAGTACAGAGTGATTGGTCACTCACATTTGCATCCTATGTTTCCACCAATCCCTTCAAACCTAGCAGTCTGTGTGTACTCTATCGGTTTCATTCTCCTGCATGATGTCAGCTCCACAAACACATTGCAACAAAGTATTTTTATTCCAACTGACTTCTGCTGTTCACCTTACAGAAGAAATTCGAATTTTGAACTTGGTCTCCATGACAACCAGCATGCATGTAGGCCTTAATACTTGTCCCTCATGTGTCCCCTATGTAATTTGGAGCTCCACACACAGGTACGGTGCGTTCCGGGGCCCTAGGGCACCCCAAATGCATTGCAACGGCCCGTACACGCTTGACTACGTTCACTATCAGTATGTGTGGCTTCGCGTATGCGTACTCGTAGTGGTACGGGCCGCACACACGCCTGTACGCTCCCTATCACTACGAGTACGCATACGTGAGGCCACACATACTGATAGGGAGCGTACAGGCGTGTGTACGGCCCGTACCACTACGAGTACGCATACGCGAGGCCACACATACTGATAGGGAGCGTACACACGCCTGTACGCTCCCTATCACTACGAGTACGCATACGCGAACCACACATACTGATAGGGAGCGTACAGGCGTGTGTACGCTCCCTATCAGTATGTGTGGCCTCGCGTATGCGTACTCATAGTGGTACGGGCCGTACACACGCCTGTACGCTCCCTATCACTACGAGTACGCATACGCGAGGCCACACATACTGATAGGGAGCGTACAGGCGTGTGTACGGCCCGTACCACTACGAGTACGCATACGCGAGGCCACACATACTGATAGGGAGCGTACAGGCGTGTGTACGGCCCGTACCACTACGAGTACGCATACGCGAGGCCACACATACTGATAGTGAGCGTACACACGCCTGTACGCTCCCTATCAATATGTGTGGTTCGCGTATGCGTACTCGTAGTGATAGGGAGCGTACAGGCGTGTGTACGGCCCGTACCACTACGAGTACGCATACGCGAGGCCACACATACTGATAGGGAGCGTACAGGCGTGTGTACGGCCCGTACCACTACGAGTACGCATACGCGAGGCCACACATACTGATAGGGAGCGTACAGGCGTGTGTACGGCCCGTACCACTATGAGTACGCATACGCGAGGCCACACATACTGATAGGGAGCGTACAGGCGTGTGTACGGCCCGTACCACTACGAGTACGCATACGCGAGGCCACACATACTGATAGGGAGCGTACAGGCGTGTGTACGGGCCGTACCACTACGAGTACGCATACGCGAGGCCACACATACTGATAGGGAGCGTACTCGTAGTGGTACGGGCCGTACACATGCCTGTACGCTCGCCATCACGATGGGTACACATACGGCAGCACTCCCATAGTGATATGGGAACGTACACAGGCCCTCTTTGCAGCAGTACAGCGGTATTCACACATCACAGTGGTGACAGGCGGCACACAGGTAGGGATAGGGCAGACATACTTCTCCATGGATGGACATACTTGTCCATTAATTGACATCGAGGCATCGTCTGTGCATCACTACATGTGTGGGGCACAGGTGTGAAAGGCCTGTGATGTGGAACATTACTCCTGAGTCGAGAAGGCACCAGATGTATGATGAGATGTGTACAGATGTACTGTGTGATGGTGCGATGTGGGCCAGGCATGCCCTTGACTCCTTTGACATGTGTGCATGTCGTACTGCGCACTTGGGGTGAGCGTCACTGGCATGGCACGGACACCAACACACGGAAGTGTCCCCTGATGCCCGGTACAGGGGTCATGACACCTGACTTGTCACTACCCACGGTGCACAATGTGACTATGTCATGTATGTGTGGGGGCTTCCCATCCGGTTGATGTTGGAGCACCCTCAAAAGCTGCAGCCGTTGCAGCAACCAACATGTGTCTGTGTGTAGATTGTCATTGCACACTGTTCCGCACACCATGCCACATGTGGTATCGGATGTGAGGTGCACATGTATGCATGGGACACGGAGTAGTGTGACAAGGACATGTCAGCATCCTCACAAGGTATGTGTGGTGAGTCATGACATGTGTACCTTCATGGCAAGGTGTGTGGGCTGGCCTAGTGTAATGTCATGTGACCTGTGGCTCCAGTGTTCCGCTACCAATCTCTGCAATCGGCATCCTACTGCTGCTGATGTGTGGGCGTATGTCACTCCTGTCTTACGTCTGGCTGTTCACTTGCACTGGGACACAGCTATTCCCATGGCGTGGCATGGGGAGGTTCTCAATCTCCGTGTGTAGCTGGGTCTTTGAAGGAGTGTCGCCTTGCATCCATACGTGTCCTGGCCATGTAGCACATACCTGACTCCCTATGTAGCATGTATATATTGCCAGATTAACATGTGCTCAGTACACATGAGTTGTTGTCGTAGTGCACTCACTCTTCGTTGTCACTTCCAAATTACTGCAGAGCGCCGCCTCTTGCCCGAATAATTCCAGACTTGGCTGCCATGCAGGATAATGACAGCATCCGGCTCTACCGCTTCACCCAACCGTTGATTCTGGAGTTGACGGCGAGACTGGCACCACACCTGCAACCGCAGCACAGGTATCCCACGGCACTGACACCCCAGCTGAAGGTAATGGCTGCCCTACATTTTCTTGCCACGGGTACCTTTCAAAATACCATAGCTCATGTTGGTGGCATGTCCCAGAGCACGTTCAGTGGTGTGCTGCATGATTTCTTAGAGGCCATGTTGATTCACCTGGATGACTTCATCAAGTTCCCAACCCCTGAACAGATGACTGAGGTCAAGCGTGGATTCTATGCCCTGTGAGGGATGCCCCATGTCATTGGGTCCATAGATGGGACACATGTAGCTTTGGTACCACCACACGCACGGGAGGTGGCGTACCGCAATCGGAAGCACTACCACTCCATCAATGCCCTTGTGGTGTGTCTGTCCAACATGGTGATTTCACATGTCTGTGCTCGTTTTCCAGGATCAGCACACGATGCCTACATCATGAGGCGTAGCGGGATGCCTGATATGATGATGCAGCTGCGCAACGAACGGGCATGTGTTGTTGGTGGGTACAGTCTGTCTGTCCTGTATTCTGTATAGCCTACCAGCACGACCGCTTCACCACTTCTAACGATGACCATGTGCTTTCCATGTAGGGGACGCTGGCTATCCCAACATGCCTTGGCTGCTCACACCTCTCCGCAACCCCATCACGCCGGCCCAGCTCCGCTACAACACCGCCCATGGCCGGACAAGGCGAGTGATAGAGAGGACGTTTGGCATGCTGAAGAGCCGATTCAGGTGCCTCCACAAGACCGGCGGCGCACTCCCATATGCCCCTTCGAAGGTCTGCAAGATCTTCATGGTCTGCTGCATGCTGCACAACATGGCAGTTGAAAGAGCAGTGCCACTCATCCTGAATCAACATGACGAGGACCATCCACCCGTGGAGGACGAAGGGCTTGGCAATGGGGCTAGTGATGTGGAGGATGTGGAGCCGCAAGAGGACATCCGGACTCGGCTCATACGCGACTTCTTTGCATAGTGGTGAGTACCAGTGTCTGAGTGTGCACGCATTGGTCCCCGTGTGGCATGCGTTGTGATGTGTGTCTCCACCTGCATGTATGGCACGTGAGTCAGAGGTGTGTGTGGGTGTGTCACTGGAGTGATGGTGCCAGTGATGGGTGTACTTCCTCAGTCATAATTGTGACCTAGCATGTTGTCATCCATACATGTGTCGAGTAAATGCACATGCAAGTGGCTGTGCTTTTTGTGGCTGGCTTCTTGTGTGTTTCTCTTCCCCAGGTACCTGCGCATGCCGTCTGCTGGTTGCATTGTTGTGGCACTGCTATTCCTCATGGACATGACATCGTGGGCTGACTCAGCGTTACAGGCACGGAAACGTTTGGAAGTCTCCATGGGGTAAGGGATGCATCTGGGGTGTATTGGGTGTGGCAGTTGTTCACGATGTGTGCACACTGCCCCCGTCGGTGTTTGGTTCCTCTGCAGCCATGTCGCATCCCCATGGGACACGACATGCAGCTGTGTACACCTGAATAGATGGTCTGCCTGGTTGACAGTCATCAGTGATGGGATAGGGGATTGTGATGATGGCATCAATGTGTGTGACACTGCCCTCGGACACATTCGGTTAGCATTGGCTTGACATGGTGTGGGACTTCGACATCCGCGGATCTTTGGTGTATGGCAGGCTCTCCGTGTGCAGCTGTGGGTATTTAGCTGTTAGCCGACGCTTGTGTGCCAGTTCCATGGCGAACACGCATGTGTGCTGCTGAAGGGGGGTGCCAGTGTTGGACCCACATGTTACTCCACATGATGTGTTCATGTGTACTTCGAGTTGCCTCTGCAATCCCAAATACATGACTAATAAAGGTGTCCCTATGCCTCCAAGGTGCCTCTTCTCAGTCAATGCTGATGTGTTGCCATGGTGCATCCTGCTTGTCTGGCATGGTATTCCCTGATTGTGGCTATGTGTCAATGTGTCGAGTGGCAAGATGCAAGCTGTGTGTGTGGGCTGAGACTGTGTATTGGGCATGATGTCCATGACTGTGTGGGTATTGTGACATGTGCCATCCCCATGCATCCAACGTTGGCCAGGCCCCCATTCTCTGCATCCACCGGACTCAAGCTTGCAGGACATGTTTCTGCCACCTGTCTACACATACCTGGGTGCCCCCCAGGACACTGGACTGGATCCCTGACCTCTGCGCATGACTGTTGCTGTACTCAATGTGTGTGTCAGCACGGTTGTTCGGTAACCCCCTCAGCTTGTTGGGCCCATCACGGGTGTGTATGGTGCTCCATGTCTGTCTTGCCTAATACACTGTGACCCATGTGTCCTGTGCCAGACTCAGGCCCCAGGGTGTGGGTGGTTGAAGACAAAAGATGATTCAGGCATGTTTTGACTTTACAAGACACATGTTAGGTAATAATGCTACCAGCAGGCATCTACTCTTCATAGTGTGATTTATTATTGGGGGGGGGGAAACAAAGTGAGTGTCTTTCCGGGAATTTTGAATCCAAAGTTCAGTAGGGGAGTTGGTGTCCTTGCCATTGGATGTCCTCAGAGTCCATGCCACAGTCTTTGTCAACATTGGTCAGCCAGTGACCAGCAGGGCCATGTGGCAGTGAATGTCTCTTGATGCTGTGATGCTGTTGCTCCAGTGGGCCAGGTGCCAGGCCAGGTGTCCTGGGAGATGGTGATGTAGCGCCGACCCTCACGGTCCTTTCCGTGGACGACCCGGCCTCCTGCGGGGAACCTCACCAGCAGGAGGTGACGACATCTGGGATGCTCCGTCGGATGTTTCCTCCTCCTCCTCCTCCTGATCCCTCCCTGTGGGTGGTGATGTTCTCCGCCTTCTGGCACAGGTAGGGTCGGCCATGTTGTCGGCCATCCGACGGAGTGTAGCGTGAATCCCCTGGAATGCCGTCACTTGCTCAGTCTGTCTGTCCTCCATCCTCCGTTGGTGTACCAGTAGACAGGCATGTAGCTCCGCATGTTGCTGGGCCTGCTGGGTCTTTATCCCATCGAGGCTCCCCTTGATCTCATTGAGGGTGGACACAACCTGGGCCATGCCCGTGGTGTCCTGCCGGTATGAGTCCAGGATGTTACGGACATGGGAAAATACCGGATCCCCAGCCAACTGGTCAGGCTCGTGCCTCCGCCGTCCTCCACTCCCACCACCCCTGCCCACTTGCGCCTGGCCTGCCCTTGTGGGCACATCGGGTCTCCGGGACCCCTGAGGGGTGGCATTGGCGTTGTCGCCTGCCTCCTCCTGGGTGCCCGGGACACCGTGTCCCTCCTGGCCAGCCTGGCTGCATTGTGGTGTTGGGGCAGGGATCCTGGGTGTCTCCTGGGATGTGGCGGGAGTGGGGGTGGTGGTTGGCACAGTTGTACCTGACGCAGGTGCTGCAGGCGGTAGGACACCAGAGGGGCCAGGTCGGTCGGGGTCGTCCACAGAGTGGTGAGAGTGGTCGCTGCCAGTGGGATCGGGCTCCTGCAGATCCGGGTCCTGTGAGTGTTCCCCCCCAGTGTTGGGGGGTGCACCACGACGTTGACCTGTGTGTGAGAGAGACAATGTTAATTTTGGTCCATGCAACATCCATGTTTCATCATTTCCTAAGTTGGCACATTTCCTCTTGGAATTAGGATCTGTCTTGCATTCCACTCACAGTGCACTTGTGCATGGGTGTGTCCCTTGGGCACCACTTTGGCACCTTTCACTATGTGTGGCACAGTCTTACTTGCTGCGTCAAGTGTGACTGCAGTCAGCTGTGGAGTGGGCAGGTGTTGCGAGCCATGCATTGGCGCCTTCCGTGTAGCACTGTACATGTGCACATGGATTTGTTCCACACACTTATGTGATGCAGGTAGCTGTCATTGTGCTCGTGCACAGGTTGTGACATGGCCCTGTGTTTTGCCATGGAGAAGAGGGGGGGTTCTGGCACGGGCCACCCTTGGCTACATGCACGCAGTCTACCTGCTGACGAGCAGACATTCCCACACACCACATGGCTGATTTGCTCTCCCTGTGTCTCCCTCCCTCTCTGTCCCCCTCTCCCTCCCTCTCTGTCCCCCTCTCCCTCCCTCTCTGTCACCCTCTCCCTCCCTCTGTGTGTCAGCCTCCTCCCTCTGTCCGTCTCCCTGTGTCTCCCTCCCTCTCTGTCACCCTCTCCCTCCCTCTCTGTCACCCTCTCCCTCCCTCTGTGTGTCAGCCTCCTCCCTCTGTCCGTCTCCCTGTGTCTCCCTCCCTCTCTGTCCCCCTCTCCCTCCCTCTCTGTCCCCCTCTCCCTCCCTCTGTGTGTCAGTCTCCTCCCTCTGTCCGTCTCCCTGTGTCTCCCTCCCTCTCTGTCCCCCTCTCCCTCCCTCTCTGTCCCCCTCTCCCTCCCTCTCTGTCACCCTCTCCCTCCCTCTGTGTGTCAGCCTCCTCCCTCTGTCCGTCTCCCTGTGTCTCCCTCCCTCTCTGTCCCCCTCTCCCTCCCTCTCTGTCCCCCTCTCCCTCCCTCTCTGTCCCCCTCTCCCTCCCTCTGTGTGTCACCCTCTGTCACCTCAGCCCAGCTTCCTGGGCACACACTGTTAGCAGATCTTTGAGTGGCCCTTGGCTTGTTGATGTGAGTTTGTTTCTGATCTCCAGGCACCCATTGGGTGTGATGTGTGTGTGTGCGCTGCTGCTGTGGTGGTGTGTGCTGCCACTCTTTCACAATGTTGGCTGTTCATTAGCTGCTGTCATGTGCAAAACAGTGCCTTCACCCCCATGTGTTGATGCAAGGCGTCCGCCATTTGCTGGCAAGTCATTCCTGTGTTGGGACACACTGTTTGTCTGGCTGTGACCTAGGCCATATGGGCAGAGTGCATTGTTGTCTGCTTCGGAGTCGCACTATGTGATTTTTGGGGCCCAGCCTCCCGCCATCCGGGTTACCGTGTCATGTGTTGTTGTCTTCTGTGACTTGCCATTGTCCAGCTGGGTGCATGGTGGCAGCAGTGGCATGTGCGTGCTCATGGAGTGTGGTTGAGTAATGCGATGGCTTGTGGTGGTTGCGTGCCTGTTAGTGATTTTGGTTGTGGATGCCGTTCCCCCCATGTGAGGTGCGTTGTTTGTGTACTCACCCGGGTCTCGGAGTCCTTCTAATCCTTTGACTGCCTCCACCGGCAGTATCGCCATCACCCTCTCCTCCCAGGGATGGTACTGTACGGGTCTGCGGTAGGGCCCTCCTCCGGTGGCGTTGGCCTGGTCGTGTACCTCCTGCCTCTTGGCTCTGACCCTCCTCCGCAGATCGTACCACCTGTTCTGGCATTCCTGCCTGGTCCTCCTGGTGTCCGCAACAGCATTCACAGCATCGACGATGGTCTGCCACATGGCTGTTTTTGCTGCCAGGCTGGTGTTTCTGACCAATGTTCCAAAGATCTGTGGCTCGACTCTGAGGATTTGATCAACAAGGACCTCCAACTCTCGGTTACTGAACTTTGGATTCTTGGTAGTGGGCATGGTGAGGGGTGTGGGTGGGGATGGTGGGGGGGGGGTGTGTGGATGTTGGGGGGGTGTGTGGATGGTTGTGTGTGTGTGTGTGTGTGAATGTGATGAGGGGGTGTTTGTGAGGGTGGTTGTGTGAAGGTGTGCAAGTGTAAGGTGTGGTGTAGCTTGTTGTATGGTTCTGTGGTGTCTGGCAGCAGTGAGTCTGTTGCAAAGGCTCATGGTTTATGTGTGTGGGCCCTTTTTATTGGTCCATGGGTGGGTGTGGCAGTGTTTGAATTTTGGGTGGGTGTGTTATAAGTAGTGGTGGTGTTTTGGCCCTCTGTTTGTCTTTGGCAGTTGCAGGTCAGTGAAGGTGTATTTGTATTGTTTGTTGGCCATGTTTAGTGGCTTTGTGCCATTCGAATAGTGTCTTCTTGTGTTGTTTTGTTTTGTCCTGGTTGTGTACGTGCGTTTTGAGCGTGTGTACGGTGTGTAGACGGGCCATTTGGTTGTACGGTGCTGTCCTTGTGTGTGGGTTGGTACGACTCGTACATGCGGTTGTGATGTTGGGGCCTGGGGTGCGCTCCGTACTTAGGAGTTTGTGTTGGGGGTAGGACCGTAACGTACTGGGGTGTACATAGATGGTGGTGCGACACGTACAGGGGTGGGGGTACGACTGGAACGTACTGGGGTGTAGGTACACGGGGGTATGACACGTACTGGGGTGGGGGTACGACTGGAACGTACTGGGGTGTAGGTACACGGTGGTGCGACACGTACAGGGGTGGGGGTACGACTGGAACGTACTGGGGTGTAGGTACACGGGGGTATGACACGTACTGGGGTGGGGGTACGACTGGAACATACTGGGGTGTACATAGACGGTGGTACGACACGTACAGGGGTGGGGGTGGGGCGCGAACGTACTGGGGTGTACATAGACGGTGGTGCGACACGTACAGGGGTGGGGGTGGGGCTCGAACGTACTGGGGTGTACATAGACGGTGGTACGACACGTACTGGGGTGGGGGTACGACTGGAACGTACTGGGGTGTAGGTACACGGTGGTGCGACACGTACAGGGGTGGGGGTACGACTGGAACGTACTGGGGTGTAGGTACATGGGGGTATGACACGTACTGGGGTGGGGGTACGACTGGAACGTACTGGGGTGTACATAGACGGTGGTACGACACGTACAGGGGTGGGGCGCGAACGTACTGGGGTGTACATAGACGGTGGTGCGACACGTACAGGGGTGGGGGTGGGGCTCAAACGTACTGGGGTGTACATAGACGGTGGTACGACATGTACTGGGGTGGGGGTACGACTGGAACGTACTGGGGTGTACATAGACGGTGGTACGACACGTACTGGGGTGGGGGTACGACTGGAACGTACTGGGGTGTACATAGACGGTGGTGCAACATGTACAGGGGTGGGGGTGGGGCTCGAACGTACTGGGGTGTACATAGACGGTGGTACGACACGTACTGGGGTGGGGGTACGACTGGAACGTACTGGGGTGTACATAGACGGTGGTACGACACGTACTGGGGTGGGGGTACGACTGGAACGTACTGGGGTGTAGGTACACGGTGGTGCGACACGTACTGGGGTGGGGGTACGACTGGAACGTACTGGGGTGTAGGTACACGGTGGTGCGACATGTACTGGGGTGGGGGTACGACTGGAACGTACTGGGGTGTAGGTACACGGTGGTGCGACACGTACAGGGGTGGGGGTACGACTGGAACGTACTGGGGTGTACATAGAGGGTGGTACGACCCGTACTGGGGTGGGGGTACGACTGGAACGTACTGGGGTGTACATAGAGGGTGGTACGACCCGTACTGGGGTGGGGGTATGACTGGAATGTACTAGGGTGTACATAGAGGGTGGTACGACACGTACTGGGGTGGGGGTACGACTGGAACGTACTGGGGTGTACATAGACGGGGGTATGACACGTACTGGGGTGGGGGTACGACTGGAACGTACTGGGGTGTAAGTACACGGTGGTGCGACACGTACTGGGGTGGGGGTACGACTGGAACATACTGGGGTGTAGGTACACGGTGGTGCGACACGTACAGGGGTGGGGGTGGGGCTCGAACGTACTGGGGTGTAGGTACACGGGGGTATGACACGTACTGGGGTGGGGGTACGACTGGAACGTACTGGGGTGTACATAGAGGGTGGTACGACCCGTACTGGGGTGGGGGTACGACTGGAACGTACTGGGGTGTACATAGAGGGTGGTACGACCCGTACTGGGGTGGGGGTACGACTGGAACGTACTGGGGTGTACATAGAGGGTGGTACGACACGTACTGGGGTGGGGGTACGACTGGAACGTACTGGGGTGTACATAGACGGGGGTATGACACGTACTGGGGTGGGGGTACCACTGGAACGTACTGGGGTGTAGGTACACGGTGGTGTGACACTTACTGGGGTGGGGGTACGACTGGAACGTACTGGGGTGTAGGTACACGGTGGTGCGACACGTACAGGGGTGGGGGTGGGGCTCGAACGTACTGGGGTGTACATAGACGGTGGTACGACACGTACTGGGGTGGGGGTACGACTGGAACGTACTGGGGTGTAGGTACACGGTGGTGCGACACGTACAGGGGTGGGGGTGGGGCTCGAACGTACTGGGGTGTACATAGACGGTGGTACGACACGTACTGGGGTGGGGGTACGACTTGAACGTACTGGGGTGTACCTAGACGGGTGGGGGTATACATACACGGGGGGTACATGTCGGACGTACGGGGGCTGGGTGGAGTGTTGGGCGCGTATGCGGGCACATGTCTCCATGGTTGCTATAGGAGTTCGGTGCGGACGGTGTTTTTTCCATACGGTTGTAAGCTCGGACGCACGGGATGGATCGTGATTCCTCGGTCGGGCTTGGCTTTTCACGTTTGTAAGGTAAATCATCTGAGGACGTGTCGGACACATTTTCCG
Source organism: Triturus cristatus (assembly GCF_964204655.1). Taxonomy (NCBI): domain Eukaryota; kingdom Metazoa; phylum Chordata; class Amphibia; order Caudata; family Salamandridae; genus Triturus; species Triturus cristatus. The sequence goes on along the minus strand of NC_140581.1, from coordinate 73,002,814 downwards.
ACCCGAGGACGTGTGGGGAATTATTCCCAGTGCGGTTCGTATGGACTTTTTACCATGCGAATCGTGATTGCCAGTTCGTACGGCACTTGTACGATTCGTACGGTAAAAAGACCCGATACGAGTCGTACGGGGACATTTTTTACCGGATCGTGATCGCCACCTCAGTCTGCAAAGGCAGTGTGTGGGTGTCAGGGTACAGGGCCTCTAAGGGTGGCACAATATGTGCTGCAGCCCTTAGGGGCCTTCTCTGGTCACAAGGCCCTGGGTACCTAGGGTAACATTTACCAGGGGCTGACATGTGGCCAGAGATGCCAATTGGGTTTAGGCTGTCATGCAGTTCTAGGGTAGGAACACAGGCCCTGGGCACCTGATTGGCAGGAGCCCAGGGCACACTCAGTCAAAGTACATCAGCAATTCAGCAAAAAGTGGGGGCATACCATGCAAGAAAGATGGCACTTTCTCATACGATCCCCCCGAAATGAAAGGTGATGAGACTAACCTTGCCCTATGAAGTCTTCATTGTCTAAGTGGAAGAACCTGGAAAGTCCATCTGCATTGGCATGGGCAGTCCCTGGTCGGTGTTCCACTTCGAAGTCCATTCCCTGTAGGGAGATGGACCACCTCAGTAGTTTTGGATTTTCCCCTTTCATTTGCATTAGCCATCTGAGAGGTCTGTGGTCAGTTTGAACCAGGAAGTGAGTACCAAACAAGTATGGCCTCAATTTCTTCAGGGACCAAACCACAGCAAAGGCCTCCCTATCAATGGCACTCCAATGCTGCTCTCTGGGGAGAAGCTTCCTGCTTATCAAAGCAACAGGTTGGTCTTGGCCTTCATCATTGGTCTGGGATAGGACCACTCCTATCCCTAGCTCAGAGGCATAAGTCTGCACTATGAACAGCTTGGCATAATCTGGAGCTTTTAGAATTGGTGCTGAGCACATTGCTTCTTTCAGTGTGTCGGAAGCCTTTTGGCAACTAACTGTCCAGTTAACCTTCTTGGGCATATTTTTGGAGGTAAGCTCTGTGAGGGGAGTCACAATGGACCCATATCCCTTCCAGGTTCCAGGTTTAATGTCTTTATTTCGATAATAAAATCATAAAAGACAGCAAAATTAATGCATACAGTTTGAACCATACTTTTCAATCACCATATACTGTCCAGTTTACAAATATTTTTTACACACAATAAAAGCTATACATTTAAAAAACCCTCGTTAAGCATCCCATTTGTATTTAGACAATCCATCTATATAAATTTAAAAGCATAAAATCAGTCGATAAAAACCATCTTAAAATACTATACAATGTCCATCTTTGGAATGAAATACAATTCGGATGAGCAATCATTTCTATCTGTTTGTTAGCTCTAATAATCCAAACCCAGCCAAGGAATTTCGCTGTGCTCACTACAAACAACTCTGAGGTATTCGTCTTCAATGCCCGAATGGCCTCCACAGACCTACTGCAAGTAAGGCGTTGGAACAGAGGTTTTATTCATTTTCTACGTGGGTCTTTATACATGGGACAGGCAAATAAAAGATGGCCCTCAGTCTCCTTATCGCCAGGACACCATTTGTAAAATTCGGTTGCTCCAGTACCCCAATTTTTAGTAAATGAATTCAAGGGCAGAGATCCCACCCGAAACTGATGGTAGAGTTTCTTGTCAAGGGGTCTGGTAATGATATCCCAGTAGTTCTCACGGGAAGGATCCAACTTATTAGCCAGGAACCTTCCTGTTAAACTTGTAGAACTAGAAGCGGACACTAGGGTTTGCCGAACTGAGGCCCAGTACAATGCTTTAAATTCTTGTTTGGTGGGAAACACATTGGTTCCTGGAGACACCCACAGCTGTTCCAATCCCATTTCCACCAGAATGGTTTTTACCATGCGTAGCCATGGAATTCTCCCGGAGCCCTCAATGGACCTAACTTCTACAAGTTCATTAGCAAATATAGCTAGGTCGGTAGAAGACCAAATCCGTCTCCAATCTAAACCTCGCCATCTCATTTATTGGATTACATCCTAAGTCCAAACAAAGGGGTATAGATGGAGTTGATTGCGGTAGCCCCACTAAACTCCGCAAGAACTTGCACTGTGCTTTGAACAGACTAGAAAGGTCCATATACGCCCAGAGATCTGCTCCATATAAAATAGCAGCGTTAATCCTTGCGTCATAAATTTTTAGCGCTGGGAGCACACGTTTAGTGATCGATCTCCTTTGTTCCCTAAGGAGACAGCCAGTTAGGCGGGCCAGTTTAAGCTGCTGTTCGACAACCTGCTCCTTCCATCGCAGGCGAAAGTCTAGGGTAACCCCTAGGTAGGTCATATGATCTACTTGTTCGAAGTTAGCCCCACCCATCCTTACCGAGCTCCGAACCGAAGTGTTCTTAGTGAAAACCATGAACTTAGTTTTGCCCACGTTTACCTTCAAATCATTGATGACACAGAACTCCTCAAAGCGGTTCAGAGCCCGCTGTAAACCGCTTCTAGTCTTAGAGAGGAGCAGAGTGTCATCAGCGAAGATAAGCATGGGGAACTTCTTCCCAGCCAGGGAGGGAGCATCAGTGGGGAAGGCCTTGAAAAAATTTACTACCTGGTCAATAAATAACAGGAAGAGTGTGGGTGCCAGGACACACCCCTGACGAACCCCACGTGTTACTGGGAAACTGTTCGTCACTTGTCCTTGACCTCCCCACCGGACCCTTGCAAAATTGTCCTCATGCAGTTTAACAATTAAATCCAATAGTTCCAAGGGCAAACCCAAGTCTCTCAAGACACGCCACAGTTTAGCCCTCGGAACCATGTCAAAAGCCGCCTTTAGATCAATAAAAGCGGCGAAAATTTTTCCCCCGCCCAACAGCACCACCTTCCAGTAAATCAGACAAAGTCTAAACACCTGGTCGATGGTGCTGATACCAGATCTGAAGCCTGCTTGCATGGGAGACAAAATGCCCTCAGAGACCATCCAGCCCTGAACTCTACCTAAGACCATTCGTGCAATGACCTTTTGAAGAGAATCAATAAGGCTGATCGGGCGATAGTTGCCCGGATTAGACCGATCTCCTTTTTTGTGGATTGGAAGGATCTCAGCCCCCTTCCAGCTCTTTGGGATTCTAGCTCCTTTAGCAATTGCGTTGGCTAACCTGGTAATGTACGGTACCCAAAGTTCTTGGTTGGCTTTAAACAAGTCAGCGGGGATTAGGTCCATCCCCGGTGCTTTCCCCCGCTGAGTCAAACCCAGGGCCAATTCGGTTTCTTGTTCTGAGAAGATCAGGACCCCACCGTGATCAAACAGTGTATACTCATTACTCAACATGGTGGAGGATTCCGAGATCTCAGACCTAAATTGGGCAGCATAAAAATCCACCCAAGTTCCAGGGGGGACATGATTTGTAGGCGTTTTCGAATCTGGGTCTCTGCCCCACTTTACAAGTTCCCAGAATTTAGTCTGGTTATTGGATGAGGATGCATCCAGGAGATCGGACCAGTGCCTATCTTCCCACTCTCTTTTAGCATCCCACTGTTTTTTTTTATACTGTACCCTAGCTAACTTGACATCACTCATAACCCGAGACTTAACCGCTTTAACTAGTTGGCTATAGGCCTCCCTACATTTCCCGTTGTACCATTTCTGACGGGAACCAAGTTTTTTAGGGGGGCCTTCTAAGCATGGACAGGATAAAAGAGATTTAAGCTGCTCAAAACAGCATTCGTGAGTCTCGGTAACATAATCGATGCCAACCCCCTCAAACACATTGGGCATTAGTTCATTCACCGTGTTGGTGACCAAATTATTAATACTTTCGAGGAGGGAGGCGTCACCCCCCAACCTAGACCATTTCAGCCTTCTTCTGTCATTGGACAAGGTGACATCTCCAATCCTAAAAGTGTCTGGATTCCTCAATCTATTTGAGCCCGGGAACCTTAAACTAAGCGACAAAGGATTGTGGTCGCTTTCTGGGCGGGATACCACTTCTATGTCGATCATATATTGCCAGAAATCCAACTTTAGCAAAATATAATCTATACGGCTTTTCCTTAAGCCATTATCATAGGTATCGCAGGCACATTGGTCTGATAAGGAGCGGCCATTAGCTGCCCTTAAGCCCCTATTCAAGCATAAAGCCATCCAGTTCAAAGCAGCCTCAGTCCCTTTAGCAATTTTATCAATAGATAAGTCCGGAATATTCCAGACTGCATCCTCAGTGGATCCCCAACTGTCCCCAGCTGCCTGAAGCGGCTCAAAGGTGCAGTTCAAATCACCCGCTAGGACAAAAAAATTGTCACTTCCTAACCCATCGAGATACCTGTCCACTACATCAACAATACCAGGGCAGCGGCCTCCAGGTAGGCCTCGTGCATAGATGTTAATAATAATCAAATCCCGATGGACAGCTTTACTCATTTTAATACCCAGGAGGTCCTGATGTTCTACAAATATTTCAGACAGGTGGACTCCCAAAGCCTGCTTCACCCAAATCAATAGGCCCCCTGAAGCGCGCCCTTTACTACCACTGATTGCGGGTTTGGAGAAATTAATAAACCCAACCCTGTGGATTGGGACCGTTGCCCAAGTTTCCTGAAGTAATATGATATCAAAAGTATCTATAAATTCCAACCACTCCTCTGAGAGTAGCCGACCCTTAATCCCAGCCACATTCCAGGAAGCTACCTTTAATATATCGTGTGGAGTTGTTACATTACTTTTAGATAATTGAGCCATTGGCACAGTGGAGGCTTGGTTCTCCACTGCCTTCACAGGTTCTGCCCGTATCTCGAAACTGGAAGTCATACATACACTATCCACCCCCACAATTTCCTCTAAAATATCCTCAGCAGTCGCTTCGACCGTCCCCCCCATAAGATTTAGCATTGGGCCCCCCTCTTCGACGAACCCCATAGAAGATTCCACCCTTTCGGGCCTGGTTACTACATCCCTACAACACTCAACAGTGCTGTTCACCTTACTTGGTAGGTGTAGTCAATCGACAGCCTCAAGGTCGGAAAGGGGGCCGTAACGATTGAAAAGTAGAGGGTGTTGGGGGCGGTAAGGTGATCTAACAATTGGACGCCTCCTGTCTAGTAATCTCTTAGGTGGGTGGCCGGGTGGGAGTTTAGAATGTCTTCCGGGGTAAAAATAAGCAAGGTCCAGTGTTTGAACATCCCCCATTCTTGCAAACCTTGCTTCCCTTTGAATGGACTCTACCACCCAGGGATCCTTAAACGATACCAAAATGCAATCACCCTCTAAGTCTATGGTCCCAAAACCCACCCAATCTACTCTCCTTACTAATAGGATTTCAGTTGAAGTTGATGGCGGGAGGGGGCGATTTTTATTGAGCCAGAATACTACTTTATTACGTAAGTCCCTGTCTGTCTCATTAACACCCTCCTTAACGGGTGCTGCCCCGGTTAACACAATAGTATATTGATTTGCTTCTGGGGGTAAGTCAGTACGGAGATAAGCACACTTAGCATTGTTTCCCCCAGTATGGGTAGTGGGATTACGATTAGTAGCTGGCTTTCCTAGAGAAGGCTGGGATAGGGTGCTATGTGCAACATTTTCCCTGTCGTCCGTCCTGCCTGTTTGTGCTCATTGCGCTGTTATCATGGAGGTGACTTTACTAGATTCCTGCGACAAGGTGCCAACACCAACAGTGCTAACATTGTCCCTGGAACCCACCTGTGCTTGAGACTTGGTTACTACAGCCCCCGTTGCTTTACCAAGGCTAACATTGTCTGTACACTTAATTGGATTTGCCTGAGAAGTGGAAGCCCCCATAACTATGGAGGGGACGGATAGCTTATGAAGTAGGTTCATGTTCATATTCGCGGCAGACTCCAAAGCATCAATTTTGATGGTCATCAGCCTGGTTTGCTCCAGGACGGGGAGCAGGAGGGTTTTAATCATGGCCTTCATTTTTGCCAACAGGATTTCGTCACTATTAAGACAAGTAGGGCAAGGATCTGATGAACCAATAGAGGTTAGAGTGGGGCATAATACATTTGGAAGTACTGGGGGGGGTTGCATAGCAGTGGGCAGCAACGAACCAGCTGCACAAGTACTATTAGAAACATTTAATTTAAACAGCTTCTGTGCTCTCCCCCCATGATTGCTCAGAATATTTTTCCTTTTACAGTCTTTTTTTCTAAAAGAATCAATCGCTTCCGGTGGATTCGACACCAAATTAATGATTGTGTCCACTCTATCTGTACCTCTATCTTGGGCCCCACTATGCTGGATATCATCTAAACTCAAATCAGTATTGTCTGGAGAATGTAGGGAACCCACCCCTTCTCCCTCAGCATGCATTAGTGCCTCCGTCGTTATTGAATGTAAACAATTAGACGGGACTTGGGCCACAGGGCTAGAAATAGTAGCAAGGGCACCTAAAGAGGAGCGCTTACCACTAACTAAGTCTAGGGAAAGCCTTTTCTCAGTCAATGCTATTTCTTTTTCTAAAATCCCAGTTGCTCGAATTATAAAAGCATCAAGCGGACCAGAAACTATTCCCTTAGAAGTTTGCAGTTGAACTGTGCGATCCTTACCGGACCTTAGAGGCATATTAAGTTATATTGAGACAAGCAGTGCCTATAACAAACCCCAATCTGTATTAATAGGTAGATGCCCTCTGCGATAAAAAACACAATGAAATGGGATGAAAACCCAATGATTGTGGACAAGCCCAACCTCGTCCAATCGTGAACGGCCACAAACTAGTCCCAGACCAATCCCGTGTGGTCAACGTTGACCTTGTTAACAAGATAGAAAATGATCGTTGGCTACTCTGCCTTTATGATCATTAAATAGCATAACAAGAGTCAGAAAAAGCAATTTATCCTAGAAGGGCCGACTGCCGCCGTGCCCAACAAATAATCCACAGGGGAAACTGGGTTAGCAACCAGGAGTAGTACAAACAATCCGTTAGGAAGCAAAGTCCACAGTACCTTGGGGTGACCGCTGATGGAGTGGCACAACTTGGAAGGGTTGCCCCGCCCCGTCCAGCTCCGGTCAGTGACGGGCAAGGACGGGCCCGCCCTTGGCCCGGGCTTTGCCCGGGCGCGGCCCGCGCGCGTCCCGCGCTGCGGTGACACCTGGCAGCCTATGTAGTAGTCCGGCGCTGCCAGGTGTCGTCACCGCGAGCGCCGCTCTCCAGGGAAGCCGGGAAATGGAGTTCCGGTGCGCCGTTCCCCTCACGGCGGTGGCGGAGGCGTCCGCGAGCAGAGCGAAGGCAAGAGAGGAGAAATATCCCCGCTGGACAGGCCGTTCCCCTCACGGCATGTAGGTCAACAAGGCAGCAGGCAGGTCGAAATTAAAGCGTCCCGCACTGCGGTGACACCTGGCAGCCTATGTAGTAGTCCGGCGCTGCCAGGTGTCGTCACCGCAAGCGCCATTCTCCAGGGAAGCCGGGAAATGGAGTTCCGGTGCGCCGTTCCCCTCACGGCGGTGGCGGAGGCATCCGCGAGCAGAGCGAAGGCAAGAGAGGAGAAATATCCCCGCTGGACTGGCCGTTCCCCTCATGGCAGGTAGGTCAACAAGGCAGCAGGCAGGTCGAAATTAAAGCGTCCCCTTCACAAACCTCCTGTAGTACCCAGTTAAACCAAGGAATGCCCTGACTTGAGTCTGGGTTGTTGGAGCTGCCAAGTCCAGGATGGCTTGGATCTTGGGCTGTAAGTGTTATACTTGGCCTCCACCAACAAGGTGGCCCAAGTATGCCACAGTGCCCTGCCCTATCTGGCATTTGGATGCCTTGATAGTGAGGCTTGCTTTTTGCAGAGCCTCTAGAGCCTTCCCAAGGCGGATCAGGTGATCCTGCCAGGTGGAGCTAAAGACAGCAATATAACCAAGATAAGCTGCACTAAAGGACTCCAACACAGCCAGGACTTGGTCCACCAACCTATGGAAGGTGGCAGGGGCATTATTTAACCCAAAAGGCATCACAGTGAACTGATAATGCCCATCAGGTGTGGAGAATGCTGTTTTCTCTTTTGCTCCTGGGGCCACGCCAATCTGCCAGTACCCTGCAGTTAAGTCAAAGGTACTGAGAAATATGGTTGCTCCCAATTTGTCTATCAATTCATCTGCTCTTGGAATAGGGTGAGCATCTGTCTTGGTGACAGAGTTGAGCTCTCTATAGTCCACACAACACCTCGTTTCTCTCTTTCTACCCTGTGGGTGAGGTTTAGGGACCAGGACCACTGTGCTAGCCAAGGGGCTCTCAGAGGGTTTAATAACCCCTAACTGAAGCTCCTTGCCGACTTCAGCTTTGATGCTTTCCTTGACTTGGTCTGACTGATGATAGATCTTGTTTTTGACAGGTGCACTGTCACCAGTGTCCACATCATGGGTACACCAGTTTGTCAGACCAGGGGTCAGGGAAAAGAGGATAGCATACTGTTGCAAGACGTTCTTGCAGACCGTCTGCTGTTGGGCAGAGAGGGTGTCTGAAAAGACAACCCCATCTACTGACCCATCTTTTGGGCTGCAGGAGAGGAGATCAGGGAGAGGTGCGCTCTCTGCTTCCTGTTCCTCATCCGTCTCCATCAGCATGGTGATGTCAGCCCTGTCATTGTAGAGCTTAAGGCGGTTCACATGGATAACCCTTTTGGGTGTCCTGCTAGTGCCCAGGTCAACCAAGTATGTGGCCTCACTCTTTTTTTCTAGGATAGGGTAAGGGCCACTACATCTATCTTGGAGTGCCCTTGGTGCCACTGGCTCCAAAACCCACACCTGTTGTCCAGGTTGAAATTCAACCAGTGCAGCTTTTTGGTCATACCAGTGCTTCTGAAGCTCCTGGCTGGCCTCAAGATTCTTGGAAACCTTTTCCATGTACTCAGACATTCTGAACCTTAGGCCAAGCACATAGTCCACAATGTCTTGCTTGGGTTCTTTGAGAGGCCTCTCCCAACCCTCTTTCACAAGATAGAGTGGTCCCCTCACAGGATTACCAAACAGAAGTTCAAAGGGGGAAAACCCCACTCCTTTCTGTGACACTTCCCTGTAAGCGAATAGCAGGCATGGCAACAGGACATCCCATCTCCTTTTGAGTTTTTCAGGGAGCCCCATGATCATACCTTTCAATGTCTTGTTGAACCTCTCAACAAGGCCATTGGTTTGTGGGTGATATGGTGTAGTAAACTTGTACTGCACTCCACACTCCTTCCACATGTGTTTCAGGTAAGCAGATATGAAGTTGGAACCTGAAACCACCTCCTTAGGAAACCCCACCCTGGTGAAGACACCCAGGAGGGCCTTGGCTTCTGCAAGAGCTGTAGTAGTCCTAAGTGGAATAGCCTCAGGCTACCTAGTAGCATGATCCACTACTACTAGAATTAATTTGTTCCCTGAGGCAGTGGGAGGTTCAATTGGACCCACAATGTCCACACCTACCCTTTCAAAAGGCACTCCCACCACAGGCAGTGGTATGAGGGGGGCCTTTGGGTGACCACCTGTCTTGCCACTGGCCTGACAGGTTACACAGGAGCTGACAAACACCTTCACCTTTTGGTGCATCTGGGGACAGTAGAAGTGACTAACTAGCCTTTCCCAGGTTTTAGTTTGCCCCAGATGTCCAGCTAGGGGAATGTCATGAGCCAAAGTTAGGAGGAACTCCCTGTACTTCTGTGGCACTACCACCCTCTTGGTGGTTCCAGGAGTGGGGTTTCTTGCCTCAGCATAGAGTAATCCCTCTTCCCAATAAGCTCTGTGGGTACCACTGACATCTCCCTTTGCTCCTGAAACAGCTTGCTGCCTTAGGCTTTCAAGAGTGGGACAGTCTTGCTGAATCTGGCACAGCTCTTCCCTAGTGGGTCCCCCTGGGCCCAAGAGTTCGACCTGGTAAGGGTCAAGTTCCATGGGCTAAGTTCCCTCTGGGGTGCCCAAGTCCTCTCCCTGTGGAGAGGGGTCCTGAGTGGTTTGCTGTACAGAAGCTGGTTCCCCAGTCTTCTTACCTTTTCTCTTGGTTGGTTGGGCCATACTTTCAGGCTCCAAACCTACTTGTTCACCCTTCCTCTTGCTCTGGTTTGCACACACACCAATTCAGGGATACCCAGCATGGCTGCATGGGTATTTAGCTCAACCTCGGTTTCCAGATCATTCCCTAGGAGACATGCAGCTGGTAGCTTTTGAGAGACCACTACCTGTTTCAGGCCAGTAACCCCCCGCCAGCCTAATGTCACCATAGCCATGGGATGACTAGTGGTAATACTGTCAGCATTGGTGACTGGGTAAGTTTTCCCAATCAAATATTGCTCAGGGGAAACCAGTGTGTATCTCACCATAGTGATACTGGTACCTGTATCCCTCAGAAGTTCTACCCTAGTCCCATTCACCCAGGGTTATTGCAAATACCGCTTTAAGCTGGGTGGCCACACAGCTATAGTGGCAAACTCAACTTCCCCCATTGAAACTAGACTTGCTGCAGTGTGTGCCCAGATTTGCTCAGGGCACTCTTCTGATCCCAGCTGTAGACTTGCCAGCTGTACTGGGTGCCTTAGGAACCTTGTTGTGGAGGCAAGATTTATCTAGAGTTAAGTGTCCCAACTTCTTACAGTTGTTACACCAGGCCTTTAAAGAATCATAGTTCGTCCCCCTATAAGGTTGAGGTGAATAGGGAGTAGTTTTGGACCTACCCCCCTGAACAGGTTTTTGGGGCCCTTTGGAAGACTCAGACTTTTTATCTTGGGGATTCTCACCACTTTTCCCCAGGGGAGGTTTTGTAACCACCTTCTTCTGGTCACCCCCAGTGGTTGTCCTTGTCACCCTAGTCTTGACCCAGTGGTCTGCCTTCTTTCCCAATTCTTGGGGAGAAATTAGACCTAGGTCTACCAAATGCTGATGCAACTTTTCATTTGTGCAATTACTTAATATATGTTCCTTCATACACACATTGTAAAGTCTAGTACAATCATGCACATTATGTCCAGCTAACCAACCATCCCGTGTCTTTACTGAGTAGTCCACAAAGTCAATCCAGGACTGCGTCTGGGTCTTGTGAGCCCCCCTGATTCTAATTCTATACTCCCCAGCAGTGAATTCAGATCCCTCAATCAGAGTCTTCCTCATGAGGTCATAGGAACCTGCATCCGGCCCAGAGAGGTTCAGAAGCCTGTCTCTGCAGTTACCAGAGAACAGTTCCCACAGGAGTGCCCCCAGACAGGTTTTTTTACTCTTCTTATTTCACAAGCCCTCTCAAAGGCTGTGAACCATTTGGTGATGTCATCACATTCCTCAAATTTAGGGACAATCCCTTTTGGGATTTTAGGTTCAGAAGTTTCCTCCCTATCCTTATTTTTGGTATTGCTGCCACCATTGATGGGTGCTAAACCCATCTCTTTCCTTTCTTTCTCTAGAGCTAGGAGTCTGGACTCTAGATCCAATCTTTTGGCCAGCTTTGCTAGAAAGCTGTCCTCAGTGAACTCTCTGGTACCTTGTCCACCTATGTGGTCTCTAGGTTCCCACATGCTGATTCTTGGATTCAAGGGTATGGGGGCCGTTAACTCCCTAGGGATGACTGGAGGGGGTTTATTATCCTCCTCCTCCTCTTCCCTCTCCTCATCTGACTGGTCATCACCATGTTCAGATGGGTGGCCCTTTGCATAACAGAAAATGAGGTGGGAGGTAGAGGCTAACACAGAAAATGAGGGGGAAGGTAAAGGTTAAAGGGTTATAGGTTCAGTATTGATTAAGGAGGGTGGCCCTTTGCATACTCAGCCAGGAGCTCCTGAAGCCCTTGTTTGGTTGGATGCAGGCCCATTGGTATACTTTTTAGTTTGCAGAGGGACCTCAGTTCCTTGAAAGACAAGTGTAAGTAAGGTGTGAGGTCGAGCTCCTCCACCAGGTCCTGCATGGTATTACTTTCACTAAGAGCTGGGTTTCTTTGCGTCATTCTAACCTGACAGTTCTAATCCTCTACCCTTGACTATAGTGACTTTTACTTTTCTGAAATTCTAATGGGACTTAAGCAAGGCCCTGACAGGACTTATAGTGTTTTGGAAAGACCAATCAGAATTCTAAAGGCAATTTTAGGAGTTCTGTCGTGTGATCAGATGGTAAACAAGTAGTCCAACAAATGCAAGTTTGCATCCCACGCTCATCTACTAATGTAAGAAAGTGGCTCTGTATATACTGTTCCCAAATAGGTAGAGTGTGCACAGTCCCCAGTGGTTTGGCAGAGGCTAAAGTTAGACATAACCTTACTCTCTTAAATTGGTAGCTTGGTCGAGCAGTAAGGTAGTATCAGAGGGCAGTGTAAAGCATTTGTTGTACACACTCAGTCAGCAAATGGTCTCACACACTCAAGAACTGAACTCTAGGCCAATGGTTTGGCATCAAAATATATAGTTGTTTTATTTTAGAACCAACAATTGATTTCAAAATATATACTTTCTCAGAATGAGATGCTTTGGATAATTACTTTCAATAGGTAATAGGCTTTTGGGTATAATAGTTACAGTGGTTGCAATAGGCAAAACAATTTCAAACACAATATTACGTTGAACTCAAAGGGAATTTCTTGTTATATGCAACAGAATTCTTTTAGGATTTCTTTTGTAACCACAAGACTGGATCCTGGATTCAGTCCTGGGACATCTCCTTCAAACAGTTGAGTATAAACATTTTTGGTTACAGTGGTGATTTTTAAGGAATTTATTGTATTTTAAAGGTTGACACTTAGAAACTTTTTCACACAAAATCACCAATGTTATCCTATGGTTGGAAATTCACTTAGCAGGTAAGTGGGGTTATGTTTATTTTTTCTAACTCAGTGTTGGATCCTAGATCCAGCACTGGGGCACCTCCTGTAAACAGTTGAAAGAATGTGTTTTTGTTATACATGCGATTTTTAATTAATATTTGTAAGTTTGCAAAATCAACACAGAAACTTTTTCAGCAAAAACCAGGCAATGTTATCCTATGGAAGGAAATTCAAGTTACCGGTAAGTACAGTTATGATTACTTTTTAGGGTCAGTGCTGGGCACCAAGATCCAGCACTGGGATCTCTCCTGATAACAGGTGAGTAAATTCGTTTTCGAAGTTTGGCTGATTTTAGATGAATATTTTAAAGTTTAGAAACTCCATACTTAGAAGAATTTTCAAGTGAACCCAGTCTATGTTACCCTAAGGTAGAAAAGTGAGTTATTGGCTTTTGTGTAAATACTCGACTGGCAGAGTTAAGGTTCTGGGCATAGACTCAGGGGTCTCCCAGGGTCAGATAAGTACAGTTGTTACACCCTCAGCGGCACAGGGGCAGCCGGTTGCAGAGAGAGTTAGGCCGAATGTTATCCTATGGCGGGCATGGGGCCTTTGGTTGGTGGCTGCTGGCTAGCAGGCCATGTGGCTGTGGGAACTGGGCTCCTGGTCACTAGCTCAGGGCAAGTGGGAAAGTGAGATAGGATAGAGGATGCACTCCCAGGGGCACTCGGGCGGCTGGGTGAAGGGTGTTTTTGAGCCGTCGGGCGCTCAATGGGAAAGCTGGAAGTTGAACAAAGACTGCAGGCTCGGGGACGGAGATTCTTCAGGTGCGACCACCACTTCGAGAGGTAATTTGGGAAGCCGGAGGAGGGGTAGATACCCAGGAGTTGGGCACAGGAGGCCGTGGGGTGCGGGGTGCAGGGGTGTCTTGTGGCGTCTGGGAATCTTACCCTCAGCTGGTCGTGGTAGGGGGGTCCCTGGTTGTGAGGCTGCAGGCATCGTCTGGGTCATTGAGGAGGGTCCTTGGGCACTGGATTTCAGGTCACAATTGCCGGGGGGAAGTCTTTGTGCAGTTTGTCCACTTATGCACAGGCGAGGCTTGGGGGTGCAGAGTATGCAGGGTTCACGGTTCTGGGCTGGTGCCAGGGCCTGCTACTGGTTGTTTGAGGAGGACCACTGCTTGTGGGAGTCCCTGTGTCGCTAGAGTCACCAGGCAATCAGGTCCTCTTGGGTTCTTGAGGTTGCTGACTACTGAAGTCGTCGGGGTTTAGCAGGAGCAGGTTTGAGGGTCGACAGGCCTGTAGGGCTGGGGCCAAGTCAGTTGGTGTTGTCCTCTTTCTAGCAGCTGCACGGCAGGTTTTCTTATTTCTTGATCTTCTTGCTGTTTTCGGACCGTGATCTGAGAAAGGAAGGTTCAGGGTGCCACTAAATACTACATTTAGGGGGCATTACAGGTAGGTAAAGGGCAGGAACCAATGGGTCCCTCCCCTGGGGTGGGTACACCCCCTTTCCTGCCACTCTCCTGTGGGAGGGGGGCAGTAGCCTAGTCCTGATTGGGCAGGGATTCCCATCTTCAAGATGGCGAATGCCCCGAGATGTGCTTCACCTCGCCTCCCCCACCTGAGGGGTGGGGTTGGCAGAGGCTGGCACACCCCATTTCCTTCCTTGGGGTTTCCCGCCAGTCTTCCCACCAGGGTGGGGGTCAGAACTGGTAAGGGCCAGTTGCTGAGTACAGCAAGTGGCCTGGAGAAGCTCACAAAGGCGGCATGCCTTTGAAGCTTCCCCTGCCCATCCTGGGGGAGGAGACCTATCACCTCTCCCAGGATGTGCATTGTTATAGGCCCGGGAGAGCGAATGGCTCTCTATCCAGGGGCCCATCAACATGTCTGTGGTGTGGCAGCCTAGGCAGCCCCTCAGACAAGACGTGAATTGTAGGTTTGGTTCAGGGGGCAACTCAAAGTTGCTCTCTGTTGTGTATTTTACAGTAAATCCCACACTGGCATCAGTGTGGGTTTTTTGTGCTGTGAAGTTTGATACCAAACTTGTCAGTCTTCAGTGTAGCCATCATGGTGCTGTGGAGTTTGTGTTGACGACCTCCCAGCACCATATACTCTTAATGGCAGCACTGCACTTACAGTGCCCAGGAATGGACCTGGGTACTGTAGGGGCACAGGGCACATGCACCTGTGCCCACACGACTGGCATAGGGCACCCAGCTAGAGGGGTGACTTAAGTATGCCAGGGCACTGTGTGTGTGGGCATGGCACACAGGGATTTAAATCAATCCACAGCAATTTTGAGATTTTAACAAAGTGATCGACCACTCAGCTGGCTTCTTTCTCAACCTGGGAAAATCATTTGTGAAGACAGCTAGGTCACCTCTACTCCAGGGAACATGCACAAACCCTCCACTGGGTACTTCCTGTAATGGATATGCCTCACTCCCTGTGTTCCCACTCCTAGAGGTGGTGTCTCTCCTGTTGCTATTCTTACACTCTTCTTTGACAATCCCTCTTCCCACTTATCCAGCATACTCCAAGCCTTTATTACTATGACCAACTCTTAGATATGGATTTTCCTTCAGCTCGTGATTACTGTAGATAAGCCTATGATTTCCCTGTAACATTTTAGTTCAAGACAGGTCTACTCCATGCCTCTTAGCTAACTCTGACAACTTCTCATGTGCTCGTCTTGCTCTACGGGTCAATCAATCAATCAGTCAATCAATCAATCAATAAGGAGATTGTATAGTGTGGCTACTCACCCGTGAGGTTATCAAGGAGCTGGAGGTGGGGGGCGGGTGGTCACACTGGTTGGAGGATCATTCAAAGAGCCAAGGCTTGAGATTCTTCTTGAATTAGGTCAGCAACACTGATTGACTGAGGTGGAGGGGCAGGGTACTCCAGGTTTGAGCTGTGAGGTAGGAATACGAACTTCCTCCGGTTCTGGACTTGTGGATCCTGGGGACGGAGGCTAGGGCAAGTTGGGAAGAGCTGAGTTTTTCACACAGGTAAGTGGAATGCAAATTAGTGGTTCAGGTAAGCTGGTCCTTCGTCATGTAGTGCTTTGTAGGCGTGAGTGAGGAGCTTGAAGGTGATCCCATTGTTGGCTGGGAGCCAGTGGAGTTGTCAAAGGTATAAAGTGATCTGGCTGCAGCAGGGGATGTCGAGGACCAGTCTGGTTGCATCATTTTGAATGTCCTACAGTTTCTTGAGCTGTTTGTGAGTGGCGCTGGCATAGAGTGTGTTTCTGTAGTCGAGTCTGTTGGTGATGATGAGTGCATGGGTAAACATCTTTCTGGATTCTGTGGGGATTCTTCTGAATGTCTTTCAAAGCAGGTGGAGCATGAGGAAGCAGGCTGAGGAAACTGTGTTGATTTGGCAGTTCATTGTGAGCAATGAATCCAGTATGATGCCAAGGTTACATGCGCGGTCCGTCGGGGTGGGGGATCCCAGAGCAGCTGGCCACCAAGAGTTGTCCCAGGCTGAAGGGGTGAGTCCCAGGATGAGTACTTCGGTATTGTTGAGTTGAGCTGGAGGCAGCTGTCTTTCATCCAGGGAGCAACGACCCACATTCCATTGTAGAAGTTGGTTCTGGCAGTTGAGGGTTCATTTGTAAAGGAGAAGATCAGCTGGGTGTTGTCAGCATAGGAGACAATGTTGAGTCTGTGCCCTCTGACGATGGCTGTGAGGGGGGATATGTAGATGTTGAAGAGGGTGGGGCTCAGGGAGGAAACTGGGTGACTCCACAGCTGATCTCTGTGGATTCTTAGAGGAACTGTGATAGTCTAACTCACTGAGTCTGGCCGGTGAGGAAGGAGTGGACCCAGTCCAGTGCCTTGTCGTGAACGTCGGCGTCATGGAGTCTCGTAATTAGGGTGCGATGGGAGACTGTGTCAAAGCAGCTGAGAGGTCTAGTAGAATGAGGGCTGCCGTCTCGCCCTGGTTGAGGAAGGAGCAGATGTTATTGGTCATGGTGAGGAGTGCAGTCTCTATGCTGTGGTTGTTTAGGATGCCAGATTGAGAGATGTCCAGGAGTTGGGCATTGATGGCCTTCTCGATGAACTTGGTTGGGAAGCGGAGGAGGGAGATGGGTCTGAAGTTCTTGAGGTCCGTCGGGTCTGGGAACAGTTGCTTCAGCAGGGGGATTATCTTGGCGTATTTCCAGTCGTCGAGGAAAGTGGCGAGTTCGATAGAGCAGTTGATGGTGCGGCAAAGCTGGCGGGTGATGAAGGTGGCTGCTCTGTGGAAGATGTGGTGTGGGCAAGGATGCGTTGGGGATCCTGAGTTGATGTTCTTCATGGTCTTGAGTATGTTCTCTGTTGTGAGCATGGTCCAGCAGAGCAAGGTCTGCTGGGGTGCGGTGTGGTTGTGTGCGATGGTGGCAGGCATAGTAGCCAGGTCTAGGGTGTTGAAGCTGTTGTCTATCTTCCGGATCTTGTGGTTGATGAAGGTGCTATCCTTCACTTCAAACAACAGGTCATCTGGCTCATAGATCTCCATTCTGTCCAATGGTAAATTCCCACTAATGATCTTGTCTACCTCAGACTTCAGCCTCACCACATCCAATAGTTTTGCCTTCACCACAGCCTTGATGGTACCCTGACTCGATGTACCACTCTGACACTCCTTGCTGTTATTATGGTCTCTCAACCAGGAATCCAAGTCCGCAACATCCAAGACATTTCGGTTTCCAGAGACTCCCTGACTTGTGCTTGCTTCTAAAATCATACCAATTGGTTTTCCCACCAGAGTTTCCCACATCTGTAGGTTTGAAGTAGAGCTTGTTATGGGTATAGGCAGTACAGTGCTAGAACCAATACGTACTCCAGAAGGATCAGCAATAGCTGCTAAAGGGGTACTAGATTCCATAGGCACTAAAGACAGACAATTCCCACTCATGCTCTCTGTCCTTCTCAATCCTTTTCCTTCAGCCGTACAGTCTGTCTCTGACCAAGACTTCCCACTGAGCTCGGGTCATACACAGGAACAACAGGACCAGTAGTGACCAGTACTGTAAGTGCTTCTGGCTATCATGAAGCAATGTTAACCCCATTCTGTTCCATGCCTTTCCGAGGCGGACGCTACTGTCTCTCTTACTCCTACCGATATCCTTTCCATGAGCCCCAAATCAGGGCCCACCTGAGCTGTTACAGTTCCAACATTCTCTGCATCTCCCGAGACTCACCCCCGTCCCCTGTCTGTAGACTGCAAGGTGGAGGATGCTAAGATAACAATCCATCCAACAAGCTATCTTCATTGTCACTACTGTCACTCCCATTTGTCTTTTTACTCCTATCCTGGGATCCTCCCTCTCCTACCAACACTGGGTACAACCTTTGTCCCTCAATAGTATCCACACTCCATCTCTTAAGCTATGTGTCCCGTTGTGTATCCTGATATGCCCTCACAGCTTTCCGCAATCTAACTTGATATTTCTCCCTCTGCTTAGCATGAGCTGCACGCACCCATTCATCTAACACTTCAAACTGTGTTTTTCTTGGCAAAGGTCGCAATGCAAACATCGCTCCTCTGAGCTGATGCAGTACATCAAACCAAAATGAACCAAAGCATAGAAATTATAACCCACCCTCCTTATCAGTGATGGTATGCCAATTTTGAAGCCAAAATAAAGTATTTTTTTTCTTGTGAAATATTGTTATTGGTTTTTGTATAATTTAAAAACACAATAACATTGCATTCATAATGGACAGCAACATTATGATCTTTTCAGCCTTTTGCTGTAGATGGAAACTGATTAATTATCTCCCTTTGGGATACCACTTTGAGTGTTAGTGATTCTTGTAGCAAACAACCTTCTAAGGGAGCATATTCCGGAAGTGTGGACTTGTGAAGCTGAAAGTCAGTGCACAGGTCGGATAAGGTTTTGAGGTAGCCCTGATTCATGATGTCCCACACTGTCCAAATTCCCGTCAAAATTTCCAGGGTGTCCCAGGGACAAATCCCCTCAGTTTGCTAAGCTCCTTTAGCCAGTTCTCATCCCAGAGCGGGGTCACTCTGGTAATGTTGCTTTCCCAGCCTAATGTTCTGGATGCCCTTTCCCAGGCCAGTAGAGTAGTGCAAGTGGCCGAGATTAGCCTATGTCTCTCTTTTCTCCCATAGAGGTAGTGCGTAAATGTGTGAGGTACCAGTGTTTCCCATTCTAATCTATATGTGGGATGGTCTCCTGACACATGTATCCAGTCATTAATGGGCATATGGTGTTCTTCCCAATAATACACTACAATGTCCGTTACCACCAACCCCCCCATTGTATGGGTTTCTTTGCAGTGTGCGTAGCGCAATCCACAGGTGTTTCCACAGCCACACTAGTGTGCGTATTTCGGCATCCATCTCTCTGAATATAGTGCATGGAAGGGGGTAGTAGATATTCTGCAGTACTTAGAGAAACTGGGGCAAGGTAATCATTTTAAACTTTGCAGCTCAGCCCATAATCGTAAATGGTTGGGTTTTCCATCTCTCTACCTGTTCTTTAAACTGGCTTAGTATTCATTGTACATTGTGTTTATAGGACAATCCCTCATCAGTCGTAAGGAATATACCCAAATATTTAAACCCTGCCTCTACTACCTTTAGGTCTCATGGCAGGGGCGGCCAGGTTCTTATGGGTCTGGGGCTGTAAGCAAGTGACTTGTGCCAATTTATCTTGCAGCATGAGGGTCATCCATGGTCTTCTATAGTCTGAAAGAGTAGGGGGATCATTTTTTCAGATTCCGTTATATACAGTAGGATGTCGTCTGCATAGAGGGCTATCTTTTCCCCTTATTCGTATCTCTCTGAGTGATCCTGAAACCCGGTGTTGCCTAACACGGCATGCTAGTGTCTCTATCGTCAGTGCAAAAAGCAACGGGGACAGGGGGCAGCCCTGCCTGGTCCCACGTCTGATAGGAAGTCCTGTGATGTTCTACCATTTTCCCTTACTGTCGCCCTTGGGGAGCTGTACAGCAGTGCCACCCACTTTCTGAACTTCGGACCGAAACCAAACTTAGAGAAGGTGGTTTCCAAGAAGGGCTAGTGTACCACATCAAATGCTTTCACTGCGTCAAGGGACAGGAATATGTGGGGAGTGTCTCGATCTTCAGTCTGCATTAACCAATTGTGGGTTCTGCGAAGATTCCATTGGGTTCCCCCACTAGGCATGAATCCCGACTGGTCACAGTGTACCAATGTTGTTATGACCTCCAATAGACTTGTGGCCAGGATGGTCGCGAGGACCTTTACCTCCAATTCAGGAGGGATAACTGGCAGTAGACTCGCACCAGTCCTTTGGCTTGCCCTCCTTGTGGATTGTGACTATTGTGGCCATATGTATATCTGGTGGGAGAGCCAATTCATTGTATGCAACAAGGAAAAGGTTCAGCAGATGGGAGCTGAGGAGGTCTGCACACTTTTTGTAAAACTCTGCTGGCAGGTCATTTGGGCCAGGGGTCTTACCTGAGTAATTGTTTCGTAATTGCTGCCTTCCCTTCATCCAATGTCAGGTCGGCATCCAATGCCTGTGTGTCAGTCTCATCTAGGATATGAGTATGTATTTCAGTCAAGTAATCCTCTATCTCTGGGGTATCACTAAGGGGTTTGGCCATATCGAAGCCTCTAAAATGTGTAGCGAACGTCGTCGCTATTTATTCGTCCGTGGACTGTACCAGTTCTTGGGCATCTACTATAGACCATACCCATTGCTCTCTATTTCCTTTTTACTTAGCCAGCCTAATACCTTTCCAGCCTTCTCACCAACATCATATAGATGGTGGAGGGCGGCTGCATTTTGCTCCCTTGCTGAGTCTCATACCAAGTCCCTGTATTCCTGTGTTATATTTTCCAGCTGTTGAGTGGTTTGTGGGTCTGGCCTCACAACATTCTTTTTCTCCAACATTTGGATTTGTTTTTCCAGATTCACTATCTGTTCAGAGTCTTTTTTCTTTGCCCACGTCAGTTGATCTTGCGCCCTGTCTCTCAACATCGTTATCTACGCCTCCCAGATTGTTGGTCTAGATTTCACTGTTCCCCCATTTTCTCTAAAGAAGATATCTGTGTCTGCCCATATTCCCTTGATAAAGTCTCCCTTCTGCAGATCCCATGCCGTGAGTCTCCATTGGGGTTGGGGTTTCCTGGCCCTGCCTCCTATTTGTGTCCATAATGGTGAGTGGTCAGATAATCCCCTTGATACTTATTTTGCCTCAACTATCTCTCCTAGTTCTTCCGCTGGGATGAATATGTAGTCTAGACATGAATGGACTCTATGTGCACTGGAAAAGTAGGAGTATTGGTTGGTGTGGGTTTCATTTCCTCCACACATCAGTCAGGCCCAGTGTGTCCGTGAATTGTGCCAATGGGGTGGTAGTGACTGAATGGCAGTGGTCTCCGGTAGAGTCTCTTGACATGTTCATTACATCATTAAAGTCACCTCCCATGACATGAAGAGAGTTTGGGGATTCTAACAGAATTTCTGTTATTTTGGTCAGTGTGTGTGCCTGTATCCTTGCTGGTGTGTATACACACATCAGGGCCAGGTTCATTCTACCCCACATTCCTGACACCTTGGCATATGTACCATTTGAATCCACCCACATGTGAGATATCTCAAAGGGATGTGTCTTTTTTATCATGACCACTACTCCTCTGGCTGCGTCAGCCAAGACCCTTTATACCCCTCTCCCTAGAAACCCACATCTAGTTCCTTGTAGGTGTGTCTCTTGAAGCATCACAAAGGTCCAGGTATAATCGTTTAATGAAACGCAAGACCAGTCCTCTTTTAATCCTGTCACTCAGGCCATTCACGTGCCATGTTAGGCACGTGAGAGCCATAGTGTCTAAGAGGGTCGACATGGTTATGATATTTTCCCCACATGCTAAGAGTGTGTGTGTCATGTACCTAGGTTTCCCTTTCAGGTTGTAATGCCACTGCCCGTCGAGTCTGGTGCGATATATCTGCATCTGTAGTTGCAGAACAACATTTTCAGGGCCCTCCTGACCAGGCCCCCACCACCCCACCCCCCAAATCCTTCTCACATCACTCAACCTCCACAACATTCGGTTTACGTGCATAAGAGGAGAAGGAAGGGTCTGTCGACCCTCTCAAACTAATAGAATGTTATGCTAGGAGTTCAAATTTTTTCTGCATGCAAACAAATAAAAATAGAAGGAAAAAGAAAAAACAACAACTGCAATAGTTCAGTCTTTTAAGGTCCTTCTCTGGTGCAATCTCTTGTTATTCGGGTTTTCAGCATCAGGGGGGGTGGCCAGTGTGCTATTCCTTCCATGGCCACAGCATCAGTTATAGTTTGTTTCCATGATTAGGTTGTTTCTACAGTTTCTTCTTTCTACGATGGATGTTCTGGTTCCGTGGTGCATTCCATTGTTAAGATTTCAGTGAATAATGGGTGCGGGGCTTAATTTTCCGAGGACATCTATCTCGGGGTTGTCAGAATCAGAGATGGAGTCTCTCAAGCTAGAGTCATCAGTTGTTTTTGGTTTCCTCTTGGGGGGAGGGTTCTCCGTTAATTTGTTATCTTTTCCACTCCTTTCTGATCCCCGTAGCATGTATGGGGTGTTTCCTATGTTTTGCCTTATTCGGTGTTCCAATGTGCATCGTCTTTGATGCTTCCCACTGGGCCCAATAATAAGCCTATCGGATGGGCATGTTTGAGCACATCGTTTCTCTGGTGGGCATAGGGACGGCCTCTCCTCCTCCCATGCTCATGCCTCCTCTGGAGATTGAAAAAAGGACGTTTTCCCCATGAAGATGACTTCAAGCTTTGCTGGGAAAAGGAGCATGTATTGTATTTCATGAGCCCTGAGTTTAGCCTTCAGTGAGTCAAAAGTGCTCCATAGGTGCTGCACCTCACGGCTGTAGATCGGAAAGATACATTTTTTAGAGTTTTCGTGTCTTATCTCTACCCAATTTCCTAGCTTCTCTGAGAATCATGTCTCTGTCTATAAAGATCAAGATTCTTGCTATTATGGGCACCTGGTGGGGGTCTCGCCGTCAATGTCCGGTGTGCTCTTTCAATCACAAAGCATACGGAGAATTTGTCCTAAGAGATTATGTTTTTTAGTCATTTGGTCAGAAAGTCTGCTGTATTTCTGTCCTCAACTTCTTCCGGGAAGCCCACGAAATGCAGGTTATTATGCCGTGACCTTTTTCCTGCATCGTCAATACGCCAGAGAGCATCTTTACCGGATTCGCGCAGCTCCAGCCATCCTGGTGCGTAGATCTTTTAGTGCCTCCTCAGCTTTAGTGATGTGGATTTCGCCCGTAGTGACTCTTTCCGCAACATTTCACAGGCCTTGACGCAGTAGGGTCACCTGTGAGTGGACTTCCCCGATTCTGTCTTCCAGTACCGTCCTCAAGGATTGTATCGCCTGCAGCAGTGTGGCCATATCAGGCATTGGGGGTTGTGTAACTTCCAGTGGTGAGACCGGTTTTGTATAGAAATCCATTTTTCCTTGTCTGGGAGGTTTGGGATTCTTGTCTTTTCTCATCCTTGGATACCAGTAGGGGTTGACAATGAGATCTCTCCCTTGCCTCTGGGTGTGACTCAGATGTTTCCAGTGTCTCCTGCCTCTTTAGCCCACAATGTCATTCCCACCTCTCGATGTCCCTAGTGCAGGTCCTTCAGTCTTCTTATGTACGCTAGTTGGGCCTTACCTGATTTAATCCACTTGGTATGCCTCAACCCGGTCCAGTACCCGGCGCACCTTTTGACTTGTTTTGTGGTGTCTCTCTTCTCCACCCCTGGGGACCCCTTCCCTTTTGCTAGTGATTTACCACCCTCTTGAAGAGGGTGGTAATTTGTGAGTGTTTTGCGCCCGCAATTGTGGACGCAAAACATTTTTACATTGGGTTGCACTCACTATTAGGAAGGGAACGCTTCTACCTAATAGCAAGACCCAAAACCCTATTTTGCGAGTCGCAACAAATTGAGGGTTGCAAAATAGGGTTTGTACATTCCCCATCCTGTTTTTACATGCGCAAAACAGGTTTGCAAACCCGTTTGGGCATGCAAAAATGGTCGTACATCTGGGCCTAAGATCATCTAATTTTTATAATTTCTAATGAAAATGCTTCAGGTATTACAGTTTTGATTGCATCAAGATGACGTTAGGCATGCCACAATGATGTTACTTAGGCAGATGTCAGGGGCACAGACTCAAGATAATTGAGGGTAAGGAGGAGGGTGCAGGGGCAACAATTTGACCATGCTGAGCAGGTGTTACGGGGAGTGGCAGAACAATAGACCATGGAGAGGAGTGGAAAGGGGGGCAGGGACAACAAACCAATCAAGTAGACCAGGCAAGAGAGGTTATGGGAAGCTAATAGACCATTGAGGGCTGAAGGTAGAGGCAGTGGCAGTTGAACAATACATGCCAACAGTCCCAATTTGGACACGTGACCTCCGGTTTTTTTAAGCCCAAGAGGGATTTATTTTATCTGACTAGTGCCTAAAATCTCCTCTTTTTGAATGTAAGTAAATGGGGAAAATCAATTCCTCTTCTTTTTTCAAAATCTCCCTCTTACCACGTTCAAAATGTTGGCAAGTATGGTACATTGGATCACCGAGGGCAGGATCAATGAGGTAGAGACATGGACTTGGATAAGAGAGGGCAGCAGTGAGATGGGCAGGGCCACCAAAACTGACCTTACAGGGAAGGCGTCGCAGCAGCACAACAAACCACAAAGGGCAAATAGGACAGCAGTGCAGCACAATGACAATGGAAAGCAATAGGGAGGGGACACGGCCATGAATATGGACAACAGGGACCAGAAGGTAAGAGGCAAGGACAACAAGCTGACCATTCCGTACAGACAGGAGGGACAATTGCAGCATAACAGACAATGAAGGTCAGGAGGGGGGGCAGGGGCACAACAATGTACCAGGCAAGGCAGGAGGGATGAGATAGGGGCCTGCACATGGAAATGGTAGGGCAGGTGACAAGGGGCCAGGGCTGAGCACTGGAACCACAGCACACCATGGAGGGCACCTGTAAGACTATAATGGCAACACAGAGCCAACAGGAGGAAGGTGGGAGGGGGTCCGGGAAGAAATCTGACCACACAAGGTAGGTGGGAGGGGCTATGGCAGCACAGAAGGCCATGCATGGCAAGCAGGAGGGTCACAGACAGCACCATAGCCATGGTAGACAAGAGGGAGGGGTAGGGGCATGCACAAAGGACCATAGATGACAGAATGGCTGAATAGGGGCTAGACAAAGACAAGACAAGGCAGGGGAAGGGGCTTCACAACAGACCCCATGGCGTAGGCAGTAGAAGAAGTTGCAGCTCAAAAGAGCATGGAGGGTAGAAGGGAGCTGCACTAAAGTGAACAGTGGAGGACCACCCAAAAACCCATACACACTCTAAACCGTAAAACCTTTTTAGAAACATCAACATATGACTGTCATCTCCTCACTATTCCTGGGTTCATATGTCTGCAATGAAAATGTGTCAACATTTAGAAACATTTACAACCTTTTTTTTATAAATGATACAAATGTCATGGTTTGCTAAAAATATATAAAGTTTCTTAACATAATTTCACAGAACATGTAACATTGACATCCTTTATTAACAAGCAACATTTTGAAGTGTTTATTATTTTAACTACAAAAATGTGCAAATAGTACACTTTAAATGTATTATTTACACATTTATTTTTTTGTATTTTTTTAACCATAATTCCATCAACTGAAGTGTGCACAACACCAAACAACTATCGCATTTCACCACAGTTATACATAAATATATATATTTTTTAATAAATGAACAAATTACTTGAGTAATATGCAAATATAAACAAAGTAGTCAACATTTTGAGTGGTGGTGACACACTACACATTGACTAACACACTATTTGACCATCTAAAATAGCAAGCGCCTGACCTCGCCATCAGGACATTTGGAAGTAGGCAGCCGTGGCATAAGTTGACCACCTAGTGGTTGTGAAACTCCACAATGGACACCGTCATAGGCTAACATGTGTGAAAGCAACATATATGTGTCCATGACTGTTGTCGATCACGTCAATTTGTATGTCTGCAACATTGCAAAGAAAGCTCACTTGCCTTCCAACACTGCAGCCACCAAGGCCTCCCCAATGCTTGTTGCTGTTTCTGAACTCTGGGAGTCACGGTGCCAGGCAGAGCAGGTGACAGGTCCCCAGACTTCTTGCCAGAGGAGCTGGATTTGCTTTCAACGGAGGGCAGGCTCTCTGAAAGCAACTCTATGGCTCACCGGAGGAACAGGTACACGTTTAAAATTTCTTTGTGAATCTATGTAAGTGTTTATTTAAAAAAGCACATGCCAGAATGACCCTTTGATTTCCTGAGTGAAGTGTAGTGATTGAAGTGGTGTCAATGAACTGGAATGGCATGGAGAGCAAAATACGATGGATTTAGGCCCAGATTTCTGTACTGGGGTGAAAGTTGTTCAACATTCTGTCCATCAAGTGCTCTTTTTGCATATTTCACCCCCAGTGGGGTGGGTATGCCCAGACGTGGGTCCCGTACTCTCCATGCCACTGGAGTCAAGCTAACCTGGCTAACGACGGATGAAACCCCGATTCCGATGCCAGGATCCTGGTTTCCGGTCCAGTGAGAACCTGGACTGACAGTTCAGCTGGACTGCTCCCATGGGTAGCAGCATCAAAACTGATTTGCATATGTTGGGTTTAAACTGGAATGGCATGGGGAGCAAAAAATGGATTTAGTCCCAGATCTCTGTACTGGGGTGAATGTTTGACATTGTTCAACATTCTGTCCATCGATTGATCTTTTTGCATTTATTTTTTACATGACATTAAACAATGATGGTGTGAATTTGTAAGCTCATTATGATTTGAGAAAACTACATTAGTATGTGCTGTGTGTTTTGAGCCCTACATTTTGTTTCGTGGGAATTTGAGATATATCCATGGATATGTATGATTTGCATTTGAAATGTAGAAATTTCACATCATGTAAAAATAGGAAACACATTACATCTTATTTACAACTGTACAAATATAACTTTTAACATGCCAAATGAAAATGATGTTAGCTATGTGCGTTATCCCACATATCACTCTCCAACTAGTCGTTCAGTAACCCCCAGTAACTCCCAAACACATTCAGAGTAGCTCACTCCCTTGAGTACTTGTTAAAATGAGAACAAGGTATTATTTTTGCATCAAAGTTAAGGGAAGGATGTGTTCATGTGACATCCTAATCACCAGGTTGCAGATAGCAGGGTCTGACAATGAGCAATGCTCAGTCAGATATTTCGTCCAGAGGTGAATGACTGAAGCACTGAGGTACTGTACTCTTAGAAAATATTCCATGTTAACTCAAATTGGAGTACTGAACAAAATGATGCTTCTGAATGCTTTTAAATGGGAAAATATAGAAATGAAGAGTTATTAGCGGGCAGGCACATTTTGATTTCCCCGGCAGACAACATGGCTGTACTCCCTCTGACAGCCGCTTTTGACTACAACTCGTCAACGCATGAAAACATATATGAAAGAGTCGGTGGCACTCCGACGGACTTTCATCCATGGGCCCGTCAGCATCTATATAGAGTGGACAGGGAGTTGACCAAAAAGTGATGGTGGGACAATTACCGTCAAGATCTAAATCAGGCCCTATATCTTCACGTTGGATTTAGCGTCCCAGTTTGTAGTCGAGGGTGAGTATGTCCTTACAACATACTATGACGCGGAGGCTCAAAGCCATCAAGGGTCCCTCACGGTAGATTCATGAGATCTTTGGAATGTAGCCCACACTATATCATCAACACAGTGAGCTTATTATGTGGTTGCATCATGTTACATATACGACTGAGAGACCTGCTTAGAGCCTGAAGGCTCCCTGATGAAAAGAGACATGCTCAAGAGAAAGGACAGTGCCTAATCTCCTCAGCTCCTTTTTTGTTTCAATTGTTGGATTAGCTGGATTTTGACTCCTAACTTTTGATGATTTTCATTTTCTTTATACTTTCTGTTGTCTGAGTATTCCCCTTAGCCCAAGTGCTGTTAATTCCTTATTTGTATCCTGATCAGAATCATTGACTTGACATATAATAAAATCTATCACTGAGCCCAAACTACTCCTTTTCTTAAACCTCATGCCCAATATTACCAGTGGGTTTATGCCTGTATAAAAACCCCACTGCTATTAATGTATGTCTCCCAGTAAGTTCCTAATACATCCCTACCACTCTCATCCATGGAGCAGGGTACCATGAGTGCTCTTTCCTTTAGTTTTTTTTCTATTCCAACATAGTAGGTATCAGATTTTTCCTAATATCCATACCCCATATACAACATGTTCAAAGAAAGGCCAACAACGATCTGCTTTTGTTTGCCAATAGCTTACAAAAATGGACTGATGCCTTAAGATGAAGTGTGTCCTGCATTCCTCTGCCCCACCATTCCCCTAGATGTCAGTATGAGGTCACAGGGCTATATGCTTGCTTGTTACATGCTGCTTTAAGTTGCCCAGATCATGAATAGATAACAGTCCTTATCCCACAATAGCACTGCATGTGATAAATTAATCTGTAAAAGAACCCCCAGCTTCATGTGTTCCTATTTACATTGATTGATTGATTGATTGAACAGAGATTTGTAATGCGCAACTTTGCCCAAAGGCGTCAAGGCGCAAATGATGGAAACAACAATCAGCCAAATCTAAAGGGAAGAGAGAGCATTAGAGATAGGACTCAGAGAAAAGGAAGGTTTTGAGAGCTCGACGAAACAGAGAAAAGGAATCCTGATTCCTTAGATCAGGAGGGAGCTTGTTCCAGAGTCTGGGGGCGAGGGCAAAAAAGGCCCTACCTCCCCACCTTGCCTTGGCAAAACGGGGGACCGTGAGCAACTTCATACTGGAGGATCGAAGGGCTCTACCTGGGGTGTAATATGACACCAGAGACCTAATGCCCTCTGCACCTGCGTCATGAAGAGCCCGATAGATGTTAATCAGGGTTTTAAATGTTATCCTGGCATGAACAGGGAGCCAGTGAAGATGTTTCCTGATGGCAGTCCCATAGGAGTGTCTGGGGGCGTTGACAACAAACCTTGCTGCCGCGTTCTGGACAACTTGCAGCCGATGAACCAGGTTGCTGCTCATCCCAAGATAGAGGGCATTGCAATAGTCCAGGCGCAAGGACAGAAGAGCAACCGAGACTTGTTTCCGGGCATCGGGGGAAAGGTAATGAGTATGCTTTCTCAACACCCTCAGCACCCCGCAGCAAGTGGAAATAGTCCTATTCACTTGCTTGTCATAGGCCAGAGAATCAATCTCTACCTTCTGTAAAAGCTTAAGTATCTTGATACTCTTTGGAGCTGAACCTGAAAACAAAGATGCAGGGTCAATAGACAGAGCTGCGAAAGTGTTAGTGTCAGGAGGTTTAAAGAGATTTAGAGGGGGTATAACCAAATCTCATAGGTATGCAGATGTTGCGTGAAAACTAGTCGATGTATGTAAGAGAAGGGAAATTCCGTAACATGGTAGGTGTAGGAAAGGAAGCTGTTGTAAGATCACAAAGCAGAGGTGTTCAAGACTTTTCAGGGAAGCTAATGAACTGAAAAGATAAATTGGTCTGAAAAAGATCGACCCCAGATGTACTAATCCTCTGTATTGGCCTTTAGTCACATAGGTTGACAGAAGGCAATGCAAAGGTGTAAGTAAGACTTACTGAGGCATGCACGGGGCAATTTGCACTGCCTTGCGCAACTTTGGAAATAAATGTAATGCAATGGAGCAACTTGTGCCGATTTGTGTTATATTTCATATGTGTACTTGATACAAACCCAGATTTAATAAAATCAGTAAACCTGAGCTAATTGGTAAATCTTGGCTCCATAATGGTACGCCACCTCAGCCATGGTGTATCAATGAGAAATATGTTTATTTCTCCCTGTTATGTCCTCTTTCTATGCATGATGCATTTCAAAGGGTAAGGGGAGGATGGTAAGAACATTTCTGCAGATGGAGAAATGCATGTCAAGCGATAAGCAGAGTGGAAACTTGACCATGATATAACCTATTGACTCCTATGAGACACAGTGGAATGTCTATGAACCCACCACCTTTGGCTTTGCTTAGGTGCTATTCAGCTATTTTAACTGGAAGGAGAGGAACAGCTGCATTGGTATTTGCTTAAGGGCTGTTTCTTTGTTCAAATTTGCATTAATAAATACTTATACCCAGAGGGGATCTCCACCTGTCACTTATTTAGCTGGAAACATACCATTCAAAGAACATGTTGCGAATTGTGAGCAGCTGTTACAAAACTGTGACTCCACTTGTAAAAGGTAAGAGATATATGAATCTGTCCTGTCTTTTTCTCACTGTGTTGCTCCTTGACACTTGTCCCAGCACATAAAGTCCCCAGAAAATGACCCTTCATCAGTCTTCTGCTGCTCATTCACTATTGAGTCTCACCTTCAGCATGTAATTCAAAACACATCTGAGTTAAAGCAAGGGCTACAAACAGCAGAGATTAGAAGCATAGGACAATAACTGCCTCTTTGTGTTTCTAAGCTCTACTCTCAGCATAACAGGAATTAACTTAAAGATATTTTGAGTTAATAGATGCACTCAAGATGAGTAAAAGAAACAAAACAAAAACAGCGGCAATCTCTGCTCACTGTTTCCGACTTGTTCTGTTTAAATTTCATACATTAACTCAGAGAAATTCAGAATTATATGTTTGAATTTAGCGATTTCAGATACAGAAACAGTTGTAATGCGGACTGGAATCATGACACGATCCTATGTATCGAATTGTAGCCATACATGCAATAGAAGCACCTCTTTAAAGACTCCTCATCAACTAAGTAATTGCAACTACTTGTATGTAGTGGTAAATAATTGTTAACACAATATTGTGGTAAAAAACATATTTAACAAAAATCTTGTGTCAATAATATCGGGAAAAAATATATTTGCCACTAATATCATCCAAAAATATACAGAAATATAGATTTTTTAAAATATAAATACAATTGAAAGCAGTGAATGCTAAATATATTAATATATACATACTATATAATGTAATTAAAAAAAGGCGTAATACTATGTATAAATATATATTATAAACTCTCATTCCAGTCTGTCCAACAGTAGGGAAGGCATAGAATATCGGATGGGTATACATTTATTATCCCCACTCCAAACAGCACAACAATATGGAAGGTGTTAGACTTTGGAGGGGTAAAAAATACTATTCCCACTCCAGTCTGTGCAACTAAGCTAGCTGGGAGGAGACTTCATGTTTGATCTCACTTAATGGGAGCTTTGAAATTGCTTCTGGCAAGCAAGAGAAAACACAGGTTTCCCTACATGTGACATTGTGGACAGGGGGTGGGACCCCAGGACATAGCAGGAGCTGTCCCTGGGGGATGGGATCCCCAGATTAATAAATGTCTCCAGGAGGGGGGGTCACGTGGCACTCATCCCCTTTATTATTGTGACCAGGCCCTGGGGGATGGAGTCCACAAGGCTGAAATCAACCGGGGTAGGGGGGCTGTACATTCCTCTTACACATTACAAACACAGCATGGCCCCAGGGGATTGGGGACCCGGGGCTTAAATCGGTCCCGGAGTGGGCTGGATGGTCTACCAGGCCCCAGGGGATGGAGTCTTCGAGGCCAAAATTGGCCCAGGGAGGAGGGCCTTATGCATCCCCCTCCCCAATAATAATATAAGGAATTTCCTCTGGGACCTGGCTCACCTGGGAGGCTAATTAAAAACAAGCACAAGAGATAGCACTTGTTCTTAAACAAAAATATTAAAGATCCTCCACAAATTTGTGGCAACATTTTTAATAAAGAAAACATTTTTGGCCTCCAGCGGGTTGAGTCTCTATATTGCTGCCACCATTTCCTGGATGAAGTGGTGGCAGTCAATCTCTCAACATGAGATCTGTTGGATCCACGGACCTTCCACATCCCTGCATATAAATAAATACATCTTCTTTTAATGAGTTAAAAACTACTGAATGGCTTTAAACTAAATTACAAAAAGAGATTTTTCTGGACCCAATTTCAAGTAATTTTCCGCTCATCTGTTCAGGCTGCAATTGTGTCTAAAACCCATATGGGAAATTGCTTGGGGAAAATGCATTTTGGGACCTGCCCTTTTTCTGGGCCCCCACTTGACGAATCACCCCAACACTTTCCAGACAGCAACTGAAGTGAGTGGTAAACTAGTTTTGACAATTTCATGAAGATTCATAAAACAGTACCAAAGTTATTAGCAAAAAAGAAAAATCCTATGGAAACTAGGTCCTAACTGTAACATGTATTACCTTCTGGTGGTCACCAGTAGGTAGTTCGATTTAGGACCTAGTTTCAATAGAAAAAGCATTTTTTGATTTCCCTTTGATGAATTCGTGTGAAATTTTTCCCAAAATGTCTCATAGTGAGTCTTGTTGTGCATTGGAAAGTTCTGGTGTGAGCAGTTAGGCAGGGGCCGAGAAAAAGACACGGTTAAAAAAATATGATATCACATGTTCATTTCCATAGGACCTTTGAACATGACTACAGCCTGAACCGCTGGAGGGAATTACACCAAATTTGTCAGGAATGTAGATTTTGGTTCACTGATCACACTTTCAGTTATTCGATGTAAATATGTTCAGTAGTTGTTGAAGAATTTAAGGGAAAGCAATTAAGGAGTTCTCATGGTCATCACTTCAACCAGAAAGTGATAGCAGCTATCTTGGGACCAACATACATAATTGCACAGCAGGTTTTGAGGATCACAAAAAGGAGGACATATAAACTATTTTAGCAGATTTTAGTTACAATATAAATTGCTTGTTGCTTAGGTAATTATAGTAATCTGCTAACCTGCTTGCATTAACTGTGATGTCATCTTACCAGCTATGGACTTTTGTGGATTGAAATCCAGGGTCTGCTGTCACAGTTCCATGGAGGCTGTGGAGATGAACGGTTAGTCATTAAACCTAGTGGTTGTACACTTTCCTGACTATGTGTACTTATTTCAAATATGGCGACAAGTTGGTCTGACCGTTCAAGATCTCCATCCATGCGTGCAGCAGCCCTGTCTGGTTCCAGTGGGGCAGCAGCCCTATCTGGTTCTAGTGGTGTAAAGATCACAGTTTCAGAAGTTTACTCGTTATACTCATTGAGGTGTCTACAAAGAATCATTTTTGTTTTGTTATCAGTGGGATGTCGGTCCTGGTGTCTTGAAGATGAACCCCTTAACGGTTGTAGATCTGTGGATTTGTGCTGCGCACCTATGAAAGCCTTGTAAGACTCCATTCCTCTTGTGTGTTAAAAGAGTCTTGTATCCTGCTGTATAGCCCTTCACTGATTTTGTTGGGCATTGTTTTCATGAAGAGGAGGGAAGCAAACCTGGAACATTACTGACGCACTCTTATTTGTTGTGTCTGAAGTGTTTCTGCCTTTTGCTGTCGTCCCTCGATCTTTCCTCATCGGCACCCAGCTCCATTTGATGACGTATTGGAATGTTGTTCTGCGTGCCTAACATGTGACATGTAGTCAGCGTCCTCCCGGCAGAGCGTGGTGTGTTTCCCTGACAACCAGTGACTTTAACTGGCACGTTTGATGTCCGGCGTTGTCTGAGTTTTCTGTCAAGGTCTTCGCATCTCCGGTGCACCGGTAGAGTGAGTGTGTGAACACAAACTGCTGTGGGGTGACTGATACCATGTAAGAAGGTTTACAAGAGCGGCAAATTCACTAAAGGACCTATTCACAAGTACTTGTGCTTATCATTTGCTGCACAATGTATTTGGTTTTGAATGTGAGATCAGCTTTTGGTTCAAGGCATTTGTTTCCTTTTGGAAATACGCCGCGTGTGACTATTTTTAGTCAGAGTATCTTTATTATTATACTTAATGTTTACCATCTACATTTATTAACAAACAGTGACATTGCAATTTGTTTGGACATTTTCTTTCATGTTGTGCATTTTTTCTACAGGGTAACACTGGTGCTTGCCTATTCCGCCTCATTGATGGTTTTTACATAGGACAGTTACATGTTGTGTGATTTATAATTTATAGTACAGTCTTATTTAACATGCTTAGTGTCCAAGCTCCTCCTCCATTTTTACAGCTTCCAGAAGACCCTCCGGTGAGATGGAAAGTTTGGTATAGAGCATTCACAAAGTATTTAGGAGCTATTGGGGCTTTAGGTTCAGAGCAGAACGAAGGAGGTTTATTCTAGAACACAACATAGGTTTAGAGGAACAAGCTGTTTTAGAACACTTACCTCCTTTCGAAGTTCCTGAAGGAGAGGAACCACTCTATTGTTAGAAGTATAGCATTGTCTCAGTTAGCTTCTAAAGAATTGAAACCTGATAAAATGAGTGTTGGGGTGGTAAAAGAACAGGTTAATGTAATGCATGGTAACAAGAACACTTTTTACAGACCAGGGAAGAGGTTTAACTTACAAAAGAATGTGTTCATGAAATGTGGTTGTCCTTCACAC
Organism: Triturus cristatus; assembly: GCF_964204655.1. NCBI lineage: Eukaryota > Metazoa > Chordata > Amphibia > Caudata > Salamandridae > Triturus > Triturus cristatus. The sequence goes on along the minus strand of NC_140581.1, from coordinate 72,968,641 downwards.
TATCCTAATTCTTGTATTTGCCCAGCTAAAAATGCTTTGTGTTGCAAATGCGGAAAGATTGGGCATTTTGACAAGATGTGCATGTGTGTAAGGGTAATATTGTCAATCAGTTCATGATGATGAAGACAATGGTGAGTTCCTTGAGGGATCCTATTGTTGTTGCTAAAGATGGTGTTGATGAGTGTGTCGCTCCGGTCGGGGAGGTAATTGTTGATGGAATGTCCATTCAACTCTTGGTCGATTCAGGGGTGTGAATGACCATGATCACAGAAAAATTATTCGAAAGTGTTTGGCAAGAAAAACCTTTAGAAGCAACTGATAGGAATCTTATATCATATGAAGGCAGGAAAATTGAGCTTAAATGGTTTTTTAGAAACTAGTTTGATTTTCAAAGGGAGGTGTTTCTGGGAAGGTGTATGTGGCAAAGAAAGGACTCAACATTTTAGGGTGGTATCACCAGGGACTATTTGGTATGACGCTTAGACCAGGTACAAAGGAACAAGTGTTGGTTGTGGATGAACCTGTACAGGATGAGTGTAAGGTGGAGTGGTGTGACAAGTTCAAGAGTGTATTTGATGACGAATTGGGGTGCATTAAAGGATTTAAACACTGTATTAAGGTGAAGGATCAGGCTATCCCAGTCAAGCACAAACTGCATAATGTGCCGTACAGTGTGAGAGATAATTTGTCCAATGAACTTAAAAGGTTATATGAGTCAGGTGTTATCGAACCTGTGGAGTCTTCCTTAATGTTATCTCCATTGGTCGTGGCCCGAAAGAAGAATGGAAGTCTGAGGGTGTGCATTGATTTGTGCAGTCTTAATAAAGAGATTTGGGTTGATTCCCATCCTCTTCCTCAAATTGATAACATTCTTGCCAAATTCGCTGGATGCAAGTTTTTTTTAAAAATAGATCTTTCATCCGCCTATCATCTGGTGGAGTTGGACCCAAATTGTAGGCATGTGACTGCGTTTGTTTCACCTATTGGCACTTTTCGGTTTAGGAGAATGAATGTTGGGCTTGCTTCCGCTGCATCAGCCTTTCAGCGCATTATGGAAAGTGTTCTTGAGGGTTTGCAGGATACTGTCGTCTTCCAAGATAACATTCTGGTTTCTAGCAGGTGTACATATTCTCATGACAAACAGGTTTATAAAGTGCTACGTAGGTTACAGGAAAGAGGTATTGTAGCCAACAAACATAAATGTGCATTCAGTCAAGAGTCCATGGAGTACCTGGGGCTTGGAGTTTAGGTGAAGGTATTCAACCAAGAGAGGGGTTGATTGAGGCCATTCGGAATGCTCCTTGTTCTAAATTAAAAGAACAAGTTTATTTATTCTTGGGTGTATGTGAGTTCTATTCCAAATGTATTCCCAATTTTGCAGCTAAAACGGTTCAGCTGCATGAGCTTCTGAAGAGAAAGGTTATTTTTGTGTGGGACCAGGTGTGCCAGGATGAGTTTATTCACATCAAGGAAGAACTAGGTATGTGTAAGATTCTCACACCTTTTGATCCACTATTACAGTGTATTGTGTCAATGGATGTGAACTTGGATGGTTTGGGTGGCATGATTACCCAAGTAAGACAATGTAAGGAGCATACTAGTGGGTTTGCTTCTCCAGATTTGCGGCCAAGTGAAAGGAACTACTCGGTCAGAGAAAAGGAGTTGTTGGCTTGCTGCTGGGCTGTTGAAAGGTTTAAGTGTTTTCTTTGGGGAAAGTCTTTCAAATTATTAACGGACCACAAGCCACTTATTCCTATTCTTAAGGGTCACATTGTCAAGGAACATACACCAAGGATAGCAAGATTGAGTTCCAAGTTATTACAATACAACTTTGATGTAGAGCACATCCCAGGAGGGAAAAATACTAGGGTCGATTCCCTTTCCAGTTCACCTATTCCTCTGACAGTAGAGGAGTCGTCTGTCTGTGATGATGATGAGGAGGGTTTGATTGCTGCAGTTGATGTTTGTGGTGTGGGAGGCTTCTCCGAGAAGGAGTGGTTTGATGCCATGCAATGTGAATTGGTTCTCAAGAGAGTAAATGAACACATGTTTTAGTTTGGCCTAAAGACATGCATCTAGATGCTGAAATTCAACACTTTTCCAAGATTTCTGTTGAACTCACTTTGGAGGGGGTAGAGTTAGTTTTGCGTGGTGACAAATTTGTACCACCTGAAACCTTGAGGTCACGCATAATTACATTAGGTCACAAAGGTCACTTTGGGCAAACCAGCACTAAGAGAAGAATTTGCTCTGTTTATTGGTGGCCTTCGATGGACAAGCAGATTGATGATGTTGTCAAGGGGTGTGTGATTTGCTGCTTGAGTAATAAGGTTATTAAGATTGTTACACCTCCTGTTCAAGTTGTGGTAAGACCTACTGAGCCGTGAATGAAGCTTGCTGTAGATTTTGTAGGGCCTTTTAATGCTCTCCCCCACAGATACAAATTTGTGTAAGTTGTGGCTGATTATCATAGTAAGTGGTGAGATGTCTATTTTATGGTTGATCCCAATACAAGAGAGGTCATTCATTTTTTTTCAAAGCCTGTTTGCCAGGGAAGGCTTTTCCAAAGTGATTGTCTTGGATAATGGTGTGCAATTCACATCGAATGAAATGTTTTTATTCCAGTCTGGCATAGGGCACTGCCGTGTGGCCTTATATCATCCCCAGTCCAATGGTTTCATTGAGCGCATGAATTGCATTCTGGTTGAGTGTGTGCTATGGGCTTTATCTAATGGTGTTGACATCAAGGAAGCCGTCCATAGCAGGTTATGGGCTTATCGCACAACTCCTAACCAAGCTCTGGAAAAGAGTTTGTTTGATTTGTTGCTTGGAAGAATTGCAACGTTTGACATGTGTCCAGCGAGGATGAGAAAGTGGGGTTTACATTCAAGGGTTGGTGGATCGGACAGTGCTATGTTTGCTACTCCTGATTCGGGTTTGGGTGCTAACAGTACCACATCTGGTACATCTAGCAATTTGATCAAGATTGCCTTTGATTCCAAGATTTCTGTTGGTGATTGGGTCAAAATCAAGCTTCCAATTAACATGCCCAAAGGGTTGTTCTCCTGTTAAGGTGGATGCCATTTCACGTTTTGCTGTAAGAGTCAATGGAAAGAAGTGGTGGAATTGGTCCAGGATTTACAAGATTCCCAAAAAATTGGTTCTCAAACTAGGACTTGAGAGTGGTGTTGTGAAGTGGGTCAAACTCAATCGAATTCTCCTCTGTTAAGCAGGAGTTTTAGGAGAAGTGTTCCTCCTAAACGCATTGATTTGTAGATGTTTTCAGTTTTGCTGATGATTTGGAAATTCACTTTTTCATACCAATTCGTGTTTAGTCTGATATGTTCTTTTCTTGTTTTTCTCATTTTATTATTTTTGCATAGTTATCTTTATTGTTCTCTTTCTTCTGCTTTCTCTAATACTTTTGCAATTTTTTATGAAAGAAGGGACATGTTGTAGTAATCTGCTAACCTGCTTGTCTTAACTGTGATATCATCTTAACAGCTATGGAATGCTGTGGTTTGAAATCCAGGGTCTGCTGTGACAGTTCAGTGGAGACGAACGGTAAGTCATTAAACCTAGTGGTTGTACACTTTCCTGACTACTTGTACTTACTTTAGTAATTTTACCCTGTGAAAAATCCTTCTGCTGTGATTTCAAGAATCATGTTTGAGAGAAAAGAGTTTTAAAATAATTTTCTAATAGACCTTATAGAAGATACTCTAGAAGCTGAAATGAAAGAGTATTTTTTATAATTTCTCTCAATGTTTCTCAGCCAAATGAGAATGAAGTCTGACATTCTCAGTAAAAAATGTACTTCCAACAGGATAAGCCTGTCAACTGATTCCCTTGTTTTCTACTGCAGCATCCCAGGGTGTTCTAAAGAACAACTAGAATGCTAACAGTCTTACTTACGACAAATGTTTAGCACACCTAAAGCTATCTTGATTGAGTCAAACTGGTAAAACTTAAAACATTTAATTTAGAAAGGAGCAAAGGAGCAAAATAAGCTGTTTCATTTTTTCATAAACATTATGGTTAGTGCTATAGAAAGAAAAATTAGGACGTATTTTAAATGAGATCTCACATATCTTCCTGTTGTACTTCAATGGGCGCAGCCTGTCAGTTGATTACCTTGTGCTTTACTGCAGTCTCCCAGGGTGTTCTCAAGAACAATTAGAGCACTAAGGGGCATATTTACAAGCAGGCGATAAAACATTATCGCCGCTTTTGCGGTCGTTTTTTGCCGAAAAGCGGCGATAATTTTATCGCCTAATTAGCAAGGCCACGCTAACGCGTGAAACCTTGCTTTAGCGTTGGTATTCTTTACGCCCAGCTTTGCATCTCTAATGAGATGCAAAGTGGGCGTTCCTGACCTAACATGACAGGAGAAATGTCGCTAAGCGACATTTCTCCTATCATCAAGCCCCACGCTATGAAGCATAGCGTCAAGAAAAGTAGCTATAACCCCTGTTATCGCTACTTTCCTTACGCTTGCTTCAGGACTGACTTAGCCATGATATCCTATGGAGGGTGGATATCATGGCTAAGTTTGTTAATCCCTATCAGCAAGCTAACGCCTCATTGCGTGAGATTATCGCTGGGTTTCCAGCGATAATCTCAGGTTTGGCAGTTAGCATGAGCAGATAAGCGTTGCTAATATCACGCTCTCTCAGCGATAAAAATCCACGTTATCCGGCGATAATTATCCTCAAGCTAAGAGCGCTGAGCGATAATTATCGCCGGGTGTTGCTGATATGCCCCTAACAGTCTTACCTATGACATAAGTGTGGCACACCTGAAGCCATCTTGATTGTATCAAACTTGTAAAACTTAAATATAGCATTTATTTTGCGAAGGAACACAATGAGGGGTTTAGGTTAGTCATATAAATTATGGTTAGTGCTGTAGAAAGAAAACATAGGACACTGTTAAGTGAGTTCTCAAATATTTTCCTCTTCTATTTCTTTAAAACATTTTGACATGCAGACTGAAACATGCACTTTCGACACCAGCAGCAGATTGCCAGTTAACTCCCTGTTGATCAGCAGTTTACTACAGTGTTCTGATGAGCAACTAGAGTGCTAAAATTCTGGATTTATGTCAAAAGTGTGGCACATCTGACCGCCATCTTGATGGAATCAAAGTGGAAAATTGAAAGCATTTTCTATAGAAGATACTGCAGTAAATGAGGAGATTAGGAAATAGATATGCCTCCCAATATGGCCAAAAGAGAGTGTAGCCAGCCAGTTTGATTTTGCCATAGGCCTACATGTCTTGTTTATTCCACATGCCTCCTTGCTCAATGTTATTGTTTGACCATGTTGCATGGGCTGGCAGCCATTTTGTGTGTCCAGGCAATGTGCCTTTGCCATAGGCTTGCATGGATGGATGAGATATCATTTTAATAGTATGCTTGAGGATAATTATAGCGTAAATATTAAGAATAATAATTTGATGAGACCCTTACCAGTGAATAGTCGCTCTTAATTAGTCACTGATTGATTGATTGATTAATAGATTGATTTGTGAACAGTGCTAGTGCTTATATATATATATATATATATATATATATATATTACATGCATTTTTTTATTGTGCACCTCCGATAGGTTTCTTCTCACCCTCCCATATAAACATTTGCATTTATTGATGTTTTTATTATATATATATATATATATATTTTATTTGACATTATGTAATTACATTTTAATTTCACTTATTTTAAATTATTTAAATTTATATTGTAAATTTCTTTTTAGTCTAATGTTTTTTTTAGATTTTTACATTTCAATTGTTTTGAATTGTTTCTAAATTTTAATTTTTGCATTTGTATTTATTTTTTAAAATTTCATTTCTAAACATTTCTTTCCCTTTTTGTCTCAGTCGATCCACCATCCATCCATCCATCCCCTGGGTGCTGTGCACTTTAGACACAACAGTATCATTCATTTGTGTAATGATGATTATTCCATTTTGATCTAGACCACATTGCCTGCAATAGGCTCACATTTTTAAAAAGATGACTATTCCATTTACCTATGCAGTTCCCTGAGTGCCACAGGTGTTTCCTTTTGAATACATGGATATAAAGGAAGAGCTCTGTCATTCTGCATATTGTGTGTTATTCTGATGGGAAACTACTTTTATGGTATGGTGGTGTGGTGTCAGATTAAAGTGGCAATAATTACCTAAGTAAACAACCACACTAATATTGCATTTGTCTGTACTAATTCAAACTTCAAACTATGCCACATTTCATACTCATTGATTTTCTTGCTTGTTTGCTTTTAGGTACACAAGAGAACAGACATCACCTGCAGTACTGCCAAAAAGATGGCCTGTGCAATCACACATCAGTCCTCCATTCTCTTCCACTTTTCCAGCTTAGTGCAACTGCCAACTCAGAGCTTCAGATGTCCCCAAGAAAGATACTTCCAAGAAAGTGGTCAGTGAAAAGAAGCAGCTTCCCACCAGTGGCATGTCAGGCTAAATTGCTTCCGCTGTTGAAAAAGCCCTCTTTAAATCCTGCTATGTTAGCTATCTACCGACCCATCTCACTCCTCCCGTCAGTGGCGAAAGTGTGTGAAAAGGCAGTCTATAACAACTTTCCAAATTTGTTGAGACTTCCGGTGTCCTCCACCCAGCCCAGTCGGGATTTAGGGCCACATATAGCACTGAGACGGCCCTTGTTGAGATGTCGGAGGCTATCAGAGAATGCTTGGATGCAGGTGGCAAAGCGGCCCTGATTTTATTGGATCTCTTTGCCGCCTTCGATACAGTGCATCATCGTCATCTCTTGGCCCGTCTCTTTAATATTGGAATCTCGGGCTCAGCATGGGATTGGATTAAATTGTTTTTAGAGGACAGAACACAGTAGGTTTGGCTGCCCCCGTTTTCCTCAGCCCCTAGAAAGGTGATTACGGGAGAGCAGCAAGGCTCGACTCAGAGCACCCTTTTCAACGTATACATCACGCCTCTAATCTACCTGTCGGAGGAGCTGGGAGCTAAGATCATAGCTTTCACTGATGATACTCAGCTCCTCTTTACGTGGAAGGAAAGTGATTTGTCCCCGGACTTAGCCAAAAATTGTCTTTCTGGCATATTTAGCTGGCTTGCTAGGGCTCAGCTTAAATGCAATGAGGACAAGTCTGAGGTCCTTCTACATGGGCCTTTTCCTTCCCATTTCTGGGAAGACCTTTGGCCTGCAGGCTATCCTAGGCCAAACTCATCGGGCAGTCCGGTGAAGAATCCCAGGGTCTGGTTTAGTGAGGACCTCAGATTCTCACAGCAGATAAAAAAAACTGGCAGGAGTGTGCTTTGGCAGGAATCACTTAGAAAATTCCTGCCACTGCTGCCCAGATCGGCTAAGGAAATGGTGCCTCGTGCCCTCATTTTGTTGCGTATTGATTACGCCAATGCATTATATATTGGTCTTCCCGGATACCAGCTAAAAAAGCTGCAAACTATTCAAAACGCAGCAGCAAGAGTGCTGCTAGGCATCCCGGGCAGATCAAGTACAAAGCAAAATCTCCGGGATTTTCATTGGCTCCCTGTGACGCAACGCATTTTGTTCAAGGCCCTCACCCTGGCCCAAGGGGCCCCATACAAATCTGGGCCACCATATCTTAGGAGACGCTTTGACTTCTATGCGCCCCGAAGACATCTGCAATCAGCAGCACAATGCCTTGCAGTCATCCCCCGTTTTCTCCTTGCTCGAAAGGGGGGATAGGTCTCTCTCTTTCAAGGCGGCCAAAGCTTAGAATACCCTCTCATATGAACTGCGAAACACTCAGGATCTCAGGCTGTTTAAGAAGCAGTTAAAGACCTTGCTTTGTAACTAACGTAGAGCTTTTCCTAACGCCTTTTTCTCCAGTCTCCTGTAGTTGGCTCTCGCGCCGGGACACTCTCGAGTATCCATGCGCACTATAAGTGCTGTATACCATAACATACCATAAATGTCAAATCTGCAAATTTGATCTCAAAGAAACCTTTAGTGAGCAACTGGGTACTTGAAAATCTTGAAAAGACCCGATAGAAAAAGTAGAGAGGCAGGAGTCAAGGAGGAAGGTCTTATGTGTGCTTCTTGACACAAGATCTTTGATAATAAACACATATAAGTTTGCTGTTTTTATGAAGCAATACAATCCAGATCTAGTTTTTCTTACAGAAACTTGGACTGACAACTCCTCTGAGCCTGACCTGAATAATGCAATTCCCACTGGCTATAACATCGAACAGATGGACAAAATAGGCAAGAAAGGGGCTGGGATTGCGATTGTGTTTCGCAATTCAATAAAGGCAAATTTTCAGGCAATACTCCATCTGGATTGTGAGGCGCTTGGATTTGCATTAAAACTAGATAACAAAGTGACCTTCTAAGGCCTATTGATTTATCGCCCGTGAGGCCCAAAGGCAGATTTTATTCATGGAATACAAGATTTTATGGAATCCTGTATAAATTACCCTAGTTTTACGCTGGTAGGCGAAATTAATTTACATTTGGAGTTGCAGAATAATTACCAATGTTACCCTATGGAAGAAAAATTAGTTATCGGCTTTTGGGTAAGAACTCGACTGGCAGAGTTAAGGTTCTGGGCATAGACTCAGGGGTCTCCCAGGGTCAGGTAAGTACAGTTGTTACACCCTCAGCGGCACTGGGGCAGCCGGGTGCATAGAGAGTTAGGCCCAATGTTATCCTATGGCGGGCAGGGGGCCTTTGGTTGGTGGTTGCTGGCTAGCAGGCCACGCGGCTGTGGGTATGGGCTCCTGCTCACTTGCTCTGGGCAAGTGGGGAAGTGAGATAGAATAGAGGTTTCACTCTCAGGGGCACTCCGGCAGCTGGGTGCAGGGTGCTTTTGAGCCGCCGGGCACTCAATGTTATTCAATGGGAAAGCTGGAAGTTGAACAAAGACCGCAGGCTCGGGACGGAGATTCTTCAGGTGCGATCACCACTTCGAGAGGTAAGTTGGGAAGCTGGAGGAGGGGTGGACACCCAGAAGTTGGACACAGGAGGCCGTGGGGCGCCGGGTGCAGGGGTGTCCTTTGGCGTCGGGGAATCTTACCCTCAGCTAGTTGCGGTAGGGGGGTCCCTGGTTGTGATGCTGCAGGCGTCATCCGGGTCATCGCGGTGGGTCCTTGGGCACTGAATTTCAGGTCACAATCGCCGTGGGGATGTCCTCGTGGGGTTTGTCCACTTAGGCACAGGCCAGGCTTGGTGGGTTCAGAGTATGCAGGGTTCGTGGTTCCGGGCTGGTGCCAGGGACTGCTACTGGTTGTTTGAGCAGGACCACTGCACGTGGGGGTCCCTGTGTTGCTAGAGTCTCTAGGCAGTCAGGTCCTCCGGGGTTCTTGAGGTTGCTGACTACTGGATCTACCGGGGCTTAGCAGGTTTGAGGGTTGACAGGCCTGTAGGGCTGAGGCCAAGTAAGTTGGTGTTGTCCTCTTCTTAGCAGCTGCACGGCAGATTTTCTTATTTCTTGATCTTCTTGCAGTTTTCGGATCAGGATCTGAGGAAGGAAGGTTCAGGGTGCTCCTAAATACTACATTTAGGGGTTTTACAGGTAGGTAAAGGGCAGGGACCAATGGATCCCTTCCCTGGGGTGAGTACACCCCTTTCGTGCCACTCACCTGTGGGAGGGGGCAGTAGCCTAGTGCTGATTGGCAGGTCTTCCCATCTTCAAGATGGCGAATGCCCGGAGATGTGCTTCACCTCGCTTCCCCCACCTGAGGGGTGGGTTTGGCAGAGGCTGGCACACCCCACCAGTCTCCCCACCAGGGTCCATTTGCTGAGTACAGCAAGTGGCCTGGAGAAGCTCACAAAGGCGGCATGCCTTTGAAGCTTCCCCTGCCCATTCTGGGGGGGGGGGGGGAGACCTAGCACCTTGCCCAGGATGTGCATTGTTGCAGGCCCAGGAGAGCGGATGGCTCCCTGCCCAGGGGCCCAGCAAAATGTCTGTGGTGTGGTAGCCTAGACAGCCCCTCAGACAAGACGTGGATTGTAGGTTAGGTTCAGGGGCAACTCTAAGTTGTCCTCCGTCGTGCATTTTACAGTAGATCCCACACTGGCATCAGTGTGGGTTTTTTGTGCTGAGAAATTTGATACCAAACATGTCAGTCTTCAGTGTAGCCATCATGGTGCTGTGGAGTTCGTGTTGACGACCTCCCAGCACCATATACTCTTAATGGCAGCACTGCACTTACAGTGCCCAGGAATGGACCTGGGTACTGAGGGGCAAAGGGCTCATGCACCTGTGCCCACACCACTGGCATAGGACACCCAGCTAGAGGGGTGACTGAAGTATACCAGGGCAGTGTGTGTTGTTTGCATGGCACACAGGGATGTGTGCCATGTCGACTCTTTGTTTAGTTCTGCACCAAGACACTCAGTCTGCAAAGGCAGTGTGTGGGTGTCAGGGTACAGGGTCTCTAAGGGTGGCACAATATGTGCTGCAGCCCTTAGGGGCCTTCTCTGGTCACAAGGCCCTGGGTACCTAGGGTAACATTTACCAGGGGCTGACATGTGGCCAGAGATGCCAATTGGGTTTAGGCTGTCATGCAGTTCTAGGGTAGGAACACAGGCCCTGGGCACCTGATTGGCAGGAGCCCAGGTCACACTCAGTCAAAGTACATCAGCAATTCAACAAAAAGTGGGGGCATACCATGCAAGAAAGATGGCACTTTCTCATACGATCCCCCCGAAATGAAAGGTGATGAGACTAACCTTGCCCTATGAAGTCTTCATTGTCTAAGTGGAAGAACCGGGAAAGTCCATCTGCATTGGCATGGGCAGTCCTTGGTCGGTGTTCCATTTCGAATTCCATTCCCTGCAGGGAGATGGACCACCTCAGTAGTTTTGGATTTTCCCCTTTCATTTGCATTAGCCATCTGAGAGGTCTGTGGTCAGTTTGAACCAGGAAGTGAGTACCAAACAAGTATGGCCTCAATTTCTTCAGGGACCAAACCACAGCAAAGGCCTCCCTATCAATGGCACTCCAACGCTGCTCTCTGGGGAGAAGCTTCCTGCTTATCAAAGCAACAGGTTGGTCTTGGCCTTCATCATTGGTCTGGGATAGGACCGCTCCTATCCCTAGCTCAGAGGCATCAGTCTGCACTATGAACTGCTTGGCATAATCTGGAGCTTTTAGAATTGGTGCTGAGCACATTGCTTCTTTCAGGGTGTCAGAAGCCTTTTGGCAACTAACTGTCCAGTTAACCTTCTTGGGCATCTTTTTGGAGGTAAGCTCTGTGAGGGGAGTCACAATGGACCCATATCCCTTCACAAACCTCCTGTAGTACCCAGTTAAACCAAGGAATGCCCTGACTTGAGTCTGGGTTGTTGGAGCTGCCAAGTCCAGGATGGCTTGGATCTTGGGCTGTAAGGGTTATACCTGGCCTCCACCAACAAGGTGGCCCAAGTATACCACAGTGCCCTGTCCTATCTGGCATTTGGATGCCTTGATAGTGAGGCTTGCTTTTTGCAGAGCCTCTAGAGCCTTCAGAACCTGCCCAAGGCGGATCAGGTGATCCTGCCAGGTGGAGCTAAAGACAGCAATATCACCAAGATAAGCTGCACTAAAGGACTCCAACCCAGCCATGACTTGGTCCACCAACCTATGGAAGGTGGCTGGGGCATTATTTAACCCAAAAGGCATCACAGTGAACTGATAATGCCCATCAGGTGTGGAGAATGCTGTTTTCTCTTTTGCTCCTGGGGCCATGTCAATCTGCCAGTACCCTGCAGTTAAGTCAAAGGTGCTGAGAAATATGGTTGCTCCCAATTTGTCTATCAATTCATCTGCTCTTGGAATAGGGTGAGCATCTGTCTTGGTGACAGAGTTGAGCTCTCTATAGTCCACACAACACCTCCTTTCTCTCTTTCTACCATGTGGGTGAGTTTTAGGGACCAGAACCACTGGGCTAGCCCAGGGACTCTCAGAGGGTTTAATAACCCCTAACTCCAGCTTCTTGCTGACTTCAGCTTTGATGCTTTCCTTGACTTGGTCTGACTGACGATGGATCGTGCACTGTCACCAGTGTCCACATCATGGGTACACCAGTTTGTCAGACCAGGGGTCAGGGAAAAGAGGATAGAATACTGTTTCAAGACTTGCTTTCAGTCAGTCTGCTGTTGGGCAGATAGGGTGTCTGAAAAGACAACCCCATCTACTGACCCATCTTTTGGGCTGCAGGAGAGGAAATCAGGGAGAGGTGCACTCTCTGCTTCCTGTTCCTCATCCGTCTCCATCAGCATGGTGATGTCAGCCCTGTCATTGTAGAGCTTAAGGCGGTTCACATGGATAACCCTTTTGGGTGTCCTGCTAGTGCCCAGGTCAACCAAGTATGTGGCCTCACTCTTTTTTTCTAGGATAGGGTAAGGGCCACTACATCTATCTTGGAGTGCCCTTGGTGCCACTGGCTCCAAAACCCACACCTGTTGTCCAGGTTGAAATTCAACCAGTGCAGCTTTTTGGTCATACCAGTGCTTCTGAAGCTCCTGGCTGGCCTCAAGATTCTTGGAAACCTTTTCCATGTACTCAGACATTCTGAACCTTAGGCCAAGCACATAGTCCACAATGTCTTGCTTGGGTTCTTGGAGAGGCCTCTCCCAACCCTCTTTCACAAGATAGAGTGGTCCCCTCACAGGATTACCAAACAGAAGTTCAAAGGGGGAAAACCCCACTCCTTTCTGTGGCACTTCCCTGTAAGCGAATAGCAGGCATGGCAACAGGACATCCCATCTCCTTTTGAGTTTTTCAGGGAGCCCCATGATCATACCTTTCAATGTCTTGTTGAACCTCTCAACAAGGCCATTGTTTTGCGGGTGATATGGTGTAGTAAACTTGTACTGCACTCCACACTCCTTCCACATGTGTTTCAGGTAAGCAGACATGAAGTTGGGACCTGAAACAACCTCCTTAGGAAACCCCAGCCTGGTGAAGACACCCATGAGGGCCTTGGCTTCTGCAAGAGCTGTAGTAGTCCTAAGTGGAATAGCCTCAGGGTACCTAGTAGCATGATCCACTACTACTAGAATTAATTTGTTCCCTGAGGCAGTGGGAGGTTCAATTGGACCCACAATGTCCACACCTACCCTTTCAAAAGGCACTCCCACCACAGGCAGTGGTATGAGGGGGGGCCTTTGGGTGACCACCTGTCTTGCCACTGGCCTGACTGGTTACACAGGAGCTGACAAACGCCTTCACCTTTTGGTGCATCTGGGGCCCTTAGAAGTGACTAACTAGCCTTTCCCAGGTTTTAGTTTGCCCCAGATGTCCAGCTAGGGGGATGTCATGAGCCAAAGTTAGGAGGAACTCCCTGTACTTCTGTGGCACTACCACCCTCTTGGTGGTTCCAGGAGTGGGGTTTCTTGCCTCAGCATACAGTAATCCCTCTTCCCAATAAGCTCTGTGGGTACCACTGACACCTCCATTTGCTCCTGAAACAGCTTGCTGCCTTAGGCTTTCGGTTGGCGGTCTAGTGCGAGGGCGTTTCCTGCCCCTAGCGCTTTATAAATGGCGGCGAACCCCCGTCCGCGCAGCGGGCGGGCGCAGCGGGCGCGCCGATGGCGCGCCGGAGGCGCGCCAGAGGCAAGCCCGTCTGGGCCCGTCCAGGCCAGGACGGACCTAGGACCAGGGACCCTGCCGGTTGTGGCAGGTAATCCCCCTAAATACTCGAAAGTAGACTTACTCCTGTTAAAGCCTTCTGACTCACGCTACTGCTTACATGGAGTCAGAACTGATGTTCCCTTTACATCTTGTGAGTATTGCCCCTTTAGGAACCAGGCTGGAGGTAACAAAACCCTTACTAAGGAGCCCCTTAAGTTAGGACTACTTAATTGTAGGTCCTTACCGAAGCACTCCATACAAATCTCCGAGCTGATTCAAGACACTAACTTAGATATCCTGTATCTGACCGAAACTTGGATGTCAGCTTCTTCAGACTTTGACTTAGTTAACACTCTTCCTCCCGGCTATCTGATCCAGTGCCTCCATAGACCGCAAGGAAAAGGAGGTGGTATAGCCATCATTTACAGGGACAAGTTTACGTGCAGAGTAGTCAGGGGTCCTATTCTGGACGCTGAAAGTGGTCATTTTCGGATACAGCTTTCTCCTAATTACTCTCTATCAGGACTGTTAGTTTATCGCCCCCCGGGGACGATTAAACAGTTTTCCAGCTCTATCTTGGACCATGTCCCCGTCCTAGCGGCATCTTCCCCTAATTTTGTGCTACTGGGGGACTTTAACCTTCATTTTGACCTGCAGGAAGACAAAAATGTAACTGACCTCAGATCTGAACTTAGGACAGCTAACCTAATTTACACAACCTGGAACCTACGCATGTGAAGGGTCACTTGCTGGATTGTGTGTTCTCGAACATCGCGCACCTTCGAACAAGTTCCCCCCGCCCCCTGCCTTGGTCGGATCATTTCCTGGTGTCAGGGGAGTTGAATGTCAGCTTGGACCCTTTTCTCTCTCCGCACCAGAAGACACCTCCTATTTATAAGAGAATTTGGTCTCAACTCTCTATTGACAATCTCTCACGTACCCTTGCTGAGTCTACTCCCTCCCCTGGACGTGGTCCTGTGGAAGCTGACATTGTGAAGAAAAGCATCAATCCATAATTAATAAGCAGATTTATTGTATAATTACACAGCACAGCAACAGGAACAACTGATACTAAGACAGGTCCAGTACAACTGGCCAGTCTCAGTCAGATTCCAGTCCATGGTTCCAAATGGAACTAGAATGCATAACAAATGACAACTCATGTGGCAGCAAGTAGAAATCAGCATGTAACATATCCCCCTTTCATACAAAAACAAATAAAACAAGATATGAAAATAGTGCAATAGTATATAAGAAAACTATCACACAAAATCTGAAAACTTCACAGGAAAAGATCTTGCACGAGTGGAACCTTTCACTCTATGAGCAACTGAATCACCATGTGATCTAGTGGTATCCAGACCATTGGAAATTACCAGCTGGGAGCAACCATTCAAAGGTAATTTAGGCGATGAAGCATAAGAATCATTATAAACATCTTCTGCCCGAGATCTAACATTCGTTGGACATCTAGAAACCCGCCTGACATTCCAAAGCTTACCATCCTGGGTTATAAGAGAATTCTTAAAGACCTTGGTGATCTTAATGGGCTTATAGAACTTACTGACGCATTTCCCTAAGAAACCCGGTTTTTTTACTCTCACCCATTCCCCTACTTTAAAATTGTGTTCCTTAACATTCCACTTACGGTCAAACCATTCCTTGTTCTTAATTTGTTTTTCCTTAACTCTAATGCTGGTAGCACTTATATCTTGGACATTCCTTATTTTATTGTCACACTTCTCTTTAAGCCACCAAGGACAAATATAAGAAGCAGGATTCCTGCCCCTTAACAAATAAAAAGGACTGACCTCCGTAATTGAATGTGGCGTAATCCTATACGTCCACAACCTTTCCCTTAATTCTCCTTTCCAATCCTGAGAATACTTAAGAACCTCTGAAACATAACCCTTTAAGACACGATTGAAACGCTCAACCTGCCCATTTTCATGTGGCGCATACAATGCCGTGGTAACATGCTTGATCTGGTGACACTTAAGATATTCCTCCATCTCCTTTGAAGTCAACTGCACCCCATTATCAGTCACAATGACCGAAGGACAACCTTCCCTTGCAAAAATTTCTTTAAAGAAATCCAAAACTCTAGAAGTGGTGGCCATTGGGACAAACTTCACTTCTGGCCATTTAGAATGATAATCTACCAACACAAGAGCATACCGTGAATCCAAAGGCAAATTCAAAAAAGGACCAGAAATATCAAAAGCCAGTTTCTTCCAGGGTTCCTCTGGCCAAACTGTTGGACTAAGAGGAGGGACATTGACCCTAAGCATTTTATCATTAGAAATGCAAACATCACACTCCCTAACAACCCTATCAGCCATGCGATCCATCCCTGGCCACCAAAAATAAGTCCTCATTAATCGCTTCATGGCAGACATCCCTGGATGTGATTTGTGAGCCAAATTAAGAATCATACCTCGGACTCCAAAGGGTGGTACACATTTACCAGCTTTATAGACAAAATCCCCTTCTAACTCCAAATCATCCGCCACATTATACAAAGGCATAAGCTCTTCTGACACATCTTTCCTGTTTGGCCATCCTTCCACAATAAATTTCTTCACTGACTCCCATAGAGAATCATTCTCCTCACTAGACTTCCACGATACCTCTGATATGTCCGCAAACGCACCAACCACCACATCCTGAATGGTTGTAACAATATCTGTATCATCTTCTTTTTTACTAGGAACAGAAACACAGGGATGACGTGACATAAAATCTGCAGTTACATTTTTCTTCCCTGGTACAAACTCCGTTTTAAAACAATACTCCTGCAATCTCGAAGTTAGCCTCGCAATCCTGGCAGTGGAATTCCACCCTCCTCCTGGAGAAAGAATATTAACCAATGGTTTATGATCCGTCCTCAAAGTAAACCTTCCACCCCAAATGTAATTCCTAAAATGTTCAATCGCCCAGACACATGCCAACAACTCCTTTTCTATGACAGCATACCGTCTTTCAGTTTCATTTAATGTTCTAGATGCAAAACACACATTCCATTCCTCATTGCCTGATTTCTGTGAAAGCACACCACCTATGCCATATAAGCTGGCATCTACTGTAATTATACAATGTTTGTTAATGCAAAAAGGCCTTAAAATGGGAGCATTGACAATATCTTTCTTGATCACCATAAAGGCTTCTTGTTGTTCATCTGTCCATTCAAAAGTTGCCTTCTGGCGCAATAACTTCCTCAAAGGCTCCATTTTATTTGCAAAATTTGACACAAATTTCGAATAATACTCGCACATTCCTGCAAAGGACAATAATTGCTCCTTAGTCTTGGGCGAGGGAGCATTTAAAATTCCATCTACGTTTGATTTTTTTGGAATCACGCCATCACCTGTTAGTGTATGCCCCAAATACTCCACACTTTCTTTAAACATTTTACACTTGTGAGATTTTAGGGTTAAACCATTTTTTTTAAGCCTAAGACAAACCTCCTCTAAGTGTTTTAAGTGCTCTTCATTATTGTGTGAAAATATTAAGATATCATCCTGAAAGCACTTCACGAAATTATCAATGTCCTTGAAGATGTTAAACATTATCCTTTGGAAAACAGAAGCCGCTGAGGCCAAACCAAACGGCATTCTGTTATATTGAAATAACCCTTGTGGAGTTATGAATGCTGTCAACATTTTCGATTCCTCAGTTAGCGCGACTTGGTGGTATGCTGACCTCAAGTCAAAGGTCGAAAATACTTTCGCCCCTTCCAACAAAGACACCACTTCATTTATATTAGGTAATGGGTGACAATCAACAATTATTTCTGCATTCAAGGCTCTCAAATCCACACACAACCTCAGAGATTTATCTGGTTTCCAGACTAAAACAATGGGCGAAACCCACTCCGATGAATTAATGGGCTCTATTATGCCTTCTGATACCAAATCTTTTAACATAGTTTTCAACTCATCCCTTACGTTTATGGGTACTGGTCTAATCCTTTGCCTAACCGGTGTGGCATTATTCTTAAGTTTAATCTGGTGGAAATAACCCTTAAGTTTTCCTAAAGATTCTGAAAAAACTTCTTTGTACGAGTCTTTTAAGAAGTTCTCCATACTATCACATCCTGTAAAAGAGATGTAACTATCATTAACAGACTCATCCAACACCACCGGATCCTTAAGTCTAGGATTTAACATTACCCCAAGTTTCCGTTGATCTTTCCAGCCCAATACATTTATACCCTTAACTGCAATGTATAAATTAATATTTGCCGATCTGTTTGTGGTAAATAAAATATCACGCTGTCATAATTTTTCAGATATCAATAAGATCATGCATAAAGCAAGAGGCTGAGTCTGTGGTATCAGATTCATAAAGGGATTTATTCCAATAACTCGAGTCAAAGGGAGAATATCTCCATCACCAAAAAAGGATCTGGACGGGGCTGAAAAGTATTCTCAATATTCTCAAAACATTATTCACAGAGTACAGTATATATACATTTCTCAATTGTACGTAAGCAAAAGAGCAAGAGAGAATGAGATAAGAGCATGTGGGCGTGTAAGTAGGCGTGAAGGTGGGCGTCCATGTGGGCGTCCACTTGATGATAATGGGTAAATTGTCATGTGTGGGTGGATACCTGGAGATGATTTCGCAATGTCAGCAGAAATACTTGGCAGAGATGCGCGCGCAGCAGCATGACGTGTGATTGACGCGCAACTAGAGGGTGAAGGGGACTTGACATTTAGCTCTACATGTGGAGACAAAAAGTCTGGGGTTATGTCAACCTAATCCCAAATCATATCTAATATCCTATGTTTAAAGAACTATGTTATCCACAAGGGAAGGGCTCTCGGACAGAATCTATTCTATACTGACTGTGTGTGCGTGCACAAGCGTCTAAGTGTCTACACTAAATGCGAGGGGGTAGGAATATTCCATGGTAACAGGGCTATGAATTACTTGCATGAGGACAGAGAAGCCGGGCCTTTTGCTTGGTAACTGGAAGAATGTTTACTTAAACTACTAGGCAGGAATGCATCGGCTGAGGGGGAAGCAGATAATTCGAAGGTGAAATACAGTTCTTGGCAGAGAATAGGCTGATGTCAGGCTTCGTGAGCCGCGCAGAGAATGAGACAAAGTTCATGGTCACAGATGCAGGCTCAGACTGGAGCTTTCAGAGGCAGAAGGCAAGAGGAGTTTCGATGGCAGAATCAGGGCCTACTTGCCTGGACTGTAAAAATGGCATAAGTGAACCATATAAAGCCGGTGGCCTTTCATATTTAGGAATGGAATATCCGGCCTGTTCATGGCGGATCTGACAGAGGACATGTTGACGGTGGACGCACATGTATTTGCGTCTTCATAACTGGAACTGGAGGGAACATACATGTACTTGTGACATGCACATAGAACCGTTGGGGTCCAAGATAGGGGACATAACTGACCAGGAAAATCCACATTTCCACATTCCCTCCTTGTCCCCTACTTGCCCTTCAAGAGATATCAATCTTCATCAATCCATTGATCTGTTCATATAGCATCATTTGTTCTTCTTTCTTCTTCCGTGATCTTGAATGAAATCTTGGTGGTGGAATACACGATGTGGCACACAGACCACAGATCGCTGGTCCACATTGTAGACATAGACAGCAACTGAATAGTATGAGAAGGCCAATACCTAGGAAGGATAGGACCCTCCATCCAAAGGTAGATAATACACTCCAAAACCAACCGGACCAAGTCCAGGTGCCTGGATTCTGGTGTATCTGGCTTACAATCTTATGAAGGCGAGTTATGGCTTTATATACAGATGGCGAATTTTCTGGTATGAAAAATGCAATAGCTTGATCCGATGACCCTACAAGCTCCGCCCCTATCGGCCAGGATAACGTCAAGGACAAGACTATTTTGAAGCACAACAATCCGCATAGCAGACTGCTCTTCTGTTAAATTGCCTAAGGCGGAAATAGTTTCGTTCACTACTGCTTCAAGGGTTCTGGTTAATCTACGTATCAGCTTACTATTGGTAACTGTACCTATATAGGGAAAGAAACCTTTATTGAAATCTGTGTATTTTTCCCATGCTGCTTCAGTGTAATCGACAATTGGGAGATCTCTCTGCTGTCTATTGTGTACTAAATGAGTATTTTTATGATAATCAGGAGGAGCTAGGAAAACAGGTGGTAGGAGGAATGCTATGTAACAGGTACCATCCCAATCTAGAGGTAAGCGTATATATGCAGTCTGGCCACATATAAAGTAGGAATGACGAGAAGCTCTAAATGTAGACTTGCCTTGATCACTGAATTTTATTACAGTGGTGCATTTACTATGGCCCATGTGTATGGAGCCATTCTTTCTTATACATAATTCCCCTTTTACTGGGAATACGGACATGGCGGGCAAGATTGGTGTAGCTTCAGATTCAACGTTCAGGATCATGAGGTTAAGTGTAAAATTACCTAATCCATATACTTCATTTCTTAGATCAGTTCCTGTTCTTTTGGGAAGTCCCTCCTTGTTAGGGTAGCAGACTTTAAGCAAAAACTAAATTCAGGTTTCCCCATACCCAGTTGTCTTGATAAACTGCGGAATTCGAATCTAGGGAATTAATCAAACTAAACCATGCTCCACAGGAGCCATTGTGTGTGAACGGATAGAGAAAGAGGGGCAAAACTCCCTTATAGTTCTGATAGGGGGGGGAGTCGGCCACAGACCCAGCAGTCTGTAGCATTGCTAGTCTGATGTGAATGGTGCAGCATCTGAATAAAGGTATTGTTGCGTAAGGCAAGTCGATATGATAGCTCATAGGATGGCAGATCACTAAATGTGTGCTTTATGGTGTGCTTTATGGTATCATTAGTGGAGGAGTATAAGAGTGAGGCAATAGGAGGAAAAATAGCATGTAGTATTAAGCTGATACATATTATCGTGATGCACGTAAGAGATTGAAAAATTACAGTCACTATACATCTATTTGCTTCTTATCTAGCTCTCTTATTTTTGCTTTATGTTATTGTCCAAGATCTTATGCGAGCCAGAATACATGTTCAACCGCTTCACCACCTAGTGGACTTAATTGATCAAACGGGTTCTGACTTTTTTTTTTTAGATCTAAGTTTAGCTTTGTGGAAACTGCTGGGGAGTCTCCTCTAGAAAATGGTGTTTAAAATCCAAAATTCAAGTTCAAAGTCTTTTTCCTTTGTAAAAGAGTGGTGAAGGTGCACTTTGACTTTAACGGCCGTCCCCGTGGTCCAGAGCACTGACTTTGGCGCCTTTCATCCAGGAGCGATGGAGTATTCTTTGACCTGGGTGTTGTCAGGCAAGGCGGCAGCAACCTGCGAACAACAAGAGAGTAGTGCAGACATCAAGGAAGCCAGGTAATCTGTCAGCATGTTACTGTCAACATAAGTAATCTTTTAGGCATTGTAGTGCCCACATATTTTGGTGGTCTACCAAAGACCACTTCATAGGGAGATAAGCCTGTTCTAGAATGAGCTACAATTTGCATGTAAAAGAGGGCAACCGGCAGGGCTACCATCCAGTCTATACCTTTGTCTGCGCAAATTTTTAATGTCTGATTATGTCTTTCTACAAGGCCTGCTGCTTCAGGATGTCGCACACAATGGAATTTCCAGGTATACCCTAACAGAAGGGACACCTGCTTCATTAGTACCAGGACATATTTGTAACCTCTACATCTGTTTATTTGGATATAATCCATTTGGAGCACTTCAAAAGGGTGGTCAGGTGGATGGAATCCACCTTGTTCCATCGGAATGCCTTTACCTGGATTGAATTGGCAACAGATCATACATGTTCTGACCTTTTGTTTCGCTGCTGCACGCAGGTGCTTGTTGAACCATATATTCTGTAAGCTATCTATCATTGCTTTCTCTCCTAAGTGTGCAGGACTATGTGCGGTATTTATAATCACTTGTACCCTTGATATCAGGAAGAAACCATGTGGATTTGCCCTTTGTCATCCAACCTTGATCAGTCAGTACCCCTCCTTGTTCCGATCATTTCTTTAATTCGTCTACAGTAGCATGTGTCTGAATGTCTTGTACATCCCTGGAAGGATCCCTAACTGTCATGGCTTTGGACAGTGATAGTATCTGTGATTTTGTCATGTCTAGTGGGGTCTGAGCTGTCTGTTTAGCAGTTCGGTCTGCCAGATCATTGCCTTGGGAAATGGTATCTGTGGCTCTAGTATGTGCTTTACATTTTAGGATAGCTATGGCTGTTGGTAAATGTATTGCTTCCAGTAGGGCTTGAATAAGGGGGCCATGCTGTATCTTGGCCCCATGAGAGGTCAAGAAACCTCTTTCTCGCCAGAGAATCGGTGTAAATGTTTACTCTCAGGTGCTTAGCTCTTATGCACGCTTGTGTCAGGGCGATGAGCTCTGCTGCTTGTGCTGACAATATGTCTATTCTTTTAGTCTCTATTATTACAGTATCAGCAGTCACTGCATATGCTGCCACTAATTCTCCCGCCCCTGTCCTCATGCATGAGCCGTCAACATATAGTGTTAGGTCGGGGTCTGGGAGTGCAACATCTGTCAAGTCTTGTCTTGGTTTAGTCACGGTATGTATTACTTCAACACAGTTGTGTGGTGAAACGCTTTCTGTACTGGAGGGCAAAAGGGTAGCGGGATTCAGTATGTTGCATCGTCTGATCTCTATGTGTGGTTGAAATAACGTCAGCTCATAATCCGTCAGTCTAGCTACAGTCAGGTGTTGTGTTTGTGTCCGGTTCAAGAGAACCTCTACTGCGTGTGGTACTTGTACTGTCAGAGGGTGGCCCAGCACTATCGAGTCACTTTGTCTTATGGCTAAGGCCGTTGCTGCAACTGATTTTAGGCACCCAGGCAAAGCCTGTGCTACTGGGTCTAATGTACTAGAAAGATAAGCACAGGGCTCGTGTTTTCCTGCATGATCTTGTGTTAGGACAGATAGTGCTGTTCCATCCCGCTCTGTCACAAAAACATAAACGATTTGTTGTAATCAGGGTTTGCTAAAACTGGTGCTTGACATAAAGCTCTCTTTAATTCTTCAAATGCCACAGTGTGTTCTTGTGTCCAAGGGAGGACTTTAGTAGAAGCTGTATTAGGGGCTTGGACTAATTCCCCTGAAAGATCACAATAAAACATGAGAAAAAGGGGAAAACACCATACCTATTTCCTTGGCTTAATTTCTAAGGGGGCTAATTTCTAAGGGGCTTAATTTCTTAAGGGGCTAGCGGGAAGCGAACCTCCTCAGGGGCCAGCAGAAAGCCAATATTCTCCTCCTTCCCCCCCTTTTTGACAGGAGGAAATCTGAAACAGATTTCACTGCTGTCAAACACTATCAAACCCTGTGTCTTGTCAACACTATTAATCCCTGTGTGTAGCTACTGGGCGTAAGCAAAATTATAGGAGATACACAGCGTATGTGAAACGGCGAGAAATCCTTCAAATTAATGTACAAACCTCATTGTGTTAGCTCATAAGCTGGCCAAATGACATCTCATATGCAAATGTCCCTATTACATGAACCTACACCAACCTGAAGTCAATATTAATGCTAGGAGGCCCTAATAGGAATGCTAAATTACCTAAATATTCGGAAAACCAAGTTTAAGAACAGTTGTTAATGTTGATAATTAATAATTTATCTGCTAAAGAAATCAGTCAATGTGCAATAATTTCCACCTATACAATAAATAGCCTAATTCAAAAACAAGTCAACTTTTGGGGCCACCACTCACAAGAATGAGCTTACTAAAGCAAATTTTAAAAAGGAAATCCTGTCAGATATTTTCTCATTACCCTAAATACCGAGCCTTATTTGTCACTCTGTGGTGGCAGTCCTTATTTAAAACAGGCCTTTCAAGAGTTAAAATGCGAGTGCACAGATCATAATTGTTCCTTAATGTCCAATCTGGAAACATATGACCGAGGCTGCCTGTCTATAAGAGAAAGGCAATTATGTGAAAAATATTTTAGTCTTGCATAGCCTTTTTCTTTTGTTTCATTCATCTCCAACACCAATTAGACATACACTGATAACGTGTTGTCTGCTATTTTGACAGCATGATAATGGTAATATCATGTCTGTGAAATTTAGTAATTGTGCCAAGCCATCAGTATACCGGGCACAGAAAGCATAGATAATTACACTAACATATATAAATGAGCAGCGATGCGTAATTACAGTACCTACAGCTCAGATGCGAACATTCTGGCCTGCTTAATTTGTCAGGCTTATAATCAATAACTTATTTACCTGCCCTATACAACCCCATCTGGCAGTGGGTCATCCCAATGATGACCGCGTCAAGTCTGACACACAGGATCAGCAACAATAATCAAAAAATGACGAACACACGAACCTGTCTCTTTTTTTTTTTTTTTTTTTTTTTTATAAAAATGTGCTATGCTTCTTTGTACACAATGTACCCTCATGTCCTAGTCGAAGATGCATCTCACATCTTTCCTCACAGACCCGTAACCACTGGATCATTTATCCAATGCAACTGGTGGCAGCTTGTGGCCACAATTCAAAAATGTCTGAATTTGAAAATCGTTTTTATATAGGCACATAGCCCTTAAAATTCCAAACAAGAGCAACATTTTACTTTCTGTCCAGAAGCAATATAACAATTGCTAAAAAATAAAACAAATCTTCTCCATAGACATTTCCTCGGGGCACTTGTTTTGCACAGAATAGAACAAGGGAATCTTTCTCGACTTACATTTCTCAGCTGCCCTGTCTTATCAGAGAAGTTAAAAATAGCCCCTCAGCGCGGCCTGAGCCTGGGCTGCCAGCCATCTTTTTTTTGTTTTTCCTACTCCTGGCCCCAAGGCTCTCCAGCTGCAGGCATTACACAGATGCGATGTCAGAGAAGCCTTCTAAGCAGTGCCCTGTTCTGCTCCTCTCATCGGCCCCCACCTACACTGGCTACAAGGTCAGAATCTGTCTCCGATTTCTGTATCACATTCTGCTCTACACGGCCCCCACCTTCTCCTCACTCTGAAGCTGTCAAAGACAAAAAGACTACTCAATTCCATAAAAACTGCAATAATTCGCTCAATTGAAAAATTATTTTTACATACAATTTGCACTCAGGGGGTCATAATCTTACCGACTTGACCCAGCACATTGGCTCACTGGACCATCAAGAACACAAACCTGTATTCATGAAAAATTTGCAAATTCGAAATACCCACAATTCTTTTTCCAAGCTAAACTTGTCACTAATTATTTTTCGTTAACACTTTGTACATTAGGGGTGTCATCAAATCACAGGAGTTGCTCCTTCTCTAGCTGCACCCCTCTCAATTTCCTATTGACAACGTAGTCAAATGTTGGACCATGTAAACACCAGCTATGCGCTGTTCATTTGGTGGGGGGCTCAAGAACCTTTGGGCTACTATGTAATTAATATATGTATTATAACTGGTCTTTTTACTGGGGCCACTCTTGCTAGGTCCTCTGAAAGGACGGGATAAATACCAGCAACGTCAGTATTTCTTTTTCTGTCAGCCTGCGCTCATTTTACCAGCTCAAATTCCTCCTGTAACATCTCATCCTTGGCTTTTCCAGACTCCAGTCCACTTCTCTCTGCTTCGTGAAACACTTACTCTGTCCTTCTATGTCACTCCGTGCGCCAAAAACTCAAAGGCATCCTTCCAAGCTGGTCTACATTTCCTCTTTCATAAGAGTGTTTCGTTGTCTGTCTACTTGTTCTGCTTTTACTCAGATACCTTCCTCAACTAACACGTTTTCTCGGGCTTTGTCTGAATCCTCCCTACTTTTCTCTTCTTTTCTGAGCGCTTACTCTGTGCGTCTATGCTATTCTTTACGCCATAATTCAACAGCGTCTTTCTGTGACTGTCTAGCTTTCCTCTTCCACAACTCTTCTTCGACTTTCATGATACATTCGGCATCCCAGGTCCCAGCTACGGGCCATCTCTGACTTTCTGGTAACTCTTTGGTGTAGTCCACCCATAGATCAAGGAATAATATGGCGTCTAAGCCATGCTTGTGATACATAAAGTGCCCTGGAGTGTCCCTAGGAGGAATAGGAACTGCTTCTTCAAGCACCCCTTTTCTAGTAGTAATCTGTCTTAACTTCGAAAAGAGCGGCATATTGACAACTGATCTGATACTTAATCTTGAACACTTTGTCTTGAACACACTTGGTACAAAAGGCACAATAATGAACAGTCATTCATACCACAACATGCAGGACGTTTTTTTAACACATTAGACATTAAACATTAAACATTTTGTGTCCTAAAATGACCAACAGTGATGATCGTCTGCATGACTAAATCACCAAGCATAATTCTTGACCATAACTAGATACCTCGGAATACTTGATATACTGCTAAACAGTACATATACACTGCTAAACAGTGCAGACCGGATTTGTGTACCCAAATCCGTCTTGACCGGCACAACCTATGTGCGCGTCAACACGCCTCCCCGGCGATGGTACTCACCGGGTAGCTCCTTGAAACGGAAGGCCTCGGAGAATGGACTGGACTCGACGACTGCGGACATCGGACCCTCTGGACATCGGGACTTCGAAAACCTGGTGGGCCTCTGTATACCTCGGACACAGCTCTCTCGCAGGTGGGCTCTGGGTAGACAATCTGCGTTCCTCACCGCCTCGTATGGATGCCTGGTCGCAGTCTGTCCCCTTCGTTGGCCTGAGGGAGTTGGCGGGAAAACCCGCGACGTGCACGCTTGAAGTCCATCACGGCTATGGAAGGGGGCAAAACTGGACCTTCATCTCCGGCGTGTGGGGAAAGAGATTAAACTGTTCGGGCGCCATTCTGTGGTAAATAAAATATCACGCTGTCATAATTTTTCAGATATCAATAAGATCATGCATAAAGCAAGAGGCTGAGTCTGTGGTATCAGATTCATAAAGGGATTTATTCCAATAACTCGAGTCAAAGGGAGAATATCTCCATCACCAAAAAAGGATCTGGACGGGGCTGAAAAGTATTCTCAATATTCTCAAAACATTATTCACAGAGTACAGTATATATACATTTCTCAATTGTACGTAAGCAAAAGAGCAAGAGAGAATGAGATAAGAGCATGTGGGCGTGTAAGTAGGCGTGAAGGTGGGCGTCCATGTGGGCGTCCACTTGATGATAATGGGTAAATTGTCATGTGTGGGTGGATACCTGGAGATGATTTCGCAATGTCAGCAGAAATACTTGGCAGAGATGCGCGCGCAGCAGCATGACGTGTGATTGACGCGCAACTAGAGGGTGAAGGGGACTTGACATTTAGCTCTACATGTGGAGACAAAAAGTCTGGGGTTATGTCAACCTAATCCCAAATCATATCTAATATCCTATGTTTAAAGAACTATGTTATCCACAAGGGAAGGGCTCTCGGACAGAATCTATTCTATACTGACTGTGTGTGCGTGCACAAGCGTCTAAGTGTCTACACTAAATGCGAGGGGGTAGGAATATTCCATGGTAACAGGGCTATGAATTACTTGCATGAGGACAGAGAAGCCGGGCCTTTTGCTTGGTAACTGGAAGAATGTTTACTTAAACTACTAGGCAGGAATGCATCGGCTGAGGGGGAAGCAGATAATTCGAAGGTGAAATACAGTTCTTGGCAGAGAATAGGCTGATGTCAGGCTTCGTGAGCCGCGCAGAGAATGAGACAAAGTTCATGGTCACAGATGCAGGCTCAGACTGGAGCTTTCAGAGGCAGAAGGCAAGAGGAGTTTCGATGGCAGAATCAGGGCCTACTTGCCTGGACTGTAAAAATGGCATAAGTGAACCATATAAAGCCGGTGGCCTTTCATATTTAGGAATGGAATATCCGGCCTGTTCATGGCGGATCTGACAGAGGACATGTTGACGGTGGACGCACATGTATTTGCGTCTTCATAACTGGAACTGGAGGGAACATACATGTACTTGTGACATGCACATAGAACCGTTGGGGTCCAAGATAGGGGACATAACTGACCAGGAAAATCCACATTTCCACATGTTTTTAAAAGTAACTGATGTTTTGAAATAGCCCACCATGTCTATGCGTGAACCATCATAACTCAGCGGGTTTATGTCTGGTGGCAACATTTCATTAACCCCGAAAACCCCCTCCAGCTTCTCCTCAAAATATTGTCTTCCAATAATGGTCCATGGTGAACCTGAGTCAGCCATGAGATCTAAATCTACCCCTGACACTTGTACCACACACATGGGAGGATTCCTGGCCGGAGTGTTCTCATCTTCTTCCCAGTCAGCCATGCCAGCCAAAACCGACACCACAAACCCTGTATTCTGTGGCCTGTCTAGATTACCTCCCTCAACCAAATCTTGTACAGGGCCTTGTAACGTAGATGAAATTCTGGGGCGAAATTGACCTGCAAATTTCCTTTGTTCCCTGCACATGTTAACAAAATGACCAATCCTACCACAATTCTTACACTCTCTCTTTAAGGCTGGACATCCACTAAATGATGCCATGTGGTTCCTGTTCCCACATCTGTAACAGGCAAGATTCTTTCCCCAGCTTTTGAAGTTAGGATTACTCCCTGACAGCGGATTGTGCACCTCCTTTTTACTCTCATCTTGGCGTTTCACAGACGCAATCTCTTCCGCTTTATCTACCTTGCTATTATTCTTAACCACATGCATCCACTTCTCAGTTTGTTCAAAAGCTTTCGCTGTCGAAATTGCTTCTGATAACTTGGGATCCCCCATCACCCACAACTGTTTTTGAGTTTCTTTACATCTTACATGTACAATGATTTGATCTCTTATCATTTCATCTGTAATTGTACCAAAACTGCAATGTAAACTTAAATTGCGCAACGCAGTTAAAAAATCATCAAATGACTCACTTTCTTCTTGCACCCTCGTATAAAACTTAAATCTGTTTAGTGCTATATTACTTCTGGGTTTAAATCTTTTTTCTATTCTAATCAAGGCTTCATTGTACACATTAGTTGCTTCGGCATTCTCTGCAACTGTAATTTGTGGTAAAGCTCTAAAAACCATCTGTCCCTCAGAGCCTAAACAGTGTAAAAGAATACTTTTCTTCCGTTCTGCTCCCATCCTCTCCCCATCTATGGCCTTCATGTAATTTATAAACTCTTCCTTCCACCTGGCCCATGGAAGAGGTGGATCGCCTTTCATTTGTAGGAATTTTGCTGGTGGATCAAACTGCATTTTTTTTTTTAAATATCCTTAAGTATGTAAGACTTTAGTTAACCTTTAAGAAGCTAGACTAACCAGACTTACAATAATACTTTATACATTTCCTTTTCATACATCAGTACAATAAACTAAGTTTGCCCTACACGAATCACCTTAACCCTATATATATCATAAGACCATGAGCGTCTTTTTTTTTTCAGTTACTTCACCCCAAGTCTTCTTTTACTCCTGCGATCTTGCAGATGAAGTCACAAATCTTCCGACTGTTACATGAGGAAACTTCAATAAACGTTCCTCTGCCCAAAGTCCTCTTTTTTTAAAAGATTAAAAAAAAAAAATATTTCAAAACCTACAAGCGTTTAATCCTTGTTTCTGGCCTGAAAAGCACCCAGCTTCAGAAACTGTTATTCCGAAGCGTCAGCTGTACAATAGATTTAAAGGGTGATGAATTTCAATCTCTTTCAACCGTTATTGTTCTTCACCGTGTTCATCCCGATCCAAAATGGCCGCCATGCCCAAAACGTCCTTGAACACTATATACTGTTGCAAAATGGCCGCCACGCAAAGCGCGTTGTGGACGTGAATAATTACACCCAGGCTTCCATCCGATTCCCAGACTGCACTTCGAAGTTCCAGCTGAAGAAGAAATGGCAGAGAACACAGAAGCGAGAGAAGACACCAGGACTCGAAGAAGAACCACGACGTGCAAGCGTTCCAGGAAGAGCGAGACCACACATCAGGACTCGAAGATGAACTGCCAGCGTTCCAGGAACCGATTTTCAAAAGATGCAGTGAGTGTCTAATAGATTTAACAGCCCATATTTCGCCACGTTGTAATACCTTTTTTTCTCTGTAAATCGGAGATTCCAGCGTAGCTCAGCAGACACTATTGCGATCTCCAGACAGCTTGCTTGTCGAACTCTCCCTTTGGTTACACCTTTCCGTTGTAAACATTTAATCCATCCTCATTTAAAGTCGATGAAAATAGCTTCAAAATACACCATCTTCCAAAATCCGTTTTATGTAGTAAGATTAGGTCACTGTATCTCCACCGTTTCGAGGATATTTACTTGGTTTATTCCCTTTTTTTTTTTTCAACTAAATAAAGTTCTTTATAATGGGTTCAGGAACATAAATCTTCTTCTGTGCTGCTTCTTATGTTGAGAAGAATGTTCCTCCGCTCGTCGCCATTGAAGAAAAGCATCAATCCATAATTAATAAGCAGATTTATTGTATAATTACACAGCACAGCAACAGGAACAACTGATACTAAGACAGGTCCAGTACAACTGGCCAGTCTCAGTCAGATTCCAGTCCATGGTTCCAAATGGAACTAGAATGCATAACAAATGACAACTCATGTGGCAGCAAGTAGAAATCAGCATGTAACACATTGCTTTCCATGACTGGCTTTGCCAAGCTTTAGATGCTGTTTTGCCTTTCAAAAAGATCACAAATAAAAGTAACAGCCACAAGTCGTCTTGGTATACCCCAGAGCTGGGGAGGATGAGAAAGAATTCCAAAAGGCTTGAACGGGAATGGCGGAAGAACTGGGCCGCTAATAGCAAAGACAATTATCGTGAAGCCATAAGATCCTACAAGGCGGCCCGTAAATCAACTAAGGCCGCCCATCTTGAGGATAGAATAAGCAAGGCAGGCAATTCTTCAAGGGAAACCTATAAGATTCTTAAAGAACTTCTCACGGTCCCCACTCCCCCGACCACTCAGGTGGTGAATTCTAACAAATGCAATCAGCTAGCTCAGTTTTTTTACACCAAAATACGGAACATCTTAGCCAGCCTTCCCCCTAGTTTGGGAAAAATGGGCATAGCAGCCCCTGAGGTGGTCTCAGTTGAGAAGGGGCTAGATATAATCTCTCCCATTTCAAGGGAGGGTTTCTCTGAGGAGCTCTCAGCTCTGAAGAGTGGTTCCCCGTCGGACCCCATGCCCATCCGGATCCTCAAACAATTTGTGGATCTCATTGCCGATCCTGCATCTGACCTTCTGAATGCCTCTTTCACCCATGGCATAGTTCCACCGAGCTGGAAGCAGGCCACTGTCAAGGCACTCTTGAAAAAGCCTGACCTTGACCTTACTGATCTGGCAAATTACCGTCCCATCTCGCTTCTGCCTGGCCTGAATAAGATCGCTGAGAAGTATGTCAATCGCCAGCTCTCATGCTTCCTGGAAGCTAATAACTTGCTAGGTCGGACGCAGACTGGCTTCCGTCCAGGCCAGGGAACCGACTCGGCTTTGATATCAATGGTTAAGGAAGGCAGATGCATCTTAGATTCGGGAGGATCCGCGGCGATGGTCCTCCTGGATCTAAGCGCTGCATTCGACACGGTGGACCATAATATTCTGATCCACCGTCTGGGGGAGATTGGAGTTGGAGGGTCGGCCCTTCAATGGTTTAAGTCATATTTGAGTGGTTGTTCCTATCAGGTTTGCGATGGCAATTTTATATCTTTGCCTACCCTCCTTCAGTGTGGAGTCCCGCAGGGCTCTTCACTGAGCCCTACGCTCTTTAACGTCTATATGGCCCCACTGGAGGAGGTGGTTGCACCCTTTGGGGTGAAAATCGCAACCTACGCGGACGACACTCAATTGATTGTTTCTCTGTCCCTGTCTGAAAGCCAGGGGGTGAAATTTGCCGCATGCCTTACCAACATCATGGCATGGATGTCGGATTCCCGGCTAAAATTGAATGGGACCAAAACGGAGCTGATGCTCCTTGGCAATCTGTGCACGTCACTGCCCAAATGTATGTGGCCGGCCAGTTTGGGTGTCCCCCCAGCCCCTAAGGAGGCCATAAAAAGTCTCGGGGTATGGCTGGAACCTGAGCTGTCTATGACTACTCAAGCCAAACGAGTGGCGGGGACGTGCTACGGACTGCTCCGTTCAGCACGGAAAATCTTGTCGCTTCTCCCTGATAATTCCAGGAAACTATTGGTGCAGGGATTGGTGCTCTCGAGGCTTGACTACAGTAATGCCCTTTTTCTTGCGGCACCTGAATCCACATTGAATGTGCTCCAAAGAGCGCAGAATGCAGCTGCGCGTATGCTCACTGGTACTGCCAAAAGATCTTCGGCTCGGCCTGCCTTGAAGGCCTTGCATTGGCTACCAATTCGAGCGCGCATTAAATTCAAATCCCTCTGTATAATGTTTAAAGCTTTGCAAGGATCGGGTCCCCCCATTCTAAGAGATTTGGTCCGCTCCTATAAACCTGCGCGAGCCCTTCGCTCTGATGATGGGAACTTGGTAGTGATACCCAGGGCAAAAAAGGTGAAAACGGGTGGCCGCCGGTTTTCCATTAATGCGGGTCGATTATGGAATGCTTTACCGCTGGCCCTGCGTAAAGAACCAAATTTGGCAAAATTCCGTAAAGGATTGAAGACTTACCTTTTCCCTCTGTAGGTTCCTCTTGGTGTCCTGGGGTAGTGGCTTTGTGTATTGTTTAGCGCTGGGACGCTCGAGGGCAGCCATGCACTTTAGAAATCCTTTTTCATTTCATTTCATTTCATTTTCAAGAGTGGGACAGTCTTGCTGAATCTGGCAAAGCTCTTCCCTAGTGGGTCCCCCTGGGCCCAAGAGTTCGACCTGGTAAGGGTCAAGCTCCATGGGCTCAGTTCCCTCTGGGGTGCCCAAGTCCTCTCCCTGTGGTGACGGGTCCTGAGTGGTTTGCTGTACAGAAGCTGGTTCCCCAGTCTTCTTACCTTTTCTCTTGGTTGGTTGGGCCATACTTTCAGGCTCCAAACCTACTTGTTCACCCTTCCTCTTGCTCTGGTTTGCACACACACCAATTCAGGGATAGCCAGCATGGCTGCATGGGTATATAGCTCAACCTCGGTTTCCAGATAATTCCCTAGGAGACATGCAGCTGGTAGCTTTTGAGAGACCACTACCTGTTTCAGGCCAGTAACCCCCCCAGCCTAATGTCACCATAGCCATGGGATGACTAGTGGTAATACTGTCAGCATTGGTGACTGGGTAAGTTTTCCCAATCAAATATTGCTCAGGGGAAACCAGTGTGTCTCTCACCATAGTGACACTGGCACCTGTATCCCTCAGAAGTTCTACCCTGGTCCCATTCACCCAGGGTTATTGCAAATACCGCTTTAAGCTGGGTGGCCACACAGCTATAGTGGCAAACTCAACTTCCCCCATTGAAACTAGACTTGCTGCAGTGTGTGCCCAGATTTGCTCAGGGCACTCTTCTGATCCCAGCGGTAGACATGCTGCCCCAGAAGTAGCTGTACTGGGTGCCTTAGGAGCCTTGTTGTGGAGGCAAGATTTCTCTACAGTTAAGTGTCCCAACTTCTTACAGTTGTTACACCAGGCCTTTAAAGAATCATAGTTCGTCCCCCTATAAGGTTGAAGGTGAATAGGGAGTAGTGTTGGACCTACCCCCTGAACAGGTTTTTGGGGCCCTTTGGAAGACTCAGACTTTTTATCTTGGGGATTCTCACCACTTTTCCCCAGGGGAGGTTTTGTAACCACCTTCTTCTGGTCACCCCCAGTGGTTGTCCTTGTCACCCTAGTCTTGACCCAGTGGTCTGCCTTCTTTCCCAATTCTTGGGGAGAAATTAGACCTAGGTCTACCAAATGCTGATGCAACTTTACATTTGTGCAATTACTTAATATATGTTCCTTCATACACACATTGTAAATTCTAGTAAAATCATGCACATTATGTCCAGCTAACCAACCATCCAGTGTCTTTACTGAGTAGTCCACAAAGTCAATCCAGGACTGCATCTGGGTTCTTGTGAGCCCCCCTGATTCTAATTCTATACTCCCCAGTAGTGAATTCAAATCCCTCAATCAGAGTCTTCCTCATGAGGAACCTGCATCTGGCCCAGAGAGGGTCAGAAGCCTGTCTCTGCAGCTACCAGAGAACAGTTCCCACAGGAGTGCCCCAGAGAGGTTTTTTTACTCTTCTTATTTCACAAGCCCTCTCAAAGGCTGTGAACCATTTGGTGATGTCATCACCTTCCTCAAATTTAGGGACAATCCCTTTTGGGATTTTAGGTTCAGAAGTTTCTTCCCTATCCTTATTTTTGGTATTGCTGCCACCATTGATGGGTGCTAAACCCATCTCTTTCTTTTCTTTCTCTAGAGCTAGGAGTCTGGACTCTAGATCCAATCTTTTGGCCAGCTTTGCTAGAAAGCTGTCCTCAGTGAACTCTCTGGTACCTTGTGCACCTATGTGGTCTCTAGGTTCCCACATGCTGATTCTTGGATTCAAGGGTATGGGGGCCCTTAACTCCCTAGGGATGACTGGAGGGGGTTTATTATCCTCCTCCTCCTCTTCCCTCTCCTCATCTGACTGGTCATCACCATGTTCAGATGGGTGGCCCTTTGCATAACAGAAAATGAGGTGGGAGGTAGAGGCTAACACAGAAAATGAGGGGGGAGGTAAAGGTTAAAGGGTTATAGGTTCTGTTTTGATTAAGGAGGGTGGCCTTTTGCATACTCAGCCAGGAGCTCCTGAAGCCCTTGTTTGGTTGGATGCAGGCCCATTGGTATTTGTTTTAGTTTGCAGAGGGACCTCAGTTCCTTGAAAGACAAGTGTAAGTAAGGTGTGAGGTCGAGCTCCTCCACCAGGTCCTGCATGGTATTACTTTCACTAATAGCTGGGTTTCTTTGCGTCATTCTAACCTGACAGTTCTAATCCTCTACCCTTGACTATAGTGACTTTTACTTTTCTGAAATTCTAATGGGACTTAAGCAAGGCCCTGACAGGACTTATAGTGTTTTGGAAAGACCAATCAGAATTCTAAAGGCAATTTTAGGAGTTCTGTCGTGTGATCAGATGGTAAACAAGTAGTCCAACAAATGCAAGTTTGTATCCCACGCTCATCCACTAATGTAAGAAAGTGGCTCTGTATATACTGTTCCTAAATAGGTACAGTGTGCACAGTCCCCAGTGGTTTGGCAGAGGCTAAAGTTAGACATAACCTTACTCTCTTAAATTGGTAGCTTGGTCGACCAGTAAGGTAGTATCAGAGAGCAGTGTAAAGCATTTGTTGTACACACTCAGTCAGCAAATGGTCTCACACACTCAAGAACTGAACTCTAGGCCAATGGTTTGGCATCAAAATATATGGTTGTTTTATTTTAGAACCAACAATTGATTTCAAAATATATACTTTCTCAGAATGAGATGCTTTGGATAAATACTTTCAATAGGTAATAGGCTTTTGGGTATAATAGTTACAGTGGTTGCAATAGGCAAAACAATTTCAAACACAATAATACATTGAACTCAAAGAGAATTTCTTGTTATATGCAATAGAATTCTTTTAGGATTTCTTTTGTAACCACAAGACTGGATCCTGGATTTAGTCCTGGGACATCTCCTGCAAACAGTTGAGTATAAACATTTTTGGTTACAGTAGTGATTTTTAAGGAATTTATTGTATTTTAAAGGTTGACACTTAGAAACTTTTTCACACAAAATCACCAATGTTATCCTAAGGGTCGGAAATTCACTTAGCAGGTAAGTGGGGTTATGGTTACTTTTTCTAACTCAGTGTTGGATCCTAAATCCAGCACTGGGGCACCGCCTGTAAACAGTTGAAAGAATGTGTTTTTATTATACAGGCGATTTTTAATGAATATTTGTAAGTTTGCAAAATCAACACAGAAACTTTTTCAGCAAAAACCAGGCAATGTTATCCTAAGGAAGGACATTCAAGTTACCGGTAAGTACAGTTATGATTACTTTTTAGGGTCAGTGCTGGGCACCAAGATCCAGCACTGGGATCTCTCCTGATAACAGGTGAGTAAATTCGTTTTCCAAGTTTGGCTGATTTTAGATGAATATTTTTAAGTTCAGAAACTCCATACTTAGAAGAATTTTCAAGTGAACCCAGTCTATGTTACCCTAAGGTAGAAAAGTGAGTTATTGGCTTTTGTGTAAGTACTCGACTGGCAGAGTTAAGGTTCTGGGCATAGACTCAGGGGTCTCCCAGGGTCAGGTAAGTACAGTTGTTACACCCTCAGCGGCACAGGGGCAGCCGGGTGCAGAGAGAGTTAGGCCGAATGTTATCCTATGGCGGGCATGGGGCCTTTGGTTGGAGGCTGCTGGCTAGCAGGCCACGTGGCTGTGGGAACTGGGCTCCTGGTCACTAGCTCAGGGCAAGTGGGAAAGTGAGAGGATGCACTCTCAGGGGCACTCGGGCGGCTGGGTGCAGGGTGTTTTTGAGCCGTTGGGCGCTCAATGGGAAAGCTGGAAGTCGAACAAAGACTGCAGGCTCGGGGACGGAGATTCTTCAGGTGTGACCACCACTTCGAGAGGTAATTTGGGAAGCTGGAGGAGGGGTAGATACCCAGGAGTTGGGCACAGGAGGCCGTGGGGTACGGGTTGCAGGGGTGTCTTGTGGCGTCTGGGAATCTTACCCTCAGCTGGTCGCAGTAGGGGGGTCCCTGGTTGTGAGGCTGCAGGCATTGTCTGGGTCATTGAGGAGGGTCCTTGGGCACTGGATTTCAGGTCACAATTGCCGGGGGGAAGTCTTTGTCCACTTAGGCACGGGCGGGGCTTAGGGGTGCAGAGTATACAGGGTTCGCGGTTCTGGGCTGGTGCCAGGGCCTGCTACTGGTTGTTTGAGCAGGACCACTGCTTGTGGGAGTCCCTGTGTCGCTAGAGTCACCAGGCAATCAGGTCCTCTTGGGTTCTTGAGGTTGCTGACTACTGAAGTCGCCGGGGTTTAGCAGGAGCAGGTTTGAGGGTCGACAGGCCTGTAGGGCTGGGGCCAAGTCAGTTGGTGTTGTCCTCTTCCTAGCAGCTGCGCGGCAGGTTTTCTTATTTCTTGATCTTCTTGCTGTTTTCAGACCGGGATCTGAGGAAGGAAGGTTCAGGGTGCCCCTAAATACTAAATTTAGGGGGCATTACAGGTAGGTAAAGGGCAGGAACCAATGGGTCCCTTCCCTGGGGTGGGTACACCCCCTTTCCTGCCACTCTCCTGTGGGAGGGGGGCTGTAGCCTAGTCCTGATTGGGCAGGGCTTCCCATCTTCAAGATGACGAATGCCCGGAGATGTGCTTCACCTCGCCTCCCCCACCTGAGGGGTGGGGTTGGCAAAGGCTGGCACACCCTATTTCCTTCCTTGGGGTTTCCCGCCAGTCTTCCCACCAGGGTGGGGGTCAGAACCGGTAAGGGCCAGTTGCTGAGTACAGCAAGTGGCCTGGAGAAGCTCACAAAGGCGGCATGCCTTTGAAGCTTCCCCTGCCCATCCTGGGGAAGGAGACCTAGCACCTCTCCCAGGATGTGCATTGTTATAGGCCCGGGAGAGTGAATGGCTCTCTGTCCAGGGGCCCATCAACATGTCTGTTTTGTGGCAGCCTAGGCAGCCCCTCAGACAAGACGTGAATTGTAGGTTAGGTTCAGGGGGCAACTCAAAGTTGCTCTCTGTTGTGCATTTTACAGTAAATCCCACACTGGCATCAGTGTGGGTTTTTTGTGCTGTGAAGTTTGATACCAAACTTGTCAGTCTTCAGTGTAGCCATCATGGTGCTGTGGAGTTTGTGTTGACGACCTCCCAGCACCATATACTCTTAATGGCAGCACTGCACTTACAGTGCCCAGGAATGGACCTGGGTACTGTAGGGGCACAGGGCACATGCACCTGTGCCCACACGACTGGCATAGGGCACCCAGCTAGAGGGGTGACTTAAGTATGCCAGGGCACTGTGTGTTGTAGGCATGGCACACAGGGATTTAAATCAATCCACAGCAATTTTGAGATATTAACAAAGTGATCGACCACTCAGCTGGCTTCTTCCTCAACCTGGGAAAATCATGTGTGAAGACAGCTAGGTCACCTCTACTCCAGGGAACATGCACAAACCCTCCACTGGGTACTTCCTGTAATGGATATGCCTCACTCCCTGTGTTCCCACTCCTAGAGGTGGTGTCTCTCCTGTTGCTATTCTTACACTCTTCTTTGACAATCCCTCTTCCCACTTATCCAGCATACTCCAAGCCTTTATTACTATGACCAACTCTTAGATATGGATTTTCCTTCAGCTCGTGATTACTGTCGATAAGCCTATGATTTCCCTGTAACAGTTTAGTTCAAGACAGGTCTACTCCATGCCTCTTAGATAACTCTGACAACTTCTCATGTGCTCGTCTTGCTCTACGGGTCAATCAATCAATCAGTCAATCAATCAATCAATCAA
Source organism: Triturus cristatus (assembly GCF_964204655.1). Taxonomy (NCBI): domain Eukaryota; kingdom Metazoa; phylum Chordata; class Amphibia; order Caudata; family Salamandridae; genus Triturus; species Triturus cristatus. The sequence goes on along the minus strand of NC_140581.1, from coordinate 72,930,685 downwards.
TCAATCAATCAGGAGATTGTATAGTGTGGCTACTCACCCGTGAGGTTCTCAAGGAGCTGGAGGTGGGGCGTGGGTGGTCACACTGGTTGGAGGATCATTCAAAGAGCGTAGTCTTGAGATCCTTCTTGAATTAGGTCAGCAACACTGATTGACTGAGGTGGAGGGGCAGGGTGCTCCAGGTTTGAGCTGTGAGGTAGGAATACGAACTTCCTCCGGTTCTGGACTTGTGGATCCTGGGGACAGAGACTAGGGCAAGTTGGGAAGAGATGAGTTTTTCACACAGGTACGTGGAATGCAAATTAGTGGTTCAGGTATGCTGGTCCTTCGTCATGTAGTGCTTTGTAGGCGTGAGTGAGGAGCTTGAAGGTGATCCCCTTGTTGGCTGGGAGCCAGTGGAGTTCTCAAAGGTATAAAGTGATCTGGCTGCAGCAGGGAATGTCGAGGACCAGTCTGGCTGCAGCATTTTGAATGTCCTACAGTTTCTTGAGCTGTTTGTGAGTGGCGCTGGCATAGAGTGTGTTTCTGTAGTCGAGTCTGTTGGTGATGATGAGTGCATGGGTAAACATCTTTCTGGATTCTGTGGGGATCCTTCTGAATGTCTTTCAAAGCAGGTGGAGCATGAGGAAGCAGGCTGAGGAAACTGTGTTGATTTGGCAGTTCATTGTGAGCAATGAATCCAGTATGATGCCAAGGTTACATGCGTGGTCCGTCGGGGTGGGGGATCCCAGAGCAGCTGGCCACCAAGAGTTGTCCCAGGCTGAAGGGGTGAGTCTCAGGATGAGTACTTTGGTCAAGTTGAGTTGAGCTGGAGGCAGCTGTCTTTCATCCAGGGAGCAACGACCCACATTCCATTGTAGAAGTTGGTTCTGGCAGTTGTGGGTTCATTTGTAAAGGAGAAGATCAGCTGGGTGTTGTCAGCATAGGAGACAATGTTGAGTCTGTGCCCTCTGACAATGGCTGTGAGGGGGGATATGTAGATGTTGAAGAGGGTGGGGCTCAGGGAGGAACCCTGGGTGACTCCACAGCTGATCTCTGTGGATTCTGAGAGGAACTGTGATAGTCTAACTCACTGAGTCTGGCCGGTGAGGAAGGAGTGGACCCAGTCCAGTGCCTTGTCGTGAACGTCGGCGTCATGGAGTCTCGTAATTAGGGTGCGATGGGAGACTGTGTCAAAGCAGCTGAGAGGTCTAGTAGAATGAGGGCTGCTGTCTTGCCCTGGTCGAGGAAGGAGCAGATGTTATGAGTGAGGAGTGCAGTCTCCATGCTGTGTGTGAGCGTGTGAGTCCCTAGCGGGAATGGGGGCCTACCCAAAGGAAACTCTCTTCGGTCAGTTTGAGCTTTTGGTCTATTTTATTTTGTTTAACACGCCAGTTGAGGTCCAGAAGGACGGATGGGGCCGATAAACCAGTACTGATAAACATAAAGTCCTTTCACAGTCATCCAGGTCTTCCTTGAACAGCCGGCTTGTCCCTGAAGGATCCGGGTCGGTCAGGTTTCTGTTCCCTCTTCTCGATGCACTCGGTAAGGGGTGAAAGGATCGGAAAACAAAACAAAAACATGGGCCTGAATTAGGTCTTGAATCAACGTACAGTATGTCGTGCTACCATCACCGGAAAACCTATGTGTGGGTAGGGTAGTGAGGGAGTACGATAGGGTGTCACCCCGTTCTAGTGCGTTCCCCTCCCTAGTACCTCCACTGCCCCCACCCGAAAGGCCCCTGAAGGGTCACTTGCCTCAAGCCACGGCCCGTTACACGGACCGCGGCGCTGGGACCCGGGGCGTCTTCTCCTCCTTTCAGCCCGCCGGGTTTGGTCGCCATGAATATTTGTTTCACCGTCGGTGGATCTCCGCCTCTCGTATCGTCTCCTTCCTCCAGTCGTTCTTCCCGTTGCAGCTCGCCTTTATCCTGGTTCTTTTCGTCGTCCTCCTGCCTTCTCTCCTTCTCCTCTCCGGTTGTGAACGGGCCCACCTCATATCCTTCTTCCTTTTGAATCGATGCGGTCTCTTCCGTCCGTCGCTCCGCCCCTCCAGCAGAGTCTGAGCCTAGACCGCTGCCTGCTTCCGGCTCGGCATTTGGATGTCCCGTCCATTCCCACTTCCGGATTACTTCGTCGTCCTCATTACATATCTCTCCCTCTAGGAATGGACGATGGGGCCATTCAGTTGAGGGATTCCTGGATAAGTAGTCTGCACATCCTTGTCGGGCCCCCGGAATATGCAATGTCTGAAAAGAGAAAGGTTGTAGGGACATGAACCATCTGAGTATGCGTTGATTTGAGTCCTTATGTTTTACGAGCCATGTTAACGGGGCATGATCAGTGAGTATTGTGAAACGGCGTCCCAACAGATAGTATTGGAGTGCCTCAATGGCCCATTTTATAGCCAGGCACTCTTTTTCTATCGTGGAATAGTGTACTTCTCTAGGAAACAATTTTCTGCTGATGTAGAGGATAGGTTTAAGCTCCCCCTCAGAGTCAGGTTGCTGTAATACAGCACCCAGCCCCAGACCGGAAGCATCTGTCTGGAGGACAAAGGGCTTATGGAAGTCCGGGCAATGTAACACCGGAGCTCTGCAGATGGCGTCTTTAAGTGCTTGAAAGCTGTGTTTGTGCTTTTCAGTCCAGGATCGTATCCGAGATGAATATGTTTTGGTAAGTAAATCTGTGAGCGGGCTTGCTAGGGAAGAGAGATTGGGAACGAATCTCCTATAGTACCCTATGAACCCAAGAAAGGATCGAATGTCTCGTTTGGTTTCGGGAGTCGGTAGGGATTTTATGGCTTCAATTTTCGTCAGCTGTGGTTTTAGATGTCCCCCTTTTAGAGTGTATCCTAGGTATTGTATGGTGTCTGTGACTAGAAGGGATTTTTTTGGGTTGATTTTGAGACCAGCTTCTTGAATGGCTAAGAAGACGGCTGCGAGGTGTTTAAGATGGTCTTCCCAGGTATGGCTGAAAACGACAATGTCGTCCAGATATGCAGCTGCATATGTGGTATGGGGTTTCAGTAGTCAGTCCATAAGACGTTGAAACGTCGCTGGGGCCCCATGGAGGCCGAAAGGGAGCACCCTGAATTGATAGAGCCCAGAAGGGGTGGCAAAAGCAGTTTTCTTTTTGGCTTGAGGTGTTAGGGGAATCTGCCAGTAACCCTTCGTCAGGTCAAGAGTTGTTAAAAACCGGGCATTTCCTACTTTCTCTATTAATTCATCAATGCGGGGCATTGGATAGGAGTCGAATTTAGTGACACTGTTTACTTGACGGAAGTCCATACAGAAACGCAGGCTTCCGTCTGGCTTTGGTACTAAAACTATAGGTGAACACCAGTTGCTTGTGGAAGGTTCTATGATTTTGGCCTGTAACATGTCTTTAACTTCTTTTTCTACGGCTTCTCTTCTCGCCTCAGGGATTCGATAAGGTTTCAACTTTACAACGCTATTATCCAATGATACTATGTCGTGGTGGGTTAAAGACGTCAGTCCAGGGGTGGAAGAAAAAAGATTAGGGAAATCGTCAAGCAGGGAGTCTAAGTGTGTCTGCTGGACAGCGGATAGAATATGACCCACAGGAGCTTTCTCTCTTAGGTCTTTCTGTGTGTTAGCCATGGAAATTTCTAGGGGTCTCTCTGTGTTTATCGTGAGTATCGATGGTTCTGGTTTATCGGGCTCTGTGGGTTCTACCCATTGTTTAAGCAAATTAACATGGTAGATCTGTTTACCCCCAACCCTGAGGGGTTGTAGAACGCTGTAGGTAACTGGGGTAACCTTCCTATCTATGACGTAGGGCCCCTGCCACTTGGATAGCAACTTGTTCTCGGTAGTTGGGAGCAATAGAAGAACTTTGTCTCCGGGAGCGAACTCTCTTAATCGGCTATGTCTGTCATAATACGCCTTTTGAGAGTCTTGGGCTTTTTCCATGTTCTCGTGTACCAAACCCCAGATTTTGGATACAGCAGATTTTAGATCGGCTGCATACTTGGGTAGGGGTTGACCCTCTTCATCCTCTGCCTCCCACTGTTCTGCAGCCATGTCTAAGAGGGTTCGAGGTTTTCTTCCGAATAACACCTCATATGGGGAGAACCCTGTAGATTTTTGCTCATGTGTTCTAATCGCAAAGAGAACCAGGGGTAATTGTTGGTCCCAGTCCCTCCCTGTTTCTGAGATGGCCTTGAGGAGCATACTTTTGATAGTTTTATTATAGCGTTCCACAAGGCCATCCGTTTGTGGGTGGTATACCGATGTGCGGATTTGATGGATACCCAGTACCTTACATACTTGAGACATTAGACGTGACATAAAAGGAGTACCTTGGTCCGTCAATATTTCGGAAGGAAAGCCTACCCGAGAAAAGAAGGAAATCATGGCTCTAGCCACAGCAGGGGATGTCATTGAGGACAGAGGAAAAGCCTCTGGATATCTGCTGGCATAGTCTATGATGACTAAGATATATCTATGTCCTCTAGCTGAGGGGGTGAGTGGGCCTACCAAATCCATGCCAACGCGCTTAAAGGGAACATCGATTATTGGTAAGGGACACAGAGGGGCTTTTGTGACCCCTTCGGGGTTGGAATATTGACACCTTACACAAGAGGTACAATGCTTCGCCACGTCCCTATACACCCCTGGCCAGTAGAATCTGCTCAAAAGATATTTCAGTGTTTTCTCTTTCCCGTAGTGACCACCCCCTATGTGATTGTGAGCCAACTGCAGGACATGTGCACGAAAGGAGAGAGGCACTAAGAGCTGTGTTTTAACCTGGTCCCCCTCCTGTACAACACGATACAGCAACCCTTTTGTAAGAGTGAAATACGGTCCTACCTTATCCGTGTCTTGCTCTTGTACCTGTTTCCAGGCATGTACCTGGGTGTTGTCATCCCTCTGTGCTGAGCGGAAGCTAATCGGGTTGACCTCCATGGAGTCTGGACTGGAGACAGGAAAAACGTGTTGTGAGTTGTGTGTCTCTATGTACAAATGTTTTGCTTTCCTTCTTTCCATTTTGCTTTTCCGCTCTTTACCGGACCCATTCTCCAGGTCGCTTTCTCGAAACGGCGCCTCTTTTAACCAAGCTGTGGCGCTTTGTTTTGTCTCCTTTAGGTACTGTTCAAATTTGGGGTGGTCTGTACCGATAATAATGGCCTCAGGTAAATCTGGAATGACCCCTACTCTCCTTATTTGAGGATCATTGGTTACATCTAGTAGCACCTCCGCGACTGGATATGCTTTCGTATCCCCATGTACACACGTAACTTGTACCTGTTCTGTTCCCTGTATTTGGGTTTGGGGAACTAGCGATCTATCAACTACTGAAACATGACACCCTGTATCAAACAGTGCTTGTCGTTTTTTCCCATTCAGTAGTATGTCTTTCGTGTATCGAGGAGGTCCCTGACCACACACATATATCCTTCCCCTAGAATACCCAACCTCCATGGGCTCCGCAGTTGGGGTTTTATGGGGGCATTGTCGTGCTATATGCCCCCACTCAGAGCAATGATAGCACTGGGGACCTTGACTACTTGTGCTTGGAATGGGTGGTGTCGGCCTAAGCTGTGTACGAGGTTTTAACTCGGGTCTGGGACTAGGTCTTGGTGGTAAAGAGGCGGGTTTAGCTACCCCGCTTTTAAACTCCGGTGATCGATGAAAAGCACAGGCTAGGTCGACTGCTATGTCTGTTGTAAGGTGTGGATGTTGTTTTACCCATGTGCGGGTGGTTATGGGAAGGGCATCGAGAAACTGTTCTAGGTACACTTTTTCTGCCACTTCTTCTACCGTGGATAAGTGGGGTGTTAACCATCGGCTTCCCATGTCTCTGACTCTGTAATATAGAGCCCGTGGATTATCTCCGGCACTCCACCTTTCTTTCCTGAATTTGGCTCTATAGTATTCCTGATCACAGCCTAGTCGTTCCAAAATGGCTTTTTTCACGTCCTCATACGCTGTTGTTCCGGCGGGGTTGGCTGCCTGATAAGCGGCTTGCAATTCCCCCGCCAGGAGAGGAGCAATATATTGGCTCCACCGTTCCTGTGGCCATGCTGCAGTAGTGGCTACCCTCTCTAAATTAACAAAAAAGTAATCAGGGTCATCTCCTTCTTGAAATTTTTGTAAGACCGACCCAGGCACGTTTGGTCGCACTCTTGTACTGACTATAGCGTCTGTTAGTCTCAGTATCGCTGTGTCTTGCACTTGTTGGTTGGAGGTGAGTATTACTGCCTGATCCGTTAAGGCGCTATGTAAGACTTCCCTGTCTGTCCGGGCGGCTTGTGCTTGTTCCTCTAGAGCCAGTTGGAGGTGTCTCTGTCCCTCGGCCAGCTGGTTGATGATGCTTTCCACTGTCATAGGCACGGGCTGTGTCATTGTCAACACTCTTGAGATCCCACTTCTGACACCAATCTGTGAGCGTGTGAGTCCCTAGCGGGAATGGGGGCCTACCCAAAGGAAACTCTCTTCGGTCAGTTTGAGCTTTTGGTCTACTTTATTTTGTTTAACACGCCAGTTGAGGTCCAGAAGGACGGATGGGGCCGATAAACCAGTACTGATAAACATAAAGTCCTTTCACAGTCATCCAGGTCTTCCTTGAACAGCCGGCTTGTCCCTGAAGGATCCTGGTCGGTCAGGTTTCTGTTCCCTCTTCTCGATGCACTCGGTAAGGGGTGAAAGGATCGGAAAACAAAACAAAAACATGGGCCTGAATTAGGTCTTGAATCAACGTACAGTATGTTGTGCTACCATCACCGGAAAACCTATGTGTGGGTAGGGTAGTGAGGGAGTACGATAGGGTGTCACCCCGTTCTAGTGCGTTCCCCTCCCTAGTTCCTCCACCGCCCCCACCCGAAAGGCCCCTGAAGGGTCACTTGCCTCAAGCCACGGCCCGTTACACGGACCGCGGCGCTGGGACCCGGGGCGTCTTCTCCTCCTTTCAGCCCGCCGGATTTGGTCGACATGAATATTTGTTTCACCGTCGGTGGATCTCCGCCTCTCGTATCGTCTCCTTCCTCCAGTCGTTCTTCCCGTTGCAGCTCGCCTTTATCCTGGTTCTTTTCGTCGTCCTCCTGCCTTCTCTCCCTCTCCTCTCCGGTTGTGAACGGGCCCACCTCATATCCTTCTTCCTTTTGATTCGGTGCGGTCTCTTCCGTCCGTCGCTCCGCCCCTCCAGCAGAGTCTGAGCCTAGACCGCTGCCTGCTTCCGGCTCGGCATTTGGATGTCCCGTCCATTCCCACTTCCGGGTTACTTCGTCGTCCTCATTACACTGTGGTTGCTTAGGATGCCAGATTGAGAGATGTCCAGGAGTTGGGCATTGATGGCCTTCTCGATGAACTTGGTTGGGAAGCGGAGGAGGGAGATGGGTCTGAAGTTCTTGAGGTCCGTCGGGTCTGGGAACGGTTGCTTCAGCAGGGGGATTATCTTGGCGTATTTCCAGTCGTCGAGGAAAGTGGCGGTTTCGATAGAGCCGTTGATGGTGTGACAAAGCTGGCGGGTGATGAAGGTGGCTGCTCTGTGGAAGATGTGGTACGGGCAAGGATGCGTTGGGGATCCTGAGTTGATGTTCTTTATGGTCTTGAGTATGTTCTCTGTTGTGAGCATGGTCCAGCAGAGCAAGGTCTGCTGGGGTGCGGTGTGTTTGTGTGCGATGGTGGCAGGCATAGTAGACAGGTCTAGGGTGTTGAAGCTTTTGTATATCTTCCTGATCTTGTGGTTGATGAAGGTGCTATCCTTCACTACAAACAACAGGTCATCTGGCTCATAGGTCTCCATTCTGTCCAATGGTAAATTCCCACTAATGATCTTGTCTACCTCAGACTTCAGCCTCACCACATCCAATAGTTTTGCCTTCACCACAGCCTTGATGGTACCCTGACTCGATGTACCACTCTGACACTCCTTGCTGGTATTATGGTCCCTCAACCAGGAATCCAAATCCGCAACATCCAAGACATTTCGGTTTCCAGAGACTCCCTGACTTGTGCTTGCTTCTAAAATCATACCAATTGGTTTTCCCACCAGAGTTTCCCACATCTGTAGGTTTGAAGTAGAGCTTGTTATGGGTATAGACAGTACAGTGCTAGAACCAATACGTACTCCAGAAGGATCAGCAATAGCTGCTAAAGGGGTACTAGATTCCATAGGCTCTAAAGACAGCCAATTCCCACTCATGCTCTCTGTCCTTCTCAATCCTTTTCCTTCAGCCGTACAGCCTGTCTCTGACCAAGACTTCCCACTGAGCTCGGGTCATACACAGGAACAACAGGACCAGTAGTGACCAGTACTGTAAGTGCTTCTGGCTATCATGAAGCAATGTTAACCCGATTCTGTTCCATGCCTTTCCGAGGTGGACGCTCCTGTCTCTCTTACTCCTGATGATATCCTTTCCATGAGCCCCAAATCAGGGCCCACCTGAGCTGTTTCAGTTCCAACATTCTCTGCATCTCCCGAGACTCACCCCCGTCCCCTGTCTGCAGACTGCAAGGTGGAGGATGCTCAGATAACAATCCATCCAACAAGCTATCTTCATTGTCACTACTGTCACTCCCATTTGTCTTTTTACTCCTATCCTGGGATCCTCCCTCTCCTACCAACACTGGGTACAACCTTTGTCCCTCAATAGTATCCACACTCCATCTCTTAAGCTATGTGTCCCCTTGTGTATCCTGATATGCCCTCACAGCTTTCCGCAATCTCACTTGATATTTCTCCCTCTGCTTAGCATGAGCTGCACGCACCCATTCATCTAACACTTCAAACTGTGTTTTTCTTGGCAAAGGTCGCAATGCAAACATCGCTCCTCTGAGCTGATGCAGTACATCCAACCAAAATGAACCAAAGCATAGAAATTACACCTCACCCTCCTTTTCAGTGATGGTATGCCAATTTTGAAGCCAAAATAAAGTATTTTTTGTTTTGTGAAATATTTTTATTGGTTTTTGTATAATTTAAAAACACAATAACATCGCATTCATAATGGACAGCAACATTATGATCATTTCAGCCTTTTGCTGTAGATGAACACTGATTAATTATCTCCCTTTGGGATACCACTTTGAGTGTAAGTGATTCTTGTAGCAAACAACCTTCTAAGGGAGCATATTCCGGAAGTGTGGACTTGTGAAGCTGAAAGTCAGCGCACAGGTCGGATAAGGTTTTGAGGTAGCACTGATTCATGATGTCCCACACTGTCCAAATTCCCGTCAAAATTCCCAGGGTGTCCCATGGGACAAATCCCCTCAGTCTGCTCAGCTCCTTTAGCCAGTTCTCATCCCAGAGCGGGGTCACTCTGGTAATCTTGCTTTCCCAGCCTAATGTTCTGGATGCCCTTTCCCAGGCCAGTAGAGTAGTGCAAGTGGCCGAGATTAGCCTATGTTTCTCTTTTCTCCCATAGAGGTAGTGCGTAAATGTGTGAGGTACCAGTGTTTCCCATTCTAATCTATATGTGGGATGGTCTCCTGCTACATGTATCCAGTCATTAATGGGCATATGGTGTTCTTCCCAATAATACACTACAATGTCCGGTACCACCAACCCCCCTTTGTATGGGTTTCTTTGCAGTGTGCGTAGCGCAATCCACAGGTGTTTCCACAGCCACAACAGTGTGCTTAGTTCGGCATCTATCTCTCTGAATATAGTGCATGGAAGGGGGTAGTAGGTATTCTGCAGTACTTAGAGAAACTGGGGCAAGGTAATCATTTTAAACTTTGCAGCTCAGCCCATAATCGCAAATGGTAGGGTTGTCCATCTCTCCACCTGTTCTTTAAACTGGCTTAGTATTCATTGTACATTGTGTTTATAGGACAATCCCTCATCAGTCGTAAGGAATATACCCAAATATTTAAACCCTGCCTCTACTACCTTTAGGTCTCATGGCAGGAGCAGCCAGGTTCTTATGGGTCTGGGGCTGTAAGCAAGTGACTTGTGCCAATTTATCTTGCAGCATGAGTGTCATCCATGGTCTTCTATAGTCTGAAAGTGTAGGGGGATCATGTTGTCAGGTTCCTTTATATACAGTAGGATGTCGTCTGCATAGAGGGCTATCATTTCCCCTTATTCGTATCTCTCTGAGTGATCCTGAAACCCGGTGTTGTCTAACACGGCATGCTAGTGTCTCTATCGTCAGTGCAAACAGCAATGGGGAGAGGGGCAGCCCTGCCTGGTCCCACGTCTGATAGGAAGTCCTGTGATGTTCTACCATTTTCCCTTACTGTCGCCCTGGGGGAGCTGTACATCAGTGCAACCCACTTTCTGAACTTCGGACCGAAACCAAACTTAGACAAGGTGGTTTCCAAGAAGGGCTAGTGTACCACATCAAATGCTTTCTCTGTGTCAAGGGACAGGAATATGTGGGGAGTGTCTCGATCTTTAGTCTGCATTAACCAATTGTGGGTTCTGCGAAAATTCCATTGGGTTGCCCCACCAGGCATGAATCCCGACTGGTCACAGTGTACCAATGTTGTTATGAACTCCAATAGACTTGTGGCCAGGATGGTCGCGAGGACCTTTACCTCCAATTCAGGAGGGATAACTGGCAGTAGACTCGCACCAGTCCTTTGGCTTGTCCTCCTTGTGGATTGTGACTATTGTGGCCACATGTAAATCTGGGGGGAGAGCCAATTCATTGTATGCAACAAGGAAAAGGTTCAGCAGATGGGGGCTGAGGTGGTCTTCACACTTTTTGTAAAACTCTGCTGGCAGGTCGTTTGGGCCAGGGGTCTTACCTGAGTAATTGTTTCGTAATTGCTGCCTTCCCTTCATCCAATGTCAGGTCGGCATCCAATGCCTGTGTGTCAGTCTCATCTAGGATATGAGTTTGTATTTCCGTCAAGTAATCCTCTATCTCTGTGGTATCACTAAGGAGTTTAGCCATATCGAAGCCTCTAAAATGTGTAGCGAACGTCGTCGCTATTTATTCGTCCGTGGACTGTACCAGTTCTTGGGCATCTACTATTGGCCAGACCCATCTGCTCTCTATTTCCTTTTTACTTAGCCAGCCTAATACCTTTTCAGCCTTCTCAACAACATCATATAGATGGTGGAGGGCGGCTGCATTTTGCACCCTTGCTGCGTCTCATGCCAAGTCCCTGTATTCCTGTGTTATATTTTCCAGCTGTTGAGTGGTTTGTGGGTCTGGCCTCACAACATTCTTTTTCTCCAACATTTGGATTTGTTTTTCCAGATTCACTCTCTGTTCAGAGTCTTTTTTCTTTGCTCACGTCAGTTGATCTTGCGCCCTGTCTCTCAACATCGTTTTCTACGCCTCCCAGAGTGTTGGTCCAGATTTCACTGTTCCCCCATTTTCTCTAAAGAAGATATCTGTGTCTGCCCATATTCCCTTGGTAAAGTCTCCCTTCTGCAGATCCCATGCCGTGAGTCTCCATTGGGGTTGGGGTTTCCTGGCCCTGCCTCCTATTTGTGTCCATAATGGTGAGTGGTCAGATAATCCCCTTGTTACTTATTCTGCCTCAACTATCTCTCCTAATTCTTCCGCTGGGATGAATATGTAGTCTAGACATGAATGGACTCTATGTGCACTGGAAAAGTAGGAGTATTGGTTGGTGTGTGGGTTTCATTTCCTCCACACATCGGTCAGGCCCAGTGTGTCCGTGAATTGTGCCAATGGGGTGGTAGTGACTGAATGGCAGTGGTCTCCGGTAGAGTCTCTTGACATGTCCATTACATCATTAAAGTCACCTCCCATGACATGAAGAGAGTTTGGGGATTCTAACAGAATTTCTGTTATTTTGGTCAGTGTGTGTGCCTGTATCCTTGGTGGTGTGTATACACACATCAGGGCCAGGTTCATTCTACCCCACATTCCTGACACCTTGGCATATGTACCATTTGAATCCACCCACATGTGCGATATCTCAAAGGGATGTGTCTTTTTTATCATGACCACTACTCCTCTGGCTGCGTCAGCCAAGACCCTTTATACCCCTCTCCCTAGAAACCCACATCTAGTTCCTTGTAGGTGTGTTTTTTGAAGCATCACAAAGGTCCAGGTATAATCCTTTAATGAAACGCAAGACCAGTCCTCTTTTAATCCTGTCTCTCAGGCCATTCACGTGCCATGTTAGGCACGTGAGAGCCATAGTGTCTAAGAGGGTCGACATGGTTATGATATTTTCCCCACATGCTAAGAGTGTGTGTGTCATGTACCTAGGTTTCCCTTTCAGGTTGTAATGCCACTGCCCGTCGAGTCTGGTGCGATATATCTTCATCTGAGGTTGCAAAACAACATTTTCAGGTCCCTCCTGACCAGGCCCCCACCCCCCAAATCCTTCTCACATCACTCAACCTCCACAACATTCATTTTACGTGCATAAGAGAAGGAAGGGTCTGTCGACCCTCTCAAACTAATAGAACGTTATGCTATGAGTTCAAACTTTTTCTGCATGCAAACAAATAAAAATAGAAGGAAAAAGAAAAAACAACAACTGCAGTAGTTCAGTCTTTTAAGGTCCTTCTCTGGTGCAATCTCTTGTTATTCGGGTTTTCAGCATCAGGGGGGGTGGCCAGTGTGCTATTCCTTCCATGGCGACAGCATCAGTTATAGTTTGTTTCCATGATTAAGTTGTTTCTACAGTTTCTTCTTTCTACGATGGATGTTCTGGTTCCGTGGGGCATTCCATTGTTAAGACTTCAGTGAATAATGGGCGTGGGGCTTAATTTTCCGAGGACATCTATCTCGGGGTTGTCAGAATCAGAGATGGAGTCTCTCAAGCTAGAGTCATCACTTGTTTTTGGTTTCCTCTTGGGGGGAGGGTTCTCCGTTAATTTGTTATATTTTCCACTCCTTCCTGATCCCCGTAGCATGTATCGGGTGTTTCCTAAGTTTTGCCTTATTCGGCTTTCCAATGTGCATCGTCTTTGATGCTTCCCACTGGGCCCAATAATAAGCCTATCGGATGGGCATGTTTGAGCACATCGTTTCTCTGGTGGGCATAGGGACGGCCTCTCCTCCTCCCATGCTCATGCCTCCTCTGGAGATTGAAAAAAGGACGTTTTCCCCATAAAAATGACTTCAAGCTTTGCTGGGAAAAGGAGCATGTATTGTATTTCATGAGCCCTGAGTTTAGCCTTCACTGAGTCAAAAGTGCTCCATAGGTGCTGCACCTCACGGCTGTAGATCGGAAAGATACATTTTTTAGAGTTTTCGTGTCTTATCTCTACCCAATTTCCTAGCTTCTCTGAGAATCATGTCTCTGTCTATAAAGATCAAGAATCTTGCTATTATGGGCACCTGGTGGGGGTCTTGCCGTCAATGCCCGGTGTGCTCTTTCAATCACAAAGCATACGGAGAATTTGTCCTGAGAGATTATGTTTTTTAGTCATTTGGTCAGAAAGTCTGCTGTATTTCTGTCCTCGACTTCTTCCGGTAAGCCCACGAAATGCAGGTTATTATGCCGTGCCCTTTTTTCTGCATCGTCAATACGCCAGAGAGCATCTTTACCGGATTCCCGCAGCTCCAGCCATCCTGGTGCGTAGATCTTTTAGTGCCTCCTCAGCTTTAGTGATTTGGATTTCGGCCGTAGTGACTCTTTCCGCAACATTTCACAGACCTTGAAGCAGTAGGGTCACCTGTGAGTGGACTTCCCCGATTCTGTCTTCCAGTACCATCCTCAAGGATTGTATCGCCTGCAGCAGTGTGGCCATATCAGGCATTGGGGTTTGTGTAACTTCCAGTGGTGAGACCGGTTTTGTATAGAGATCCATTTTTCCTTGTCTGGGAGGTTTGGGATTCTTGTCTTTTCTCATCCTTGGATACCAGTAGTGGTTGACAATGAGATCTCTCCCTTGCCTCTGGGTGTGACTCAGATGTTTCCAGTGTCTCCTGCCTCTTTAGCCCACAATGTCATTCCCACCTCTCGATGTCCCCAGTGCAGGTCCTTTAGTCTTCTTATGTACGTTAGTTGGGCCTGACCTGATTGCATCCACTTGGTATGCCTCAACCCGGTCCAGTGGCCGGCGCACCTTTTGACTTGTTTTGTGGTGTCTCTCTCCTCCACCCCTGGGGACCCCTTCCCTTTTGCGAGTGAATTACCACCCTCTTGAAGAGGGTGGTAATTTGTGAGTGTTTAGCGCCCGCAATTGTGGACGCAAAACATTTTTACATTGGGTTGCACTCACTATTAGGAAGGGAGCTCTTCTACCTAATAGCAAGACCCAAAACCCTATTTTGCGAGTCGCAAAAAATTGAGAGTTGCATAATAGGGTTTGTACATTCCCCATCCTGTTTTTGCAAGCGCAAACAGGTTTGCAAACCCGTTTGCGCATGCAAAAATGATCGTACATCTGGGCCTAAGATCATCTAATTTTTATAATTTCTAATGAAAATGCTTCAGGTATTACAGTTTTGATTGCATCAAGATGACGTTAGGCATGCCACAATGATGTTGCTTAGGCAGATGTCAGGGGCACAGACTCAAGATAATTGAGGGTAAGGAGGAGGGTGCAGGGGCAACAATTTGACAATGCTGAGCAGGTGTTACGGGGAGTGGCAGAACAATAGACCATGGAGAGTAGTGGAAAGGGGGCAGGGACAACAAACTAATCAAGTAGACCAGGCAAGAGAGGTTATGGGAAGATAATAGAACATTGAGGGCTGAAGGAAGAGGCAGTGGCAGTTGAACAATACATGGCAACAGTCCCAATTTGGACACGAGACCTCCGGTTTTTTTAAGCCCAAGAGGGATTTATTTTATCTGACTAGTGCCTAAAATCTCCTCTTTTTGAATGTAAGTAAATGGGGAAAATCAATTCCTCTTCTTCTTTCAAAATCTCCCTCTTACCACGTTCAAAATGTTGGCAAGTATGGTACATTGGATCACCGAGGGCAGGATCAATGAGGTAGGGACATGGACTTGGATAAGAGAGGGCAGCAGTGAGATGGGCAGGGCCACCAAAACTGACCTTACAGGGCAGGCGTCGCAGCAGCACAACAAACCACACAGGGCAAGTAGGACAGCAGTGCAGCACAATGACAATGGAAAGCAATAGGGAGGGGACAAGGCCATGAATATGGACAACAGGGGGCAGAAGGTAAGAGGCAAGGACAACAAGCTGACCATACCGTACAGACAGGAGGGACAATTGCAGCATAACAGACAATGAAGGTCAGGAGGGAGGGGCAGGGGCACAACAATGTACCTGGCAAGGCAGGAGGGATGAGATAGGGGCCTGCACATGGAAATGGTAGGGCAGGTGACAAGAGGCCAGGGCTGAGCACTGGAACCACAGCACACCATGGAGGGCAACTGTAAGACTATAATGGCAACACAGAGACAACAGGAGGAAGGTGGGAGGGGGTCCGGGAAGAAAGCTGACCACACAAGGTAGGTGGGAGGGGCTATGGCAGCACAGAAGGCCATGCATGGCAAGCAGGAGGGTCACTGGCAGCACCATAGCCATGGTGGACAAGAGGGAGGGGTAGGTGCATGCACAAAGGACCATAGATGACAGAATGGCTGAATAGGGGCTAGACAAAGACAAGACAAGGCAGGGGAAGGGGCTTCACAACAGACCACATGGAGTAGGCAGTAGAAGAAGTTGCAGCACAAAAGAGCATGGAGGGTAGAAGGGAGTTGCACTAAAGTGAACAGTGGAGGACCACCCAAAAACCCATACACACTCTAAACCGTAAAACCTTTTAAGAAACATCAACATATGACTGTCATCTCCTCACTATTCCTGGGTTCATATGTCTGCAATGAAAATGTGTCAACATTTAGAAACATTTACAACCTTTTTGTCATGGTTTGCTAAAAATATATAAAGTTTCTTATCATAATTTCACAGAACATGTAACATTGACATCCTTTATTAACAAGCAACATTTTGAAGTGTTTATTATTTTAACTACAAGAATGTTTAAATAGTACATTTTAAATGTATTATTTACACATTTATTTTTTTGTATTTTTTTAACCATAATTCCTTCAACGGAAGTGTGAACAACACCAAACAACTATCGCATTTCAACACAGTTATACATAAATATATATACTTTTTAATAAATGAACAAGTTACTTGAGTATTATGCAAATATAAACAAAGTAGTCAACATTTTGAGTGGTGGTGACACACTACACATTGACTAACACACTATTTGACCATCTAAAATAGCAAGCGCCTGACCTCGCCATCAGGACATTTGGAAGTAGGCAGCCGTGGCATAAGTTGACCACCTAGTGATTGTGAAACTCCACAATGGACACTGTCATAGGCTAACATGTGTGAAAGCAACATATATGTGTCCATGACTGTTGTCGATCACGTCGATTTGTATGTCTGCAACATTGCAAAGAAAGCTCACTTGCCTTCCAACACTGCAGCCACCAAGGCCTCCCCAATGCTTGCTGATGTTTCTGAACTCTGGGAGTCACGGTGCCAGGCAGAGCAGGTGACAGGTCCCCAGACTTCTTGCCAGAGGAGCTGGATTTGCTTTCAACGGAGGGCAGGCTCTCTGCAAGCAACTCTATGGCTCACTGGAGAAACAGGTACACGTTTAAAATTTCTTTGTGAATCTATGTAAGTGTTTATTTAAAAAAGCACATGCCAGAATGACCCTTTGATTTCCTGAGTGAAGTGTAGTGATTGAAGTGGTGTCAATGAACTGGAATGGCATGGAGAACAAAATACGATGGATTTAGGCCCAGATTTCTGTACTGGAGTGAAAGTTGTTCAACATTCTGTCCATCAAGTGCTCTTTTTGCATATTTCACCCCCAGTGGGGTGGGTATGCCCAGACGTGGGTCCCGTACTCTCCATGCCACTGCAGTCAAGCTAGCCTGGCTAAAGAGGGATGAAACCCCGATACCGATCCCAGGATCCTGGTTTCCGGTCCAGTGAGAA
This sequence comes from Triturus cristatus, assembly GCF_964204655.1. Lineage (NCBI taxonomy): Eukaryota > Metazoa > Chordata > Amphibia > Caudata > Salamandridae > Triturus > Triturus cristatus. The sequence continues at coordinate 72,913,853 of NC_140581.1, read as the reverse complement.
CCTGGACTGACAGTTCAGCTGGACTGCTCCCATGGGTAATGAAGTACTGGGTTTTTCAGAACCCAGCGGTGCCAGGGAACACACCCTAAGACTTAGAGTTCTTCCTGTTTCAGACTACAGAAACACAGAGTCTTCTTGGCGAAGTCAAAGATCGTATTTATTGGCTGCAACCAGTAACAGGTATCCTAGAAGTGCAACACGGTGTATATTCTCAGGAGACTGCTCAACCTTACAAAGCCAGCCTTCTCTTTTTATACAAAACATTATGCTTTAGGCAAACATTCCTTATTTTACAGTTGACCATTTACATATTTTCACTACAAAGAAAAAGCAAAGTCATGATGACAAGCCCATACTTCAGTTTGTCCAGCCCTCAATCAATTACCCGGCAAGGCTCGGTACTTTCATCAGATATCGACGGACCCCCAATAAAAACGGGCCCCTCCTCCTCGTAAAGCAAGTCATAAAGAAAGAAACAGGGACAGGTGTGTGTAAGATTAGGCATGGTTTGTGTGTGATGAAAGGTTTTATGATATGTTGTGCCTTGATACTAATCTCATTCGGCCACTGGGAAAGGAACTGGCCGAACAGGTTTGGCTTCAGGCAGTGGAGTCAGCTTGCCCAGGTCACAGAGGAGTCAGCAAAGGTGTATGTGTCCTTCAGACTCGTTTCTGGCCTTAGTCATTGGCCTATGTGAGGGCAATTACAAAATGGCTGCCGTTCAAATGGAACTCTAGGGTTCAGGACGGAAACTCTGATTTCAGGGTGATTTCGTCACCCGAATATGGCGAAAATGCTTGTGCATAGTATTCTAATCATTCTCGGTCTGCTGATACCAAAATCGTCATGATACGACGATGTTTATAACACGGGTCCAGAATTTTCAGTACCACAGACCCTCCTTTTGCCCTTACATAGGCAATAACCTATACTCACTCTAATCTGAGTCCAGGTCTATATTCATAAAGTCGTTGAGATGTTGCTGTAGCATCATCCTATTACTTAGCTCGTCTCTTGATACAGGTTTCCTTACACACGATGTAGCACAGAGGCCACATATTGCAGGAGCACACTGTACACACAGATAGGACAGGAAAAGAATGGCTAAGATCATCCCAATGACTATCAGGATCCTCCATCCCCAGGCGGATATCAGTTCCCAGAACCACCCCATCAATGACCAATCTCCTTTATCCACGTGAATAGATTCGGAGATCTTATGCAGTTTGGAAATTGCCTGGTAAACTGTTGGAGCGTTATCTGGAATGAAAACACAGCAACTTGATTGGATCACTTTACATACCCCACCTCGGTCTGCAAGTATGACGTCTAATGCGACCCTGTTCTGAAGAGTCATAAGGCGATCCGACTGGAGATCAGCAGTCAAATTACTAAGGGCACCGGCGGTTTCATCTACCGTGGATTCAACCACCCTTGTCAATTGCCTTATGTTCCTGCTGTTAACCATAGGCCCCCAAAACGGCAGAAAACCCTTTACGAAATCTCCAAGTTCTTGTCCTGTAGTGTCTTCTTTACTGATGACACCTCTAACTATCCTTGTCTTATGGTAATCTGCCGCGGCCGTGTAGGTGGGAGGCAACAGGAACGAAACAAAACATGTGCCTGAGTAGTCAGGGGGCAACCATGTATAGGCTCTATTATGGCAGATGAAATTGGTACCCTTAGCTGCTAAGAATGAAGGGGAAGTCTGAGACGTAAAAACATATGTTTCAGTGCAGATACTTTTCCCTAACTGAGCTCTGGGATTCTTGCCATTACCTTGCAGACATAGGTGACCCTGATGGGGTACAATCCAGATCAGGGAGGATCTCTTTGCTCGCTGGTTCTCACTGAGAGTAACTCCATATCCTGTTATGTTCCATCCAATATATGCTAGTGTCTCATCTTTTGGGATAGTCTCATAGGAAATATCTTCCCTAATCATATCTACTATACTCTTAACTAGAGCATTATTCTTAGGATTATCTTTCACAGAACATAGGGCGTTGGCTTCATGAGCGTATATGAATATCGTTCTATATGCCCACACAGAACCATTATGGCTGAAAGGCAGGACCAGATAAGGGATACCTTTATCAGTAGTATGAGGCATAAGACCACACACCCAACAGTTAGTTGTGTTAACTACTAATTGGTGTTGGTGAAGAAGCTGAATGAATGAATTATTGACAAATTCTAATCTTCTAGCAGACTCGTGTTCAGGCAGAGGGTGAAAAGAATGTGAGGAAACAGTAGAAGGAGGTATGGGCTGTGTAGTGGCTGCAAATGTCACTTGAAAAGAGAATAAAACATATCCTATTAATAACGTCATTACACTAAGCAACATGAGAATACATAATATCTAAAATCGTTTCTTTGTCATCATTATACACATTTTGGCTTTAAAGTCCATCTGTTTGGCAGGTCTCTCATTCTTGAATAACTCCATCCTCTCTAATTGCTGCTCGCGGTCGTAGGGTGTTCTATGCTAAGGAATGCTTCTGTAAATCCAGGGCAACTCCCTTAGACGGACCAGAACTGTCGACCTAACATCTTCAGCTGCACTCCAAAGACTTGGGCAACCACGACCCTACAGCTGAACCCGGATGGCGGTTCGAAAAACAAAAATAAGAAAGTTTCTCAGATGAGAGAGCTGCACTTTCAAAAATAGCAAAGAAAAATAATTTTTTTAATTGTCCATAGTTTTTGGCCTCAAATTATAACGGCTTTTTCCAGGTACTGTCTGGTTCTGGAACACGAGTTCAGGCTCTGTAGTGTTCAATCGAATTGACGGTGGCACAGCTTCTTGCAAAATATTGTCACTTTCTTGTTCAGAAATTGTTCCTTTGACACGTGCATCGCTAAAAGGCAGAAAACGAGGCACGGTCTCAGTCTCAGAATCAGCGATCCCCTCCTGGACCCACCGGTCGTACGGTAGAGGCAAAGGGACCCTCTTGCAGTGTACGCCGTGGATCCAGTTCATTTTCCCTTCCACTCGAACAGCTGATCTTGTTGAGAGAAGGACGAGGTGGGGGCCGGTCCAACGGGGCTGGTCATTCTTCGTCCGCTGGAAATTCTTGACCAGCACCCATGATCCAGGATCGATGGGATGTCCTGAAGCTTCAGAGACCTGAGGCAGTGTATCGTGAACCTGTTGGTGTAAAACACGCAATTTAGCCGTCAATTCATACAAATAATCAAGCAGTACAGGGTGTTCAATCTCACAGAATTTTGTCGGCCTTGGCACTCCCCATATGTTGGCCGGGCGGCCGAACACAATTTCATAGGGACTAAGTCCCACTCGCGAATGCACAGTCATTCTTGTTGATAGGAGGGCTAAAGGCAGAGCGTCAGGCCATTTAAGACCAGAGCTCGCTTGTATCTTTGCCAATTTCAATTTTAGCGTGCCATTATAGCACTCTACTAGTCCAGCTGATTGGGGGTGATTTGCAGCGTGGACTTTTTGCTGGATACCTAGCCCCTCACATACTTTTTTCATCACTCGAACCACAAATTCACTCCCATTATCACTCCAGACCATTCTCGGCATTCCAAACCTAGGGAAGAATTCTTTGGCAAGGGCTTTAGCTGTGGATAAGGCAGTGTTGTCTTTTAAGGGATATGCTTCTATCCATCTTGAAAAGGCACAAACTACAACGAGTACGTATTTCAAATTGTTGCACCTTTCCATATGGATGAAATCTAGCTGCAAAACCTCGAACGGAGACGTTGGAGGCGCAAAATGACCAGCTGGAGTTGGGGTTCCCCTACCAGGATTGTATTTCAGACACACCATGCAATTCTTGACCACATTCTCTGCACATTTAGGGATTCCAGCATTTTGCCATACTGGAGCCAATAACTTACAAATCCCTTTCACACTGATATGGGCCATTCCATGAGCAATTGTCACCACTGCAAGCACATACGCATCGGGAAACAACCATCGCTGATGTTCTGACAAGTCAACCCAACAACTATTTTCATCCAATTTACCCATACTTTCTCTCCACACACTCAACTCTTTCTCTGTAGCTTCAGCTTGAAGAGACTTCACACTCTCTATCGTATCTTCACACATTCCAACGTCACCAACCCATCTTGCAGGGCCTGCAACATACATCCGATTCATCAAATCTTTTGCTGTTTCTTTTGCAATTTCGTCAGCAAATGCATTGCCACGACCAACATCATCAGTCACCTTCTTGTGTGCACTGCATTTCACAATCGCAACTTGTAATGGCAAGGTCAGTGACTCAAGAAGCTCATTCACCAACTGACCATGCTGAATCTTAGCTCCATGCGAAGTCAGGAACCCACGTTCTTTCCACAATCGTCCAAAACTATGAGATACACCAAACGCATACTGGCTGTCAGTATATATGGTCACCTTCATTCCTTTCGATAACACACCTTGCTGCTTTTGTTCCTGCCCGTTTGGAATCGCCTGCTGCCAGCCTACTTCTTGCGGAACCCGCTCCGCGGGTCCCGCTGCGTGAGGAGTGTTGACCGCAGCGCCTTGAAGGGGACACCGAGGGAAGTACTTGCACGGGGCTGCGAGCGAGTGCGTGAGCTCCTTTGGACTGCATTTCCCAGGAGCACCCGCCAGCCCTGATCAGCTACACCTGGGCCGCTCTCCCCGACCCCTCCTACCCTTCCACCGAGCCCTTATCATCTGCTCTCGCTGAGACGGCGAGTGGGACGCCTTGCTGCTTTTGTTTCTGCCCGTTTGGAATCGCCTGCTGCCAGCCTACTTCTTGCGGAACCCGCTCCGCGGGTCCCGCTGCGTGAGGAGTGTGGACCGCAGCGCCTTGAAGGGGACACCGAGGGAAGTACTTGCACGGGGCTGCGAGCGAGTGCGTGAGCTCCTTGGGACTGCATTTCCCAGGAGCACCCGCCAGCCCTGATCAGCTACACCTGGGCCGCTCTCCCCGACCCCTCCTACCCTTCCACCGAGCCCTTATCATCTGCTCTCGCTGAGACGGCGAGTGGGACGCCTTGCTGCTTTTGTTTCTGCCCGTTTGGAATCGCCTGCTGCCAGCCTACTTCTTGCGGAACCCGCTCCGCGGGTCCCGCTGCGTGAGGAGTGTTGACCGCAGCGCCTTGAAGGGGACACCGAGGGAAGTACTTGCACGGGGCTGCGAGCGAGTGCGTGAGCTCCTTGGGACTGCATTTCCCAGGAGCACCCGCCAGCCCTGATCAGCTACACCTGGGCCGCTCTCCCCGACCCCTCCTACCCTTCCACCGAGCCCTTATCATCTGCTCTCGCTGAGACGGCGAGTGGGACGCCTTGCTGCTTTTGTTTCTGCCCGTTTGGAATCGCCTGCTGCCAGCCTACTTCTTGCGGAACCCGCTCCGCGGGTCCCGCTGCGTGAGGAGTGTTGACCGCAGCGCCTTGAAGGGGACACCGAGGGAAGTACTTGCACGGGGCTGCGAGCGAGTGCGTGAGCTCCTTGGGACTGCATTTCCCAGGAGCACCCGCCAGCCCTGATCAGCTACACCTGGGCCGCTCTCCCCGACCCCTCCTACCCTTCCACCGAGCCCTTATCATCTGCTCTCGCTGAGACGGCGAGTGGGACGCCTTGCTGCTTTTGTTTCTGCCCGTTTGGAATCGCCTGCTGCCAGCCTACTTCTTGCGGAACCCGCTCCGCGGGTCCCGCTGCGTGAGGAGTGTTGACCGCAGCGCCTTGAAGGGGACACCGAGGGAAGTACTTGCACGGGGCTGCGAGCGAGTGCGTGAGCTCCTTGGGACTGCATTTCCCAGGAGCACCCGCCAGCCCTGATCAGCTACACCTGGGCCGCTCTCCCCGACCCCTTCTACCCTTCCACCGAGCCCTTATCATCTGCTCTCGCTGAGACGGCGAGTGGGACGCCTTGCTGCTTTTGTTTCTGCTCGTTTGGAATCGCCTGCTGCCAGCCTACTTCTTGCGGAACCCGCTCCGCGGGTCCCGCTGCGTGAGGAGTGTTGACCGCAGCGCCTTGAAGGGGACACCGAGGGAAGTACTTGCACGGGGCTGCGAGCGAGTGCGTGAGCTCCTTGGGACTGCATTTCCCAGGAGCACCCGCCAGCCCTGATCAGCTACACCTGGGCCGCTCTCCCCGACCCCTCCTACCCTTCCACCGAGCCCTTATCATCTGCTCTCGCTGAGACGGCGAGTGGGACGCCTTGCTGCTTTTGTTTCTGCCCGTTTGGAATCGCCTGCTGCCAGCCTACTTCTTGCGGAACCCGCTCCGCGGGTCCCGCTGCGTGAGGAGTGTTGACCGCAGCGCCTTGAAGGGGACACCGAGGGAAGTACTTGCACGGGGCTGCGAGCGAGTGCGTGAGCTCCTTGGGACTGCATTTCCCAGGAGCACCCGCCAGCCCTGATCAGCTACACCTGGGCCGCTCTCCCCGACCCCTCCTACCCCTTCCACCTATTGTGTTCATACTCCTTATTAAGCCACAAGTACTCCCGCAGCGCGGGAGAGCGCGCGGGAGAAGCCCGGGACAAGGGCGGGACCGTCTGTGGCCATCCGGGGCTGAAGGAGGCCGGGCTGGGCCATCCCCCTTACCAGTGACATATAGTATCACCTCCAGTAAGTGGCTTAGAAAAGTTGGATTTGTTTAGTGTTTAACATGGCAACGTCTACATCAACAAACTCTGTAAATAGCCATCAAATAACTCCTCCTGTAGAGTCTGGTCCACTGGCAATTGGCCAATTAGATAAATTTTTCTTTAATCGTTCACTGGTAATAGACAAAGAGTTGACCTTGGCAGAGAAGCGCGCAGAGCGTAGGCTGTCAATCGAAATACTTAAGAATTCAACGGATAAGTTTTCAAATCTAGCTTACCCCACCCTGGTAACCCCTCTGTCATCAGTAAACCTGCCAGTTGTAAACGACCATTTTGAGGTCCAGGCCCAAAAACCAAACAAGGATGTTGTGATAGAACTAAATAATCCTTGTGGCGGCAAAATCCTACCAGCACCGCTCACAGATTCTGGCGCCCAGGTTACATTGGCCCAACCCAAAATCGGGTCCAAACGGAAACGACCAGCATCTGTAAGAAAATGTAAAAGGGTGGTCAAACCCCCTCAAAAACTCAGGAAGTTACATAAACTCGTGAACACAGGAGAGGTAGCTACTAACGAAACTCAAAGCACAGAAAGTGTTACACCTACTAATCTTGTCTCCTTGAACAGCCAGGACGGAGATGACAATCCTTGTACCGACTCCACTGTACCATGTAAAGATAAGGAGCAATCACTTGTAATTGTTCTCCCTGAACTGGAAAAATTGTTTAGATCACTACTCACCCCCATTGAGGATAGAATTGCAAAGCTTGTAGATAGGCTAAACCATTTTGAACAGACTACCTTAGACAATTTTTATTCTACAAAATCACTGATTAAAGCGAATAGGGTGGAAGTAAGCACAAACTCTCAGGTCCTAAACAACCCTGTTATTCAGGATAAGGGAAGAAATCCCCGAAATAGCTTTCCTTTACCTCCCAAACTGAGCAAACCTACAGTTAAAGCCATTACAAAATCCTCAGACAGAACAGAGAGAGCAAACGTTGGCCCTGATTTACCTCAGTCGACCATAATACACCCTACACAGCCCACAATCCCCCCGACACAAAATACACCAATCGCAACGAGTGCTGAGGCTACAGTGCGTCACCAAGCGGGAATAGTACCAACAAACGCAAACGTAACTAATAGCACGCAGAAAGCTCAGAATATTCCGGTGGGAGGGAATAGGGCTAATATAGGTTTGTTGGTAGGTAAAACTTCAGTACCGTCCCAAATAAATAACAAACAACAGGCGCTGAAGCCTGTCCCCCAATATGTCCCCCAAGTTCCCAAATCTATCCCACCGCCCGTGGCAAAACAACCCTACAGAAAACCACCAATTAATCTCACCCCAGACTCCTTTCCCTATGTAGCAGTTCTTATAAACGTCCCATCATTACCCCCAGGACAGAGAGAAACTTTCCAGATGCTCAAAAACAAGATCATGCACTGGCTAAAGGAAAACCGTCCTCTGCCTGGTGACATCGACGGGCTAATCATAGGGGTAAGGAGAATAGATTGGATGGGATATACATCGAAAACCTTGGGTGGGGATTGCATAGTGGTCAATTTCCAAGACCCAAGGGTGGCGGGATGGATAACAAGGCAGGGATGGGGAACAAATAAGGGAGGTATCGGAATTGTAGACCTTACCTTTTTTTACCCCCGACCGACTAGTGTAACGACTAGTTTACTCAATGAACCCCTTATTCCCCCTACAGTATCATGGCCAGTCAATCCCTTACCACCTCCTCCTGTAGGTCATAATCATACCACTTACACATATTACAACCCTCATGTAGGATGGCAGGAGCCGGGATGGGGAAATTGACAAACCAGTACTGACAGTTTAGGAGGGAACACTAACGAGCCAGAAGGGCAATGTGATGTTCATGGTAATACAACTGTTACAAATTCATTGGTCAATTACATCGAGACGGGGGGTTTGGTCGAAGAAGGTGGTTTTAGACTGGGAACCCTAAATACAAATGTCAAGATAACATACCCAGCCAATACGACAGTGGATCCGACAGATGACCAAGAAAGGCAGACTAATTCTACTGAAAGCCCTATGTTAGCCCAAGTATTTCCATTGACTAACACCCGAGATGGGCTAGATGCTAGCATTGGTACGCTTTTATCTTGGAATGTCGCTGGGCTGGCAAGTAAATTGGATTCCCAATCCTGGGTGGATTTTATAAGTGGGTATGACATCTGTTGCTTCCAAGAAACCTGGGCTTGTGATCCCCTTTTCTGTCTTGGTTATTTGAACTATTGTATACCAGCGTCAAAAGGGGGAAGAGGGCGGCCCAAGGGAGGCTTAACTGTTTGGGTTAGACAGGACCTGCAGGTCAACATCAAAATGTTGGACCTGGGAAATTGTGATTTGCAATTATTAAGAATCTCCGTAGCAAAGGGTCAACTAATAGATTTGTACAATGTCTACGTGAGAGGTAGTAACGTAACCAATTTACCCACCATTGAGCTGTTGTCTACCGCCATTGAGACCAAGTCCCAGGAAAGTGTAACGATAATTGTAGGGGACCTCAACAGGACTTTTGAACCTCTGGACTGTACAAATGACCTCTTGGAGAGCGAAGAGGACAATCTCTGGGGAGTACCACCTCTATGCCTAAAACCTGTAAGGAGATGGACAAAAGAGATCTTATCACTGAATGGAATTTGTATGGAACATGGCTTAAGAGCACTGAACGGGAGGACTCCTGGGGACAAGGAGGGCAGCTACACTTTTGACAATGGCATCAACAGGAGCCGAATCGATTACATTTTGTGCAGTCTCCAACTGTGGAAAGGGGTTGTTGACATGACAGTTAGGCCCCGGGTTGAAAGTGACCACAACCCCCTTTGTGTGACTCATAGGTGGTGGAATACTGGTGCGGGTAACCCTCTAGTGATATACGATGAAACCCCTGTCATGAGTAATGATGAACGCAGGTTAAAATGGCCCAAGGTACTGGCAAACGAGGCCACTATGACTTACATCAATAATGCTGTTGATTGTGCAATTTCCGCGATGGAAACAGCGGTTCCAGTGGTTCCAGGGGATAGTGGAATCACCAAAATCCACAATAAGTTATTCTCCCTCCTGAGACCATGCTTCTTCATTAAAAAAAGGAAAGGGAAGAAATCTAAAGAAGTGGGAAGGTGGTTTGATAGTCATTGTAGATCAGCACGATTAGCCCTGGGACAAGCCATAAGGAATAGGGACCGCGCCGCTGTGACAAAGAATAGGGAACTGTACAAGATGGCCATCTATCGTGCAAAAAAGAATTGGGATGAAGGCCACTGGGCCAAACTAAAAGAGGCCTCTGATAGTAAAGACTCCAGGACATTCTGGAAAATCATCAAGTGGGGTAGTGGAGCCGGTCCTGCGAAGCCAGACAACAATGTAGCAGAGGAAGCTTGGGTTGATTACTTCAGACCTCAGTACGCGGAAGTTAACCATCCTGTGGCAGCTGATAGTATAACACCGGTTTATGCAACCGATGATTTGTTCTCCCTTAGAGAAGTGGAAATTGCCATTGGTTCCGCGAAATGTGGGAGGGAGCCAGGTCCAGATGGCATTCCACCTGATATTTTTAAACACGATATGACCAGATGGGCGAGATATACCCTCCTTGTAGCGAATGCCCTAGCCAAGGGGGAAGTGGTCCCAGACCTTTGGAAAGGCGCAACCATTATCCCCATCCACAAGAAGGGAGATCGTTCACTGCCTGCAAACTATAGGCCCATAAGCTTAATAGCCACCATACAGAAAGTAGTTGGGAGAATGGTAACAAACCAGCTTATGGACTGGGTTGAAGACAACAACGCCCTTTCTCCATACCAAGCGGGATTCAGGCGAGCAACCAGTACCATCGATCAGGTCTTCCGCTTTACCATATTAAGGTGGAAGACCGTTGTACTGGGAAGGGGCTGCCTGTACGTCGCGTTCGTCGACCTGCGGACGGCGTTCGACCTAGTCCCCCGGTTTAAGTTATGGTTGGTTTTGCAAAAGTTGGGGATCCCTGCTGATCTGCTAACATTAATTATGCGACTGCACGAATCCAACCTCGCTAGAGTCCAGTGGGGTGGAAGTGGAGAGACAACAGAGGATTTCCCAGTGGAAAGGGGTGTTCGACAGGGCTGTTCCATGGCCCCTTTACTTTTCTCGTTATTTATTAACGGAATCGTTGAGAGGATGCTGAAGGCTAGTGTTGATGCCCCATCGTTAGCGGACACCAGGGTTCCGATCCTGATGTTCGCTGACGACACTCTTATCTTGTCTAAGACCCCCATGGGGCTGCAACGTGCATTAAACATTTTTGATGCTTTTTGCACTGAGCATGGGCTAGAGGTAAATGTGGGAAAAACAAAACTAATGGCTTTTTCCCCCGGACGCAGGAACTACCCCAAGGTAACCTTAAACAGCAGTAGGTTAGACATTGTCAAAGAATTTACGTACCTGGGTGTACAGATCGCAGAGGGCATTGGCTGGACGCATCATGTAGATAAAGTGGTCTTAAAGCACCAGCAGCTTTCTGGTGCTTTAAGGGGGGAACACCGCAAATCCAAAACAAAACCCATAAAACCCGCATTAATAGTGTATGACGTGAAGGTTTTGGGTGCCACATTATATGGCGCGGAGCTATGGGCCTGGGATGGTCTAGCGGCTCTTCAGACTTCAGAGAACAAGTTTATGCGAGGGATTACAAGACTCCCACAGAGTACCCCCTTAACCCCACTGTTTTTGGAGTTAGGTAGACGCACCATTGTAGATAGAGCCCGATTGCGCCCAGTCCTTTACTGGAGACGTCTCTGGACGACTCCAGAAATAAGACAATATGCGGAGGGTTTTCAATGGATTATCAAGGAAGATACCTTCCATAAGATAAAATGGCTAAAACATCTGAAGTCCATGTTAGTAAACTTAGGGTTTTCAAATCTTTGGAATAACCCTGAGGGAGAGATCTTCCCTAGCAAAGAAGCCCTTAAAGAACAATACTGGGATTGGGTTGGCGGTAAGATGCTGAATGACACCAGGGCCGACTCTATGACTGGTCGCTTCCTGGAGATAAAATTTTTTCCTGCCCTGGAAAATTACTGGGACAACATCACGGTACCAATGGACAGGAAACTTGTATTTCAGCTAAGATCAGGATCTATCCCCCTCAAGAAACTGACATCTGGCTGGCACAGACCCACCAATAACTTATGTCCAGCATGCGAAAATGCCGAGGAGAGCATAGGCCATTTTCTTTTCGTATGTCACGCTTATGTGAATCCGAGGAGAAAATGGCTCTCGCCGGTATGCAAAAACTTGGGGACACGAGACAGCACAGTGGCTCTAAGAATCCTACGTACAACAACTCAGGATTCGATAGTCATAGGGGTAGCTAAATACCTGGGTTGGGCATGGGCAATTAGAAGACGGTCCCTGGGGGGAAGCAGGTAACAAGGTATTCCTCTCAACAATGATTAATGTAATACTATTTGTAAATATGGTTTTTATATGCAAATGTTGTATGAGCCGTACTTTATGTTTAATGAATTTTTAATCCGTAATAATGTATTATTGTATAACTGTGTTGATTTTATGTGCTTTTATGAGAATTGTCTCGAATAAAGCTTATACAAACATAACACACACGCTCTCGTAAGTGCAATCAACGCTGCTGCTTGAGCTGAATTATGTGGTATAAATGCAGCTTCAACAATCGTATGCAAAGTCGTAACAGCATATGCTGCAGTCGTATCACCATTCGGAAGCTTGAAGCATGAACCATCCACCCATAAGGTACATCACACTTTACAAGAGGAGTATCTTTAAGATCTACTCTCCCTTTCGTTTCTTCTTCTGTCCTAAGAAAACAATCATGCTGTTCAAAATCATCTGTCTCTACTGAAATCGGCAATAACGTGGCTGGATTCAACGTATTGCACCTCTTTATGTGCACATGACTCGCTAACAGTGTCAACTCGTAACCTGACAATCGAGCACTAGTTAAGTGCTGTGTCTTGGTCCTGTTTAACAACGTGTCCACTGCATGTGGAATCATCACAATCAACATATTATTCATCACTAACCCAGCAGACTGTCGAATAGAAACAGCTGCTGCCGCTGTGGCTCTCAAGCAACTCGGCAATGCTTTAGCTACCGGATCCAAAAATATGCGCATGGACGCTGCTTGTCTCCAAAAAACTGTGTCAGCACTGACAATGCACAACCCTCTTTCTCATGGACATACAGTGTAAAGGGCTTACTGTAGTCGGGGGTACCCAACACAGGAGCCGAACACAATGCATTACGCAATTCGGAAAAACTTTTCTGACAATCTTCAGACCACGGAACGGGATTCGGTGTATCTTTACAGGTCAATGCTACCAAAGGTTTGGCCAGCAAAGAAAAATTTGGTATCCATTGTCTGCAGTATGATGTAATGCCCAAGAAAGCACGTACTTCCCTCTGTGTCCTTGGCACACTCAGTTTTGCAATTGCCTGAATTCTTTCTGGGGTCAGTTTCCTTCCCTCCTTCGATAAGAGATGACCTAAGTAGGTCACTTCTTGTCGACAATATTGCAGTTTTGAAAGAGACACTTAGTGATGTAAATCAGACAAATGACGAAACAACGACAAGGTGGCTTCTTTATAAATCTCCTCAGTATCTGCAGCGATTAGCAAATCATCGACATACTGAATAAGGGTAGCGCCATCAGGTAAAACAATTGCATCAAGCTGTGTTTTTTAAGCCTAACTATATATTGATGGACTTTCACAGTAGCCTTGAGGAGCGCGTTTGAAGCGGAAACTTCGGCCTCCTAAACTGAAGCCAAAAATATCCCTGCTCTCCTCGGCAATTGGGATGCAGAAGAAAGCATTCTTCAAGTCAATCACCGAGAACCAGGTGGCAGAAGCTGGAATCATAGTCAATAGGACAGTGATATCTGGAACAACTGGAAACTGTGACACACCTATTTTATTGACCTCTCTAAGATCAATCACGAACCTGTAAACAGGTGGCTGAGAAGGGTCAGTACGTTTCAAAACAGGCAGAACAGGACTATTACAAACGTTGCCTCTTGTCTCTTCAATTTCATCTTTTTCAATCAAATCATAAATGATAGCTAGCAACGCCTTTTCACCTTCACTAGAGATCTTGTATTGGGGAATGCGTGGCAATTTAACATTGGCTTTCAATGTCACAACATATGGCGGTATTTCCAAAAGACCCACATCATTAGGACCAGTAGCCCAAAGAATATCAGGAAGAAACGACAATTCGGTCGGAAGTTTATCCTTCGACAAATACATTGGAGAGATCACTTTCCTACCCAGTGTAAGTTGTACTCCCGAAGGAGAACAATATAATGTCGCATACAATCTTTTCAACAAATCCAATCCTAACAAGTTTTCACCACAACCTGTCGTCAGAATAAGGGGTGATTCCAATTCACAAGGTCCAACAGAAAGGGACATAGGACTAGAAATCGGGTTCCTAACCGGGGCGCCAGAAAAACCTACTGAAACATTCATTTCGCCAGACAAAGGTGCGCCAGGGAGTTTTTAGTGCAGAATAGAACTCTTTGTAGCACCAGTATCCAACAGAAAAGGCTCTGACACACCTGATGTAATCACCTTAACATATGGTCCACTCTGATCTACTGGAACTGAAACAACTCCCTCTCTTTGTCTATGGCTGTCCTAGCAATCATTACCTTCCATATTCTCATCTTCTGCATAGTAGTCGTCAGCATAGTACTGAGCCGTCCTACCAGATGCGTTATTTTGCTGGTCAAAACTATTCATTGAATTCTGAGACGGAAGGGAACGCGCGTTCTGGGGTAAACTTCCACGTCCTCTACCTCTAGGAGCTTGTTGAACACCTCGACCTCTTGCGCCAGAAGCACCATTGGTAGGCTGTAACAAAATAGGACAACTATACTTGAAATGACCCTCTTCTTTACAATATGAACACTGATTGGGACCTACAGGAACACGTGGTTGAGAAAACTCGAACCTTTGCGAGTTTCTCGGAAACTGTTGAGGTTGCTGATAGTTACTCTGACCACCAAGTGGCGGATACGCCTGTTGTAAAAGAACCTTCGTCTTTAATTCTTTAGTTCTCTTGTCTGCTCTATCCTTCTCATCTTTATCCCTATTTTCGTAGTACTGTGCAGTAGCAAACATTTGTGCTAAAGAGGAAACGGCCCAAGAACTCTCTGAATCTTTAAAATTCTTACACAGCTCGGGAAGCAAATTGTGCACAAACTTGTCAATGAACAACCGTTGACCACCTTCTGTACTCATATCTTGACCACTGTGGTCGATATACGTTTCTTCAAACCTAGTGAAGAAATCAGACACTGTTTCATCTTTCTTCTGCTTACACGCAGACAATTTGTCCCAATTCACACTCATCACTGGCATTAAAGTCTTCATGTAAGTAATGATCCTAGCAGGAAGTTCTGCTACCAAAGGCTCAGGCTTGGCACCACCAACTTGTTTATCATTTGCAGCACCAATATTAGCCCATGAGTCACCTAACTCTTGCGCATGATCTGTATGGCGAATCAATCCCCACAAAGGCTGTGGAACAACATTCCCAAATAACATGTCTATGTCAGCTAAATTCATAATGCATGAGTCTGCAGTCTGTGATAATTCCTTATAATACCCTTCAGGGTTTTTACGGGGGTCAGGCAAAGTCTGCTTAAGGTCTAAAACTTCAGCTCGCTTCCAAGGAACATGTACCCAAACACGCTGAAAATGAGCTGGAACAGCATCAATTTGATTAGCGGCATCAGCCGCAACGGCGTCCTTCCATACCAGAGGGACTTCTCTCATTGGGTACTGTCGCACTTTTTTCTTAACAGAGGAGTCATGTTCAAACAGTGACTGAGAAGGATCCTTATTCCTAAAGGACAACAACGTCGCAACTGCTTTCTCAACATCGGAACCCACAATCGTGCCCTTTGAAAACTCAAACCGTACACAGCACAAATCAGGCGGATTTGTTTCCAAATCATTATCCTCCAATTCCTCACAAAGGAAAGCACACATTTTCTAAAAAACGTATCTTTGTTTCGGTGTTTCCCATTGATGGAAGACATCCATAAAAGACTCCACATCATATCTAAAAGGGTAAGTAACCCATTTACGCGCCATATGGTCAAACGCTTCTCTCTCTCGAGAATCAGGCAGTTGACTACGCGACTGCTTACGCTCCGAATCAGGGGTCACACCAGATGACCCAAAGAGAGGAAATATAAGGCTAGCAACAGTATCAGTCATTCTCTGTCGGACAGAAGGAGAAGTTGACGAAAGAACAGGAGGAAAAACAGAGGGAGGCAAGGCAGACGCAGATGCAGACGCAGAGGCAGTATCAGGAAGAACACCAGAAGAGGCAGTCGATGTAGTAGACAAAGTCGTAGGAAGTACAGATGGAGCAGGTAGCAAAGTCGACGGCCCTTGAGGGGGCTGCGCCATGGGAGTAGGAGCCAACTGAAGAGGAGCTGGCGGCTGTGGAAGAACCTGATGCACAATAACCGGAGGTTGCACAACTAAAGGTTGCGGAGGTGCTGTAGCACTCTGCGCATAAGGGGGAGGCGAACACAACAAGTGTGACATTAAAGGATCTTTCTCAAGTTCTTTTGCTGCATCTTGCTGAAGAAGTGGCAAAACTGGATAACATTTATCGATCACCATTTTACGTTGCCAGTGCAACTGCTCACTCATCTGTTCTTCTTCATTATCTTTAAACTGCATAGCAGCTTGCATTATCGAGATACCCTTTTCTCTCTTATTTCTCTTTGCTAATTTGATTTCCTTCTGTTTGGCTTCCTTACGCCATAGGCGGAAAGAGTCAAACATCGCCGGCCGGGCTTTCTTCTTAAAAAGTTCAACCTCCAGGTTATCCAGAATCTCTGTGTCAAAACTACCATATTGGGGCCATTTTAAAGCACCATCTTTCCTGGTGTATCGGATCCATACTTCATTATATGTGATGGGGCCTACGCCATGTTTCACATATAGTTCATAGGTTGGAGTTCCAATCGGAGGAACCGGACACGAGTCATTCAATCGGGAATCCCTATTACAACCAAGACAAAACAAATTTCCAAGTCTGCTAAGACCAGGCATCTTCGCTCTCTAGTCTAGCGTCAAACTTCAAAGGATTATCGAATACGATAGTCTCGTGAATACACAAGTCCCTCGGCTTTGGTACTTGCAAGTTCCAAATCAAAGATCCCAAGGGGATACCAAACTAAGAACCAAACTAAGGACTGGGAGACGATCCACTTATACTTAACTGAGGTATCGATGATGTCACCAGAAGACTCGTCTATCGTTTCGCTCTACCAATCATCAAGGGTCCAAAACAGGGCGATAGTCAGGGCAGCAGTCCTTCGTAGCCGTCGGGAAGCGGGGAACCTCGCAGCAAAGACTTTCGGACCACGTCGACATACAGGGGTCGATGAAGTGGCGGCCTTCCTCCAGAATTTTCACACAAAGCTGCTCACGAACCTCTGGCTTGGACCGGTACCGCTGAAATCGACCCACTTTGGGGAAGATAATGAACTGAAAAGATAAATTGGTCTGAAAAAGATCGACCCCAGATGTACTAATCCTCTGTATTGGCCTTTAGTCACATAGGTTGATGGAAGGCAATGCAAAGGTGTAAGTAAGACTTACTGAGACATGCACGGGGCAATTTGCACTGCCTTGCGCAACTTTGGAAATAAATGTAATGCAATGGAGCAAAGTGTGCCGATTTGTGTTATATTTCATATGTGTACTTGATACAAACCCAGATTTAATAAAATCAGTAAACCTGAGCTAATTAGTAAACCTTGGCTCCATAATTGTACGCCACCTCAGCCATGGTGTATCAATGAGAAATATGTTTATTTCTCCTTGTTATGTCCTCTTTCTATGCATGATGCATTTCAAAGGGTAAGGGGAGGATTGTAAGAACATTTCTGCAGATGGAGAAATGCATGTCAAGCGATAAGCAGAGTGGAAACTTGACCATGATATAACCTATTGACTCCTATGAGACACAGTGGAATGTCTATGAACCCACCACCTTTGGCTTTGCTTAGGTGCTATTCAGCTATTTTAAGTGGAAGGAGAGGAACAGCTGCATTGGTATTTGCTTAAGGGCTGTTTCTTTGTTCAAATTTGCATTAATAAATACTTATACCCAGAGGGGATCTTCACCTATCACTAATTTAGCTGGAAACATTCCATTCAAAGAACATGTTGCGAATTGTGAGCAGCTGTTACAAAACTGTGATTCCACTTGTACAAGGTAAGAGATGTATGAATCTGTCCTGTCTTTTTCTCACTGTGTTGCTCCATGACACTTGTCCCAGCACATAAAGTCCCCAGAAAATGACCCTTCATCAGTCTTCTGCTGCTCATTCACTATTGAGTCTCACCTTCAGCATGTAATTCAAAACACATCTGAGTTAAAGCAAGGGCTACACACAGCAGAGATTAGAAGCATAGGACAATAACTGCCTCTTTGTGTTTCTAAGCTCTACTCTCAGCATAACATGAATTAACTTAAAGATATTTTGAGTTAATAGATGCACTCAAGATGAGTAAAAGAAACAAAACAAAAACAGCACCAATCTCTGGTCACTGTTTCCGACTTGTTCTGTTTAAATTTCATACATTAACTCAGAGAAATTCAGAATTATATGTTTGAATTTAGCGATTTCAGATGCAGAAACAGTTGTAATGCGGACTGGAATCATGACACGATCCTATGTATCGAATTGTAGCCATACATGCAATAGAAGCACCTCTTTAAAGACTCCTCATCAACTAAGTAATTGCAACTACTTTTATGTAGTTGTAAATAATTGTTAACACAATATTGTGGTAAAAATCATCTTTAACAAAAATCTTCTGTCAATAATATCGGGAAAAAATATAGTTGACACTAATATCATCAAAAAATATACAGAAATATAGATGTTTTTAAATATAAATAAAATTGAATGTATAAATCTATATTATAAACTCTCATTCCAGTCTGTCCAACAGTTAGGAAGGCACAGAATATCGGATGGGTATACATTTATTATCCCCACTCCAAACAGCACAACAATATGGAAGGTGTTAGACTTTGGAGGTGTAAAATATACTATTTTCACTCCAGTCTGTGCAACTGAGCTAGCTGGGAGGAGACTTCATGTTTGATCTCACTTAATGGGAGCTTTGAAATTGCTTCTGGCAAGCAAGAGAAAGCACAGGTTTCCCTACATGTGACATTGTGGACAGGGGGTGGGACCCCAGGACATAGCAGGAGCTGTCCCTGGGGGATGGGATCCCCAGATGAATAAATGTCTCCAGGAGGGGGGGTCACGTGGCACTCATCCCCTTTATTATTGCGACCAGGCCCTGGGGGATGGAGTCCACAAGGCTGAAATCAACCGGGGTAGGGGGGCTGTACATCCCTCTTACACATTACAAACACAGCATGGCCCCAGGGGAATGGGGACCCGGGGCTTAAATCGGTCCGGGAGTGGGCTGGATGGCCTACCAGGCCTCAGGGGATGGAGTCTTTGAGGCAAAAATTGGCCCAGGGAGGGGGGCCTTATGCATCCCCCTCCCCCATAATAATATAAGGAATTCCCTCTGGGACCTGGCTCACCAGGGAGGGTAATTAAAAACAAGCACAAGAGATAACACTTGTTCTTAAACAAAAATATTACAGATCCTCCACAAATTTGTGGCAACATTTATAATAAAGAAAACATTTTTGGCCTCCAGCAGGTTGAGTCTCTATATTGCTGCCACCATTTCCTGGATGAAGTGGTGGCAGTCAATCTCTCAACATGAGATCTGTTGGATCCACGGACCTTCCACATCCCTGCATATATATAAATACATATTTTTTTAATGAGTTAAAAACTACTGAATGGCTTTAAACTAAATTACAAAAAGAGATTTTTCTGGACCCAATTTCAAGTAATTTTCCGCTCATCTGTTTAGGCTGCAGTTGTGTCTAAAACCCAGATGGGAAATTGTTTGGGGAAAATGAATTTTGGGACCTGCCCTTTTTCTGGGCCCCCACTTGCCGAATCACCCCAACACTTTCCAGACAGCAACTGAAGTGAGTGGTAAACTAGTTTTGACAATTTCATGAAGATTCATGAAACAGTACCAAAGTTATTAGCAAAAAAGAAAAATCCTATGGAAACTAGGTCCTAACTGTAAATACCTACCAATACATGTATTACCTTCTGGTGGTCACCAGTAGGTAGTTCGATTTAGGACCTAGTTTCAATAGAAAAAGCATTTTTTGATTTCCCTTTGATGAATCCGTGTGAAATTCTTCCCAAAATATCTCATAGTGAGTCTTGTTGTGCATTGGAAAGTTCTGGTGTGAGCAGTTAGGCAGGGGCCGAGAAAAAGACACGGTTAAAAAAATATGATATCACATGTTCATTTCCATAGGACCTTTGAACATGAATACAGCCTGAACCGCTGGACGGAATTACACCAAATTTGTCAGGAATGTAGATTTTGGTTCACTGATCACACTTTCAGTTATTCGATGTAAATATGTTCAGTAGTTGTTGAGGAATTTAAGGGAAAGCACTTCAACCAGAAAGTGATAGCAGCTATCTTGGGACTAATATACATGATAGCACAGCAGGTTTTGAGGATCACTAAAAGGAGGACATATAAACTATGATAACAGATTTTCATTACAATATAAATTGCTTGTTACTTAGGTAATTATAGTAATCTGCTAACCTGCTTGCATTAACTGTGATGTCATCTTACCAGCTATGGACTTTTGTGGATTGAAATCCAGGGTCTGCTGTCACAGTCCCATGGAGGATGTGGAGATGAACGGTCAGTCATTAAACCTAGTGGTTGTACACGTTCCTGACTATGTGTACTTATTTCAAATATGGCGACAAGTTGGTCTGACCGTTCAAGATCTCCATCCATGCGTGCAGCAGCCCTGTCTGGTTCCAGTGGGGCAGCAGCCCTATCTGGTTCTAGTGGTGTAAAGATCACAGTTTCAGAAGTTTACTCGTTATACTCATTGAGGTGTCTACAAAGAATCATTTTTGTTTTGTTATCAGTGGGATGTCGGTCCTGGTGTCTTGAAGATGAACCCCTTAACGGTTGTAGAACTGTGGATTTGTGCTGCGCACCTATGAAAGCCTCGTAAGACTCCGTTCCTCTTGTGTGTTAAAAGAGTCTTGTATCCTGCTGTACAGCCCTTCACTGATTTTGTTGGGCGTTGTTTTAATGCAGAGGAGGGAAGCAAACCTGGAACATTACTGACACACTCTTATTTGTTGTGTCTGAAGTGTTTCTGCCTTTTGCTGTCGTCCCTCGATCTTTCCTCATCGGCACCCAGCTCCATTTGATGACGTATTGGAATGTTGTTCTGCGTGCCTAACATGTGACATGTAGTCAGCGTCCTCCCAGCAGAGTGTGGTGTGTTTCCCTGACAACCAGTGACTTTAACTGGCACGTTTGATGTCCGGCGTTGTCTGAGTTTTCTGTCAAGGTCTTCGCCTCTCTGGTGCACCTGTAGAGTGAGTGTGTGAACACAAACTGCTGTGGGGTGACTGATACCATGTAAGAAGGTTTACAAGAGCGGAAAATTCACCAAAGGACCTGTTCACAAGTACTTTTGCTTATCATTTGCTGCACAATGTATTTGGTTTCGAATGTGAGATCATCTTTTGGTTCAAGGCATTTGTTTCCTTGTGGAAATACGCGGCGTGTGACTATTTTTAGTCAGAGTATTTTTATTATTATACTTAATGTTTACCATCTACATTTATTAACAAACAATGACATTGCAATTTGTTTGGACATTTTCTTTCATGTTGTGCATTTTTTTTACAGGGTAACACTGGTGCTCGCTTATTCTGCCTCATTGATGGTTTTTACTTAGGACAGTTACATGTTGTGTGATTTATAATTTATAGTACAGTCTTATTTAACATGCTTAGTGTACAAGCTCCTCCTCCATTTTTACAGCTTCCAGAAGACCCTCCGGTGAGATGGAAAGTTTGGTATAGAGCATTCACAAAGTATTTAGGAGCTATTGGGGCTTTAGGTTCAGAGCAGAACGAAGGAGGTTTATTCTAGAACACAACCTAGGTTTAGAGGAACAAGCTGTTTTAGAACACTTACCTCCTTTGGAAGTTCCTGAAGGAGAGGAACCACTCTATTGTTAGAATTATAGCATTATCTCAGTTAGCTTCTAAAGAATTGAAACCTGATAAAATGAGTGTTGGGGTGGTAAAAGAACACAAAGAGCAAACGGAAAAACAGGTTAATGTAATGCATGGTAACAAGAACACTTCTTACAGACCAGAGAAGAGGTTTAACTTACTGAAGAATGTGTGCATGAAATGTGGTTGTCCTTCACACTATCCTAATTCTTGTATTTGCCCAGCTAAAAATTCTTTGTGTTGCAAATGCGGGAAGATTGGGCATTTTGCCAAGATGTGCATGTGTAAGGGTAATATTGTCAATCAGTTCATGATGATGAAGACAAAGGTGAACAGAGTGAAATGGTGAGTTCCTTGAGGGATCCTATTGTTGCTAAAGATGATGTTGATGAGTGTGTCGATCCGGTCGTGGAGGTAATTGTTGATGGAATTTCCATTCAACTCTTGGTCGATTCAGGGGCGTGCATGACCATGATCACAGAAGAATTATTCGAAAGTGTTTGGCAAGAAAAACCTTTGGAAGCTCCTGATAGGAATCTTAGATCATATGAAGGCAGGAAAATTGAGCTTAAAGGGTTTTTTAGAAACTAGTTTGATTTTCAAAGGGAGGTGTATTTCTGGGAAGGTGTATGTGGCAAAGAAAGGACTCAACATTTTAGGGTCGTATCACCAGGGACTATTTGGTATGACGCTTAGACCAGGTACAAAGGAACAAGTGTTGGTTGTGGATGAAACTGTACAAGATGAGTGTATGGTGGAGTGGTGTGACAAGTTCAAGAGTGTATTTCATGACAAATTGGGGTGCATTAAAGGATTTAAACACTGTATTAAGGTGAAGGATCAGGCTATCCCAGTCAATCACAAACTGCATAATGTGCCGTACAGTGTGAGAGATGATTTGTCGGATGAACTTAAAAGGTTATGTGAGTCAGGTGTTATCGAACCTGTGGAGTCTTCCTTAATGTTATCTCCATTGGTCGTGGCCCGAAAGAAGAATGGAAGTCTGAGGGTGTGCATTGATTTGTGCAGTCTTAATAATGAGATTTGGGTTGGCTCCCATCCTCTTCCTCAAATTGATAACATTCTTGCCAAATTCGCTGGATGCAAGTTTTTTTTGAAAATAGATCTTTCATCCGCCTATCATCTGGTGGAGTTGGAACCAAATTGTAGGCATGTGAATGCGTTTGTTTCACCTATTGCCACTTTTCGGTTTAGGAGAATGAATGTTGGGCTTGCTTCCGCTGCATCAGCCTTTCAGCGCTTTATGGAAACTGTTCTGGAGGGTTTGCAGGATACTGTTGTCTTCCAAGATGACATTCTGGTTTCTGGCAGGTGTACATATTCTCATGACAAACAGGTTTATAAAGTGCTTCGTAGGTTACAGGAAAGAGGTATTGTAGCCAACAAACTTAAATGTGCATTCAGTCAAGAGTCCATAGAGTACCTGGGGCCTTGGATTTTAGGTGAAGGTATTCAACCAAGAGAGGGGTTGATTGAGGCCATTCGGAATGCTCCTTGTTCTAAATCAAAAGAACAAGTTTCTTCATTCTTGGGTCTATGTGAGTTCTATTCCAAATGTATTCCCAATTTTGCAGCTAAAACGGTTCATCTGCATGAGCTTCTGAAGAGAAAGGTTATTTTTGTGTGGGACCAGGTGTGCCAGGATGAGTTTATTCGCATCAAGGAAGAACTAGGTATGTGTAAGATTCTCACACCTTTTGATCCACTATTAGAGTGTATTGTGTCAATGGATGTGAGCTTGGATGGTTTGGGTGGCATGATTACCCAAGTAAGACAAGGTAAGGAGCATACTATTGGGTTTGCTTCTCCAGCTTTGCGGCCAAGTGAAAGGAACTACTCGGTCATAGAAAGGGAGTTGTTGGCTTGCTGCTGGGCTGTTGAAAGGTTTAAGTGTTTTCTTTGGGGAAAGTCTTTCAAATTATTAACGGACCACAAGCCACTTATTCCTATTCTTAAGGGTCACATTGTCAAGGAACATACACCAAGGATAGCAAGATTGAGTTCCAAGTTATTACAATACAACTTTGATGTAGAGCACATCCCAGGAGGGAAAAATACTAGGGTGGATTTCCTTTCCAGTTCACCTATTCCTCTGACAGTAGAGGAGTCGTCTGTCTGTGATGATGATGAGGAGGGTTTGATTGTTGCAGTTGATGTTTGTGGTGTGGGAGGCTTCTCCGAGAAGGAGTGGTTTGCTGCCATGCAATGTGAATTGGTTCTCAAGAGAGTAAATGAACACATTGTTTTAGTTTGGCCTAAAGAGATGCATCTAGATGCTGAACTTCAACACTTTTCCAAGATTTCTGTTGAACTCACTTTGGAGGGGGTAGAGTTAGTTGTGCGTGGTGACAAATTTGTACCACCTGAATCCTTGAGGTCACGCATAATTACATTAGGTCACAAAGGTCACTTTGGGCAAACCAGCACTAAGAGAAGAAATGGCTCTGTCTATTGGTGGCCTTCGATGGACAAGCAGATTGATGATGTTGTCAAGGGGTGTGTGATTTGCTGCTTGAGTAATAAGGTTATTAAGATTGTTACACCTCCTGTTCAAGTTGTGGGACCACCTACTGAGCCGTGAATGAGGCTTGCTGTAGATTTTGTAGGGCCTTTTAATGCTCTCCCCCACAGATACAAATTTGTGTAAGTTGTGGCTGATTATCATAGTAAGTGGTGAGTGTTGGACTTGGCCCTTCTGGCCGGTTCACCCCGAAACTTTTTGCGTAATATGGTGACTTGGTTTAGTGATTTTAGTGACTTCTGCGCACTTTACCGCTGTGTCCCAGGGTAAAGTGCGTGCGTGTTGTGAGGTTGGCCTGCCCTTCCATAGGAATGCATGGGGGAATGTATGTGTCCCGGTAGTTCCTGATGCGTGGGGTGTGCAGGCCCGTGTTTGGTATGTGCGGACTCGTGGGAGTGAATGCTGCGCGTTGATGTGTGCAGCGTGCATGTACCTGGTGTGGAAGTGCCACTTCTAGAAGTGGGCACTTCAGTGTGCAGTCTGAAATGTGTGGCTTGTCTGGCGATTGGCTGGTGAGGTCAGGTGACGGACTAGGGAATTCCCCAGAGTCAGGAGGAGTCACCCAGTGGTGAATGGGGAGTTAGCATGTTGATGGCTGGGGAGGAGTGTACCTGGGTCCTGAATAGGACAGGGATTCCCCCACACAATGCTGGCGCCGGCCCCTGTGGTGCGTCTAATGACCCTAGCCCTGCCAGTGAATAGGGAGAGGGGCTGAGCAAAACAAAGTGCTCAGGAACCTGTTGGAACTGGTTCGCCCCTTCCCTGCACCTTAGACAAAGAATTTGACTGTATAAAAATGGGGCTGTGTCCCCACAGAAGTTGTTCTCTTGCAGGATCCACTTGAGGGGGGGCCTGCTGCTGCTGGGCGCCAGGAGAGACCGCCACTGGGGACTGCCTCCCTGCTGGAGGGCCCTGTGTGCTGGCTCTGGGCCCAGCCTGTGCCCCCTGTTCTTTGAGGACTCTTTGCTGGACCTTTCTGGTGATCCATAGCGCCTGGGAGAGCTTCCTGAACTTTGTAAGCGCTGTGCGCGCTGTTTTCCTGGACGGGCTGTCTCTCAGAGCCTGGGAGCGCTCTGAGGATCCTTTGTAGCGCTGCGAGCGCTGGCTCACCTTGTAGCGCTGTGAAGCGCTTTGATTCGGCTTGCGGGTGCCCACCCCGCTTATTTGCTTATCGCTGCGGCGGGTGCCTACCCCGCCGAGGATTGCATGTACGAGGGAGCCTACCCCTCTTATTGCTGAGGGTTCCGATCACCGCTGCAGCCCGGGCCGAGGAAACCCGGAAGTCAGGCAGCCTTCGTGGAGACGGGGGCGGAACTTGGAAACAGGAAGCGGACGGGAGCCTACCCCGCGCTCCTGTGCAGCGAGGAGAAGTGCCCGGGAAGAGTGGAGGTCCAGGCGGGAGCCCACCCTGCGCTGGACTGTGAGAGGAGCACGGCTGGAGCTTGTGCGGAGGGGGCGCGAGGCACGTTGTCGGTGCCTGCCCCTTCCGCGGTGTCAAGAAGCCTCGGAGCCTTCCCCGGAGAGCGGAGACGACGCGGGAGTCCCCCGAGCAGCCGGTGAGTGCCTAGAGGGCTGGGGGACTCCGCGCATCTGCTGGGGGGTGCAGGGGGCTGTGCTCACGAGCCCCGTGAGGCTCCAACGAGAGGGGGCATGCCTATTTAGAGCGCTGACGCTCCAACGACCGGGGGTACTTCGAGAGAGCCCAGTGAGGCTCCAAAAGCTGGCACATTGTTTCTCGAGCCCAGTGAGGCTCCAAAAGCTGGCACATTGTTTCTAGAGCCCAGTGAGGCTCCAACGTTGTGCTGAGCCACGAAGGCTCTAGGGGGCATATTTTTGAATGGTCAAAGCCCAGAGAGGGCTCCAGAGGCACGCAGTGCCTGAAGTTCGTTTTCCAGCTGCCCAGCACTTAGTGGGCAGCTGCCACGTTTAGGTGGGGGACCATTCTTGTTCTAGTCTGCGCAGCTGGCGCAGCCTGACTTTGCTGAACGCAGGGCGTCCTAGCCCCTTCCAGGCCAGTTGGCCCAGGGACTGCCACAGGTGGTGGCATAGGAGTTTTGCACAATTGTGTTCCTACTTGCACCTCTGAATGTGTGTTGATGCATCATGTGCCATTGCTTTTACACCTCTGAATGTTTTATGCATCATGTGTGTTCCTTCCTTGCACCTCTGAATGTGTTTTGATGCGTCATGTGCCATTGCTTTTACACCTCTGAATGTTTTTAGGCATCATGTGTTTTTCCTTCCATACACCTCTGAATGTGATGCATCATGTGTAACGTTCTATTACCCCTACAGGTATTGTGATACGTAGGTGGTTGTTGCTTTCTCCTAGTACAGGTGGTACTAGTGAGGTTCTAGTTCCCTGCGTGACAGTCTCCTAAGGTAGTTAGGGTTACGCAGGTGGTACTTCCCCGATACCAGTAAGTACGGGTTGTGTGCTATGCAGATTATTTTTGTGCTACAGTGATTTTATATATTTTATGTGCTAAATATCCAAAAGTGCTAATTCCTGACAGTGGTCCAGGTGGCCCTGTCTTGTACATAATCCCTTGTAAATTCTGCCCGTGCCTGTTGGCACATTGTAAAGTGTGTATTTTTATCTAATGTGTTGTGTATAATACAAAGGTTATTTTTATAGAATACCTTGTGTGGAGTTTCCTTTGTGGTGGGCCTTGGGTGTTGTTGCTGGGTGCGCGCGCAAACGCTTTACACATCGCCTCAGAGATAAGCCTGACTGCTCGTGCCAAGCTACCAAGGGGGTGAGCAGGGGTTATCTTTGGCGTGTAACTTCCTTGCCCTGACTAGAGTGGTGGTTTCTGCCTGGCTTTGGCGCAAGCCTTAGCCAACCCGAAACCGCCAGGTCTAACAGTGAGATGTCTATTTTATGGTTGATCCCAATACAAGAGAGGTCATTCATTTTTTTTCAAAGCCTGTTTGCCAGGGAAGGCTTTTCCAAAGTGATTGTCTTGGATAATGGTGTGCAATTCACATCGAATGAAATGTCTGAAATTTTATTCCAGTCTGGCATAGGGCACTGCTGTGTGGCCTTATATCATCCCCAGGCCAATGGTTTCATTGAGCGCATGAATTGCATTCTGGTTGAGTGTGTGCTATGGGCTTTATCTAATGGTGTTGACATCAAGGAAGCCGTCCATAGCAGGTTATGGGCTTATCGCACAACTCCTAACCAAGCTCTGGAAAAGAGTTTGTATGATTTGTTGCTTGGAAGAATTGCAACGTTTGACATGTCTCCAGCGAGGATGAGAAAGTGGGGTCTCCATTCAAGGGTTGGTGGATCGGACAGTGCTATGTTTGCTACTCCTGATTCGGGTTTGGGTGCTAACAGTACCACATCTGGTACATCTAGCAATTTGATCAAGATTGCCTTTGATTCCAAGATTTCTGTTGGTGATTGGGTTAAAATAAAGCTTCAAATTAACATGCCAAAGGGTTGTCCTCCTGTTAAGGTGGATGCCATTTCACACTTTGCTGTAAGAGTCAATGGAAAGAAGTGGTGGAATTGGTCCAGGATTTACAAGATTCCCCAAAAATTGGTTCTCAAACTGGGACTTGAGAGTGGTGTTGGGAAAGATGGTGAAGTGGGTCAAACTCAATCGAATTCTCCTCTGTTAAGCAGGAGTTTTAGGAGAAGTGTTCCTCCTAAACGCATAGATTTGTAGATGTTTTCAGTTTTGCTGATGTTTTGGACATTCACTTTTTCATACCAATTTGTGTTTAGTCTGATATTTTTTTTCTTGTTTTTCTCATTTTATTATTGATTTTTGCATAGTTATCTTTATTGTTCTCTTTCTTCTGCTTTCTCTAATACTTTTGCAATTCTTTATGAAAGAAGGGACATGTTGTAGTAATCTGCTAACTTGCTTGTCTTAACTGTGATGTCATCTTAACAGCTATGGAATGTTGTGGTTTGAAATCCAGGATCTGCTGTGACAGTTCCGTGGAGGCTGTGGAGACAAACGGTAAGTCATTAAACCTAATGGTTGTACACTTTCCTGACTACGTGTACTTACTTTAGTAATTTTACCCTGTGAAAAATCCTTCTGCTGTGATTTCAAGAATCATGTTTGAGAGAAAAGTGTTTTTAAATAATTTTCTAAAAGACCTTATAGAAGATACTCTAGAAGCTGAAATTAAAGCGTATTTTTTATAATTTCTCACAATGTTTCTCAGCCATATGAGAATGAAGTCTGACATTCTCAGTAAAAAATGTACTTCCAACAGGATAAGCCTGTCAATTGATTCCCTTGTTTTCTACTGCAGCATCCCAGGGTGTTCTAAAGAACAACTAGAATGCTAACAGTCTTACTTATGACAAATGTGTTGCACACCTAAAGCTATCTTGATTGAGTCAAACTGGTAAAACTTAAAACATTTAATTTAGAAAGGAGCAAAATAAGCTGTTTCATTTTTTCATAAATATT
This sequence comes from Triturus cristatus, assembly GCF_964204655.1. NCBI lineage: Eukaryota > Metazoa > Chordata > Amphibia > Caudata > Salamandridae > Triturus > Triturus cristatus. The sequence goes on along the minus strand of NC_140581.1, from coordinate 72,885,092 downwards.
ATGGTTACTGCTATAGAAAGAAAAATCAGGACATATTTTAAATGAGATCTCACATATCTTCCTGTTGTACTTCAATGGGAGCAGCCTGTCAGTTGATTACCTTGTGCTTTACTGCAGTCTCCCAGGGTGTTCTCAAGAACAATTAGAGCACTAAGGGGCATATTTACAAGGAGGCGATAAAAAATTATCGCCACTTTTGCGGCCGTTTTCGGCCGAAAAGCGGCGATAATTTTATCGCCTAATTAGCAAGGCCACGCTATCGCGTGAAACCTTGCTTTAGCGTTGGTATTCTTTACGCCCAGCTTTGCATCTCTAATGAGATGCAAAGTGGGCATTCCTGACCTAACATGACGGGAGAAATGTCGCTAAGCGACATTTCTCCTATCATCAAGCCCCACGCTAAGAAGCATAGCGTCAGGAAAAGTAGCGATAACCCCCGTTATCGCTACTTTCCTTACGCTTGCTTCAGGACTGACTTAGCCATGATATCCTATGGAGGGTGGATATCATGGCTAAGTTTGTGAATCCCTATCAGCAAGCTAACACCTCATTGCGTGAGATTATCGCTGGGTTTCCAGCGATAATCTCACGTTAGGCAGTTAGCGTGAGGAGATAAGCGTTGCTAATAGCACACTATCTCAGCGATAAAAATCCACGTTACCCGGCGATAATTATCCTCACGCTAAGAGCGCTGAGCGATAATTATCGCCGGGTGTTGCTGATATGCCCCTAACAGTCTTACCTATGACATAAGTGTGGCACACCTGAAGCCATCTTGATTGTATCAAACTTGTAAAACTTAAATATAGCATTTATTTTACGAAGGAACACAATGAGGGGTTTAGGTTAGTCATATAAATTATGGTTAGTGCTGTAGAAAGAAAACATAGGACACTGTTAAGTGAGCTCTCAAATATTTTCCTCTTCTATTTCTTTAAAACATTTTGACATGCAGACTGAATCATGCACTTTCAACACCAGCAGCAGATTGCCAGTTAACTCCCTGTTGATCAGCAGTTTACTACAGTGTTCTGATGAGCAACTAGAGTGCTAACATTCTGAATTTATGTCAAAAGTGTGGCACATCTGACCGCCATCTTGATGGAATCAAAGTGGAAAATTGAAAGCATTTTCTATAGAAGATACTGCAGTAAATGAGGAGATTAGGAAATAGATATGCCTCCCAATATGGCCAAAAGAGAGTGTAGCCAGCCAGTTTTATTTTGCCATAGGCCTACATGTCTTGTTTATTCCACATGCCTCCTTGCTCAGTGTTATTGTTTGACCATGTTGCATGGGCTGGCAGCCATTTTGTGTGTCCAGGCAGTGTGCCTTCGCCATAGGCTTGCATGGATGGATGAGATATTATTTTAATAGTATGCTTGAGGATAATTATAGCGTAAATATAAAGAATAAGAATTTGATGAGACCCTTACCAGTGAATAGTCGCTCTTAATTAGTCACTGATTGATTGATTGATTAATAGATTGATTCGTGAACAGTGCTAGTGCTTATATATATATATATATATATTACATGCATTTTTTTATTCTGCACCTCCAATAGGTTTCTTCTCACCCTCCCATATAAACATTAGCATTTATTGATGTTTTTATTATATATATATATATATTTTATTTAACATTATTTAATTACATTTTAATTTCACTTATTTTAAATTATTTAAATTTATATTGTAAATTTCTTTTTAGTGTAATTGTTTTTTAGATTTTTACATTTCAATTGTTTTGAATTGTTTCTAATTTTTAATTTTTGCATTTGTATGTATTTTTTAAAATTGCATTTCTAAACATTTCTTTCCCTTTTTGTCTCAGTCGATCCACCATCCATTCATCCATCCCCTGGCTGCTGTGCACTGTAGACACATCAGTATCATTCATTTGTGTAATGATGATTATTCCATTTTCATCTTGACCACATTGCCTGCAAGAGGCTCACATTTTTAAAAAGATCACTATTCCATTTACCTATGCAGTTCCCTGAGTGCCACACGTGTTTCCTTTTGAATATATGGATATAAAGGAAGAGCTCTGTCATTCTGCATATTGTGTGTTATTCTGACGGGAAAATACATTTATGGTATGGTGGTGTGGTTTCAGATTAAAGTGGTAATAATTAGCTAACTAAACAAAAACACTAATATTGCATTTGTCTGTAATAATTCAAACTTCAAACTAGGCCACATTTCATACTCATTGATTTTCTTGCTTGTTTGCTTTTAGGTACACAAGAGAACAGACATCACCTGCAGTACTGCCAAAAAGAAGGCCTGTGCAATCACACATCAGTCCTCCATTCTCTTCCACTTTTGCAGCTTAGTGCAACTGCCAACTCAGAGCTTCAGATGTCCCAGAGAAAGATACTTCCAAGAAAGTGGTCAGTGGAAAGAAGCGGCTTCCCACCAGTGGCATGTCAGCCCAAACTGTTTTTGGACCACCACATTGTGTGCCTGCCGCACCGTCCTCTGGGGAGCATGTGGAGAGCAGCAATCCCACATCAACAGCTGCACCCCAACCTAAGCACAGGACCATGTCTGTCACTCCAATCCTGATGACGCCGATGAACAATGACAATGAATTTGATTCGTCCCACTCGTAAAGTAGTACCCAATCATTTCAGGAAACAGAGCAACGTGAACAGCAGCCACTGCCAGCAATAATACATTTTCCTGATGTTGGAGCAGAACAGGAGGTTGAGCTTCCTTCTGAACAAGAACTTCCTCTGTTAGAATCATTGGCTCCCATATCTCCAGCAAGAAAAAGGAAGACTACTACTCCACCATATTCTTCAAGCACCACTTCAGATGATGGTGATAGAGACACGGAGGGTATCTCAGCAGAGACCAGGAGACACCAGGAGAGGCAAGGGAGAAGACGAGTTCCAGAAAGCCTTATACTTATGGAATGGGATGATGAGGAGGATGACACAGTCACATTGGAAGGTTACACGGAGAAGACTGACATTGCTATTCAATCCTGCTCATTCCTGGGAGCAAAGCAGTGTTTATTTCCGTGTGTATGCTCGAGATTTGTTTTGGCGCTCACTCTCAAGTGCCACAATAATGTCTGGCTGCTAGCAAGGTTGCGTGATGCTCCTCACTCACTTGCATGGCTTCCAGCGGTTACAGCACCAATGAAGTGCAAATTGGGATCACAAACGCACTGCTCGAGCAGATTTTGTGCTCGAGAAGCAGCTGCAAGGCTTTTCAAGGCGATTTTCTGTTCCAACTGGCCTTTTCTTTTTTTATTCTTTTTTCCAACAGGAAGGAAATGCCCCAGTGTTGTGTAGTTCCAATAAATCTATATAGGATCTGTGCATGTAGACAACATAAACTAGGGGATTGGTGTCCAGACTGATTCAAGACACCTCCACAGGATATGTTAGTCTGTGAACCATATAGCTCACAGTGCCACCATAAGCCCCTCAACCTTACCAGGGAGTGAATAGTTTCTGGCATTTATTGAACATGACAACCCTGACTCCTCGAAGATCATGGAAACAGTACAGTACTTCCTGCTCAGTCGCTTATACTCATTTGATCTCAGAGAAATATACAGAATTTACGGTGGGGACATTTTTAATAAGTATTCACTGAAACATGTGCTACAACAACCACTAGACACAAACAGATGTATACAGTTATAAGCACCAACAGAGAAAAGAAAAGGTAGAATTCTACCATGATGCTAGAGCAATGAATATATGCAGACATATAGATACATAGCAATAACCATGAGTACTCCTAAGATGCAAATCCTAATTAGATGTACATAAGTGTACCTAGCATTTAGGTAGATGTATAGCCAAAAATCCCATGTAGGTAGGTGAATAGCCAATAATCCACCTAGGAAAGAGCCAACCCCATTACCTCTTGGCCATGAGTTGGACACTCCACGAGGGATGTCAGACCGCTGCTTGCTGGAGTGTCTGCGTGCAGGGACTTCAGCATCTTGCGTCAGTGTGTCAACATGGAAGCTTGTTCTCCTCTGGTTTGCCCAGTGAAGAGGTGATGTTGATATACCCAAAAGGTACCCTCAAGGGCTTTCCATAAATGTGTCATTGTACTGTGGGCATTTTGGGTAAGGATGACATTAGTGATGACTCTTATACAGAGTTACTATGCAGAAGATGGTAATCCTGCTGTGATACTAAGAATCCTCATGCATAATAAATGAGACTAGTTTTTGGGAGAAAACCACACACCATTTATTCAGCACTTAACTAGGTAAAAGGTCAGAGCCAGAACCGTTTGCAGCACACTGTAGGACAAATGTAGGTAAAAGGTTGTGCAACTACCTAGGCCTATATTGGGGTACTTTGGACTAATAACAGCCACTCCTCGTCCAACTGGATGACAAATTACCAAATGCTAATACATGCCTGTTAAAAATCATAAAAGACTTTGTTAGAAATATGAGTATGAAAACATCTAAAAACATGTTATGTGTTAAAAATGATGTGAAAGCAAAAAAGCTCTGAAAGTCTTCTAAATAGTCAATATACTGTTAGACTAAACAAGCACTCAGAAAGCCATAGTGCTCAGTGAGAGACACATAAAAAAAATGATGTTGTCCTATTCCAATTTGGGTTGTTTTGCTGAAATGTTTATATTTCCTGTGTGGGAGACGCAACATAACTGTTGCTTGCTTTAACGGATGATGGTCCCTGTAACACCTCTTGGATCAGGTCAATAGAGCAAAGGTAATCTTCTCCAGTTCCCACAGCCGTTGCTGAGTAAGTACTTGTAGCCTGTGAGAACCAGTGTCCATTCCGACAGGAGCTAAAGCATCCTGGGGTGACTCTAAGAATACTGACATCAACATTATGAAGTACTGGGTTTTTCAGAACCAACCCAGTGGTGCCAGGGGACACACCCGAAGACTTCGAGTTCTTCCTGTTTCAGACTACAGAAACACAGAGTCTTCTAGGTGAAGTCAAAGATCGTATTTATTGGCTGCAGACCAATCACAGGTATCCGAGAAGTACAACACGATGTATGTTCTCAGGAGACTGCCCCCAACCAAAAACCAGTCTTTTCTTATATACAGAATACTACGCTCTGGGCAACACCGCCCCCATTTTACAAGTGGTCATTCACATATTTTCGCTTCAAAGAAACAGCAAAGTCATGATGACAATCCCACATTTCAGCTCGGTCAGCCCACAATTATTTACCCAGCGAGGCTCAGAACCTTCATCAGATTTCAACAGACCCCAATAAACGGGCAACTCCTCCTCGTAAAGTAAGCCATAAAGTAGGAAACAGAGTCAGGTGTGAAAGAGATTAGTCAGGGTTCGTGTGGGAAGAACGACTTTATGATGTGTCAGGCCCTGATGCTAATCCCATTTGGCCGCAGTAAAAGGAACCGGCCGGACATGAATGACCTCGGGCATTGGAGTCAGTTCGCAAAGGTCACAAAGAAGTCATCAGAAGGTGTACGTGTCCTTTAGGCCTAGGCATGGCCTTAGTGCACAGCCTATGTGAGGGCAACCATAAAATGGCTACCGCTCTAAAATGGAACCCGAGGGTACGATATATAGTATCGTATACACGGTGAATTCATCGGTAAAACATGACGAAAACACTCATACATACCTCGTTAGTCATTTGCAGTTCGCTGATACCAAAATCGGCATGGTGGGACCATGCCACCAACATGGTTCCGAAATTTACAGTACCACAATTAGAATACGCAGAGAAAATTACAATACGTGGGCCTTTAATGGGTCCAGTAGTACATCCACGTCCTGTTGCTCAACCGATGGAAGTGTTAGACATATATCCAACATGCATTTGTATTCACAGAAGAGGCAGCGCAGCACAGGAAAGACGCAGTCAACCCAAACTGATCTGAACAATAGGAACCAATGCTCACTTAGCTCCTGAAGCCGAGGTGTGGCCAGCTGGAGTACCATGCGTCCACGGCCAGCATCTCACAAGGAGTGCATTTTCCATCTCTTTGGAAACTGGGACATCCATTGCGTAGCAGGCAATTTAAAACCAGGATACTCACTGCAAGTAGTAGGACCAGCGGAAGCCCTCCAAAAACACTTACTAATAAGGAGTGTGTAAATGCTGGAATAATTCTGAAGATCGTCTGAAAGGTACTTAATTGTCCAGAAGATATGCTCTTAAGTAGGTGTAATATCCTACTCGTATGAGACGTGTTAAAGTTACGATGTACCATTTCTCCAAAATGGAGTGGGAAATTTGTTCTGACTAATGCATGTATCTCAGCCGAAGACTTGCAACCTGGAGATCAAACGTCGCTCAGGCTGAGGTTAAGACCACATCCTTCTGTAAAAGTATGGCTTTCAGTATGCTCAGAGAATCAAAGGGAAACATTTAATGAAGGCCATTGCAGTGCCTCTCTGTGTGTGTGGGTCAGTGGAAACCATACTTGCATACAACAATTAACCCTGAAACCTACTGAGACAAGATATGTGATGCCTGAAAGCATCCCACAACAACCTTAATCATTCAGCATCAAATAACTCCCATTCGAGAGCAGTTTGAACACTGGATAAATCACGTCATCTGGTGATATTTTAAGTGACATGGTAAGTTTGCAACCAAAGCATTACAAGCTTCATGAAGCATAATATCCTGGCAAAATAGAGACCCACTTAACAAATTCTCACAGTCTAAACCGCTGAAAAATACTTGTGTCCCTATTCCTGCATCTAAGTCTGTACGTTAATTCCCAAGATTCATGGATGTATTACCTACCCAACACTTCATACCTGCCTACTTGGGGTACTGTAGATAATATTGAAATTGGAATGTTGTTACTGGCAATGTTGAAAGGTAATGATTCCAATGTGCAGCATTGTATACTTTGCATCTCTTTGTGCAAATGTTGTCTGCCTTTCTGTTAGATTATAGGCAGAAAACAGAGACGTACTGTTGATATATCATCAGGGCACATGACCAGAGAGCAATGATTGTAGAGTCCAGCCTAATAATAGAATGGATCGTAACTGTGATTGGCCATGATAAAGAAAGGACAGGTCCTGTTCTACTATATCTATTGCAGAGGATACAATGTTGCCCAGTGAATAAATCCTGGATGTTAATGTGGACATGCCATTGTTGACCACAGCCAAAGCATTTTCTAAGTTAACCCTATCAATTTCACACAATTTCTCCGCAGCTTCCTGTTGAGAGATCTTCCATACTTTGTTGTAAATAACATATAAGAAGCAATTACTACGTGGTTTCCTGGGACCTAGCAAAAAATCCCTTAGATCCATTGCGTCTGAAAGTAATGACAAGTGTTGTTTCCCCTGGGACAGTGTTGAGGTTTTCAGCGAATCTAGGCATAACTTTCCAACACTGTAGGATGTCACCACCCCCAGATGTTCTTATTGTACATAGCGTTGGTCCGGCCTATGGATACTAAACCCTTCGGTGATACCCTTGAATCTCGATTGAGACCCATTTGTGTTGATAGGTCAAACTAACCATCCCTTCCAATTGGGGTTTCATGAATTATATGAACCATCAGGTACAATGTCATTTAGTGTATCTTCACGATGTTGTGTATAGTTATGCCACCCCTCAAAGTGTGTAAGTAAGGGAATCCGAGGTGTGTTCAAGTCCTTAATCTTGGCTGTCGTTCAAAAAATTAATTTGCTGTAACTTTTTAATAGTGAACCCTTTTTAATATTTCCATGCTGTTACCGCTTTATGGGAGTGTAGAGTAGCCAACCGCCACTCATCTATTCTTAGGCATATTTTACCTTATTTTATCTCACTAAGGGCCTTCTGACTCTCCGGTCCGCCGCAGTGTTTCCTGCCCCACTTGTGCAGAGAGAGTGTGGGGTGTGGCTCTTTCTCCTTTCCAGGTTAGACTGCCGTAATTTTCCTGCAGTTAGAGGTCTAGTTGCTCTGGGGTCCTGGAAGGATTTCTGGACAACTTAGGCATAAATTGAGTATGGGAACTCAGGCACGCAGCGGACACGTGTATTGGGAGCACCGCTGGTGCACCGAAGGCGCGACAAAGGCAAGCCTGTCTGTGCCCTTCTATGCCTGGACGGCACCAGGTGCCAGTATAACTGCTCAATGGATTAAATATAGGAGAGATGACCTTTTAGCAATTCAGAAAAAGAGTAAGTCACCCCTTTTTTTCATCCTCTCTCTCTTTCCCCTGAGTCAAAACGTAGGCACGCCTAAGGCAAGCCCGTCTGCACCTGTCAGTGTCCCTGAAGCGGCCAGCGCCAGCCATGCTGTCCGTTTCCCTTTGGAATTGTCAGACGCTCGCATGACCTTTAGATGAGCTGAACTCCTGACTATTGGCTCTCAGGTGGGTAAGTGTGGGAGACACTGAATGGTTCTCTACAACCTTCACAGAATGTGCAATCAGTGCAACTTCAGTTTCGGCACTGACCTGGTAGCTAGCGTCCCTCCTAACCCCGCGCCCATAGCTTCTCAGAATGCCCAGTACATACGAGCTGCCCTAATTAATGCCTGCTCCATGGTAAAACATGCCCCGGACATCTTTGATCTCCTATTGGACATTCAATTGGATTTATTATTCAAAACCGAGACATGGCTTAACCCCTTCGCTGCCAGGCCTTTTCCCCCTCCTGTGCCAGGCCTTTTTTTGGCTATTTGGGGTAGTGCGCGCTTAGGCCCCTGTAACTTTTTGACCGCATTAGGTAGCCACGCCAAATTTGCGTCCTTTTCTTCCAACATCATGGGGATTCTAAAGGTACCCAGGGTTTGTGGATTCCCCTGGAGGGGTCACAGAAAAGAGCCAAAATACAGCAAAATTTTGGGGTTTTTTGGAAAAATTGGAAAAACGGGCTGCAAATGAAAGCATCTGGGTTTTCCCTGCAAATGTTATCAAAAAAGGGTTTGTGGGGTTGAAATTACCATTTTCCCAGCTTTTCGGGGATACTTGACTTTTGATAGAAATCCAACATTTTTTACACAGTTTTTGCATTTTTCTGGGACATAGCCTATTTTTGCAATTTTTTGTGCTTTTGACCTCCTTCCAGTTAGTGGCTGAAATGGGTACAAAAGCAATATTGGATCCTGGAAAGCTATACATTTTCGAAAAGAAGACAACATTCTGAATTCAGCAAGGGGTCATTTGTGTAGATCCATCAAGGTTTTTTTATAGAAACAAACAGTTAAATGTAGGATAAATTGAAATTCAGTTGAAAAAACCAGCCTTTTGTGTCAACGTTTTCACCTGTAGCTTCTTCTAATTATGACAGCTCTTTGAAAGCAATTTACCGTTGCATTTGCTGGACATTACTGGTTGTGGGGATATAAAGGACTTGTAGGTTCACCAAGAACCCGACGAACCCAGAGCCAAAAACTGAGTAGTAACTTGCAATGGTTTTTTATTATGTACCGGGTATATAGTAATTATTCTGTAAAAAAGTGTACATGGAAAAATCGGTATGAAAGACACCTATGTATTTCTGATTTGGGAACAAAATATAGAGTTTAGAAACAGTAGATATTTGCACATTTCTGAAATTGGGAATACTCATACTAGCATGAGAATTATCAGTCATTTTTTAGAATGACTTGTTTTTTACACAATATCTTTCATTTGGAAAGCAGAAATGCATGGAAAGTCAATAGATAATAACAGTTCCTTTACAAATCTGAATTACCCTAAGTCTCCCGATAAAAATGGTACCTCACTTGTGTGAGTAGGCATAGTGCCCACGACAGGAAACGGCGCAAAACGCAACGTGGTCACACCACATTTTCACAATGCAAAATTACCCTTTTTTTGCAAAGTGCCTAGCTCTAGTTTTTGAACCCTAGCTCTGCGGGCACCTTGGGAAACCTAGCAAACCTATACATTTTTGAAAAGTACACAACCAGGGGAATCCAGGATGGGGTGACTTGACTGCCTCCCACCAGGGTCTGTTACCCAGAAACCCTTGCAAACCTAAAAAATTGGCAAAAAAACCACATTTTCCACACATTTCTGTCATGGAAAGTTCCGGAATCTGCGTGGAACCACAAATTTCCACCCACCCCGCATTCCCCAAAGTCTTACGAGAAAAACGGTACCTCACTTGTGTGGATCGGCCTAGTGCCCGCGACAGGAAACGGCGCAAAACGCAACCTGGTCACACCTCAATTTCGCAGTGAAAAATGACCCTTTTTTGGAAAAATGACTAGCTGTAGTTTTTGAACCCTAGCTGTGCGGGCACCTTGGGAAACCTAGGCAACCTATACATTTTTGAAAACTAGACACCCAGGGGAATCCAGGATGGGGTGACTTGACTGCCTCCCACCAGGGTCTGTTACCCAGAAACCCTTGCAAACCTAAAAAATTGGCAAAAAAAACACATTTTCTCCACATTTCTGTCGTGGAAAGTTCCGGAATCTGCGTGGATCCACAAATTTCCACCCACCCCGCGTTCCCCAAAGTCTTTCGAGAAAAACGGTACCTCACTTGTGTGGGTCGGCCTAGTGCCCGCGACAGGAAACGGCGCAAAACGCAACCTGGTCACACCTCAATTTCGCAGTGAAAAATGACCCTTTTTGGGAAAAATGACTAGCTGTAGTTTTTGAACCCTAGCTCTGCGGGCACCTGGGGAAACCTAGCAAACCTATACATTTTTGAAAACTAGACACCCAGGGGAATCCAGGATGGGGTGACTTGACTGCCTCCCACCAGGGTCTGTTACCCAGAATCCCTTGCAAACCTAAAAAATTGGCAAAAAAAACACATTTTCCCCACATTTCTGTCGTGGAAAGTTCCGGAATCTGCGTGGATCCACAAATTTCCACCCACCCCGCGTTCCCCAAAGTCTTTCGAGAAAAACGGTACCACACTTGTGTGGGTCAGCCTAGTGCCCGCGACAGGAAACGGCGCAAAACATAGTGAGGTGACATCAAAATTGCCTATCTCAAAACCACCTGGTTTTGCAAGGGGGGTCTCTTGGCTTTTTGGCCCGGGGCACGGCGGCCATCTAGGGAAACCTACCAAATCCATACATTTCTGAAAACTAGACACCCGGGGGAATCCAGGATGGGGTGACTTGACTGCCTCCCACCAGGGTCTGTTACCCAGAAACCCTTGCAAACCTAAAAAATTGGCAAAAAAAACACATTTTCTCCACATTTCCGTCGTGGAAAGTTCCGGAATCTGCGTGGATCCACAAATTTCCACCCACCCCGCGTTCCCCAAAGTCTTTCGAGAAAAATGGTACCTCACTTGTGTGGGTCGGCCTAGTGCCAGCGACAGGAAACGGCGCAAAACGCAACCTGGTCACACCTCAATTTCGCAGTGAAAAATGACCCTTTTTTGGAAAAATGACTAGCTGTAGTTTTTGAACCCTAGCTCTGCGGGCACCTGGGGAAACCTAGCAAACCGATACATTTGTGAAAACTAGACACCCAGGGGAATCCAGGATGGGGTGACTTGACTGCCTCCCACCAGGGTCTGTTACCCAGAATCCCTTGCAAACCTAAAAAATTGGTAAAAAAAACACATTTTCCACACATTTCTGTCGTGGAAAGTTCCGGAATCTGCGTGGAACCACAAATTTCCACCCACCCCGCGTTCCCCAAAGTCTTACGAGAAAAACGGTACCTCACTTGTGTGGATCGGCCTAGTGCCCGCGACAGGAAACGGCGCAAAACGCAACCTGGTCACACCTCAATTTCGCAGTGAAAAATGACCCTTTTTTGGAAAAATGACTAGCTGTAGTTTTTGAACCCTAGCTGTGCGGGCACCTTGGGAAACCTAGGCAACCTATACATTTTTGAAAACTAGACACCCAGGGGAATCCAGGATGGGGTGACTTGACTGCCTCCCACCAGGGTCTGTTACCCAGAAACCCTTGCAAACCTAAAATATTGGCAAAAAAAACACATTTTCTCCACATTTCTGTCGTGGAAAGTTCCGGAATCTGCGTGGATCCACAAATTTCCACCCACCCCGCGTTCCCCAAAGTCTTTCAAGAAAAACGGTACCTCACTTGTGTGGGTCGGCCTAGTGCCCGCGACAGGAAACGGCGCAAAACGCAACCTGGTCACACCTCAATTTCGCAGTGAAAAATGACCCTTTTTTGGAAAAATGACTAGCTGTAGTTTTTGAACCCTAGCTCTGCGGGCACCTTGGGAAACCTAGCAAACCTATACATTTTTGAAAACTAGACACCCAGGGGAATCCAGGATGGGGTGACTTGACTGCCTCCCACCAGGGTCTGTTACCCAGAATCCCTTGCAAACCTAAAAAATTGGTAAAAAAACCACATTTTCCACACATTTCTGTCGTGGAAAGTTCCGGAATCTGCGTGGATCCACAAATTTCCACCCACCCCGCGTTCCCCAAAGTCTTACGAGAAAAACGGTACCTCACTTGTGTGGGTCGGCCTAGTGCCCGCGACAGGAAACGGCGCAAAACGCAACCTGGTCACACCTCAATTTCGCAGTGAAAAAAGACCCTTTTTTGGAAAAATGACTAGCTGTAGTTTTTGAACCCTAGCTCTGCGGGCACCTGGGGAAACCTAGCAAACCTATACATTTTTGAAAACTAGACACCCAGGGGAATCCAGGATGGGGTGACTTGACTGCCTCCCACCAGGGTCTGTTACCCAGAAACCCTTGCAAACCTAAAAAATTGGCAAAAAAAACACATTTTCTCCACATTTCCGTCGTGGAAAGTTCCGGAATCTGCGTGGATCCACAAATTTCCACCCACCCCGCGTTCCCCAAAGTCTTTCGAGAAAAACGGTACCTCACTTGTGTGGGTCGGCCTAGTGCCCGCGACAGGAAACGGCGCAAAACGCAACCTGGTCACACCTCAATTTCGCAGTGAAAAATGACCCTTTTTTGGAAAAATGACTAGCTGTAGTTTTTGAACCCTAGCTCTGCGGGCACCTGGGGAAACCTAGCAAACCTATACATTTTTGAAAACTAGACACCCAGGGGAATCCAGGATGGGGTGACTTGACTGCCTCCCACCAGGGTCTGTTACCCAGAATCCCTTGCAAACCTAAAAAATTGGCAAAAAAAACACATTTTCCCCACATTTTTGTCGTGGAAAGTTCCGGAATCTGCGTGGATCCACAAATTTCCACCCACCCCGCGTTCCCCAAAGTCTTACGAGAAAAACGGTACCTCACTTGTGTGGATCGGCCTAGTGCCCGCGACAGGAAACGGCACAAAACGCAACCTGGTCACACCTCAATTTCCCAGTGAAAAATGACCCTTTTTTGGAAAAATGACTAGCTGTAGTTTTTGAACCCTAGCTCTGCGGGCACCTGGGGAAACCTAGCAAACCTTTACATTTTTGAAAACTAGACACCCAGGGGAATCCAGGATGGGGTGACTTGACTGCCTCCCACCAGGGTCTGTTACCCAGAAACCCTTGCAAACCTAAAAAATTGGCAAAATAAACACATTTTCTCCACATTTCCGTCGTGGAAAGTTCCGGAATCTGCGTGGATCCACAAATTTCCACCCACCCCGCGTTCCCCAAAGTCTTTCGAGAAAAACGGTACCTCACTTGTGTGGGTCGGCCTAGTGCCAGCGACAGGAAACGGCGCAAAACGCAACCTGGTCACACCTCAATTTCGCAGTGAAAAATGACCCTTTTTTGGAAAAATGACTAGCTGTAGTTTTTGAACCCTAGCTCTGCGGGCACCTGGGGAAACCTAGCAAACCTATACATTTTTGAAAACTAGACACCCAGGGGAATCCAGGATGGGGTGACTTGACTGCCTCCCACCAGGGTCTGTTACCCAGAATCCCTTGCAAACCTAAAAAATTGGCAAAAAAAACACATTTTCCCCACATTTTTGTCGTGGAAAGTTCCGGAATTTGCGTGGATCCACAAATTTCCACCCACCCCGCGTTCCCCAAAGTTTAACGAGAAAAACGGTACCTCCCTTGTGTGGATCGGCCTAGTGCCCGCGACAGGAAACGGCGCAAAACGCAACCTGGTCACACCTCAATTTCCCAGTGAAAAATGACCCTTTTTTGGAAAAATGACTAGCTGTAGTTTTTGAACCCTAGCTGTGCGGGCACCTTGGGAAACCTAGGCAACCTATACATTTTTGAAAACTAGACACCCAGGGGAATCCAGGATGGGGTGACTTGACTGCCTCCCACCAGGGTCTGTTACCCAGAAACCCTTGCAAACCTAAAAAATTGGCAAAAAAAACACATTTTCCCCACATTTTTGTCGTGGAAAGTTCCGGAATCTGCGTGGATCCACAAATTTCCACCCACCCCGCGTTCCCCAAAGTCTTACGAGAAAAACGGTACCTCACTTGTGTGGATCGGCCTAGTGCCCGCGACAGGAAATGGCACAAAACGCAACCTGGTCACACCTCAATTTCCCAGTGAAAAATGACCCTTTTTTGGAAAAATGACTAGCTGTAGTTTTTGAACCCTAGCTCTGCGGGCACCTGGGGAAACCTAGCAAACCTTTACATTTTTGAAAACTAGACACCCAGGGGAATCCAGGATGGGGTGACTTGACTGCCTCCCACCAGGGTCTGTTACCCAGAAACCCTTGCAAACCTAAAAAATTGGCAAAAAAAACACATTTTCTCCACATTTCCGTCGTGGAAAGTTCCGGAATCTGCGTGGATCCACAAATTTCCACCCACCCCGCGTTCCCCAAAGTCTTTCGAGAAAAACGGTACCTCACTTGTTTGGGTCGGCCTAGTGCCAGCGACAGGAAACGGCGCAAAACGCAACCTGGTCACACCTCAATTTCGCAGTGAAAAATGACCCTTTTTTGGAAAAATGACTAGCTGTAGTTTTTGAACCCTAGCTCTGCGGGCACCTGGGGAAACCTAGCAAACCTATACATTTTTGAAAACTAGACACCCAGGGGAATCCAGGATGGGGTGACTTGACTGCCTCCCACCAGGGTCTGTTACCCAGAATCCCTTGCAAACCTAAAAAATTGGTAAAAAAAACACATTTTCCACACATTTCTGTCGTGGAAAGTTCCGGAATCTGCGTGGAACCACAAATTTCCACCCACCCCGCGTTCCCCAAAGTCTTACGAGAAAAACGGTACCTCACTTGTGTGGATCGGCCTAGTGCCCGCGACAGGAAACGGCGCAAAACGCAACCTGGTCACACCTCAATTTCGCAGTGAAAAATGACCCTTTTTTGGAAAAATGACTAGCTGTAGTTTTTGAACCCTAGCTGTGCGGGCACCTTGGGAAACCTAGGCAACCTATACATTTTTGAAAACTAGACACCCAGGGGAATCCAGGATGGGGTGACTTGACTGCCTCCCACCAGGGTCTGTTACCCAGAAACCCTTGCAAACCTAAAATATTGGCAAAAAAAACACATTTTCTCCACATTTCTGTCGTGGAAAGTTCCGGAATCTGCGTGGATCCACAAATTTCCACCCACCCCGTGTTCCCCAAAGTCTTTCAAGAAAAACGGTACCTCACTTGTGTGGGTCGGCCTAGTGCCCGCGACAGGAAACGGCGCAAAACGCAACCTGGTCACACCTCAATTTCGCAGTGAAAAATGACCCTTTTTTGGAAAAATGACTAGCTGTAGTTTTTGAACCCTAGCTCTGCGGGCACCTTGGGAAACCTAGCAAACCTATACATTTTTGAAAACTAGACACCCAGGGGAATCCAGGATGGGGTGACTTGACTGCCTCCCACCAGGGTCTGTTACCCAGAATCCCTTGCAAACCTAAAAAATTGGTAAAAAAAACACATTTTCCACACATTTCTGTCGTGGAAAGTTCCGGAATCTGCGTGGATCCACAAATTTCCACCCACCCCGCGTTCCCCAAAGTCTTACGAGAAAAACGGTACCTCACTTGTGTGGGTCGGCCTAGTGCCCGCGACAGGAAACGGCGCAAAACGCAACCTGGTCACACCTCAATTTCGCAGTGAAAAAAGACCCTTTTTTGGAAAAATGACTAGCTGTAGTTTTTGAACCCTAGCTCTGCGGGCACCTGGGGAAACCTAGCAAACCTATACATTTTTGAAAACTAGACACCCAGGGGAATCCAGGATGGGGTGACTTGACTGCCTCCCACCAGGGTCTGTTACCCAGAAACCCTTGCAAACCTAAACAATTGGCAAAAAAACCACATTTTCTCCACATTTCCGTCGTGGAAAGTTCCGGAATCTGCGTGGATCCACAAATTTCCACCCACCCCGCGTTCCCCAAAGTCTTTCGAGAAAAACGGTACCTCACTTGTGTGGGTCGGCCTAGTGCCCGCGACAGGAAACGGCGCAAAACGCAACCTGGTCACACCTCAATTTCGCAGTGAAAAATGACCCTTTTTTGGAAAAATGACTAGCTGTAGTTTTTGAACCCTAGCTCTGCGGGCACCTGGGGAAACCTAGCAAACCTATACATTTTTGAAAACTAGACACCCAGGGGAATCCAGGATGGGGTGACTTGACTGCCTCCCACCAGGGTCTGTTACCCAGAATCCCTTGCAAACCTAAAAAATTGGCAAAAAAAACACATTTTCCCCACATTTTTGTCGTGGAAAGTTCCGGAATCTGCGTGGATCCACAAATTTCCACCCACCCCGCGTTCCCCAAAGTCTTACGAGAAAAACGGTACCTCACTTGTGTGGATCGGCCTAGTGCCCGCGACAGGAAACGGCACAAAACGCAACCTGGTCACACCTCAATTTCCCAGTGAAAAATGACCCTTTTTTGGAAAAATGACTAGCTGTAGTTTTTGAACCCTAGCTCTGCGGGCACCTGGGGAAACCTAGCAAACCTTTACATTTTTGAAAACTAGACACCCAGGGGAATCCAGGATGGGGTGACTTGACTGCCTCCCACCAGGGTCTGTTACCCAGAAACCCTTGCAAACCTAAAAAATTGGCAAAAAAAACACATTTTCTCCACATTTCCGTCGTGGAAAGTTCCGGAATCTGCGTGGATCCACAAATTTCCACCCACCCCGCGTTCCCCAAAGTCTTTCGAGAAAAACGGTACCTCACTTGTGTGGGTCGGCCTAGTGCCAGCGACAGGAAACGGCGCAAAACGCAACCTGGTCACACCTCAATTTCGCAGTGAAAAATGACCCTTTTTTGGAAAAATGACTAGCTGTAGTTTTTGAACCCTAGCTCTGCGGGCACCTGGGGAAACCTAGCAAACCTATACATTTTTGAAAACTAGACACCCAGGGGAATCCAGGATGGGGTGACTTGACTGCCTCCCACCAGGGTCTGTTACCCAGAATCCCTTGCAAACCTAAAAAATTGGCAAAAAAAACACATTTTCCCCACATTTTTGTCGTGGAAAGTTCCGGAATCTGCGTGGATCCACAAATTTCCACCCACCCCGCGTTCCCCAAAGTTTAACGAGAAAAACGGTACCTCCCTTGTGTGGATCGGCCTAGTGCCCGCGACAGGAAACGGCGCAAAACGCAACCTGGTCACACCTCAATTTCCCAGTGAAAAATGACCCTTTTTTGGAAAAATGACTAGCTGTAGTTTTTGAACCCTAGCTGTGCGGGCACCTTGGGAAACCTAGGCAACCTATACATTTTTGAAAACTAGACACCCAGGGGAATCCAGGATGGGGTGACTTGACTGCCTCCCACCAGGGTCTGTTACCCAGAAACCCTTGCAAACCTAAAAAATTGGCAAAAAAAACACATTTTCCCCACATTTTTGTCGTGGAAAGTTCCGGAATCTGCGTGGATCCACAAATTTCCACCCACCCCGCGTTCCCCAAAGTCTTACGAGAAAAACGGTACCTCACTTGTGTGGATCGGCCTAGTGCCCGCGACAGGAAACGGCACAAAACGCAACCTGGTCACACCTCAATTTCCCAGTGAAAAATGACCCTTTTTTGGAAAAATGACTAGCTGTAGTTTTTGAACCCTAGCTCTGCGGGCACCTGGGGAAACCTAGCAAACCTTTACATTTTTGAAAACTAGACACCCAGGGGAATCCAGGATGGGGTGACTTGACTGCCTCCCACCAGGGTCTGTTACCCAGAAACCCTTGCAAACCTAAAAAATTGGCAAAAAAAACACATTTTCTCCACATTTCCGTCGTGGAAAGTTCCGGAATCTGCGTGGATCCACAAATTTCCACCCACCCCGCGTTCCCCAAAGTCTTTCGAGAAAAACGGTACCTCACTTGTTTGGGTCGGCCTAGTGCCAGCGACAGGAAACGGCGCAAAACGCAACCTGGTCACACCTCAATTTCGCAGTGAAAAATGACCCTTTTTTGGAAAAATGACTAGCTGTAGTTTTTGAACCCTAGCTCTGCGGGCACCTGGGGAAACCTAGCAAACCTATACATTTTTGAAAACTAGACACCCAGGGGAATCCAGGATGGGGTGACTTGACTGCCTCCCACCAGGGTCTATTACCCAGAATCCCTTGCAAACCTAAAAAATTGGCAAAAAAAACACATTTTCCCCACATTTTTGTCGTGGAAAGTTCCGGAATCTGCGTGGATCCACAAATTTCCACCCACCCCGCGTTCCCCAAAGTTTAACGAGAAAAACGGTACCTCCCTTGTGTGGATCGGCCTAGTGCCCGCGACAGGAAACGGCGCAAAACGCAACCTGGTCACACCTCAATTTCCCAGTGAAAAATGACCCTTTTTTGGAAAAATGACTAGCTGTAGTTTTTGAACCCTAGCTGTGCGGGCACCTTGGGAAACCTAGGCAACCTATACATTTTTGAAAACTAGACACCCAGGGGAATCCAGGATGGGGTGACTTGACTGCCTCCCACCAGGGTCTGTTACCCAGAAACCCTTGCAAACCTAAAAAATTGGCAAAAAAAACACATTTTCTCCACATTTCTGTCGTGGAAAGTTCCGGAATCTGCGTGGATCCACAAATTTCCACCCACCCCGCGTTCCCCAAAGTCTTTCGAGAAAAACGGTACCTCACTTGTGTGGGTCGGCCTAGTGCCCGCGACAGGAAACGGCGCAAAACGCAACCTGGTCACACCTCAATTTCGCAGTGAAAAATGACCCTTTTTTGGAAAAATGACTAGCTGTAGTTTTTGAACCCTAGCTGTGCGGGCACCTTGGGAAACCTAGGCAACCTATACATTTTTGAACACTAGACACCCAGGGGAATCCAGGATGGGGTGACTTGACTGCCTCCCACCAGGGTCTGTTACCCAGAAACCCTTGCAAACCTAAAAAATTGGCAAAAAAAACACATTTTCTCCACATTTCTGTCGTGGAAAGTTCCGGAATCTGCGTGGATCCACAAATTTCCACCCACCCCGCGTTCCCCAAAGTCTTTCGAGAAAAACGGTACCTCACTTGTGTGGGTCGGCCTAGTGCCCGCGACAGGAAACGGCGCAAAACGCAACCTGGTCACACCTCAATTTCGCAGTGAAAAATGACCCTTTTTTGGAAAAATGTCTAGCTGTAGTTTTTGAACCCTAGCTCTGCGGGCACCTGGGGAAACCTAGCAAACCTATACATTTTTGAAAACTAGACACCCAGGGGAATCCAGGATGGGGTGACTTGACTGCCTCCCACCAGGGTCTGTTACCCAGAATCCCTTGCAAACCTAAAAAATTGGCAAAAAAAACACATTTTCCCCACATTTCTGTCGTGGAAAGTTCCGGAATCTGCGTGGATCCACAAATTTCCACCCACCCCGCGTTCCCCAAAGTCTTTCGAGAAAAACGGTACCACACTTGTGTGGGTCAGCCTAGTGCCCGCGACAGGAAACGGCGCAAAACATAGTGAGGTGACATCAAAATTGCCTATCTCAAAACCACCTGGTTTTGCAAGGGGGGTCTCTTGGCTTTTTGGCCCGGGGCACGGCGGCCATCTAGGGAAACCTACCAAATCCATACATTTCTGAAAACTAGACACCCGGGGGAATCCAGGATGGGGTGACTTGACTGCCTCCCACCAGGGTCTGTTACCCAGAAACCCTTGCAAACCTAAAAAATTGGCAAAAAAAACACATTTTCTCCACATTTCCGTCGTGGAAAGTTCCGGAATCTGCGTGGATCCACAAATTTCCACCCACCCCGCGTTCCCCAAAGTCTTTCGAGAAAAATGGTACCTCACTTGTGTGGGTCGGCCTAGTGCCAGCGACAGGAAACGGCGCAAAACGCAACCTGGTCACACCTCAATTTCGCAGTGAAAAATGACCCTTTTTTGGAAAAATGACTAGCTGTAGTTTTTGAACCCTAGCTCTGCGGGCACCTGGGGAAACCTAGCAAACCGATACATTTGTGAAAACTAGACACCCAGGGGAATCCAGGATGGGGTGACTTGACTGCCTCCCACCAGGGTCTGTTACCCAGAATCCCTTGCAAACCTAAAAAATTGGTAAAAAAAACACATTTTCCACACATTTCTGTCGTGGAAAGTTCCGGAATCTGCGTGGAACCACAAATTTCCACCCACCCCGCGTTCCCCAAAGTCTTACGAGAAAAACGGTACCTCACTTGTGTGGATCGGCCTAGTGCCCGCGACAGGAAACGGCGCAAAACGCAACCTGGTCACACCTCAATTTCGCAGTGAAAAATGACCCTTTTTTGGAAAAATGACTAGCTGTAGTTTTTGAACCCTAGCTGTGCGGGCACCTTGGGAAACCTAGGCAACCTATACATTTTTGAAAACTAGACACCCAGGGGAATCCAGGATGGGGTGACTTGACTGCCTCCCACCAGGGTCTGTTACCCAGAAACCCTTGCAAACCTAAAATATTGGCAAAAAAAACACATTTTCTCCACATTTCTGTCGTGGAAAGTTCCGGAATCTGCGTGGATCCACAAATTTCCACCCACCCCGCGTTCCCCAAAGTCTTTCAAGAAAAACGGTACCTCACTTGTGTGGGTCGGCCTAGTGCCCGCGACAGGAAACGGCGCAAAACGCAACCTGGTCACACCTCAATTTCGCAGTGAAAAATGACCCTTTTTTGGAAAAATGACTAGCTGTAGTTTTTGAACCCTAGCTCTGCGGGCACCTTGGGAAACCTAGCAAACCTATACATTTTTGAAAACTAGACACCCAGGGGAATCCAGGATGGGGTGACTTGACTGCCTCCCACCAGGGTCTGTTACCCAGAATCCCTTGCAAACCTAAAAAATTGGTAAAAAAACCACATTTTCCACACATTTCTGTCGTGGAAAGTTCCGGAATCTGCGTGGATCCACAAATTTCCACCCACCCCGCGTTCCCCAAAGTCTTACGAGAAAAACGGTACCTCACTTGTGTGGGTCGGCCTAGTGCCCGCGACAGGAAACGGCGCAAAAAGCAACCTGGTCACACCTCAATTTCGCAGTGAAAAAAGACCCTTTTTTGGAAAAATGACTAGCTGTAGTTTTTGAACCCTAGCTCTGCGGGCACCTGGGGAAACCTAGCAAACCTATACATTTTTGAAAACTAGACACCCAGGGGAATCCAGGATGGGGTGACTTGACTGCCTCCCACCAGGGTCTGTTACCCAGAAACCCTTGCAAACCTAAAAAATTGGCAAAAAAACCACATTTTCTCCACATTTCCGTCGTGGAAAGTTCCGGAATCTGCGTGGATCCACAAATTTCCACCCACCCCGCGTTCCCCAAAGTCTTTCGAGAAAAACGGTACCTCACTTGTGTGGGTCGGCCTAGTGCCCGCGACAGGAAACGGCGCAAAACGCAACCTGGTCACACCTCAATTTCGCAGTGAAAAATGACCCTTTTTTGGAAAAATGACTAGCTGTAGTTTTTGAACCCTAGCTCTGCGGGCACCTGGGGAAACCTAGAAAACCTATACATTTTTGAAAACTAGACACCCAGGGAAATCCAGGATGGGGTGACTTGACTGCCTCCCACCAGGGTCTGTTACCCAGAATCCCTTGCAAACCTAAAAAATTGGCAAAAAAAACACATTTTCCCCACATTTTTGTCGTGGAAAGTTCCGGAATCTGCGTGGATCCACAAATTTCCACCCACCCCGCGTTCCCCAAAGTCTTACGAGAAAAACGGTACCTCACTTGTGTGGATCGGCCTAGTGCCCGCGACAGGAAACGGCACAAAACGCAACCTGGTCACACCTCAATTTCCCAGTGAAAAATGACCCTTTTTTGGAAAAATGACTAGCTGTAGTTTTTGAACCCTAGCTCTGCGGGCACCTGGGGAAACCTAGCAAACCTTTACATTTTTGAAAACTAGACACCCAGGGGAATCCAGGATGGGGTGACTTGACTGCCTCCCACCAGGGTCTGTTACCCAGAAACCCTTGCAAACCTAAAAAATTGGCAAAAAAAACACATTTTCTCCACATTTCCGTCGTGGAAAGTTCCGGAATCTGCGTGGATCCACAAATTTCCACCCACCCCGCGTTCCCCAAAGTCTTTCGAGAAAAACGGTACCTCACTTGTGTGGGTCGGCCTAGTGCCAGCGACAGGAAACGGCGCAAAACGCAACCTGGTCACACCTCAATTTCGCAGTGAAAAATGACCCTTTTTTGGAAAAATGACTAGCTGTAGTTTTTGAACCCTAGCTCTGCGGGCACCTGGGGAAACCTAGCAAACCTATACATTTTTGAAAACTAGACACCCAGGGGAATCCAGGATGGGGTGACTTGACTGCCTCCCACCAGGGTCTGTTACCCAGAATCCCTTGCAAACCTAAAAAATTGGCAAAAAAAACACATTTTCCCCACATTTTTGTCGTGGAAAGTTCCGGAATCTGCGTGGATCCACAAATTTCCACCCACCCCGCGTTCCCCAAAGTTTAACGAGAAAAACGGTACCTCCCTTGTGTGGATCGGCCTAGTGCCCGCGACAGGAAACGGCGCAAAACGCAACCTGGTCACACCTCAATTTCCCAGTGAAAAATGACCCTTTTTTGGAAAAATGACTAGCTGTAGTTTTTGAACCCTAGCTGTGCGGGCACCTTGGGAAACCTAGGCAACCTATACATTTTTGAAAACTAGACACCCAGGGGAATCCAGGATGGGGTGACTTGACTGCCTCCCACCAGGGTCTGTTACCCAGAAACCCTTGCAAACCTAAAAAATTGGCAAAAAAAACACATTTTCTCCACATTTCTGTCGTGGAAAGTTCCGGAATCTGCGTGGATCCACAAATTTCCACCCACCCCGCGTTCCCCAAAGTCTTTCGAGAAAAACGGTACCTCACTTGTGTGGGTCGGCCTAGTGCCCGCGACAGGAAACGGCGCAAAACGCAACCTGGTCACACCTCAATTTCGCAGTGAAAAATGACCCTTTTTTGGAAAAATGACTAGCTGTAGTTTTTGAACCCTAGCTGTGCGGGCACCTTGGGAAACCTAGGCAACCTATACATTTTTGAACACTAGACACCCAGGGGAATCCAGGATGGGGTGACTTGACTGCCTCCCACCAGGGTCTGTTACCCAGAAACCCTTGCAAACCTAAAAAATTGGCAAAAAAAACACATTTTCTCCACATTTCTGTCGTGGAAAGTTCCGGAATCTGCGTGGATCCACAAATTTCCACCCACCCCGCGTTCCCCAAAGTCTTTCGAGAAAAACGGTACCTCACTTGTGTGGGTCGGCCTAGTGCCCGCGACAGGAAACGGCGCAAAACGCAACCTGGTCACACCTCAATTTCGCAGTGAAAAATGACCCTTTTTTTGAAAAATGACTAGCTGTAGTTTTTGAACCCTAGCTCTGCGGGCACCTGGGGAAACCTAGCAAACCTATACATTTTTGAAAACTAGACACCCAGGGGAATCCAGGATGGGGTGACTTGACTGCCTCCCACCAGGGTCTGTTACCCAGAATCCCTTGCAAACCTAAAAAATTGGCAAAAAAAACACATTTTCCCCACATTTCTGTCGTGGAAAGTTCCGGAATCTGCGTGGATCCACAAATTTCCACCCACCCCGCGTTCCCCAAAGTCTTTCGAGAAAAACGGTACCACACTTGTGTGGGTCAGCCCAGTGCCCGCGACAGGAAACGGCGCAAAACATAGTGAGGTGACATCAAAATTGCCTATCTCAAAACCACCTGGTTTTGCAAGGGGGGTCTCTTGGCTTTTTGGCCCGGGGCACGGCGGCCATCTAGGGAAACCTACCAAATCCATACATTTCTGAAAACTAGACACCCGGGGGAATCCAGGATGGGGTGACTTGACTGCCTCCCACCAGGGTCTGTTACCCAGAAACCCTTGCAAACCTAAAAAATTGGCAAAAAAAACACATTTTCTCCACATTTCCGTCGTGGAAAGTTCCGGAATCTGCGTGGATCCACAAATTTCCACCCACCCCGCGTTCCCCAAAGTCTTTCGAGAAAAATGGTACCTCACTTGTGTGGGTCGGCCTAGTGCCAGCGACAGGAAACGGCGCAAAACGCAACCTGGTCACACCTCAATTTCGCAGTGAAAAATGACCCTTTTTTGGAAAAATGACTAGCTGTAGTTTTTGAACCCTAGCTCTGCGGGCACCTGGGGAAACCTAGCAAACCTATACATTTGTGAAAACTAGACACCCAGGGGAATCCAGGATGGGGTGACTTGACTGCCTCCCACCAGGGTCTGTTACCCAGAATCCCTTGCAAACCTAAAAAATTGGTAAAAAAAACACATTTTCCACACATTTCTGTCGTGGAAAGTTCCGGAATCTGCGTGGATCCACAAATTTCCACCCACCCCGCGTTCCCCAAAGTCTTTCAAGAAAAACGGTACCTCACTTGTGTGGGTCGGCCTAGTGCCCGCGACAGGAAACGGCGCAAAACGCAACCTGGTCACACCTCAATTTCGCAGTGAAAAATGACACTTTTTTGGAAAAATGACTAGCTGTAGTTTTTGAACCCTAGCTCTGCGGGCACCTTGGGAAACCTAGCAAACCTATACATTTTTGAAAACTAGACACCCAGGGGAATCCAGGATGGGGTGACTTGACTGCCTCCCACCAGGGTCTGTTACCCAGAAACCCTTGCAAACCTAAAAAATTGGCAAAAAAAACACATTTTCTCCACATTTCCGTCGTGGAAAGTTCCGGAATCTGCGTGGATCCACAAATTTCCACCCACCCCGCGTTCCCCAAAGTCTTTCGAGAAAAACGGTACCTCACTTGTGTGGGTCGGCCTAGTGCCCGCGACAGGAAACGGCGCAAAACGCAACCTGGTCACACCTCAATTTCGCAGTGAAAAATGACCCTTTTTTGGAAAAATGACTAGCTGTAGTTTTTGAACCCTAGCTCTGCGGGCACCTGGGGAAACCTAGCAAACCTTTACATTTTTGAAAACTAGACACCCAGGGGAATCCAGGATGGGGTGACTTGACTGCCTCCCACCAGGGTCTGTTACCCAGAAACCCTTGCAAACCTAAAAAATTGGCAAAAAAAACACATTTTCTCCACATTTCCGTCGTGGAAAGTTCCGGAATCTGCGTGGATCCACAAATTTCCACCCACCCCGCGTTCCCCAAAGTCTTTCGAGAAAAACGGTACCTCACTTGTGTGGGTCGGCCTAGTGCCAGCGACAGGAAACGGCGCAAAACGCAACCTGGTCACACCTCAATTTCGCAGTGAAAAATGACCCTTTTTTGGAAAAATGACTAGCTGTAGTTTTTGAACCCTAGCTCTGCGGGCACCTGGGGAAACCTAGCAAACCTATACATTTTTGAAAACTAGACACCCAGGGGAATCCAGGATGGGGTGACTTGACTGCCTCCCACCAGGGTCTGTTACCCAGAATCCCTTGCAAACCTAAAAAATTGGCAAAAAAAACACATTTTCCCCACATTTTTGTCGTGGAAAGTTCCGGAATCTGCGTGGATCCACAAATTTCCACCCACCCCGCGTTCCCCAAAGTCTTACGAGAAAAACGGTACCTCACTTGTGTGGATCGGCCTAGTGCCCGCGACAGGAAACGGCGCAAAACGCAACCTGGTCACACCTCAATTTCGCAGTGAAAAATGACCCTTTTTTGGAAAAATGACTAGCTGTAGTTTTTGAACCCTAGCTCTGCGGGCACCTGGGGAAACCTAGCAAACCTATACATTTTTATAAACTAGACACCCAGGGGAATCCAGGATGGGGTGACTTGACTGCCTCCCACCAGGGTCTGTTACCCAGAATCCCTTGCAAACCTAAAAAATTGGCAAAAAAAACACATTTTCCCCACATTTTTGTCGTGGAAAGTTCCGGAATCTGCGTGGATCCACAAATTTCCACCCACCCCGCGTTCCCCAAAGTCTTACGAGAAAAACGGTACCTCACTTGTGTGGATCGGCCTAGTGCCCGCGACAGGAAACGGCGCAAAACGCAACCTGGTCACACCTCAATTTCGCAGTGAAAAATGACCCTTTTTTGGAAAAATGACTAGCTGTAGTTTTTGAACCCTAGCTCTGCGGGCACCTGGGGAAACCTAGCAAACCTATACATTTTTATAAACTAGACACCCAGGGGAATCCAGGATGGGGTGACTTGACTGCCTCCCACCAGGGTCTGTTACCCAGAATCCCTTGCAAACCTGAAAAATTGTGAAAAAAAACACATTTTCCACACATTTCTGTCGTGGAAAGTTCCGGAATCTGCGTGGATCCACAAATTTCCACCCACCCCGCGTTCCCCAAAGTCTTACGAGAAAACGGTACCTCACTTGTGTGGATCGGCCTAGTGCCCGCGACAGGAAACGGCGCAAAACGCAACCTGGTCACACCTCAATTTCGCAGTGAAAAATGACCCTTTTTTGGAAAAATGACTAGCTGTAGTTTTTGAACCCTAGCTCTGCGGGCACCTGGGGAAACCTAGCAAACCTATACATTTTTGAAAACTAGACACCCAGGGGAATCCAGGATGGGGTGACTTGACTGCCTCCCACCAGGGTCTGTTACCCAGAATCCCTTGCAAACCTAAAAAATTGGCAAAAAAACCACATTTTCCCCACATTTCTGTCGTGGAAAGTTCCGGAATCTGCGTGGATCCACAAATTTCCACCCACCCCGCGTTCCCCAAAGTCTTACGAGAAAAACGGTACCTCACTTGTGTGGATCGGCCTAGTGCCCGCGACAAGAAACGGTGCAAAACGCAACCTGGTCACACCTCAATTTCGCAGTGAAAAATGACCCTTTTTTGGAAAAATGACTAGCTGTAGTTTTTGAACCCTAGCTCTGCGGGCACCTGGGGAAACCTAGCAAACCTATACATTTTTGAAAACTAGACACCCAGGGGAATCTAGGATGGGGTGACTTGACTGCCTCCCACCAGGGTCTGTTACCCAGAATCCCTTGCAAACCTAAAAAATTGGCAAAAAAAACACATTTTCCCCACATTTCTGTCGTGGAAAGTTCCGGAATCTGCGTGGATCCACAAATTTCCACCCACCCCGCGTTCCCCAAAGTCTTACGAGAAAAACGGTACCTCACTTGTGTGGATCGGCCTAGTGCCCGCGACAGGAAACGGCGCAAAACGCAACCTGGTCACACCTCAATTTCCCAGTGAAAAATGACCCTTTTTTGGAAAAATGACTAGCTGTAGTTTTTGAACCCTAGCTCTGCGGGCACCTGGGGAAACCTAGCAAACATATACATTTTTGAAAACTAGACACCCAGGGGAAGCCAGGATGGGGTGACTTGACTGCCTCCAACCAGGGTCTGTTACCCAGAATCCCTTGCAAACCTAAAAAATTAGCAAACAAAACACATTTTCCCCACATTTCTGTCGTGGAAAGTTCCGGAATCTGCGTGGATCCACAAATTTCCACCCACCCCGCGTTCCCCAAAGTCTTACGAGAAAAACGGTACCTCACTTGTGTGGGTCGGCCTAGTGCCCGCGACAGGAAACGGCGCAAAACGCAACCTGGTCACACCTCAATTTCGCAGTGAAAAATGACCCTTTTTTGGAAAAATGACTAGCTGTAGTTTTTGAACCCTAGCTCTGCGGGCACCTGGGGAAACCTAGCAAACCTATACATTTTTGAAAACTAGACACCCAGGGGAATCCAGGATGGGGTGACTTGACTACCTCCCACCAGGGTCTGTTACCCAGAATCCCTTGCAAACCTAAAAAATTGGCAAAAAAAACACATTTTCCCCACATTTTTGTCGTGGAAAGTTCCGGAATCTGCGTGGATCCACAAATTTCCACCCACCCCGCGTTCCCCAAAGTCTTACGAGAAAAACGGTACCTCACTTGTGTGGATCGGCCTAGTGCCCGCGACAGGAAACGGCGCAAAACGCAACCTGGTCACACCTCAATTTCGCAGTGAAAAATGACCCTTTTTTGGAAAAATGACTAGCTGTAGTTTTTGAACCCTAGCTCTGCGGGCACCTGGGGAAACCTAGCAAACCTATACACTTTTAAAAACTAGACACCCAGGGGAATCCAGGATGGGGTGACTTGACTGCCTCCCACCAGGGTCTGTTACCCAGAAACCCTTGCAAACCTAAAAAATTGGCAAAAAAACCACATTTTCTCCACATTTCCGTCGTGGAAAGTTCCGGAATCTGCGTGGATCCACAAATTTCCACCCACCCCGCGTTCCCCAAAGTCTTTCGAGAAAAACGGTACCTCACTTGTGTGGGTCGGCCTAGTGCCCGCGACAGGAAACGGCGCAAAACGCAACCTGGTCACACCTCAATTTCGCAGTGAAAAATTACCCTTTTTTGGAAAAATGACTAGCTGTAGTTTTTGAACCCTAGCTCTGCGGGCACCTGGGGAAACCTAGCAAACCTATACATTTTTGAAAACTAGACACCCAGGGGAATCCAGGATGGGGTGACTTGACTGCCTCCCACCAGGGTCTGTTACCCAGAATCCCTTGCAAACCTAAAAAATTGGCAAAAAAAACACATTTTCCCCACATTTTTGTCGTGGAAAGTTCCGGAATCTGCGTGGATCCACAAATTTCCACCCACCCCGCGTTCCCCAAAGTCTTACGAGAAAAACGGTACCTCACTTGTGTGGATCGGCCTAGTGCCCGCGACAGGAAACGGCACAAAACGCAACCTGGTCACACCTCAATTTCCCAGTGAAAAATGACCCTTTTTTGGAAAAATGACTAGCTGTAGTTTTTGAACCCTAGCTCTGCGGGCACCTGGGGAAACCTAGCAAACCTTTACATTTTTTAAAACTAGACACCCAGGGGAATCCAGGATGGGGTGACTTGACTGCCTCCCACCAGGGTCTATTACCCAGAATCCCTTGCAAACCTAAAAAATTGGCAAAAAAAACACATTTTCCCCACATTTTTGTCGTGGAAAGTTCCGGAATCTGCGTGGATCCACAAATTTCCACCCACCCCGCGTTCCCCAAAGTTTAACGAGAAAAACGGTACCTCCCTTGTGTGGATCGGCCTAGTGCCCGCGACAGGAAACGGCGCAAAACGCAACCTGGTCACACCTCAATTTCCCAGTGAAAAATGACCCTTTTTTGGAAAAATGACTAGCTGTAGTTTTTGAACCCTAGCTGTGCGGGCACCTTGGGAAACCTAGGCAACCTATACATTTTTGAAAACTAGACACCCAGGGGAATCCAGGATGGGGTGACTTGACTGCCTCCCACCAGGGTCTGTTACCCAGAAACCCTTGCAAACCTAAAAAATTGGCAAAAAAAACACATTTTCTCCACATTTCTGTCGTGGAAAGTTCCGGAATCTGCGTGGATCCACAAATTTCCACCCACCCCGCGTTCCCCAAAGTCTTTCGAGAAAAACGGTACCTCACTTGTGTGGGTCGGCCTAGTGCCCGCGACAGGAAACGGCACAAAACGCAACCTGGTCACACCTCAATTTCCCAGTGAAAAATGACCCTTTTTTGGAAAAATGACTAGCTGTAGTTTTTGAACCCTAGCTCTGCGGGCACCTGGGGAAACCTAGCAAACCTATACATTTTTGAAAACTAGACACCCAGGGGAATCCAGGATGGGGTGACTTGACTGCCTCCCACCAGGGTCTGTTACCCAGAATCCCTTGCAAACCTAAAAAATTGGCAAAAAAAACACATTTTCCCCACATTTTTGTCGTGGAAAGTTCCGGAATCTGCGTGGATCCACAAATTTCCACCCACCCCGCGTTCCCCAAAGTTTAACGAGAAAAACGGTACCTCCCTTGTGTGGATCGGCCTAGTGCCCGCGACAGGAAACGGCGCAAAACGCAACCTGGTCACACCTCAATTTCCCAGTGAAAAATGACCCTTTTTTGGAAAAATGACTAGCTGTAGTTTTTGAACCCTAGCTGTGCGGGCACCTTGGGAAACCTAGGCAACCTATACATTTTTGAAAACTAGACACCCAGGGGAATCCAGGATGGGGTGACTTGACTGCCTCCCACCAGGGTCTGTTACCCAGAAACCCTTGCAAACCTAAAAAATTGGCAAAAAAAACACATTTTCTCCACATTTCTGTCGTGGAAAGTTCCGGAATCTGCGTGGATCCACAAATTTCCACCCACCCCGCGTTCCCCAAAGTCTTTCGAGAAAAACGGTACCTCACTTGTGTGGGTCGGCCTAGTGCCCGCGACAGGAAACGGCGCAAAACGCAACCTGGTCACACCTCAATTTCGCAGTGAAAAATGACCCTTTTTTGGAAAAATGACTAGCTGTAGTTTTTGAACCCTAGCTGTGCGGGCACCTTGGGAAACCTAGGCAACCTATACATTTTTGAACACTAGACACCCAGGGGAATCCAGGATGGGGTGACTTGACTGCCTCCCACCAGGGTCTGTTACCCAGAAACCCTTGCAAACCTAAAAAATTGGCAAAAAAAACACATTTTCTCCACATTTCTGTCGTGGAAAGTTCCGGAATCTGCGTGGATCCACAAATTTCCACCCACCCCGCGTTCCCCAAAGTCTTTCGAGAAAAACGGTACCTCACTTGTGTGGGTCGGCCTAGTGCCCGCGACAGGAAACGGCGCAAAACGCAACCTGGTCACACCTCAATTTCGCAGTGAAAAATGACCCTTTTTTGGAAAAATGACTAGCTGTAGTTTTTGAACCCTAGCTCTGCGGGCACCTGGGGAAACCTAGCAAACCTATACATTTTTGAAAACTAGACACCCAGGGGAATCCAGGATGGGGTGACTTGACTGCCTCCCACCAGGGTCTGTTACCCAGAATCCCTTGCAAACCTAAAAAATTGGCAAAAAAAACACATTTTCCCCACATTTCTGTCGTGGAAAGTTCCGGAATCTGCGTGGATCCACAAATTTCCACCCACCCCGCGTTCCCCAAAGTCTTTCGAGAAAAACGGTACCACACTTGTGTGGGTCAGCCTAGTGCCCGCGACAGGAAACGGCGCAAAACATAGTGAGGTGACATCAAAATTGCCTATCTCAAAACCACCTGGTTTTGCAAGGGGGGTCTCTTGGCTTTTTGGCCCGGGGCACGGTGGCCATCTAGGGAAACCTACCAAATCCATACATTTCTGAAAACTAGACACCCGGGGGAATCCAGGATGGGGTGACTTGACTGCCTCCCACCAGGGTCTGTTACCCAGAAACCCTTGCAAACCTAAAAAATTGGCAAAAAAAACACATTTTCTCCACATTTCCGTCGTGGAAAGTTCCGGAATCTGCGTGGATCCACAAATTTCCACCCACCCCGCGTTCCCCAAAGTCTTTCGAGAAAAATGGTACCTCACTTGTGTGGGTCGGCCTAGTGCCAGCGACAGGAAACGGCGCAAAACGCAACCTGGTCACACCTCAATTTCGCAGTGAAAAATGACCCTTTTTTGGAAAAATGACTAGCTGTAGTTTTTGAACCCTAGCTCTGCGGGCACCTGGGGAAACCTAGCAAACCTATACATTTGTGAAAACTAGACACCCAGGGGAATCCAGGATGGGGTGACTTGACTGCCTCCCACCAGGGTCTGTTACCCAGAATCCCTTGCAAACCTAAAAAATTGGTAAAAAAAACACATTTTCCACACATTTCTGTCGTGGAAAGTTCCGGAATCTGCGTGGAACCACAAATTTCCACCCACCCCACGTTCCCCAAAGTCTTACGAGAAAAACGGTACCTCACTTGTGTGGATCGGCCTAGTGCCCGCGACAGGAAACGGCGCAAAACGCAACCTGGTCACACCTCAATTTCGCAGTGAAAAATGACCCTTTTTTGGAAAAATGACTAGCTGTAGTTTTTGAACCCTAGCTGTGCGGGCACCTTGGGAAACCTAGGCAACCTATACATTTTTGAAAACTAGACACCCAGGGGAATCCAGGATGGGGTGACTTGACTGCCTCCCACCAGGGTCTGTTACCCAGAAACCCTTGCAAACCTAAAATATTGGCAAAAAAAACACATTTTCTCCACATTTCTGTCGTGGAAAGTTCCGGAATCTGCGTGGATCCACAAATTTCCACCCACCCCGCGTTCCCCAAAGTCTTTCAAGAAAAACGGTACCTCACTTGTGTGGGTCGGCCTAGTGCCCGCGACAGGAAACGGCGCAAAACGCAACCTGGTCACACCTCAATTTCGCAGTGAAAAATGACCCTTTTTTGGAAAAATGACTAGCTGTAGTTTTTGAACCCTAGCTCTGCGGGCACCTTGGGAAACCTAGCAAACCTATACATTTTTGAAAACTAGACACCCAGGGGAATCCAGGATGGGGTGACTTGACTGCCTCCCACCAGGGTCTGTTACCCAGAAACCCTTGCAAACCTAAAAAATTGGCAAAAAAAACACATTTTCTCCACATTTCCGTCGTGGAAAGTTCCGGAATCTGCGTGGATCCACAAATTTCCACCCACCCCGCGTTCCCCAAAGTCTTTCGAGAAAAACGGTACCTCACTTGTGTGGGTCGGCCTAGTGCCCGCGACAGGAAACGGCGCAAAACGCAACCTGGTCACACCTCAATTTCGCAGTGAAAAATGACCCTTTTTTGGAAAAATGACTAGCTGTAGTTTTTGAACCCTAGCTCTGCGGGCACCTGGGGAAACCTAGCAAACCTTTACATTTTTGAAAACTAGACACCCAGGGGAATCCAGGATGGGGTGACTTGACTGCCTCCCACCAGGGTCTGTTACCCAGAAACCCTTGCAAACCTAAAAAATTGGCAAAAAAAACACATTTTCTCCACATTTCCGTCGTGGAAAGTTCCGGAATCTGCGTGGATCCACAAATTTCCACCCACCCCGCGTTCCCCAAAGTCTTTCGAGAAAAACGGTACCTCACTTGTGTGGGTCGGCCTAGTGCCAGCGACAGGAAACGGCGCAAAACGCAACCTGGTCACACCTCAATTTCGCAGTGAAAAATGACCCTTTTTTGGAAAAATGACTAGCTGTAGTTTTTGAACCCTAGCTCTGCGGGCACCTGGGGAAACCTAGCAAACCTATACATTTTTGAAAACTAGACACCCAGGGGAATCCAGGATGGGGTGACTTGACTGCCTCCCACCAGGGTCTGTTACCCAGAATCCCTTGCAAACCTAAAAAATTGGCAAAAAAAACACATTTTCCCCACATTTTTGTCGTGGAAAGTTCCGGAATCTGCGTGGATCCACAAATTTCCACCCACCCCGCGTTCCCCAAAGTCTTACGAGAAAAACGGTACCTCACTTGTGTGGATCGGCCTAGTGCCCGCGACAGGAAACGGCGCAAAACGCAACCTGGTCACACCTCAATTTCGCAGTGAAAAATGACCCTTTTTTGGAAAAATGACTAGCTGTAGTTTTTGAACCCTAGCTCTGCGGGCACCTGGGGAAACCTAGCAAACCTATACATTTTTATAAACTAGACACCCAGGGGAATCCAGGATGGGGTGACTTGACTGCCTCCCACCAGGGTCTGTTACCCAGAATCCCTTGCAAACCTGAAAAATTGTGAAAAAAAAACACATTTTCCACACATTTCTGTCGTGGAAAGTTCCGGAATCTGCGTGGATCCACAAATTTCCACCCACCCCGCGTTCCCCAAAGTCTTACGAGAAAACGGTACCTCACTTGTGTGGATCGGCCTAGTGCCCGCGACAGGAAACGGCGCAAAACGCAACCTGGTCACACCTCAATTTCGCAGTGAAAAATGACCCTTTTTTGGAAAAATGACTAGCTGTAGTTTTTGAACCCTAGCTCTGCGGGCACCTGGGGAAACCTAGCAAACCTATACATTTTTGAAAACTAGACACCCAGGGGAATCCAGGATGGGGTGACTTGACTGCCTCCCACCAGGGTCTGTTACCCAGAATCCCTTGCAAACCTAAAAAATTGGCAAAAAAACCACATTTTCCCCACATTTCTGTCGTGGAAAGTTCCGGAATCTGCGTGGATCCACAAATTTCCACCCACCCCGCGTTCCCCAAAGTCTTACGAGAAAAACGGTACCTCACTTGTGTGGATCGGCCTAGTGCCCGCGACAAGAAACGGTGCAAAACGCAACCTGGTCACACCTCAATTTCGCAGTGAAAAATGACCCTTTTTTGGAAAAATGACTAGCTGTAGTTTTTGAACCCTAGCTCTGCGGGCACCTGGGGAAACCTAGCAAACCTATACATTTGTGAAAACTAGACACCCAGGGGAATCCAGGATGGGGTGACTTGACTGCCTCCCACCAGGGTCTGTTACCCAGAAACCCTTGCAAACCTAAAAAATTGGCAAAAAAAACACATTTTCCCCACATTTTTGTCGTGGAAAGTTCCGGAATCTGCGTGGATCCACAAATTTCCACCCACCCCGCGTTCCCCAAAGTCTTACGAGAAAAACGGTACCTCACTTGTGTGGATCGGCCTAGTGCCCGCGACAGGAAACGGCACAAAACGCAACCTGGTCACACCTCAATTTCCCAGTGAAAAATGACCCTTTTTTGGAAAAATGACTAGCTGTAGTTTTTGAACCCTAGCTCTGCGGGCACCTGGGGAAACCTAGCAAACCTTTACATTTTTGAAAACTAGACACCCAGGGGAATCCAGGATGGGGTGACTTGACTGCCTCCCACCAGGGTCTGTTACCCAGAAACCCTTGCAAACCTAAAAAATTGGCAAAAAAAACACATTTTCTCCACATTTCCGTCGTGGAAAGTTCCGGAATCTGCGTGGATCCACAAATTTCCACCCACCCCGCGTTCCCCAAAGTCTTTCGAGAAAAACGGTACCTCACTTGTTTGGGTCGGCCTAGTGCCAGCGACAGGAAACGGCGCAAAACGCAACCTGGTCACACCTCAATTTCGCAGTGAAAAATGACCCTTTTTTGGAAAAATGACTAGCTGTAGTTTTTGAACCCTAGCTCTGCGGGCACCTGTGGAAACCTAGCAAACCTATACATTTTTGAAAACTAGACACCCAGGGGAATCCAGGATGGGGTGACTTGACTGCCTCCCACCAGGGTCTATTACCCAGAATCCCTTGCAAACCTAAAAAATTGGCAAAAAAAACACATTTTCCCCACATTTTTGTCGTGGAAAGTTCCGGAATCTGCGTGGATCCACAAATTTCCACCCACCCCGCGTTCCCCAAAGTCTTACGAGAAAAACGGTACCTCACTTGTGTGGATCAGCCTAGTGCCCGCGACAAGAAACGGTGCAAAACGCAACCTGGTCACACCTCAATTTCGCAGTGAAAAATGACCCTTTTTTGGAAAAATGACTAGCTGTAGTTTTTGAACCCTAGCTCTGCGGGCACCTGGGGAAACCTAGCAAACCTATACATTTTTGAAAACTAGACACCCAGGGGAGTCTAGGATGGGGTGACTTGACTGCCTCCCACCAGGGTCTGTTACCCAGAATCCCTTGCAAACCTAAAAAATTGGCAAAAAAAACACATTTTCCCCACATTTCTGTCGTGGAAAGTTCCGGAATCTGCGTGGATCCACAAATTTCCACCCACCCCGCGTTCCCCAAAGTCTTACGAGAAAAACGGTACCTCAATTGTGTGGATCGGCCTAGTGCCCGCGACAGGAAACGGCGCAAAACGCAACCTGGTCACACCTCAATTTCCCAGTGAAAAATGACCCTTTTTTGGAAAAATGACTAGCTGTAGTTTTTGAACCCTAGCTCTGCGGGCACCTGGGGAAACCTAGCAAACATATACATTTTTGAAAACTAGACACCCAGGGGAAGCCAGGATGGGGTGACTTGACTGCCTCCAACCAGGGTCTGTTACCCAGAATCCCTTGCAAACCTAAAAAATTGGCAAACAAAACACATTTTCCCCACATTTCTGTCGTGGAAAGTTCCGGAATCTGCGTGGATCCACAAATTTCCACCCACCCCGCGTTCCCCAAAGTCTTACGAGAAAAACGGTACCTCACTTGTGTGGGTCGGCCTAGTGCCCGCGACAGGAAACGGCGCAAAACGCAACCTGGTCACACCTCAATTTCGCAGTGAAAAATGACCCTTTTTTGGAAAAATGACTAGCTGTAGTTTTTGAACCCTAGCTCTGCGGGCACCTGGGGAAACCTAGCAAACCTATACATTTTTGAAAACTAGACACCCAGGGGAATCCAGGATGGGGTGACTTGACTACCTCCCACCAGGGTCTGTTACCCAGAATCCCTTGCAAACCTAAAAAATTGGCAAAAAAAACACATTTTCCCCACATTTTTGTCGTGGAAAGTTCCGGAATCTGCGTGGATCCACAAATTTCCACCCACCCCGCGTTCCCCAAAGTCTTACGAGAAAAACGGTACCTCACTTGTGTGGATCGGCCTAGTGCCCGCGACAGGAAACGGCGCAAAACGCAACCTGGTCACACCTCAATTTCGCAGTGAAAAATGACCCTTTTTTGGAAAAATGACTAGCTGTAGTTTTTGAACCCTAGCTCTGCGGGCACCTGGGGAAACCTAGCAAACCTATACACTTTTAAAAACTAGACACCCAGGGGAATCCAGGATGGGGTGACTTGACTGCCTCCCACCAGGGTCTGTTACCCAGAAACCCTTGCAAACCTAAAAAATTGGCAAAAAAACCACATTTTCTCCACATTTCCGTCGTGGAAAGTTCCGGAATCTGCGTGGATCCACAAATTTCCACCCACCCCGCGTTCCCCAAAGTCTTTCGAGAAAAACGGTACCTCACTTGTGTGGGTCGGCCTAGTGCCCGCGACAGGAAACGGCGCAAAACGCAACCTGGTCACACCTCAATTTCGCAGTGAAAAATGACCCTTTTTTGGAAAAATGACTAGCTGTAGTTTTTGAACCCTAGCTCTGCGGGCACCTGGGGAAACCTAGCAAACCTATACACTTTTAAAAACTAGACACCCAGGGGAATCCAGGATGGGGTGACTTGACTGCCTCCCACCAGGGTCTGTTACCCAGAAACCCTTGCAAACCTAAAAAATTGGCAAAAAAACCACATTTTCTCCACATTTCCGTCGTGGAAAGTTCCGGAATCTGCGTGGATCCACAAATTTCCACCCACCCCGCGTTCCCCAAAGTCTTTCGAGAAAAACGGTACCTCACTTGTGTGGGTCGGCCTAGTGCCCGCGACAGGAAACGGCGCAAAACGCAACCTGGTCACACCTCAATTTCGCAGTGAAAAATTACCCTTTTTTGGAAAAATGACTAGCTGTAGTTTTTGAACCCTAGCTCTGCGGGCACCTGGGGAAACCTAGCAAACCTATACATTTTTGAAAACTAGACACCCAGGGGAATCCAGGATGGGGTGACTTGACTGCCTCCCACCAGGGTCTGTTACCCAGAATCCCTTGCAAACCTAAAAAATTGGCAAAAAAAACACATTTTCCCCACATTTTTGTCGTGGAAAGTTCCGGAATCTGCGTGGATCCACAAATTTCCACCCACCCCGCGTTCCCCAAAGTCTTACGAGAAAAACGGTACCTCACTTGTGTGGATCGGCCTAGTGCCCGCGACAGGAAACGGCACAAAACGCAACCTGGTCACACCTCAATTTCCCAGTGAAAAATGACCCTTTTTTGGAAAAATGACTAGCTGTAGTTTTTGAACCCTAGCTCTGCGGGCACCTGGGGAAACCTAGCAAACCTTTACATTTTTGAAAACTAGACACCCAGGGGAATCCAGGATGGGGTGACTTGACTGCCTCCCACCAGGGTCTATTACCCAGAATCCCTTGCAAACCTAAAAAATTGGCAAAAAAAACACATTTTCCCCACATTTTTTTCGTGGAAAGTTCCGGAATCTGCGTGGATCCACAAATTTCCACCCACCCCACGTTCCCCAAAGTTTAACGAGAAAAACGGTACCTCCCTTGTGTGGATCGGCCTAGTGCCCGCGACAGGAAACGGCGCAAAACGCAACCTGGTCACACCTCAATTTCCCAGTGAAAAATGACCCTTTTTTGGAAAAATGACTAGCTGTAGTTTTTGAACCCTAGCTGTGCGGGCACCTTGGGAAACCTAGGCAACCTATACATTTTTGAAAACTAGACACCCAGGGGAATCCAGGATGGGGTGACTTGACTGCCTCCCACCAGGGTCTGTTACCCAGAAACCCTTGCAAACCTAAAAAATTGGCAAAAAAAACACATTTTCTCCACATTTCTGTCGTGGAAAGTTCCAGAATCTGCGTGGATCCACAAATTTCCACCCACCCCGCGTTCCCCAAAGTCTTTCGAGAAAAACGGTACCTCACTTGTGTGGGTCGGCCTAGTGCCCGCGACAGGAAACGGCACAAAACGCAACCTGGTCACACCTCAATTTCCCAGTGAAAAATGACCCTTTTTTGGAAAAATGACTAGCTGTAGTTTTTGAACCCTAGCTCTGCGGGCACCTGGGGAAACCTAGCAAACCTATACATTTTTGAAAACTAGACACCCAGGGGAATCCAGGATGGGGTGACTTGACTGCCTCCCACCAGGGTCTGTTACCCAGAATCCCTTGCAAACCTAAAAAATTGGCAAAAAAAACACATTTTCCCCACATTTTTGTCGTGGAAAGTTCCGGAATCTGCGTGGATCCACAAATTTCCACCCACCCCGCGTTCCCCAAAGTTTAACGAGAAAAACGGTACCTCCCTTGTGTGGATCGGCCTAGTGCCCGCGACAGGAAACGGCGCAAAACGCAACCTGGTCACACCTCAATTTCCCAGTGAAAAATGACCCTTTTTTGGAAAAATGACTAGCTGTAGTTTTTGAACCCTAGCTGTGCGGGCACCTTGGGAAACCTAGGCAACCTATACATTTTTGAAAACTAGACACCCAGGGGAATCCAGGATGGGGTGACTTGACTGCCTCCCACCAGGGTCTGTTACCCAGAAACCCTTGCAAACCTAAAAAATTGGCAAAAAAAACACATTTTCTCCACATTTCTGTCGTGGAAAGTTCCGGAATCTGCGTGGATCCACAAATTTCCACCCACCCCGCGTTCCCCAA
Organism: Triturus cristatus; assembly: GCF_964204655.1. Classification (NCBI taxonomy): domain Eukaryota; kingdom Metazoa; phylum Chordata; class Amphibia; order Caudata; family Salamandridae; genus Triturus; species Triturus cristatus. Next base: position 72,845,948 of record NC_140581.1, on the reverse strand, counting down.
AGTCTTTCGAGAAAAACGGTACCTCACTTGTGTGGGTCGGCCTAGTGCCCGCGACAGGAAACGGCGCAAAACGCAACCTGGTCACACCTCAATTTCGCAGTGAAAAATGACCCTTTTTTGGAAAAATGACTAGCTGTAGTTTTTGAACCCTAGCTGTGCGGGCACCTTGGGAAACCTAGGCAACCTATACATTTTTGAACACTAGACACCCAGGGGAATCCAGGATGGGGTGACTTGACTGCCTCCCACCAGGGTCTGTTACCCAGAAACCCTTGCAAACCTAAAAAATTGGCAAAAAAAACACATTTTCTCCACATTTCTGTCGTGGAAAGTTCCGGAATCTGCGTGGATCCACAAATTTCCACCCACCCCGCGTTCCCCAAAGTCTTTCGAGAAAAACGGTACCTCACTTGTGTGGGTCGGCCTAGTGCCCGCGACAGGAAACGGCGCAAAACGCAACCTGGTCACACCTCAATTTCGCAGTGAAAAATGACCCTTTTTTGGAAAAATGACTAGCTGTAGTTTTTGAACCCTAGCTCTGCGGGCACCTGGGGAAACCTAGCAAACCTATACATTTTTGAAAACTAGACACCCAGGGGAATCCAGGATGGGGTGACTTGACTGCCTCCCACCAGGGTCTGTTACCCAGAATCCCTTGCAAACCTAAAAAATTGGCAAAAAAAACACATTTTCCCCACATTTCTGTCGTGGAAAGTTCCGGAATCTGCGTGGATCCACAAATTTCCACCCACCCCG